>NC_140076.1:26968172-27572951 GCF_964194135.1 Talpa europaea
ACAATAAACAAGGATGCCAACTTAAGAGGAAAGAGATACCAATATAAAATCAGAGAAAGTAAACGGATGACTTTCATAGTGTGTGGATTATTTCTCAATAAAACTATTAATAAAGAGAAAGAAGGTAAATGCAAACCTTGTAATTTTGAATTGAATTGAGAATGCCAGGATAAACACATGATGTATTTTCCTCTTTAAAACATTGCTTCCCAGCTTTGCCCCTGCAAAGGCCTGGAAATGATGACTAAGCCACACAATACAAGCATCCCTGGCCACCCAGATGGTGGTGTCTGAATTCATTTTCCATTAACAGAAACCAGAATTCCTTTGGAAATGACTGATTCCAGGTGGAGACAAGAAATGTACAAGACAAGCCTGGAACATCTTTTTTACTAGAAAGCAAGGACATTATCTAAGGTTACTGGGGTGTGTCAGAAGGATTCAGGAGCCAAGACCAAAAGGGAAAAGAGAGAAGAAGAAACTTGTGAATTTAAAAGAGTAGAGAGCAGCCAGGTAGAATGCGTGGACCATGCTTTCATTGGCTCTAAATAAACCAATCATTAAACAACCACCACAAATATGAATGAAATAATAGGAGAAATCTGCAAACTGGGTATTTGTTGATGTTGTGAAATTACAGTTAAATTTTTAGGCATGATAATGATTTTAAGAGTTGTTCAGGTACAGTTGTGGTTTTTAAGGTGTCCTTGTTTTGTAGAAACCAGTGCTGAAATCTTATGGATGAATGGCCTGTTTTCTGGGATTTTCAAAAATAATATAGGAAGAAAGTAATGGACTATAAGAGAAGCACAGTGGCCGTGGTTGTGATCATTGCTGAGCCTGGGTGATGTGCCCGTGGGGGTATCACTATTTATTATTGTTTGATTTTTACTTTGGCAAACATTTTTTAATTTTTACATAGGAGGAAATTAGTATTCTCTGCACAAAGATGCACCCAACTAGCAGAAAGACATGATAGAGGAGGACTGGTACCACCTTTCAAGGATGTACAGCGAGCTTGCACAGCAAGCACTGAAACAGGCAGGGCCCATGAAGAAGGAGGGGAACTGGAGAATGTTTGAAGATATAATACAAGAAATAAACATTACACACCATAGGCAGAGATTTTTAAGAAACCATTATCTGGCCCATTTAGTGCTTTTTGCCATAATCCTCTCCATGTATTTTTTTTTTTTTTTTTGCCCATTACTTACTGTTTTAACTCTCATTTCTATAACAACAATACCTTAAATTGAGTGTGTTGTGAACAACAGAAATTTATTTCTCAAAATTCTGCAGACTGGAGTTTCAAGGTCATGGTGACAGCAAGGTTGGGTTCCAGGTTGCACAGGTGTGGCTGACTTCTTACATCCCCATATGACAGAAAGAGCAAGCTAGTTCTTGGGCCTCTTCTTGGAAGAGCACTAATCCCACAAATTACCTTCTGAGGGGGCCCCACTTCCAAATGCCATCACAGTGGGGATGAACTTTCAATTTAAGAATGGTGGGTACACAGCCCAGCACAGCTGTTCGTATTTTCTTATTTTTTTTTTAAAGATTTATTTATTTATCCATACAAGCACTAGGTACAGTCAGAAGCGCGGGAGGGTGAGAGAATTCGCCAGAGCCAGAGCAGGAAGCAGAACAGACAGACCGATGAAATACACTGCTGAGGGGAGCAGCGGGCGGCAGGAGAGGTCTGCGTGCCATGTGGGACCCTCGCCGGCAGCCGGGGATTGAGCCAGCACTGCAGCTTCACAGCCTAGTGCTCAACTGCTGCGCCACCAGGGGAGGCCCAGCTGTTCATATTTTCATTTGTCTTTCTTGTACCTGTAATTTTGGGGCTCTGATTGGTGTCATGTTACCAGAAGTTTATGGTTTTTGTTTTGAGGCCCAATTTATGTGTATTAGGAGAAAGTTGTGTCCACTTGCATAGCAATATGTCATAAGGTGAAAAAAATTGGTCTACAGCATAGTCTGAAAAATAATAATGGGGGCCTCCCTGGTGGCGCAGCAGGTTGAGCACTATGAGTGCTATGAAGCTGTCCGCAGCCTCTGCAGTGCGGGCTCAATTCCCGGCCTGCCAGGGAGATACCCACATGGTGCAGCAGACCTCTCCTTTCTCACCCACTGCTCCCCTCAGCAGTGCTTTTGGTCTGTCTGCCTGTTCTGCTCCCCACTCTGTCTCTGGTGAATCCTCTCACCCTCCTGCACCTCTGACCTGTACCCCAACTCTTGTGTAAAATAAATCTTTAAAAAAAAATAATAATGGGAAAAGAAAACCAATACAGATATATCCTGAAGGGTTGTGTATTGTGGGATTACAGGTATTTTTTATTTATTTGTGTCCCTATATATTTTTTCCCAAAAATTAACATATTGGGCCTTCCTGGTGGCACAAGGGGTTAAGTCTCAGCATTATGAAGCTATCCGCAACCACTACAGCATGAGTTTGATCCCCAGCCAGGGAGCTAACACACAGGGTGCAGCAGACTCTCCTGTCTCACCCGCTGCTCCCCTCAGCAGTGTATTTCAGTAGATCTGCCTGTTCTGCTCCCCACTCTGTCTCTGGTAAATCCTCTTTCCCCCCCCCATCTCTGGCATATACCCATTCTTGTATGCATAAATAAATCTTCTTTTAAAAAATTAACACATTATAAATAACACCAAAAAACAAGGTTCTTTAAAAAGCAAAAGTGAACAATAATGAATTTTTTAATCGGCAGAGGGAAAGGGAGAAGGGAGAGGAACAGAGAAAAATATATCAAAAGACTATTTGGCTAGATCTTAGGAGATTTTATTAGCATATGATATCCAGTACACATTGGGAAGCAGATAAAACCCTGTCCAAGCCTAACTGAGAAACTTTGCAAATATTTTATAAGCTCAGTCCCAACACATAGTCTTGCCGCAGGCTTATCCCGGGACCTTGTTTCCTTTTCTGTAACACAGAGACTCCAGCCAGGAGCCTTGGTGCCTCCAGTAAAACATTAAGCATATTAATTAACAGGTTTTATATGCTCGGTATGAAAAATATGCATGGCCCTTATGCACAGAAAGGAAGCATGCTAACTCAGAAGTCCAAAGGAGAGCCGCTGTGCAGGAACCAACGACCTTTCCATGCTACCAAGTGTTGACAGTTTCTTCCTCACAGCCCATTACGGGGAGGGAGTGGTTTTCTGCCTTGAAGATTTTCTGCCTCTCTCAAGTTCACTTCATAACCTCTAAAAATATTGAACTGCCAAACTGTTGCTGAAATTACTCCTCCTGGGTATGGTGATTGTAATGTTGTTAGTGATGGGGTGAGAATGAGAAATGTGTGCTGTGGTTAGAGTACATTAGAGGTAAGTTCCTGCTTCTGGGCTGATTTGGGTTGAGTTAGAAATCAAGAATGATTTGTAAACCAATGACAAATCAAAGTTTCCCCCCCAAAGAAAATAAAATCAGACCTACAGAGGCTTAGGTCTCCTCACATGCATTTTTGCCCAGCAGGGCCCTCAGCAGGCCTGCAGCAAGACTCAATACCCAGTAAGCTGCTGGGCTGGCCATCCAAGCTGCCGGGGCCCTGAAATGTCTTGAAACCAGGGTGCTGGATTGGGCCTCCCCGGTAGCACAGTGGTTGAGCACTGGGCTGCAAAGCTGCCCACAGCCTCTGCAGCACCAGTTTGATCCCTGGCCGCTGGGCAAGGGTCCCACATGGCGTGCAGACCTCTCCTGCCCTGCCCGCTGCTCCCCTCAGCAGTGTCCTCCATCAGTCTCCCTGTTCTGCTCCCCACTCTGGCTCTGGTGAATTCTCTCACCCTCCTGTGCTTCTGACTGTACCCAGTGCTTGTATAAATAAATAAATAAATCTTTAAAAAAAAAAAAAAAGAAAGAAAGAAAGAAACCAAGGTGCTGGATTCCATGTGAAGTTCTGTCCAAACATCTCACAGAGCTTGGTTCCTCCTGCTTCTTCTCATTCTGCCCTCACTCTCTTGCATCCCTTTGTCCTCTCCTCCCCATACTGCACCCTGCCCTGCCCACTCCTGCACCCTACCTTCCCTATCCTTGTTCCTCTTCTTTCCTCTAGGCCAAAAATACCCCTTCCCCTATGGTTCACCCCTCCCCCACCTCCTGGGCAGCACACGTCCCCTCTGTATTGCCCTCTGCCACCAGGTCCCTGGCTCAGGCTCCTCTTCCTCTAAGCTCCCCTCTGCCCTGCTCTGCCAAAGCTTCTCTACCAAAGCTCTCTCCACTATGGCTCTCACCTACTTTTCCCTCTGCTCATGAATTCTCCTTCCACCTCAGCCTGGGTGGTCCACCTCCCGAAAGTCTGTCTCCCTGCACTGCCTGTATTTGGGGATATTTTTCTGCTCAAAAAGGACAGTTTCTCATCTCAGTGTTCTCAGATTGCAGGAACAGTGTGGACAACAAGTGACTATTTGATGGATGTGTCCACATATAACCTGCCAGCTCTGAGATGCTGATCCTCACCCCGGGGATCTTGTCTGTGCTCTCCCACAGCTGGCCACACTAGGGCTGGCCAGGCCCACTCCTTCACACTCAGGCACCACCGAGCAGGCTGTGTCAGACCCCACTGACAGAGCTATCCAGAGAACAGGCCTGGGTGGGGAGGGTGGGCTGGAATGTGGAGGGTGGCGTCCAGCAGACCCATGGCCAATACAGATGTACAGAAGCACCCAACAGCGCTCCGGCCTGTTGCATCTGGGGATGCTCACCAGTTCTGTTGTATTCCAGGTTCTCCAAGCCAGCACCCATGTTCCTGGATGACTCCTTCCGCAAGTGGGCTAGGATCCGGGAATTTGTGCCGCCTTTTGGAATCAAAGGTCAAGGTATGTTGGGAACCTCGACTCACTCAACATTAGCATCTCATCCCCTAGAGACTGTCTCCCTGCACTTCAAGGCAAAGCTGTGCCCTCAGAAATTGCCATGCATGCCTAACTATGCCTACTTCGTCTCCCTCTTTTCCTGCCTTTTTTCCTGCTCTAATGGAGTATTTACTCAGAAGCAGGGACTAGGTATGCAGCAGTGGAGTAGACAGATATAGTGCTTTTCCTCCAAAAACTTCTGTCTAGTGGAAATAGATCCTTAGATTGCAAGGCTCTCTAATGACAGAAAATCACATGCTGTGAAATCCCAGAAAAGGGGTGCCAGAGACATTCCCTTAGAGGGCCAGGTATGAGGGAAAACCCCACAGAGAATAGAGATCATCCCCCACAAATAATCCTAGTCTTTTCCATCATCCCCTCTGATATTTTTCACCTTTACCTGGGCCCCTTCCCTCCAGTCCTTTCTTATCCTGTTCCAGGCTAACCTTTCCCCCGTACTCTCAAGAGTATATTTCCTTGCCTTCGGGACACAGGCTGTTCCCTTCCAACTTAAGACTTTCTCATCCCTTATACTGTAACAATTCTGTTTACTTGTCAAGTGCCTACACTGTTTCCTGGCATGATAGAATTTAGACTGTGGGGTCAAACATAGAAGGATCGGAGTCCTAGTATTACCTTTTGATTAGCTGTAACCTTGGATAAATTACTTAACCTGTAGTTTCTTCATCAGTTAAATAGAGAAAATAGGACTTTGTATTAGATTGTGATCAGAATTAAATAAATTATTTGACCAAGGGCTCAGTACCTCAAAACTAAGCTGGCTTACCTGTCCCTGAAAAAAAAGGCAGCAGCCAATAAAAGCACTCCTGAGCTCGAGCTCTGACCCCAAATTTCCAAGGGCAAGTCTATGGCTTGGGCTGAATCACATGAAGAACTCCTGTTACCTGGCTCAGGTAGCCAAGCAGCCTCGTCCTCACTGGAGACTTAATCCTACTAAACTACAAAGGCCAATACAGAGCCCATTGGCCCACAGGGAGACCATTTATGCTTTCTGCTAAGTTTCCCCTCCAAGAAAACCAAAACTCAATCTATGTTCTTTTTTTTTTTTTTTTTAATAGAGGCATGTTTTATTTATTTATTTGTTTGTTTTTGTTTGTTTGCTTGTTTGTTTATACATGCACTGGGCACAGTCAGAAGCGCGGGAGGGTGAGAGAATTCACCAGAGCCAGAGCGGGGAGCAGAGCAGGCCGAAGAACCAAAGTACACTGCTGAGGGGAGCAGCGGGAGGCAGGAGAGGTCTGCGCGCCATGTGGGACCCTCCTCAGGTGGCCGGGGAGCAGCTGGGGATCGAACCGGCGCCGCAGAGGCTGCGGGCAGCTTCACAACCCAGCGCTCAACCGCTGCGCCACCGGGGAGGCCCTCAATCTATGTTCTTGACCTTAGCCAATTAGCAGTAATTTGCTTTTCCTTAGAGGTGAAATTGGAAGTGAGAAGGGAGGGGATCTGTGGCCTTCTCTGAGGTCCACCAAAAGGTATATCTGAAAGCTCTTAATATAGAACATTCCTTACAGGTTTGTTTTCTACCCCACTCTCACTCAACTTCTGGAAAGTTTAGCTGTGCCTACTATTTCCTCTTTCTCGCCATTTACTGCAAGAGTTTATCTTCTCCCCTTGCCGTTCCAGTGAAATTGCTCAGCCGCCCCCATGAAATCCAGAGGATACGTTCCAGTCCTCAGCCTGACCTCTCAGCCCCACCTGACAGTGGTTTCCAGCCCATCTTTTTACAAAATTTTAAAATTTAAATTAAAAAAAATCATTTTTATACATGAAATATTTCAGACTTAAAAAAACATGAAAAGTAATATAATGAGCACCCATGTCCACCCAAGTTAAAAAAATAAAACATAAGATACTTTAAGCTCTAGATACCCCTTCCAGTCCCTTTGCCTCCTTCCCAGGACACTGTTCGCCAGGTTTTAGTGTTATGGTTCCAATACCTGCTAATATTCCTATAACATATTTCTATGTTCATTCAAATGTGGTATTGTTTTTGCATATCTTTAAATTTTACAGTGGCATTGTATATGTGTGTGTGTGTGTTTATGTGTGTTTTCAAATTGATTATTTTGCTTTTGCAGTTTCTACATTCTGGTACATGGAGCTCTAGGTCATTGATTTTTTTAACAGCTGTGTAATATTCCTTGTCATCTACATTTAATCTGGTTTTCTTTGGTGAACATGTAGGTTGCCTCCAGTATTTTGTCATAAACATTCTTACACCAGCTCCTTAAACAAATGTATGGGGTTTTTTTTTGTTGTTGTTATACACCTAGGAGTAGAGTTGTAAGGTCTGATTCTATGCACAGTCACATCTTTACTTGTTGTTATTAAAATGCTCTCCCCTTTGTTTGTACCAGTTTATTTACTTTTACCTTCAGGTCTGTATGTACATATCTTTTTTATCTTCCAGCAACTTTGCAGAGTAGGAATTACTATCTTCATTTTATTTTGGTCAGTTGCCCAATAAATGTGAAAGGTAAATAAACAGGACCCAACACAGAGCGTGCTTAGCTGTGGCTACTCCTCCTCCACACGCTCACCTCCCTGGACATCAGTGAGTTCACCCACTAACTGTCAGAGGGGCTCCATTTCCTGACACTCTGGCTGGCCATGTTGAAAGGGTTAGCCATCTGACACACCAGCAAAGACCCCCCAGGAGACAGCGTTCACTCTCACGGCTGCGATTCCACTCTGGGGGAAAAAGTAGCAGGCGCTGACACCATTGGGGCAGCCTGGCCCTAGTCCCTCCCGCAGTGCCCACACCGGGCACCCTAGCACTTGTCGAGAGCGGGTCTGCAGCTGCATGACGTCAGCCTGAGGATGATTGCATGTGGGGCACATCTCTGCGGCAGAGTCACTGTTCACCCAGGCAGCTGCTCCCCAATCACATCACCACTTCCTTCAGCTTCCATTTGTTGCCTCAAGGTGATGTGCATGCGGGGCAGGTACTGTGGGCTAAGAGGTGGGCACTGCCCCTCCTCCATGACCAGCCTCTTCTGTGGCCTGGGCAGAGCAGCAGGATGGTGACAGAGTCCACATCTTCATTGTAAAGTTAGGGAAACCAGAGATTAAGGCTCAACTCTAAGGTTACAGAGCTTAGAACCCAAGGGTTAGGATTTTACTCCCAAACCAATGTCACTGTATATTACACATTTTTATAATGCTCTCTTTGTAATAGAGCTTGAAAGGAGAGCAGTTGTCATTGCCAAAGCCAGAGAGAGGCCAAGAAGAATGAGGTCTGAATAGTGGTGAAAGGGTCTGAGAGCACAGAGGTCATGCGTCTTGACTGAGGGCAGCCTGTGTGGCATCAGGTGGGCAAATGCCAGGCTGCCAGGGATGGAGAAGTGAGGAGGTCGGGAGGGAGAGACAGCCTAGCCTGCAGGATTAAGCCTTGGCAGTATTAGAGAGAGGAAGTAAGAAGAAGACTGTATGAGAAAATGAGGCTGCCTGATCTTGCAGGGTAGAAGCTGGCCAGCACCACTGTAGCTCTTCAGTTCTAGGTTGTCTCTGGTTTGCTTCCAGGGTCTGCCTGTGAGGGCACAGGGGTGAGCAAAGGTGGTGTGTTCTCTGAGCACATAATCCCATTCAGGTGGGAGTCCCAGGTGCCGGCACCACTGGGCAAATCCCAGGTCTGGGGGTGCATGCCCTGAGGCCCTAACTGTTGAGCTGCTGAAAACCAGATGCAACTCCCAGGAAGGGCTGGGGCAGCACTGCAGGCCAGTGCTGGGGTGGGCTGCAGGCAGAACTGGGCATGCCTGCTGCTCTCCTCGCTCTCTCTTTCTCAGGGTGAAGTTAGGCCAGTGGCTCAGCCCAGCCTTATGTCCATAGGTCCCCTCCCACCCCCACCCAGCCACAGGAACATGTACCTTCAAATCAGATTGGCAAACCTTTCATGAGAACTTAAGTGACCTCTAATGGTGACCTCTTCCTCTGTCTGCAGACAATCTGATCAAAGCCATCTTGTCAGTCACCAAAGAGTACCGCCTGACCCCTGCCTTGGACAGGTGAGCCACTTGCTGCCCAGCCTCCTGCCCCTCGCCTGCCTGGTATGTGCAGAGTTATCCAAGCCCAGCAGGCCTCTCCTGGCCACAGGCAGATTCTCCGGCATACACACACCTGCATGCACGGGACACACTGGTTCGGGTGAGCAGATAAATGAGACCATCCCGCAGGGCTTGTACCCCTGTGGGCTATAAGCACTTGGCAAGACACCACAGACATCTGAGGAGCAGGTAAGAATGGAAAGCACTGTGCTGGGTTGATCCAGCAGGTCTGGGTGGTGGGTGAGCTGAAGGGCCAGTGCTTAAATCCGGAGACAGAGACAGTAGTGGGTCAAGGGCAGGAAAAAATAATGCATTGGGTTCCCTAGTGCCTATGGAAGCATGGGGGCTTCTGAATTGGAAATAAGCCCAACCCTCCAATCCATCCCCCTGTTCTCGCTTTTCTGGTATAACCCTAAAGCTCACCCCACTCTTCCCTTTCTCCTGAAAGCTGCCTAAACCCCACCTGCCCCTGGGGAATCTTTAACCCAGAGCCTCTCTCCTCACCACCAGAGCTAGTGCCAGACTCTTCCACAGCCATGTTTTCCTGGACAACTGTCAGGAACTAGGGTTATCTGTGAGTCCCAAGTGGCCCAGATAGCCACAGTATGGCTCTGGCCTCCTTGCAGAAATGCTGCCAGAAGTCCTTTGGTCTTCTTCCTCTCCCAGCCTGGGTCTGGCCAAGGGCACGTGGTTAAGGACCGAAGGGGCAGGGCTAGGAGACATGATGGACAGCTCTCTGGAGGTCTCTGCTTTCTCTCCCCTCAGCCTCAGCTGTCGCCGCTGCATCATCGTGGGCAATGGAGGTGTCCTTGCCAACAAGTCTCTGGGGTCACGAATTGATGACTATGATATTGTGGTCAGGTGAGCTTCCCAAACGGTGCCTCAGGCGCCTGTGTGTTCTGGTCCAAGCCTTGGTCCCTGAACCTGAGAATGGTCTGTCCATCTGGCCAGCTAAGCTGGAGGTCAACAGAAGCCTCAAGAGCAACTCTGGGTTGGAGGGCTTTAGACTGGAAAGCTAGGTGGCACTGAGTGACCTGGGCTCCCCATTCTCTGCCCCTGGGGTACTCTGGGGTCATGGTGCCTCCCCATACATAGACCCAAGGTCCTGCAGTGAGCCCAGAGCAGGCTCTGACACCTGCTCTCTGTAGACTGAACTCAGCACCAGTGAAAGGCTTTGAGAAGGACGTGGGCAGCAAAACCACACTGCGCATCACCTACCCGGAAGGTGCCATGCAGCGGCCTGAGCAATACGAGCGGGATTCTCTCTTTGTCCTCGCTGGCTTCAAGTGGCAGGACTTCAAGTGGTTGAAGTACATCGTCTACAAAGAGAGAGTGGTAAGCACCCTGTGCACCAGCTCCTTCCCTTCTTTCCCCAGCCTCGCCCAGCTTCTAAGACAGCCCTTGCCCCTCATCCCTGCAAGAAACCGGTGGGAACTTTTCAAAAGGAACATTAATAACCCAAAGCTGAAAGATTCCCAAATGCAACCAAGGGACAAGAGACCAGCAGATAGCAAGGGTCTCTGGCCCAGGCTCCTGGAGATGTTACTACTGCCTGCCTCCGGAACCCCGCTGCAGACTCCTCCTCAGCCTCCTCTGGCCAGGCCCAGTCCCTCCCCAACAGCCCCTGGGGGCCCCTCTCTGGCTTTGGATCCTGTAAGCAAAACTCCTGTCTTAACTTTGCACTTCCCTCCACAAGCCTGTCTTCCTGACTGGTTTTGTGGGTCCGCCCTCATGCTCAGCCAGGGAAGGAAGTCCCTTGGACCTTGGGGCTGTTCTGCAGGGACAGCAGGACCCCTCAACCTGAGGGTGCCAGTTCTTAAACTCAGAGTCCTCACTTCTCTCCACTTTGTACCGTTGACCTGTCGGGGTCCTCTACCTGCCACTGAGTCTGGGTCTACCCTTTGGGAATGATCAGAGTCTGTGCTTATTGTTCTAGGCAGGCAGAGATCTAGATGGTTCTTTTAGGGAGCTTGTGTGACCGACTAGCGTCAGACTGCTCTTTAGTGGACCACCCACCAAGTCCCCTCCTAGGTCCTCTAGTTCTCAGCTCTGGGCCTACAGGGACACCTGCCAACTTGTCCAGACCTACCCCCCTGCCCCCTGCCCAGCTGTCACCAGCCACCCCAAGGGAGGGCTGCAGTGGAGTTCAGGCCATTCATCTTCCCTCGCCAAGCCTCTCACCAGAGGAGGATGGTGACAGACAGCCCCCATCTACAGTCAGCTGGTTGCTCCTTCTGGAGGCTTAGAGGAGAGGTTGGGGGTGGGAACAGCTTAACCTGCCTCTGGAGGTCTCAGTGCAATTTGATTTAACTCCACAGCCCTTTCCCAAGCCAGGCCAAAGGCAGGCAGTCTCAAGTAGGTAGCGAGCGAGAGAGAAGACAGAAGTCAGGTCCCGAAATGCAGGTAGGTGGCACAGTGGGAAAGGGGAGCCCGCCTCAGAATCAGGCTGGATGAAGCAGCTCGGCTCTACTGGGACCAGCCTGACTCCCCAGAGGGGAGGAGGGGGTTTCAGCCACCCGCAGCTGTCAGCAGGCCCACTGCCCACACAAATCAGGCAGAGAACTGGGGCTGAGGGAGCACCCCAGTGTTTCCAGAGTGCTGGGGTCCAGTGTCTTCTGAGATCTTCTCTTTGCTTTGAAGGCGGTAAAATCGGCATCCCAGCTAGGCGCTTTTCACAGAGAGAGGGGAGGGAATTGGATCTGCCCGGGTGAGCACCAGGGAGCTGGGGGCTGCTTTCTCACCCTGGCCTCTGCCCATCTGCCCACCTTGTCTATCACCTTGTTCCTCTGCCCCTGGACACCTGTCAAAGGAGTGCCCAGAGGGCAGGACCTGATCCCATAGACTTTTTTTACTCTACAGAGTCCAGTTATCATAAATGATTTGGAATCAGCTCAAACACAAGTTCCTACCTGGCACTGGGGTGGCACAGGCATTCCAATTGAGGAGGCCAGGCCATGGGGTGGTCAGGGCAGCCCGTTGGATGGTGGTGCATGCTCCTTCCAGGAACACCCAGGTCAGTTCCTCCAGCGTTCTTACAGTTCATCCAAGGGAATAAGGAGAAAAAGAAGAAAAGGAAAGAAACCAAAGAGTCTGAAGACATGGGCACTCGGGGAGCAGACAGCAGGACCTCATTTTTCCCAGGGGGACTCTGAGTTGCTCACTGACTGGCCTCGCCTTGGCGACAGTCTGATCAAAGACACCAAAGCAGTTGGATGAGGAAGTGTGGGCTGTGCTTGGGCGCGCTCACCATCATGGTCCCGCCAGGGTTCTAGAACCAGATCTAGCCCTGTGTCAGTGAGGACTTCTCAGGGTTGGTAAGTGAATGGGAGGAGGAGGGAAGAGACGGAAAGGAGTCCTTGGAAGTCCCATCTGACTGACTCCAAAGTCAAAGATAATTTAGGTCTCCAGAATGGGCTGCCAGAGGAGAGGCAGTCATGCCCTGGCCTCTTTCCCCCCGCTGCCGGCTAGGTCCTGCACAGGCCCTTTTGGCTACCCCAGAAACCTCTTGTTTAGTGCTCTTCTCTACCCCATGCCCTGGACCAAGTGCGTTCTCACCACTTCTCCTGAGCTCTGTTCACTCCTCTGGCATCTGACACCCAGGCCAGTGTGGGAGAGGCTGCTCTCCAGGCCTCCTGTCTGGTTCCTTGCCACAGGGTTGTCCTGCCCCTACAGCACTGTTTCTCACCCTGCAGCTTCTGGGCTGCTCTCTGCCCTGTCTGCAGCCTCATCTGCAGAATTCTAGCAGGACCAGCTCTGTGTTCAGGAGCCAGGGCTGGACAGGACTGGAATTCAGCATGGCTTTGGCCTGTCACTTACCTTGTGGGCAGTAAGTGCATGTACCCAGGCAGCTCAGAAGAGCACCAGTGGGGAAACAGGCTGGACTGAGGATGGTGCTAGGGACATGGAGCTATGGTAGTAGCTGAGTGTCTGGTGAGAGGGGGCAACCTCTAGCCCTTGCAGATGCTTCTCAGAGGCACCCCTGGCTCCATCCCTCCTTGTAGTCATGCATTCGCCAGGTACCCCTGAGTGTTTTCTGTGCTGGCAGTCGGCTGCTCCCTGTGCACACATGGATGAATTAAACACCGTTCCTGACCCTGAACTGCTCACAGGCTAGCGGGAAAGACAGGCCTGAAACTGGAATTGTGATGTAATGTGGTAGGGCTAGGGCTGGAGCATCTTCCTGGTGTTTGATGAAGGCCGGAGACGCCCCCTCCATTGTCCTAAGGCAAGAGCCTGGGCCTGGGTGACATGTGAGAGCCACAGAATATCCCCTGCAGTCACTCAGGCCCCATCCCCTCTACCTTGGCCATCCTTTTGCACTGCTCATGATGCCTGGTAACTCAGGGCTTCAGAGACCCCAGGAGATGCCTTCCCAATACCCTTGACTGCCTCTTCTTCCTGCTCCCCCCTTTCCCCCCTGCCCCTGAAGCTGGAGAGCTGGCCTGCTGCTGGTGCTCAGTTCAGGGAGGCCTGGGCGAGCTGGTGTGGGTGTGGTCTGAGCCGGACACAGGGAAGGGAGAAGACAGGGCTGGGAGTTGTTCTGGACAGCCTGACCGTCCAGCTGTAATTCAGTCCTTGGGGAAGGAAGGAGGGATCTAAGGGGGCTCGCCATGGCCCCACAATCATGCACTGGGGTGCTGGGCCACTGGGTTTGGGAGAGGCCAAATGGTTTAAGAGCAGCTGAGACCTTGGAATCATACAGACTTGGGCTTAAGTTTAGACTGACTTTTTAGCTGCATTACCTCAGGCAAATTACTAGACCTCTTAGATTTAGTCTCATCTATAAAGTCTCATCTATAGTTTCATCCTTCAGGGTTGTTTTAAAAATTAACCAAGAGAAAAAAAAAAAACAGAGGGACCTAGCATAGTGCTTGATACTTCATAATGATAAGGCTGTTTATTGGTCTGTCCTGACGATAATGCTATTTATTGTTGTATTGCTGCAGATGGCAGTCCTGCTGGAGAACTCAGTTACACGAGGGGGTGAAGTATTTGTCCAGACAGTAGGGTCTGACCTAGGAAGTGACCTAAAAGCAGGGGTCAGAGGCCAGGCCTGGAGGAAGCAGAGCGATGGGCCTCCTGGGTAAGGCAGCAGGGGTGAGCTCACAGTCTAGATGTCCACAGGACAAACGGGGCCACCAGGTCCTTATGCCCAGGATGGGGATTAGATGCCCTGTGCTCTGTGCCAGGCCTGCAAGGGATGTGGGGCCCTAAGGCTCTGAGCAGAAGGAACTCAGGGGAATACCACCTCACCTTGGGAGACGGTGCAGGGCACCTCAGAAGGGTGGCAGGGTGCTACTATGGCTTCCTGCTGCTTGATGAGACCTCCACTAAGCCGCTTCATGGTCCCCACCTCCAGGCTCCTTTCCAAAACTCTGAGACAAGCTCTGCCATTTCTTTTGCAGCCATCTCCCGTAGACCCAGCTGTCCAGCAAGCTCTTATCCTCTGTGAGGCCCAGGAAGTATCCACGCTCTCCCTGCTATGACACCCTAGCCCTTGCCCCTCCACCCTCATTGCTCATGTCATCACCACCCTCTGCTCTTCCATTACTGTCACCTCTGACCTCTGGTTACTCTGCCTCATAATCCTGGACATTGTCATCTCTTCCTGCCTCTCTGTTCTTCCTCCTCACCTTTCTTTGACTTCTTTTCTTCTTCCTTTTCCTCTTCCTCCTCCTTCCGGCATCCGCATAGCTGTCATTTACTCAGTCCTCCAGTGCCAGTTCCTTTGAATTCTTTCATTCAGTTCTCATAATGACCTTATTGGTCAGTACTATTAGAACCCCATTTTGGAGATTCGGAAACTGAGGCACAGAGTGGATGCATTACTTGCTCGGATCACACAATTAGCTAAATGGTAAAGCTAAATTCAGACCCAGCTCTGACTCACTTGTTCATTGATTCATTCACTCATCAACTCCAGATCAATCACCAAAATCGCAGGGAGCCTGTGCTTCAAACATTGCCTCCCTCCAGAGCCCCTGCTCCCCCACTTCCTCCACGTGCAGCCAGTCCAGCCAGCATTCACAGAGCTGGGTGGAGACCATGGTGACCTTACCTTACTAGCCACTTGATGCCACTGGCCACTCCCTTGTCCTACCCCTCTTTGTTGTTCTCAGACCTTGCCCCCACCATTATCTTCATTTCTGCTCTACTTCCCTCCCTATTCTAAGCAGAGAGCTCCTGTCTAGCTCTGCAGGGGAAATAAAGGTGGTTACCGGTCAGGCGCTCTCACCTAACAGACTTCTGGTCTACAGACAGACCTGCATCCCCTCTGCTGGCCTCCGCCACCTGCCTCCCTGCGCCCCTCTCTGCTGCTCTTTCCTCTGGTCCTCAAGGCACCTTCTCCCATCTCCTGGGAACTGTCTTCTCTCATTTGTCTCCTTTCTCACCTTTTTACTCTCTATCAAAACTATCCTCTCACATCTACAGATTTGTTCAGTTCCCTCTCACCTTAAAAATAAGAAGCCCATGGCCTCCCTGGTGGCGCAGCGGTTGAGCGCTGGGTTGCGAAGCTGCCCGCAGCCTCTGCAGCGACGGTTCGATCCCCGGCTGCTCCCCGGCCTCAGGAGGAGGGTCCCACATGGCGTGCAGACCTCTCCTGCCACCCGCTGCTCCCCTCAGCAGTGTACTTCGGTCCTTCAGCCTGCTCTGCTCCCCGCTCTGGCTCTGGTGAATTCTCTCACCCTCCCGCGCTTCCGACTGTACCCAGTGCTTGTATAAATAAATAAGTAAATAAGTAAATAAGTAAGTAAGTAAATAAATAAATAAATAAATAAATATAAGAAACCCCACTTTAGCTTAGGCTCACCCTCCTTCCCTTCTCCTTCAAGTTTCTGGAAAGAGTCATGTCTGTGGCTGGTGCATCTCCATGTTTTCACCTTCTGTTTTGAAACCTTTCTAAGCCTGTCCTTCTATCACCAATGACCTTCTGGCTCCCACATCCAGCCTTTGGCCTCCCCTTGGAGGAACAGCACACATCGAGGGAGGGGGGCATTTCCTCTGAACAGGGCAGGTGACTTGGTATTGGCTCAGGTGTGAGAACCACTGACCTGCAGGATAAAATCCCAGACCCGGGCCTCCCCGGTGGCGCAGCAGTTGAGCGCTGGGTTGCGAAGCTGCCCGCGGCCTCGGCGGCGCCGGTTCGATCCCCGGCTGCTCCCCGGCCACCGGAGGAGGGTCCTACATGGCACGCAGACCTCTCCTGCCGCCCGCTGCTCCCCTCAGCAGTGTACTTCGGTCCTTCTGCCTGCTCTGCTCCCTGCTCTGGCTCTGGTGAATTCTCTCACCCTCCCGTGATTCTGACTATACCCAGTGCATGTATAAAGAAAACAAACAAACCAACCAATAAATAAATAAATAAAACATGCCTCTAAAAAAAAAAATAAATAAAATAAAATCCCAGACCCTTAGCATAGGACTCTCTGATCTGACCCCTTCCAGCATCTCCCTTGTCCTTGCCACTCTTTCTCTCATGGGCCTGTGCTCTGCACTCTGACTGTGCTGGCAGATGGAGCCTCGCTTACACCTCCCCATCCTGCCCGCTCCCCTCCCAAGGCGCCACTGGGGGCTTTTCTGATACTCCCCTCAGCACAGGTGAGGGTTTACATCTCTGCCCACTCCTATGCCCCCGGGCAGGAAATGTCCTGTTTATTTCTCGGTCCTTCGTCCACAGTGTTTGGAACGAGCTGGCATATGAATAAATGTGGAAAGAGAGTCACAGAGGAAGGGGGAATCTTCCGACAGCGTCAGGATTCCAACCCAAATCTTCTGACCCTCAGCCCAGGGCTCCTCCTCGCGGCGAGCCACCTCCCTCTTCTTGCCCTGGGAGAGCATTCTTTCAGATTCTGCCCTGGTGCCCTTTGGTCTCCTCTGGCCTTTCCTGGGCATCTCTTTCCTCTTAGCCATTTTTGATCTTTCTACAATTCCAAGATCATTGTCAGTGATAAAGAAATGAAAACTAAACAGTCCCTGGCTCTCTGCCTCTCCCAGTTGTCTGTCAGCATCTCACAGTCGGCCCCACGCCGACTCATCTTTGTTCATTGCTTTTTCCAAGTATAGCTCTCAAAAGGTTTTTTGACCCTCTCCTCATATCATACATCAAAATAGATTCCAAGTGGACTAAAAAGCAAAATATAAAAATACAGCCAAAGGAAATTTTGAAGAAAGTAGAATAAAAATCAGATCCCTGGAGAGAAAATAACTTTCAAGGGATGGAAGTGCTAGAAGAAATCAGATTTGATAACATATGAAAACTTAAATTAGCCACCACAAAAAAAAAAAAAAAAGAAAGAAACACCCTGGATACCACAAAAGTTTGAAAAGTTTATTTAGGAAATATGACAAACAAATTATTACTATCATAAATGTTGATAAGAAAACCATTAGGGCCCCAGTAGATAATGGACAGGAGACCAAGCCAGTCGCACAGAAAGGAGTATGACTAGTAACCAACAGAAACATGGTTAGCCTTCTTAGCAGTCAGGGGGACTCAGGTGGAGGTAAAGGGGTGCCATTTAGCTCCAGTTTAGGCCCACCCCTAGAAAATGAGTTTCAATTCTAATACCCGACCCTGGCAAGAGTGGGTGACAGGTGCCCTCGAAGGGGGAAGCTCTCTAAAAAGGCAATGATGCCCCACCTCAAGATCCATCATCATCCAAGAAAAGGGAAATCTGCACATAGATTTTTATTATCTTTAATTAGCCAAATCCAAATATAACCTCAGGGTTTATTATGTGAATTATGGTTCAACCACTTGATGGACTGGAAAGCGCCACCCAGTGACCCTGCAGAGGTGTGGGCGCTTGGAACCCTCACGGCTCAGTGCTCTCCTGCTGTGGAGGTGAGGTCGGGGAAGCAGCACCTGATTCAGTGTTAGGAGCAAAAACCGGCCAGTGCCTCAGCCCACATCTTCAAGTTTCATTTTCCTCAAGTGAGGAAGATTATACAGAAGCCCAGAGGACTCGTACAAGCTCCCCTGCATGGCTCCCTGTTGGAAGGAGTGAGACCTGCACACGACAGAGCTTGACATGCTGTGTTCATTGCAGGCCAGGAGCACCTCTGCCAAGTGAGGCTCAGTGGCAAGTCTTGCCTGCCTACTGGGCAGGAAGCCCAGGCCTGGGGGGCCAGGTACAAACAAGTCAGGGAGAGCAGCAGCGCCTGTGCACAGGGCGGCAGATGCCACCTGCTCGAGGTCCACCACCCTTGAGAGCTGCAGCATGCAGACCTGGTGTGAAGAGGGTGCCTGCTTTTTGTGTTGTGTTGTGGTGTCAGAGGTGTGTCTGTAACATATACTGAGTGCTGGCTCAGGTCATAGTTGAATGAGCATCGTTTATAGCTGACATGCACCCCCAGATTTATGAGATGCATCCAGGAATTGGCTATCTTGGAAACAGGGTGCCGCTTGATTACTTTGAGTTCCTCTACATATTTATTTCTGTGGCATCAGGAATTACGTACGCCAGCAGGGCATTCTCCTTAAAAGTTTAATCACGTATGTATGAGCCAGTGTTTTTACGTAGTAGAGGTAACAGGCCAATACCATACTCTAATCAAAGAAAGCATCCATTCACATTTATGCAAAAACGTCATAGATAGTAATAGTTGTACATTCAAAGGGCCAGTGGCTCAAAAAAATACTGCATCATCTCAAGTAGAAAACTTGGGAACCCATCCAAGAAGGTCATATAGGAACAGGTCTTCCCTCGTTGGGCTATATATTATAATTCTTTTATCCCTGGTCTTAAGAAATTAAGCTGTAAATTCTAGAGGGTCAGGCAACCTTACTAGCCTTGGTACTCTGGCTACCTAAGCACCGACTGCACTGCCTCTAAGAACTGGACTAGTGGCTGTGGCCATCATCTTTTACCTTTTTTTTTTTTTAAAGATTTATTTATGCATATAAGAGCTGGGGTACAGGCCAGAGGTGTGAAGGGGGTGTGTGTGTGAGAGGATTCACCAGAGACAGAGCGGGGAACAGAACAGGCAGACTGACTGAAATACACTGCTGAGGGGAGCAGCGGGCAAGACAGGAGTGATCTGCGCCATGTGGGTTGCTCCCTGGCTGGCAGGGGATCGAACTGGTGCTGCAGAGGCTGCGGATTGCTTCATAGTGCAGTGCTTAACCCCTTGCACCACTAGGGAGGCCCTTTACCTTTTTAATAATGTTCTTTTCAAAATGAGTTCGTTCTCCTGTGCATGTATGTTCATTAACTCTGGGTGGGGAAAAAAGAAGCTTCCCCAGACTTTTAAATTTGTAATAAAGGCAATTTTTAAAAAATAAAATTTTGCATACCTGAAAAGAAAATAAAAAGGTCTACTACCCCATTTCTTGGCTCCAGGACACTAAACCCTGAACCCTAACTGACTTTCTGTGAAGTTTGGCCAGGTGAAGATGAAGTTTGGGACTCAGAAAGCAGCATTGACAACAATTATGATACATTAAGTGAATTGAAAATGATTACTATAATGTGTGTGGCCTGGGTATGGTACTGCCCTTAGGCCTGGGCAAGAGGGGTGCCTTTCTGTCCTCCAACCACACCCTTTGCCATGGAGTGAAGAGGAATATGCAAGGTCAAGAAGGATTACCTACCGCAGACCCATCCTGGCACATAAAACATGGCTTGTCAGACCATGACCACGGACTGCAGAATTTCTTGCCCTAGCAGTGCCAAGTCCATCTCCATCCTCTTCAGGGTAGACTACACCCCCTGTGCTTGCCCCCAAGCCAGGGGAGGGCTGTTGCAGAGGCTATTCCAGAGTTTGGATGTGCAGGCTAGGGGACCACACGTGTGCACAGTACTTCTCACAGTGGGGTGGGACCAGGCATGGAAGGGCAGGGAGCCAGGCAAGGGCCAGCTTTCCCTCCACCACTATGGTCCAGCCCATCGCCAGGAGTCCGAATTCTAAATTAAAACCTGGCCTTCTAGGACATATTTTCAAGGGAGGGTGGGATATAATTTATTTAATGGCTTGATACCATGAGTTATAACTTCAGATATTTAGAATCTAAAGTGTAGACATGTATGTGGACATCCACTGGGAATGTTGCCCCCGACTCCCACGAATGTGGACATAGTGGCAATGCGTGGATATAGTGGCAATGGCTGGTTCTGAAGCTGGGCAAGCAGGGGACCGATTGTGAAGGGGCTTATGAGCCGGTCACATCACAGAGCTTGGACTTTATTCTGAGGAGTAATAATAGCACAAGCTAATAAGCCAACTTTGTACCACATGTTTTATGTGCCTGACTTTTAACTCCCAAAGCACAAAATACTAAGAAGTGAGAACTGGTCTTCGTTCTCTAATTTAATAGATGCAGATAAGCAGACAAAAGCATACAGAACTTGCTGAGAGACACAGAAGATAGGGTGTCAGGGTTCAAAACAGACCTGTGGAATAGTCACAGCAATCTAGTGAGAAGGACAAAGCTGTGCAGTGGGCCTATGTGAAGTGAAAGGTTTGGTGGTTGCTTGGCCCCTAGGGCTGATGGGGAAGGGGCAGGGGTAGGGGACGGCTCCAGATGCTCTTAAAAATCTTTGTTTGGTTACAATTAATGTTTTGTGGACTGTTGGTTGTCTAAAATATAAAATGTATTTGTACAAAAAGTAAATGGTTTATATTTAACAGGCACTCTTGTATCTGTTGACTGGCTGGTCCGGATTAATCACTAGCTCTGAAATATTTACATCTGTAAAATAGCCTTCCTTTGAACTCTTCTTCATTTTGCTTATAGTTCTCTTAGTATGTCACCTCTCTCACCCTCTTATTTTATGTACTATGCATGCAATATTTTTTGGATATGTCTCCTATGTATACATGGGTAAGGAAAACAAAACCAAAACAAGCCATCTGAGTGGGCAGTGAGAAGCCACTGAAGATTTGAGCCCTGAGAGTGTCAAGATCAGATGTGTGCAAGTGCAGGGGCTGCCGGAAGGCAAGGTGGAGGCAGGGGGACTAGTGGCCGTTCAGTGACCCTGTGAGAGTCAATGACCTGTCCTAAAGCAGTAGTGCAGAGAGCAGGAGTGGACACACCTGCCCTCCCCTTGGCTGCCCAAGGCCCGTCCGTGGTCAGTCTCTGCTCCCAAACTCGTCTTGGCACGTTGACTGCTGCTCGCCAAACAGTGGGAGGAAAGGGCTGCAGAAGAACCCCGCAAGGGTGCAGTGAAGCCACCGCAGGAGCTGGTTGGGAAGGAACTTCTTCCCTAACGCTTCTCCCCCATTGGCTCCCAGCTGTTTAGATGAGTACAGAGCAAATTGCATCAGCAGGAGATTGTCAGCTCCACACAGATGAGCTGGGTCCAGACTTGACTGAGGCAGGGACATTCCTGGAGGAGGAGGGATTCAACAAAGAATGCAGCCCGGGCTGGCCTTGAAGAGTGCTTCGACCATCCCTGGGCCAGCTCCATTGACTGGCTTCGTAGGCTCTGTGTTGGGTCCTGTGGGTCAGGGAAATGAGAGTCTTGGGCCAGATTTGGAGAGGCCTTCTGGGAAGGGCTATATTCTGGCGGCAGGCTTGGCAGTGTCGCTCAGGAGCAGAAGGTCTATGGTGCCCACTGCCCTTCTGGAGGGACCAGAGGGGAAGCTGGCTCCCCTATTTGATGTCTGTCTGAGTACTGGTCCCTCTTGGATCTGACTTTGCTGACCACACCCTCTGTGTCCCTGCCTTGGCTTCCGTGGCTCTCATTAACATAACAGATAAGATTTATGGAGCTTTTGCTATACGCCAGTCCCTGTGCCAGGACCTTTAAAACATGCATCTTCTCATTTAATCCTCAGGAAAATAGGTCTTCTCTCTATTTTACATGTGAGGAATCTGCTACTTCAAAGAGATGATGTGGCAGGCCCTACGTCACCCAGTAAGGACTTGGGATGTGGACCCAGATGAGGACCCCAGTGGTCCAGGCTCCAAGGCCCACGATCTGCCACTGCTTCACATGCTCCCCAGGTCTCACTGTTCCCTCTCCCTCCTCCCGGACCTTGTGTTTCCACCCCCCCCCCTTCCGTGCTGGTGTTCGCAGGGTTCTGTGAAGGTTCTCGTCTCTTCCACCCTTAATCTGAAGCCAGCAAATTGCCTTGACTTCAGGGTTTCTGTGACCTGCGATGGTATGCAAAATGTCATGTGTATGTGCCTGTGTATGTTTTTACAGAAACAGAAACCATAACTTTTATTTAGGAGACAGGCTGGGGTTTTGTTGGTACTTGATATTTTTATGACTGGGAAGTGGCAATGCCCAAATCATAGCTTGATCTTATTATTCCTCCTTTCTCTGAAATTCCTAAGGGGGCTCTGCATCAAGACAATGACAGATGGGAAAAATTAAACAGGAGCACTGAATTGTTTATGTGTGGGTCCCAGTGAGCAAATGCAGGGCTCTCTGGGGTTCGAGACCCCAACTCGGTACTCCTTTCCCCCAGAGCCTCGTCGTTGCTCTCCCCGCTGCTGACTGCTGGCCCCAGGACAGTGAGGGCTTCAGTGCTCAGCACACGGGGAGCAGAGGCAGGGACTGGGGTGCTGGGCTTGGTCTAAGGAGGCAGACTCTGCCTCAGTTTACCCATAGCCCCAAGGAGCAAGGAGTCAAAAAGAGCTGTGTGTGTGTTTCACCCCAGTAGATGGGACAGACTCATTATCCTTAGTTCTGAGCAGTCAGGTGAGTCGTTTTAGTGCCCAAGAAAGAATGAAGATGGGGAGAGGCAGAAGCTTTCCCCTCTCTGCTGGGGCTTTTGTCAGATTCCAGATAATGAGCTATTTCCTGCAGCTTCACATAGAGTCACACATGGGACTTTTAGCTCATGGGAAAAGCCAAGTGACATTGTTTCAGAGGTGGCAGTTCGTGGCTGGAAAGAACTGGATTCTGAAGTTGGATCCAGCAGTCCCTGCCCCGTTTGCCGTGTGCTGAGCATTTCTGTCCCCACCATGAAATGGGATGCGAGCCACCAACCAGAGTGACCCCTCACTGGCCTTGGATCTCCTGAAGGCAGAGGAGAGCTCGCCATCCCCTTGGCTGCGGTCCCCGGACGCCTGGGTGTGCACAGTTGTGTGGTGGTAGTGGCGTGGCAGGAGGAACACCCGCATTGGAGTCACAGTGCTCAGGTTCGGTTCTTGTCACTGCCATGTGCATGACCTCAAGCATGTTGCTTCATCTTGGCTGCTGCATCTGTGAAGTGGGTGAAAGTTGAAGGGCGTTAAATAAAGCAGAGTCTGAAAATCAGCCTGGAGCTTCACACACAGCCCCAACTTCGCCCGTTCCTGGCTCTCCCTACCCCTCCCAAGCCGCCCCTGCACCTCTCCTCTCTAGACATGTGTGGGCAGGAGCCCTGGCTGGGGAACTGTTGGGGCCTGCCAAGCTCTGTAGAGGGGAAGGGGCTGTGCTTCACCTTCCTCTCACTCCACAGCAGGCCCACCCAGGAGGGACCCCTCCCCAGTTCTGCATAGAGCTTGCCTATTTAGCCACCTTTCTTACTGGGTACTGTTACCCCCACCTGACTTGCCCTACACGCACCCCCTCCTGGACACAGGGACATAGGAGAGTGATGGACTGGGGTCTGCTGTGGGTCTCACTGGGACTCAGAAGTTTGCCTGAGGATCTGTCACTTGAATTGACCCTTGGAAGATAGGTGGAATTTGCCAGAAACAGAAAAGTTGCCATGGAGGTGGGGAGACATGAGGAGGGAGGGCTGGAACAGAGAGACTCCATTGGAGGCCTCAGATAAACTTGAGAGGAGCTGGCCACTGGGGAGCTCTGCTGCAGGGCCGGGCTATGGCAATGAATCAGATGTGAGCCCCGGCCCTTGGGGTGGAGGCTTACAAAACACCCCTAAAGCTGACCAGGTAACTCCACCTAAATTATCTCATTTAATACTCACAATAGCCGATGAGGTAAATACTGTTAGCATCCCTGGTTTATCCATCCAGAAACAGAAAGTTCCTTGCCCTGGATCTCCGCTCTGAGCCACCAGAACTGAAGCTGAAGCCAGGCCTCGTATCTTCTGTCTCAGTTCCTTTGGGCTCTGTAACAAAACACCATAGACTGGGTAGCTTATAACAACAGAAATTTATTTCTCACCTCTCCAGAAACTGGCAAGTCCAAGATCAAGGTGTTTGGTGAGGCCTTCCTGGTTCATAGATGACCATTTTCCATGGTGTCCTCTTCATGTGGGAAGGGGCCAGGGGTCTTTCTTGGGCACCAGTCCCATTCTTGTGGGCTCTGCCCTTATGACCTAATCACTTCCCAAAGGCCCCATCTCCTGATGCCTTCTCCTTGGGCATCAGGTCAGGAAAGACACGAGGAACTAGGAGATGTCTTTTTTAAACAAGTAAGTCTTGATTAAACAAGTTGGATGGACCAGGTGGTGAGAGATGGAAAGCCACAAGGGATGGAGGAGCACCAGGAGCGTGGAGCATGAATTAGCAAGTGGGGACTGCAGATACGCTCCGGTGCGAGTGGAGTGGCAGGCGCTGACTGGGCAGTGCTCACGTGAGCTGACGTGTCTACAAAGATCATTTGGGCAGAGTGGCTAGGGAGGCAGAGATGCGCTCATTACATTGTTGAGTGAATGAATATGCCTCCACTCTTTTGTGCCTTTATATCCCAGTCACTCTGCTGGGCTCGGGGTGTTTGGCAGGCAGTAGAACAGATGCTCTGAGTGTGGCGGGAGCCGGAGCGCATGAGTTTGGGCAGAAGGGGTTAATCTGTGGGATCCGAAGAAGCGCAAAAAGAACTAAATGACTGGTAGGTAGGAGAGGATGGGCTGGAGAAATGAAGAAGAATCAAATGTCGATTCCTAGGTTTCTGGTTTGGGAAATTAGATGGACAGTAGAAGATAAGAACTCAGGAGGAAGAGCAGATCTGGGGAAACTAGAAATAATTTAGATGTTGAACAGCAGAGGATTGGTCAAATAAATTACAGGATACCCCTGTGATAAAATTCTCAGAAAACCTAATTTTATTATTTGTAATATTTCATTATATAAATGTATCACTTAACCAAACCTCTAAATTTAAGGATTTTTTCCCCTGGCTTTTCACTTCTATAATAATGTAATAAACCACTTTTTACAAAGCATTTCACTATCCTAATTACATTTAGAAGAGAAACGTTAGAGTCACTAAGTATAAACAACTTTGAAGCATTTGATACATATTGTCAAGTGACATTTTAGGACGGTTGATCATTTGACACTTATAACAGCATAGAATTCTGCCTCCCTGTGCCACCACCAGTACTAGGATACACACGCGCACGCACACGCACACACACACGTTTTAGAGATTAAAAACAGTATCTGATTTTAATTTGCATTTCTTGGCAATATCAAATGAGTTTTTCATGCTTATAAATTTGTTTTTTAAGTGTTATTGGTTGGCCATTCATTTACAAAACTAGAGTGTAGGAGCACATCGTCGTGTCTCCAAATCTGTGTATACTTCACTCCCCTGCCCCCAGGATCTAGTGTCATTTACACCATCATGCTGACTCCCTGACCTTTCCTCTCGTCCCCTTCCCCATTCCCCTCTGATAACTACTTTTCATGGAGTCTAAATTATTTTAGATTCTATGTCTAATTGCTTGCCAGTTCATTTGCCTTGATTATTTATATTCCACAAATGAGTGAAACTATCCAGTAATTGTCTTTCATTTTCTGACTTACTTCACTTGGAATAATCACCTCATCTGTAATGATGAAAAAGGCAAGAGTTCACCTATTAATAGTCAGTAGGCACTTTGGTTGTTTCCATGTCTTGTGAATAATGCTACTATGAAATAGGGGTGCATAAATCTTTTTGTATTAGCCTTTTCATATTGTTTGCATAAATACCTAGAAGCGGCATTGCTGGGTCATATGGTATTTCCATTTTGAGGGTTTTTTTTTAATTATCTATTTATTTATTTATTTATTTATTTATTTATTTATTTATTTATTTATTTATTTATAGAAGAACTGGGGTGTAGGCCAGAGGTGCCGGGGCAGGGGGGAGTGAGAGGATTCACCAGAGACAGAGTGGGGAGCAGAATAGGCAGATCTCCTGAAATACACTGCTGAGGGGAGCAGTGGGAGAGACAGGAGAGGTCTGCTGTTGCCATGTGGGTCACCTCCCTGGCGGGACATCAAACTCAGACTGTAGCAGTGATAGCCAAGGGTTCCTAGGGGTACTAGGGAAGCTCCACTTTGAGTTTTTTAAGGAATCTCCATGCTGTTTTCCATAGAGGCTGAAGCAATTTACATTCCCACCAATAGTGAACGAAAGTTCCTTTTCTCCACACTCTGACCAACACTTGTTTCCCTTGATAGGAGCCTTTCCTACAGGTGTGAGATCTCATTGTGGTTTTATTTGCATTTCCCTTATAAATGATGTTGAAACATTTTTTTGTGTGCCTGTAGGCCATCGTATGTCTTCTTTGGAGCAGTGCCTATTTGGGTCTCTTGCCCGTTTTTTAATTGGGTTGTTTTGTTGAGTTATATGGATTCCTTGTATATTTTGGAAGTTAATCCCTTGTCAGAAATGTGATGTGCAAAATATCTTCTCCCAGTCAGTAGGTTGTCTTTTTTGTTTTTATAAGGTTTCTTTCACGATACGAAACCTTTTTTAGTTGATGTAATCCTGTTTGTCTACATAACTTTTTTGTTTGTCCCGTTCTTATGGAATTTCATTGATTTTTCATCATTTTTAAAAGTATATATTTACTATTTGTTACAAATTTTTCCTACTTATTTTTTTCTCTTTTGCTTTTTAATATTTTTGATATAGCAAAGCATTTAAAATGTTACAAAGTCAAACATTAATTTTGCATTAATGTTAGGAAGTTAAGTGATAAAATATACAGCTAAATTTTCTTTTTTACTTATTTTCAGAGTTGTATTTTCTAGCCTTTAGTTATTTTGTGGATGGTGGGAGGAGAGAAAGTAAATGGATCTTTTTTTCTAATTAGCAAACTTATAAATGTTACTTGCTGAGAAAGACTTCTTGTTCCCATTGATAGTAAAGCTTCCTGCAGCATAACTGGAAAGATGGATGTGTGAATGGGTGCATGGATGGGTGCATGGATGAGGGGCTGGCTAGCTGGCTGGCTGGATGGGTGGGTGGATGGATAGATGAGTGGATGGTTGGATGGGTGGATGGGGATCTGCTTCTAGGCTCTTATTTCATTGATCTTTGTGTTTATTCTTATACATCTATCACTGTTTAATTGCAAATTCATAGTATACTTTTTTTTTTTAAAGATTTATTTATTTATTTATTTATGTATACAAGCACTGGGTACAGTCAGAAGCGTGGGAGGGTGAGAGAATTCACCAGAGCCAGAGCAGGGAGCAGAGCAGGCAGAAGGACCGAGGTACACTGCTGAGGGGAGCAGCGGGCAGCAGGAGAGGTCTGCACGCCATGTGGGACCCTCCTCCGGTGGCCGGGGAGCAGCCGGGGAGCAGCCGGGGATCGAACCGATGCTGCAGAGGCTGCGGACAGCCTCGCAACCCAGCACTCAACCGCTGCGCCACCGGGGAGGCCCTCATAGTATACTTTAATAATTTTTATTGGAGGGCTATTTTTATCTGTTAAATCTTTTGGATGGGTGTTTAGAATCCTTTTGGTAAATTTCAGCAATTCCACTGGGATTTTTCTTCGTCTAAAGTCTGCGTTAATCTGGGGAGGATTGGCTTTGTGTTGTTCATCCTTCACTTTCAAGAGTATGGTTTGTCTCCCATTTCTTTAAAGTCATCCTTTTCTATGTCTCAGTAAGGAATTGTAGGATTTTTACTAGCTCACATTCTGTCTTTATTTTTCAGGTTCCCTTTAGAACAGTTGACTGAGAGAGCAAGGAGAGAGCAGAAAGGAAAGGAGGCAAGCCCAGCAGAGCAGATAGGAGAGAAAGAGAGGATCCTCCTGGGCCCTTCAGTAGCTTTCAAAGGGGAGGAGAGGCAACTGGGTCTTTGTATCTTCGGACTGACCTAAGAACCCCCTCAGCACACTCCAGTCCCACTTCCTGGGCCCCCACCCTTTGTGTCCTTTTGTGTCCTCTATTATAATCTGTGGCCCCACTAAATTCTCAGTGGTCCCCACCACACACAAGTCCACCTGCCGTGTTTATTCCACATGTAGGCCTCATGTACCACCACACCCCCCTTCTGCCCCCCACCCCATTCACCTGTACACACTTTGGGTCCCTGCCATTCACCTAGTCCCATCACGAGCTGTGTGCCCTGCTCATGCCCACTTATGCTGTGTCCACAGAGTGCATCGGATGGCTTCTGGAAATCTGTGGCCACTCGAGTGCCCAAGGAGCCCCCTGAGATTCGCATCCTCAACCCATATTTCATCCAGGAGGCCGCCTTCACCCTCATCGGACTACCTTTCAACAATGGCCTCATGGGCCGAGGGGTGAGAGAGCTAGGCCCTGGGAGAGGGGGGAGGGTACCTGGGTCAGAAGTGCCTGGGGAAGGAAGGCCAGGGCAGCAGGGTGGGGGCAGAGGGCTTGGAAAGAGCGCTCTGGGAAGCTTAGGCAAGGGTCTCCGCTTCACTCAGCCCTCCCTTTCCCCCTCCCTCCTCCAGAATATCCCGACCCTTGGCAGTGTGGCAGTGACCATGGCACTACACGGCTGTGATGAGGTGGCAGTTGCAGGCTTTGGCTACGACATGAGCACACCCAATGCACCCCTGCACTATTACGAGACCGTGCGCATGGCCGCCATCAAAGAGGTGCGGGGCTGGGCAGAGGGAGGGCGCGCTTCAGGCACAGGACAGGCTCTGGCTGAGTGAGCACAACCGGATTTAAAGGGATGAGCCACTGGCTGGTCTGGCTGCCCAGAGATCCCCAAGAAGGCCCTGCCCTACTCTCAGCTGAGTCATTGGAGGGCCCTGCCTCCTGCAGGTCTCACCACCAAGCGGCCCCTGTGCTTCTCTCCCCAGGGCGCCTCTGAACCTGGTGCCCCCTTCTTCTAGACCTTCTCCACGGCCCGTGTTCTTCCTGCCCTGGCCCTGGCCCTGTGCCTGCCTCCTCACTCTCCCCAACCCAGAACCGTGCTTTCTACCACAATTCTCCCTTTCCCCAGGGAACTTCCTTGCCCCCTCAGAAAATCTGCAAACTTTGCCTTTCAGTCTCAGCACACCCCCTCTACCGCCCTTCCCTTCGCCGTGGCCAAGCACTGAGGCGTTTTATCACCCACAGTTGCTTTCGGGTGGTCCATATGTCCAGGTCCCTTAAAGCTCAAGAGACAGTGAAGGTCCCCCAGATTTTAGCTTCTCCCAACTTCTCTCCCTTCATATCCCAGAGCCCATGGGGAGGCCTGAAGCCCTTTTACAATACCTTGGCTTCGGCCACTTGCTGGCGCCTGGCAGTCTGGACTAGAGCTTTCAGTAGCCTCTCCACTCCTACATCTGGGTGGCTCACCCAGCTGTGCTGAGTCATAGTTCTATAAATGCAGGGGTTCTGATCCCAGCTAGCCCTCATTCCTGCTTTGCCGTCTTTTTATATGCCCTCACTAACCCCACACACTGTTCCAGAGCCTTCCACTTCCTGAAAGCTCCCACCTCTCTCTAGTGAGAAAACTTCCATGCCTGCTGGGCCCTCTCCCAGCACTCCTTTCTCCCACGTGGCACTTCATCCCTCACAGCCTGACCCTCCCTTTGCCTGACATGATTCCACCAAGCTCCCCAGGGATTACCTCAAGCCTGCCAGATCCAATGGACACACATAAGTCTCCCCTTCCTGATCTCTCAGTAACGCTTTCTATGTTGCCCATTCTTCCTCTCCAAAACCCTCTGACTTAGACTTCCGAGGCGGTGACCCCAGTGTTCCTCTTCTTGCACTAGCCATTCTCTTTCTCCGTGTCCTTGATTTCAACCCACCCCTTAAGAATCAGCATTAGCTAAGCCTCCAGTCTGGACAAGCTTCTTCTCGCGCTACGTGTTCTCCGGGAGCTCTGCATCCCCTTCCATGACTTCAGTGACCGTCTGTGTTGTTTTACACTTTTTTGGCTCATTCATGAGACCACGGAATTAGGGATTAGGAGTTAGTTCAAAGATATGAGAGAGAGTTGGGGATCCCTAAGGAACACAGAAACAGCCTTACAGCTGGACCTCCTGCTGCCTGGAATGAGGTTCAGGAGTGGGAAGATCATCCCAGGTCTAGGAAAGTTCCAGAATTGTCCATCCCCCTCCACCTGGCCCAGCCTCCCTCCTTATTACTGGGATCCTGTAGGGCTTTTCACTCCCCCCCACTCCCCATGTATCTTCTTGCCTCTTTGGTCCCACCCCCTCCCCTAGCAACCCCTCCAGGCTGCACTCGTGGCTTTTACCTGCCTTCTGTTTACTTATATCTTGAGTCTCCTATGTTTTTTGTATGTAAACATTTTGTGGAAGTTTGAGCCTGAGGGTGAGAAACTGTAGGTCCTACCTAGACAGTAGCCAGATCATGAAGGGTTTTCTCTGCCATAAGGGACTTGAACTTCACTCTGAAGGCCCTAGGGAGCCACAGGAGAACTTTAGGCTGGGAGTATCATGTGGTAGGGTCACTGTGACCCCGTGTGAAAGAGAAGGGAGCAAGGCAGGAAGAGAAGCTACCTGGGAGGCTGTCCCAGCAGTCTAGGCGAGAGAGGAAGACTGCGGACCGGAATTGTTCAGTGATGTTAGGAAGACAGGTAAGAAACAGGACTCTAAATGGACACAGCCTGGGGATTGCCTCCATGCAAGAATGAGGTAGAAGGACTCCACCTGCCTTATCTCCATTTTCAAGCTACTGCCCCCCTTGTCCTGCAGAAGCTCCTGCCTCTGAGGTTCATGGGAAGTGCTGTGCTGCCTCCATGCAGAGGGCTAGAGAGCACAGGTGTCAAGTCAAATCTCTGTGCCTTCCTTTCCTTATCCCTGATAGGGGTAATGATCCCTTCTAGATTGGGAAAGATTCGAGCTAAAGCCTAGCATCTAGTAAGCACTCATAGGTGTTAGTGCTGGTGTCTGGGTTTAGAATCCCTGCCGTCATCTTGGTGTCCTCAATAGGCAAGTGAGTCATTCAGCACCCTGGCCTCACTGTTTTGTCCCCTCCACTTGACTGACCAGCATCTTCTCTGGCCCTGAGGGAGCGTGTAAGAGTATGGGCTGCGAGAACAATAGAGCAAGGATGGAATGCAAGGAGGAGGGAGTATGTAAGGGATGTCAAAGGAATTCAGCAAGGAGACAAGTGAAAATAGAGAAGAAGTAGGAAGACTCCAGGCATGGAGCCCAAAGGAGCCCTATTTCAAGGAGACAGTGTCTCCCCCTCAGGTGCCTCAGAGGAGTTGAGTAAGGTGAGGGCTGGGAAGTGACTGAGATGCAGCAGTTAGGAGACCCCACTGCCCCTGGTGAGAGTGGTGTCAAAGGAAAGGTGGCACAGCACCCAGGGGCTCATATGTGAACAGGAGTCCAGGCCATGTGGGGAAGTTGAGACGGAAGGGAGGAGAGGAACTGAGTGGCAGGCAGCCGGGGGGAGGGTCCCGTGGGAGTGCTGGCAAAGGGAGCTGGGAGTTGTGAGCACAGCCGCTGGCTGATTCAGGGCAAGCAGACATGGGGGAGATTTCCCAGGGAGACCTGGGGGTGCCCTTGCTTAATGAGAAGGTGAAGAAGTAGGAACCCTCCAGAATCGGGTTCCAGTGAGACCAGGGCCCAGGACTATGAGAATCTGGTCCCGGCCTGAAGCCAGCATGGACAGCAGAGTGCTGAGGGCTCTGGAAGGCACCTGTGCTGTCTGCACGGGAGGAGGAATCAGGGAAAGTGCACCAGAGAGAGAGCTACCTCCCAGGTTTGGCTTTTTTTGTTTACTCTTTTTTTTTTTTAAAGAGAATTGCTAAACATATTCATCAGTATGGTGAATAATACAGTGCACTCCCACTTCCGGGACACCCCACCCCCAATTATCAACAGGTGGCTAGTTGTCGCTCTTCTTCTTCTCATGCTCTCATGCTCTCCCTTCTCACTGATTTATTTGGAAGCAAGTCTCAGATAGCATATCATTCCAGCCATAAACATTTCAACAAGTTTCTCTAAACGAGAAGGGCTATGTTTTTATTGTCATACCAAAAAACATGAACAGTAATTCCTTAATGTCATCAAATAGCCAGCCAGCCGCCTGCCGTCCTTTTGATTCTCAGAGGCTGCCAGTGGGCATTGCTGAAACTGGCCCCTTAGATTGGTTATTTCTCCCTGGAGATGATGAAGGAGGGAGGAGTAAAGAGTTGTATGAGTTTCCACATTTGCTTGAATCTTGGCCCTGCTGTTCCTGCAAACCTCCATTTTTTTATCCTGTTTTATTTGTTCCCCAAGTGAATAAGCTCCATGGAGATCCACCAAGATCACTCACCTGAAAAGGAGGAGTATTTCTTGAGAGCCAGAGAGTCCCTCCAGTGACAGCCACCCAGCCGGTGCTTGCCTTTAGCCAAACCTTCATTTTCTTGCCTGTAAAATCTAATTTCGTTCAATGTAAAGTTGGGGAACACCTACTATTAAATAGGTAGCCCCTTCTGTTAAATAAAAATCCAACCAAGTTAGTTTTAAAGATCTAATTGGCTTTATTAAATAAAGCAAGTGGAAAGGCACTACAAAAAAATTCTTCAGACCTGTTTATTTTTTTAACACTTCAAAGAGACAGTGAGCCAGATGCTTGACTCTTGAAGGAATGAGTGCAAATCACCTGGGGGTCTGTAAGAGGGAGGGGCAGTTCACAGGTGGCAGGGTCTGAGTACAGGAACCCCAAAGGAGCTGGAGGTTCCAGAGAGCCTGCAGGGATAGTTGTGTAGTGCAGCAATGGTGGGAGGCACCTCTAGGGGCTGGGTACTCTGAGGAAGAGCCGGGCGGGGGGATTAGAGTTGCCACTGGGAGCGTGTGTGTCTGGGGGATACAGTCCCCAGGGGGAGCCAGGTTTGTGGTTAGCATGAAAAGTTGAAGGGAATGGTCAGAGGATAGAAATAGAGGGAATTTTGCCTGAGTTTCAGATAGAAAAGATTTGGAAGGTTGGAAAGAGTTGACTAGATCAGGATAAGTTGCTGACAGAGCCCTAAAATTCTACATCAGTAAATAGTGTTGGTAAATGTCAGTTGAACACAAACTATGATAAGGCTGTTGGCTTTCCTTCATTCTCTCGATCCTCTTTCATTCTCTGAAAGACTTAGTCGTCAGCACTTCCTGGTGAGAGCACTAGGATAGAAAAGAAGCTGGGCCTGGGCACAGCCTTCCCCAGGAAAGCCCTGGAAGGCAGCATCTTCCCTGTCATTTCTACCAAATAGTAAGACTAGCCTCTTGTCTTCAGGCCCCTGGCTCTGATCTGCAAGGCAAGGTTTCATCAGCTGCCCCAGGCCTGACAGTGCATTGCATCAGGACAGAGTGTGACTAAGCCACCCCACCCTGGGCCGGGGCTGGACCTCAGTGACTCACATTGCCTGTCCTCAGGTGCCTAGGACCTAGGTGCCCCATGGGGGTTGGGGGGCTGGAGTCTGTAGGAACAAGTCTGGAAAGCTTACATCTCCTAAGACTTGGAAGAAGCGAAGAGGCACAGTCCCTCTGGGATGGGGAAAGGGGCTAGAGAGTTACTTTCTCCAAATCCTGGGCAGGGAGGGTGATGAGCCGAGGCACTTCTAGAGCATCATCATCATTGTTGGCACATCATCATCATTGTTGGCACAACTGACAAGTGTCTGATTTCCCACGGTCACAGAACATCGAAGGGAGGTGGTCAGGAGGTGCCTGTGAAGCCCGGGGAGAAGGTGCATTAAAGCTTGCAGCAGGGCAATGGCCCAGCTGCCCGTCTGACGGCTTCTCCCTCTCTCCCCTTCCAGTCCTGGACGCACAATATTCAGCGAGAGAAAGAGTTTCTGCGGAAGCTGGTGAAAGCGCGTGTCATCACTGATCTAACCAGCGGCATCTGAGGGGGGCCCAGCACGCGGCCACAGAGTCCAGGCACCAGGAGCAAGCAGCAGTCACCACCATCTGCCATTTCATTGACCATGGCCTGGCTCCTCCTGAGAGGCACGGGAATCTTCAGGCCCAGAGAAGGACAGTGCCAAGTGACCCCAGGGGTGGCAAGGCCTTGGGGAGCAGCCAGAGCTGTGTCTGCTCAGGCACCAGCATTGGGCCTCCCGCTCAGCCGGGCCCTTGAAGCCAGAGGGCCCGGAGGCCTCTGGCTGTGCCCCGCAGGCCCAGCATGCAGGAGGTGGGACGCTTGGCAGTAAGGCTGCTGCCAAAATCATTTCTGCAATCAGTGTTTGGTGTATTATCATTTTGTGAATTGGGAGGTGGGAGGGAGGGGAGGGATAATTTATTTTTAAATAAGGTTCTAGATGTCAATTGGTCCACTGGCCACACAGAAGGAGGCCCCCTCGAGGCCAATCAGGCAGTGGTTCCAGTGGTCTCCCCGTGGGGTGGAGGTGCCAGGATTAGCCTGTACCCTACTCCGGGCTACAGGGAGGGGGCAGGATCTCACAACAGGCCCTGCCCGCTCAGGACACTCTTGATCTTTCTTGGAGAGATGATGAGGTATTCCCACTCAGCGGTCCCTAGCTGCCCCACAGGGGAACTCTGCAGCCATTCTTTAAGTCAATAAGATGGCCCCTGGGCTGGAGCAGAGTGAACTTCAGAATCAGGAGGGGAGGCCTGGCCTGTCCCAGTGGGAACTGCCTCGCTCTCCAGCTGCAGCTGATCCACAGGACAATGCCCCAGGCCCAGGCTGACCAACTTGGCAGCTCCTCTGAGGTTCAGGAGTGAGATTGCCAGGTCTGCCTTCAGCCTGGACCTGAGGGAAGTGAGGCTCAAGACCCTTACCCAGGCTGGGCAGCCATCATGGAAGCAATAAAGCTCTTCCCTGAACCTGGCCTCCTCTTGCTTTCTCTGACTTTCCTGTAAGAAACAGCAGTCTGGGGCCTCAGCTACACCCAAGGGCGATCTCCCTGGCCCACAAATTCCTAGGTTCTTTTATGAGAGTCAACGGCAAGGCCTGGGTAGCCATACGAACCTTCTCGAGCCTGTCCTGCCCCATGCAGCCTTGCATCACTTTGCCTTCACAGAGGCAGACATGGTGTGCAGTGTACCTGAGTTTACCCTGGTGCCTCTTAAAGGAGCCAGAGGGTAGGGGACTGAAGCCCACAGCCCTAGCTCAGTCCCCGCGTCAGCATGGCCCCAGCTGGGCAAGAGCCAGAGATTCCTGCCAGCATGGGAAAGTCACCGCCAAGCTCCCGACCCAGGCCCGCAGACCTTCCCCACTCCTGGCTCAGCCTTCGCAGGGACAGCCCTGCCCCCACCCTCAGCACACAAGCCCGGCTCTGGGCACCAGCTGGCAGACTTCAGAAAGGACTCTCCTGCCACTCACCCCCTCAGAGCCCTGGAATTGAGCCCTCTTTTCCCGAGCACAACAGGCCGGAGAATGGGTCCAACACAAATGCACCTGCAACCAGTAGAGTGAGCTTCCTGCCGGAGCTCCACCGGCCGAAAGTGGGGCTGCCCGGCCCCACCCAATCCCAGAGTGCTAGCAGCCCTGGGCCCTCCACTAGGGAGCCAGAAGGACAGTCCTGGCCATCGCGAGGACCACTGGCTTCCCGCCTGCCCCCGACTGCTGCAGTGTGTCCTCGGGCGGAAGCCTTCTCAGCTGAGGGGGGAACGCAGCCTTGACTGAGGGCCAGGTAACTCAGGGGCTCCGCTGGGATTCTGAAGCAGGACTGCCCTGGTGCCCCGCTCCTCATTGCAGCCCAGGGAATGGCACCCACTGCAGTGACCATAAGAGGCACAGGCTGCGAGGCCAGGGAGCCACCCTCACTAGGCAGTGGTCGTGGGGGCAACAGAGGGTGGAGAGCAGCTTGCTACTTGGCCTCCTGTCCCACAGGGACCCTGTCAAGCCTGCGGACAACTTCCACCACCACCAGTACTTCCCTGCACATGTGTGCACACACACACACACAACTGCAGGGACCTGCTTGCCCAAAGCTGTGGTTCTCAGCCCTGGCTGTCTACCAGAATCACCTGTGCAGATTCAGAAACTGCACATGCCCACCCCTAGATTGTGCTTCAGGTCTGGGGTGGGGCCGGGTTGTGGGTGGTTTTAAAAGGTCCACAGGTGGCTGTGATGCACAGCCAGGGATTAGCTGGTCCACACACGTTCCCTGAGCACTCACCCCACCCACGGCTCCCAACTGTCAACTGGTGGATAATTCCCAAATTGCCATCTCCAGCCCAGCTCTCTCCACTTAGCTCCAGGCTACAAGTCAATTGCTTCCTGAACATTTCCACCAGCATTAGCCACAGCACTTCCCACTCAACATGCCCAACTCTGACCTCATGAACTCCTACCCCGACAGAGAGGCCCAGCTCCCAGAAAGCGTCCCCTCCACCGGGGCGCGCGGGCCACAGACACGCCGTCGTCCACCCCACCTCCTCACCCCCCCCAATCAGGCATCTACTGAGTTTTCACAAAGGTGTAGTCCTGGAAGAGCCCGTGTAGCCCCATGCATGCCCCACAACCCCTCCCGACAGCAGCCCCCTGGCCACCCCAGTCCTGCCCACACCTCGCTACTGCAGCCAGAGTGAGTGCCCGAATGCCATCACGCCATCACACCATCACACCACCCCCCTGCCTGAAACGCCTCAGCGGGCCCCGTGTCTTTGGGATGAAGCACAGACTTACTAGTATGACACAAGGATCCGACCTTTCCGTCCCTCTATCCCTGTTACCCACCCACCTGCCATCCCACCTGCCCAACTGCCAGAAAGTAGGCATCAGAAATACAGCCTCCTGCTCTGACCTCAAGATCAGAGCAAAAGTTCCTGCTCTGTGACCCTCCCCGTCTTCCCCTGCTTCAGCTCTCAGCACCCACTCCTACCAGCACTGCCCTCAGGGTGCTGGGCAGGGTGAGCGGTGGTGTTTGCGGGGGAGTCTCGGCCCTAGGCCTGGCGGAGGGGAGCGCGGACGGCCAGCGGAGGCTCAGACCTTGAAAGCCCCAGCGCAGAGCCTGATGGATCTGAGTTCGACGGGTCTGTCGAGAGGAGAAACTAGTGGCGGAGCAGAGAGCAGTCCCTGCAGGGCGGCCGGCCGACCCTGAAGACGGCTGGAGTCCGGGGGGCCGGCAGCCCGAGCCAGGGACTGGCCTTTCCCCTCCCTCCCCAGCCTCCTTCTCCCGCCCTCAGCCCAGCCTCCCAACTCCCTACTTGGAGTGTCTACAGACTGAACGCCTAGTTTCCTCGCCTCTCTGCCCGGGTTCTCTATTCCGTGTCCCGGGGTTCCTTCCCAGTGACTCCTCCCTACCCTACCTTGGGGGACCTAGCCAAGGCAGGGGGTACGGGATCCTGGCGGGTGGAGCAGCCAGGTGAGCCCTGAAAGGTGGGGCGGGGCGGGGGCGCTCGGGGCCCCACCCCAGGATCCGGTGACGCGGGGGCTGGAATTTGACACCGGACGGCGCTGGCATGAGGCTGCTGAGGGATGGAGTTGGGCCCGGCCCCCAGACGCGGCCCACGGGCTCGGCCAGCAGCAGGTCCCTCGGGCCCCAGTCCTTGCTGCGTCCAGGACCCAGAGCCCCGCACCCTCGGTAAGCGGACCCTTTTGCCCACCCCGCCCCAGTCCCGGGGCGACGGGGAGTACACAGGATGGCCCCCCCTCCCCTCCTTCATCACATCCTCCCTCTCCTGGGCCCGCTGCTCAGCTCTCCGCCCCTCCCAGCCCCCTCAGTCCCTCTTGTTGCTTATCGGACTGCAGAGCCCTGCTGGCCCGGTGTAACGTGAGGCTGCTGCTGCCACTGCAGGGTGCAGACTGGCTGCCAAGGCCAGGCTTTTGGCTAAAGAGGTGCCACCAGGTGCACAGCTCTGGGCATGAACCTTTTGAGTGGCGCGGGAGCCCAGCACTGGTCCCAGGAAAGGTGCCTAGGACAGAGCTCTGGACCCCTGTGGTGAGTAGTGGACTGGCGCATGGGTGGGGAGATGGGGCTGCCTAGACTGCCTGCCAGGAGGGGAGATGGGGCCTGAGCTGCCCTGGAGGGCCCTGCTCCTGGGCTCCCCCTAGTGCAGGGGGCCTTAAGGCTACCTAGTCCAGCCTTCTCTCCATCCTTGAGAAGAGTCACTAGCCTGGCCCCTCGGTCCTCCTACGCAGTTAGCTGAGCGTATCAGGCACATCTGGCCTTGGCTGACCACACCAAGTTGTCCTAAGGAGGTCTGGCCTACTGGTATGCAAGCATTCTGTGCGTTACTCGGTGGGACAGAGGTAACAGCAGGCACCCAAGAGCAGGCCAGTTAGTGAGAGCTCATGAGGGCTGGGGGAGGAGGAGGGATCGAAGGACCCAGAGGGTGTTTGGGAGTGCCAACCAAGATGGGATCACCAAGTCTGATGGGGCTCAGAAAGGCTGCCTGGGTTCTGGAATGATGGTTTACGGGGAAAACTTCTACGCACAGGGCTAGGATGCCAGGCAACAAGGGGGTCAGGCCTGGACCAGTGCAGGATGGCTCAGCTTCTATAGACCAGGCTGGTGTGGAGGCCGACCCTCCTGGTTGATGCACAGGCCTGAGTCTGGCTTAGGGTAGGGAAAAGCCCACCCCCTCTTTGAGTCTGCACACTTATCGGATGCTGCCCCCTGGCGGCCATAGGAAGCCATGGCCCAGGGCCCAAGTTCTCAACCCCCACCAAATGCTGGCTCTGGAGAGACATCTAGAGAGAACACAGGAGAACAGGGTGCAGCAGGATGAAACCTGGGCCTCACTGTCACCAGACAACTCTCAGGTCAACCAGCAAGCACCCTAAATCTTCCCCAGACCACACCTGTGTCCAACTGCCCCCTTCTGCAGCCAGTCCTGGCAGCTCCAGCCCTTTAGCACAGAGCAGGAAGGTCCTGGGAAAAGAGACAACCCCTCCAGCACCTCCCCCTGCCCCAGATCGTGTGGGTCTGGCCTTGTGACTATAGACCGTCACTGAGCTTCCCTCAGCCTGGTCTGCTCATCTCGAAAGGGGGGCTATACCATTTACTCCCCGGAGTCATGAGAACGGAAAGAGGGAAAAGGTGCAAGGCAGTGAGACAGCTTCCTCCCGGGGGTGTAGCTATCCAAGACACAAAACTTGTTTCCCGCCTGGAGGAACCACACTGGAGAGATGATTTGCTCAACGCATCTCTCAATGTTCTAAGTGGCCTCGAGAGAAGGGTGGGGGAACACATCAACAGCCCTTGATGGGAGCTCCTGGTGTTGACAGAGATGGAGCCTGGCCCTGGAGGCCCTTCTGTGCTGCCCCACGGGCGCCGACATAGGCGGCAGGTGAGTGGTTCTTGCGGTGTCTCCCACCTGGTATTGAGGAAAGAGGGCTTGGACCGCTTGGCCTGATCAGGGTTGGAAGTGGGAGGGGGAAATGGTCTGGGCGGACCCGGAGCCCTTGTCCAGGCGGAAGGTCATTGTCCTCAGGGGATCTCTCCCCTCCACTTACTGAGGCTGCAAAATCAAGTCCATCAGGTCTGAGCCTCCCGCCTCAGCCCACCTGAGCTGCCAGCCCTCCCGCCTCAGCCCACCTGAGCTCCCAGCCCTCCCGCCTCAGCCCACCTGAGCTCCCAGCCCTCCCTCCTCAGCCCACCTGAGCTCCCAGCCCTCCTGCCTCAGCCCTTCCTGAGCTCCCAGCCCTCCCGCCTCAGCCCTCCTGAGCTGCCCCCGCCCAGCTGGAAGCCCATCCGCTCTCTGATCTCCCGCACCCTGAGCCCCCCGCGGCGCCCTCTTCCTCCCTGAGGCTCCCTCCGCCTCCCCGCAGCCCGCGCTGTGGCCCACCCTGGTCGCTCTGGCCCTGCTGAGCAGCATCGCTGAGGCCTCCCTGGGCCCCGCGCCCCGCAGCCCGGCCACCCGCGAAGGCCCCGCGCCCACCCGGGCGCCCCCCGCCGGCCACCTGCCCGGTAAGTGACCCGGCGAAGGGGAAGCCGGGCCTGGCCCCGGCCCCCTCTGTGACGCCGTCTCCTTCCAGGGGGCCGCGCCGCCCGTCCGTGCGGCGGAAGAGCCCGGCGGCCGTCGCCCCAGCCTCCGCGCCCCGCGCCCCCGCCGCCCGCGCCCTCGCCCGCCTCGCCCCGCGGGGGCCGCGCGGCGCGCGCGGGGGGCCGGGGGGGCCGCGCCGGCGCGGGGAGCCGCGCTCGCACCGCGGGGACGGGGGCGCGGGGCTGCAGCCTGCACTCTCAGCTGGTGCCGGTGAGCGCGCTCGGCCTGGGCCACCGCTCCGAGGAGCTGGTGCGCTTCCGCTTCTGCAGCGGCTCCTGCCGCCGCGCGCGCACCTCGCACGACCTCAGCCTGGCCCGCCTGCTGGACGCCGGGGTCCTGCCGCTGCCCCCCGGCGCCCGGCCGGTCAGCCAGCCCTGCTGCCGCCCCACGCGCTACGAGGCGGTCTCCTTCATGGACGTCAACAGCACCTGGAGGACTGTGGACCGCCTCTCCGCCACCGCCTGCGGCTGCCTGGGCTGAGAGCGCTCCCCGAGGCCCTGCAGACTGGACCCTACCCGCGGTGCTGCCCGCCAGGAATGCGCCTGGGGCCTCAGCCAGAGATGGCGGCCTCGGCCGCCCGGTGAGTGACGGACACCAGCTCTGGAGAGATGGAGGGAAGCACCAGCCGCCGGCCGCCGTGGCCCTCACCCTGCGAGTCCCAGCCCTACAGACTCGCGCCCTCGGCGTGGAGACCATAGGATGCACTTCTCCCAGGTTCTGGCACAGACCAGGTCGCGGACCCGGGCCTCCGAGACAACCCGGCAGCTCTGAAGTCTCAGCGTCAGCCCAGACCCTGGGGGGACAGAATTTGGAGGAGACATTGCATTTACCCTGCCGAAGTGCCGTGTGCTGGAGCGCACCTTGTACTCCCTCCTGGAAGCTGGACCCCTATTTATTATTTCTAAGTTATTTATTTACTTCTGTGGTTTGTCAGCTTCTTTCCTGAGCAGCGGGGGCTAGAAGGGTAGAAGAAGCTGCAGGGGGATCCTGCCCTGACAATGCGGCTCACAGCCTCAGGTGACTCAGCAGTCAAGGGCCTGTTCTGGATCTCCAACTGCTTGACCCCATCCAGCAGCTCAGGGGTGTGGAACACAGATGGAGTGGGGGGCAAAGGTACACCCACCAGTCCTTGCAGACCAGGTCTCAGTCTCCTGTACAGTCACCAGCACTGGGGCCCTGGGTGACCAGTGGAGAAAGTCTACCTACCCTTGTGACTTCAGGCATCCCTGGGGCCTGGCGTTGTTGGTAAAGGCATGGAGAGCCACACATTGCCCCATCCCAATGTCACTAATCAGTGACCTGCTCTCCAGGACCCCTGACAGGTGCATATAATGCCTGTACTGCCTGTACTGACAGGTCCAGCATGTGGACCTTGGCCCCCATGTTCCACGAAGCCATCCAGGCCAAGAGAACATTTGAGAAGGCTGAGGATGGGGAAGATGGTGCAGTGGGAGGCTGACCTGGGGGATGAAGCACAGAACATCATGGGAATAAGATGGCAGGAATGGACTGAGGGTCCCCAGAGGGATCTGCATCTTTGGTGATAAACAAAGATACTCATGTATTCATTCAACACACATTTATTAAGCATCTATTACATGTCAGAGATTGTGGAGACACCAGAGATAGAGTGAAAGGGACACAACCCCTGCCCTTAAGCTTAAACCATGAGATACACAATAAATAAATCATTACATAAATATTTAAATTCAATTTGGCAAATAGTATGAAAAAGTGACAAGAATCTAAGAGGTACTTTCTTCTGGCAGGGAGGAGAGGTTAGGACTGTCCCTGAGTCATCTCCAAAGAGTCACTGCAACCCTCCTGAGCCTTCTACATGTCCTGGAAAACTGTCTCCTCAGCCCTATGGATTTGTTTTGTATGATTTTCTTCTTTGGAAAAAGGTATATTTGGAGAGGAGACGGAGTCTGAGGAACCGTAGTACACTGAGAGGGGCTGTCAGGAGGCAGTGGGACACCATGGCCTGGAGCTGAGGAGAGAGTTGTCAGGAGGCAGTGGGACACCATGGCCTGGAGCTGAGGAGAGAGTGCTGGGCACCTGGACTTGGCATTTGTGAGCACAGGGGCAGAAGCCCTAGCCAGGGGTGCACAAGAACAAGGCAGGTTCAGGGTAGGATCCCTTGGGCATCTCATCGAAATTCCTTCTAGATTGTCCATGTGTCTACCTGCTTTGGCAAAGATCGTCCTTGGCCCAGGCTAGAGGGTGAAGTTGACAAGAGTTTTCGGAAAGCTGTGCTCATTCTCAGTCAAGAAGGAGTTCTAGGTGCTCCCAAAACTTTGGTGCTCTTGTGCTGATCTCAAGCACCCCCTTAGGCCCTCTTTCTGGCCCCAAACCAACTCAGGATCTTTAGTCTCCAACTTCTCTCCCTCCCTCTCTCTAAAGAAAACAGCACCAATGTCATACAGTTTGTACACACTACATGAAGGCCTAGGCCCTGGCCATGGTTGAGGGTAGAGGTTCAGTCACTGGGGCCGAGAAGCCTCCTGCTGGAAAGAACTGGAAGCCTGGGGTATCCTGGTGGCGCAAGGGATTAGTGTCAGCACTATGAAGCCATCAGCAGCCACCACATGCCACTACACAGCACGAGTTTGATCCCCGGCCAGGGAGCTGACCCACAAGGCGCAGCAGACCTCTCCTGTCTTGCCCGCTGCTCCCCTCAGCAGTGTATTTCAGTCAGTCTGCCTGTTCTGTTCCCCTCTCTGTCTCTGGTGAATCCTCTCACCCCCCCACACACACCTCTGGCCTGTACCCCAGCTCTTGTATGCATAAATAAATAAAATAAATCTTAAAAAGAAGAAGAAGAAGAACTGGAAGCTTGGCCAAGTCCCCAAATCCTCCAAGTCCAGCCTCCCCGTAAATACCTCTGCTCTCAGGACCACTTAAAGGAGATGGGTGGAAGTCATCCCTGACAGTGCTCACAGCGAGAGGACCAGATAGGAGCCTGAGCTAAAGTGTTGGCTCTCAACACTCCCCAAATTGCCAGTACTGGAGGGAGGAGCCTGCACCCCCAACTCAAGGCTGCATTCTGGAGAGACTGCACCCAACCTCTTCTCACAGCCACTTCTCCAAGAGAAACAGCTTCCTATAGGAATTGGCTTCAGGTTGCCATTTAAGACAACCCAGATTCCTATTTTAAAAATAACAATAATAGGGCCTCCCCGGTGGCGCAGCGGTTGAGCGCTGGGTTGCGAAGCTGCCTGCAGCCTCTGCAGTGCCAGTTCGATCCCCGGCTGCTCCCCGGCCTCTGGAGGAGGGTCCCACATGGCGCGCAGACCTCTCCTGCCGCCCGCTGCTCCCCTCAGCAGTGTACTTCGTCACTCTGCCTGCTCTGCTCTCCGCTCTGGCTCTGGTGAATTCTCTCACCCTCCCATGCTTCCAACAGTATCCAGTGCTTGTATAAATAAATAAATAAATAAATAAATAAATAAATCTTTAAAAAAAAATAACAATAATAAAGCTATTTCCCCCCAAAGGAAACAAGGTGCAGAGCTTCGCTTCTCTGCCTACCGTTCTGCAGAGGTAAATGCTGAGACCCCACTGGGCAGAGCACTGGAGCTCCTGGGGCCACAGGTGGCTCTGGTCCCTTCATTTTTACTGTAATCATCAATTTGCTAAACTGTACTGAGTGGTCTCAGAACTAAGGGCTGGTCTCCTCCAAAAGGGTATCACATCTTACAAGATAGAAAAAACTCAGGTAGCTTTGAAGATGGCTCAGTGAATTCCCAACACTTTCCTCTCAGTTTGCTTCAGCCAGCAATCACAGTGCAGGGTTCCATGTGCTCGCCTTCCTCATCTCTAGTCCAGGGCTTCTGATCTCCCCGGCTGGGCACCCTGCAGCACAGTGTGTGTGGACCGGCTGACCAACAGAGTGCTCATCTTGAAAAGGAGAGGAAGCCAAGAGATCAAAGTTCTAGATCAAAGATCTCAGGCCATGTGAGATCTCCTTCACAGAAGCTGTTCTGTTTTGGAGCTTTAGAGTCCTCAAGAGAATCTGATAAAAGCCAAGGATCCTCTCCCCACACCCCAAAGAATATCCTACAAAATCCACTGAAATATAAATCTGGTAAACAGCTTAAGGGAGTCCACAGTCTTCCTGAAGCTCATTCAGAGATGCCCGAGGAGCCATGGCTTCAAGTATGATGCTCTGTTCTCCACACTATTAGTAATGTCCCCCATGACTAGCTGACTCCTCCATCTGCACTCAGGGTTCCGAATCAGGAGGGTTCCCTGCCTCCATTGTTCACATGCCTCCCGTTCTTCAACCTTTGCCCTCTGCATTTACATTTGCGCAAATATATAACATCATTAAAAACATAGACACTGCAGTCGCCAATACATGCATCTCTGCTTCACTAAGAGAGTTCTTGCTGAGGTCACTAGTGGCCTCCTCGTTACTAAGTCAAAGGCTACTTCTCAACCTTTAATCCGCTGAGCTCCCAGAGTCCTCAACCTTGTCAAGCCTCCTTGGAAACCTGCCCAGCCCTTGACTGGATCCCACGCTGTCTTGGTGTTTCTTCCACCCCTCCAGCTGCTCATTCTCAGGCTACTTTTGTGTTCCTTTTCCTCTCTCTGCTTCTTAAGCATCTCTGGGGCTCAGCTACAGGCTGTCTTCTCTTCCAGTTCTACCTTCAACCAGAGCAACATTATCTCCTTCCAGGGTACCACCGCCATGCTGATGACATACACATTTTATGTCTGGCCTAGACCTTTCTCCTAAGCTCCAAATCTGTACTTCTATCACTTCGATCTGTACATGCTTCAAAACCCAAACTTAACATATCTGCCCTGGATACATTTATTTTCTCCTTCAGACCCACTCTCTACTCTCGGAATCAAGTAGCTTCCCTGCTCTCCAGTTTCCACACCTTCAGTGTTTCCTCCTGAGTAAATGGCACCAACCTGCATCCTGTGACACAAGCTAGAAATGTGGGCAGCATCCTAGACGCCTTGAGCTCGGTCACTTATTTCATCCATTTATCCTCAAACACTTAGAGCTTGCAGGACCACCCCTTTCTCTATTTCCTGCTATCCTCTTGAAGCCTTCATGATTTCTGGAATGATTTATTGCTCATCCTCCCAACCGTTGTCTTTGTCTCCAGTCTCAACTTCTTCCAGTCATTTTCAACCCTGCAGCCAGAGAAATCACTACTCTCTTAACAGTGACTGGGCACTACCTACCACTAACTACCTTGGGGGTGGGGCAGGATGTCAGATTGAGCTAATAAAAACACAGGACAGACAATTTAATTTGAATTTCAGATAACAATCCTTTTTAGTAAGTATGTCTCATGTAATAACTGGGACATAATTAAAATATTTTTGTTCAGAATACAAACAATTATACAAACAAACATTACCTCAATTTAAAACGAATAACATTTTTGTTGTTTTTGATCTGATATTCAGATTTAATTGTTCTTTTTTTTTTTTTGGCAAATCGAGGTGGGGTAAACAAAGAAAAATAATGCAATCAACCATCAGAAGTCTTCCATTAGAAGTATGCCTGGGGTGGTTCTGCATGTCAGGGTAAGGGAGGATCCCACTCTCACAAAAGGGGAGAAATCAGTTTTACCTGGTTGGAAAGGCAGAGCCAGGAAAGTCTGTGGAGGAGATGGCACATGCACTGAGCCTTGGAAAATGAAATCTTTTTATTTATTTATTTATTTATTTATTTATTCTGGAAAATGAAATCTTTCTGGCTTCCTGCAGTCACATTTTTTTTTGGGGGGGGGGCTGAATATTTTTTACATGTTTGCCAGCTCATGGATGCATTTATTTTTGCATTTTAAAATAGGTGGAGGAGGGAAATAGGGCCTTTACTGGTCATGAGTCTGGTTTTTTCCATGTTCAACTTGTGCCTGTGACACCTTCAGAGGGCAGGGGAGGCTGGTGGCAGCTGGAACTCAGGACAGTCTGGGTGAGAGATCTAGGAGTCACAGCGCAAAGCCAAAGTGGTGAGATTTTGAGGGATAAGGTGAGAAGCAGAGGCTAAGGCATGGAGAGCCAACACTTCAGGAATGGGGAGGAGAGAGACAGGTCTATGAAGAAGACTGAAAAAAGAAAATGTGCTTTTAAAAATAAATGCATCGGGGCCTTCCCTGGTGGCGCAGCAGGTTGAGTGCTGCACTGTGAAGCTGTCCGCAGCCTCTGCAGCACAGGTTCAATTCCCAGCCTGCCAGGGAGATTCCCACATGGCACAGCAGACCTCTCCTGCCTCGCCCGCTGCTCCCCTCAGCAGTGTCTTCGGTCTGTCTGCCTGTTCTGCTCCCTTCTCTCTCTGGTGAATTCTCTCACCCTCCCGCATCTCTGTATAAATAAATAAATCTTTTAAAAAGATTTTGTTCTTGTATAAATAAATAAATCTTAAAAAAAAGTCTATTGAAAAGTCCCTATTAAGCATACAATAAAATGATATACATATACAATCTATATTTATAAAAATAAAAAATAAAAATAAATGCATCCATGAGCTGGCAAACACATAAGAAATATTCAGGCACCCCCCCCCAAATATGTGACTGCAGGAAGCCACAAAGTAAGCAGACTCAGTAGTTGGTTTTCATTTTACCTGATGAATGTGACCACTGGTTTGTGAGGGATCCCTAAACATATGGTGGGGAGTTAACTTGGATTTCCCCCATAAGGCCAGGACTCCAAAGAGTGAAGTATAAATAGACTCTCCCCCTCCTCCTGCCACCTTCATACCTAACCTCTTTCCCTCAATCCAGAGGACTGAAAAGAAAACTGCCTCCATTTAACATTGGTGCTAAGTGGAAGGGGGAAACCTCCCCTGACAATTCTCAACAATAAGCAGGCCCTCCTCTGGTTTTGCAGACCAAATTCACACCATTCTAGTAGGCTAAAAATGGAAAACTGAGAAGTCAATTTGTGGTGGACATGGACTGCTAGTGGTTCCTGGGGACCAACCAAAGTTCCTTCTCCTCCTTTTCTGGGCTTTGGAATGCTCTCTCCTGAATCTGGGGACCTCTCCAGGGTTGTCACAGGTTCTGCCCCCTCCTCTATCTCCTACCCTGTCCCTTTCCAGAGGCTATTTCAATTTGTAGGTCGGAGGTGATGTTTATAAAGCAAGTTCAGGAGCCGTTGTTGGTGAGACTTGGCTTGTTTCTTTTTCAGGGGAACCCCCAGCCATGAGAAGCAGCTCTGGATTAGAAGTAGAAAGAAAATTCACACTGTCCAAGTTGTAGCCTCTGGGCCCAGCCCTATTCATATATCATCTCAGTTTGTTCTCTAGCTCTTTTTTTTTTTTCAAGTGAGCTTCAGAAGAAGTCAAGGTCTGATAGCAGAGATGGGCTTTGAACACAGTCTTTAGTCCAGTGCTAAGTCTTAACCCTCCTTGCTCCCCTTCCCACTTCCGCATTGCCATCTCCAGTCTGTTTCAAGGCCAGGACATTTCACACACCCAAGCACTGACTGGGAATCAGTGACTTCATTTTGGCTTTCTCTTCTTCCACATGTCTTCTGCCTCTACGCTTTCTTCCCTCAATGTGTCCTATAAACTACAGATTTTGTAAAATACAAATCTAAACATCACTGCTCACTTGAAATCCCATCCCATTCCAAACTCCTTCAAGATCTACTGCTCCCGGGCCTCCCCTGGTGGCACAGCGGTTGAGCGCTGGGCATGCGAAGCTGCATGCAGCCTCTGCAGCGCTGGTTCGATCCCCAGCCCCCAGCGAGGGTCCCACATGGCGCGCAGACCTCTCCTGCTGCACCTGCTGCTCCTCTCAGCAGTGTATTTCGTTGATCTGCCTGCTCTGCTCCCTGCTCTGGCTCTGGTGAATTCTCTCACCCTCCTGCGCTTCTGACTGTACCCAGTGCTTGTATGAATAAATAAGTAAATAAATAAATAAATAAATCTTTTTAAAAAAAGATCTACTGTCTTAACTTGTCAACCTGTTACTCATCCCTTTCCCCTTCCTCACCCTACACACATTCCCTTAAACTGAACACAAATCACCAGCTTCAAACACTTTCTTGATAAAAGTTTCACTAGATTCCCACCGGACTTTGCTTGCCAGGAAATCAAGCCCCCCTCTTCCCCAGTCTCTCTAGTCTTTTTATATTCAGATAAAGTTTCCCCTCGGGTAAGCTTTCAGCCACTTTCTCAGGCCTCAGAGGCTATTGCCAATTTCATCCATTGAACACAAGTACAGAAGTCCTTTCCCTTTTGATGATGATTTTCCTCCCTGCTGCTATGCTGGCCAAAATGAATAAAGGACAACCCAAGGGACCTGACCAGATATCCCAGGAACAAGATAAACGCCATTTCCCCCCAACTTTGGTTTCCTCATCTGAGAATGGTAAATAAAAATGCCCACCTCAGAGCTGTCGAGAGAACTGGCCCCAAGATATGCAAAATACTGTTCCTAGCACTTAAATGTAAGCCCTTCCTGTCCTACTTACTCACAAAGAGAAGTTGCTTCCAAGAACCATAGGAAATTCTCTGAGCACTGTCCATGGTATGTGGTTTCCTGGTTGCTCACTCGATGGTCCCGAAGGCCAGTCTTTTTAATTCCCCAGGCGCGCCAAGCCCTCTCTCTTCTCAGAGAGAAGTGGCGCTGATGCCTTCTCCGCAGACAGCTCCTCTAGTGGGCCCCGGGATGCACCCTTAGCAGGGCAGAAGAGTGACCTGTTTCCCCTACCCCCACCTCAGCACACAAACCTTATCTGTCAGCCTGGACTCCACCTCCATTCACCGGCCCTTGAGTCAAGTGCGCCTCGGAAGCTGGCCCGCAGCGAACCCCCACGTCTGACCCGAGGGCCGTTGGCCCAGGTAGGCCCGCTCTGCGGCGCTCCGCCGATCACCGCCCCCCCCCGCCCAGTCCACGTGCTCCGGGTCTCCACCGCAAGGCGCCGCCCTCCAGCGAGGCGCAATGAGGACTACATTTCCCAGAGTGCAGAGCGGCGGGGCCTTGGGTCGGTAGGGGCCTAGAGCGGCGCACCGCTCCGTAGCCTGCTCGGGGGCGCGCAGGCTGGCGCGAGGACAAGACCAGGGACCCGGAATGAGTTTCCGCGCAGTTCCGCTGAGCCGTGCCGGGCTGTGCCGGCCGGGTCGGGCCAGGACAGGCACTGAGGGGGGAACCACGGCGCCCGAGTCGGCGGTGCTGGGGACAGGCGCTCCGGGCAGCCCGTGCCTCGCTGAGGTCCCCGCCCCGTTCCGGCCGGGCCGGCTGGCCTGTCAGTCACTGGGGCGGAGGCAGCGGCGGTAGCGGGGCCGGTTCCCGGCGGTGAGAAGAGCGCGGGCCTAGCCGAGAGGAGGGGATCTGCCACAGCCCTCAACTTTCCGGACTCTTCGCCCCAGAATCGCAAAGCTGCGCCCCCGCGCTTCGTTGGACGCCTCCGTAACCCGCTAAGCGCTCTCTCCCCTTGTCACTCCCCACCCCTTGACCTCCTCATAGGACCAGGAGAACTCACCCAGACGAGGGTGTGTGGGTACAGGCCATCCACCCTGTGACCCTTCACGGGCCAGGGACGCGGTATTCCCCACAGGCCTCCCTCCCCTATGACTCCCTCCTCTCAGATTCTGGGAACAGAGCCGTGACCTACCACTAGGATCCCTGCCTGAGCGCTCCTCACTGACGATCCCTCCTCCCAGTCCGCCTGTGGGTCTCCTAAGAGCACCCCTTTTGCTCTCTGGCGAGCTCCCCACCCCAACCGAGGTGGGGAGGCCTCCGCAACCATGCCCGCCCTGGGCGCCCTCTCACACCACCACTCCCTGGGCACTCAAGCTGGGGTCTAGCAGGGGGCCAGCAGCCAAAGGGCTGGGGCAGGAGTCAGGTCAGGGTCCACCTCCCTGCTGGGGAGGGAGCAAAGATGGAGCGGCGGGAGGAGCAGCCGGGGGCTGCAGGGGCTGGAGCAACACCAGCCTTGGACTTCACTGTGGAGAACGTGGAGAAGGTATGAGGGCCCTGGGGTGGGCACTCCAGTGACAGAGCAGAAGTTCTGGGGACTGACACTAATGGCAGAGCCCAGGCCTGGGCTGGGTGCCTGCTGGGATGGTGCCCTAGAGCACCTGGCATTTGCTATCTCTGGGTAGGCAGGACAGGAGTGCTACGATGTCCTAATGGGCTATTTTTGGTCATCCTTAGACATATGTTCTCTGTAGATAGATACTCTAGGGTCTTGGGATCATCCCTCAAGATGGTGATGGCTTAGACCTCCAGCCAAATTCGCTATTTTCCAGCTCCATAGGAACTGCATGAGTGTGCAATGAGAAACCAGGAACTCAGGAGACCTGCAGCTCAGTCTCCATGAACCAGATGACCTGTTTCGTTGAGCCAGGGTCTCAGAAAATAATCTGGAACTAAAACAATCTGGGTTATCATTCCACTCTTCCTTGGAGCAGGGTCCTTCATTGGACAGAGGACAAACCGGTCCTGAGCAGTCAGAAGTAGGGTTAGCCCTCTTTGTTTTATCCTGGGTCTACAGGGCCAGGTCCTGCTGGCAGCCTCATAGCTGGCATACTCACCTGCCCATAAATCTTCCTGCCATGGCCCTCCCAGGCTTCCACACTGCCCAGTCTGTCTTTCTCTGGCTCTTTTCTGGATTCTGTCCCCAGAGGCTTGGAATGCAGAAATGCATGCCTGGGGGATGCATGGGGAGATGTGGCTACCCTGCTGGAAAGCAGGGAATGGTTCCAGATATTCATTTGTTATTCTTGACTCCTATTTGCCATACCAAGTGGTGAGGATGCATCCCTTCTGCTTCTATTTGCCGCCTGCCCTTAGCTTCTTGAAGGGCCAAGCTGGTTGTTGGGGACAGCGGCCATAACTGTCTGTCAGGGGTGCAGACAGAGCTAAATCTGCTTGTATGGTGCCTGCGTAGGGGGTCAGAGTCCTGGCCTCACTTTTCCAGCCCTCAGGACCAGGCAATGTTGGCATGGTTGCGCACTGTTCCATGTGCTGCCAGGGAGATAAACCACTGTTTTCTTACTGTGTAAAGTCCCAGTGGAATTGGGACCATAGGGATTCAGCTAGTTGAATGCTCTAGAGTAGGCATTTGTCAAGGCTGCAGGCTAAGACGTCTCTGAACCAGCATTTTAGACCCTCACATGTTCTTACCCTCCCCTCTCGTATGTCTCTGCCCCAGCGCTTCCTGGCAGAGTCTTAGTCCTGCTCAGATTTCACACTGGCTTTGGTGCCAGCATCTGGAGTGACCTAGGGATGATCTTGGGGGGAGCTGAATGGAACTATAGGAGTTGATGGGAGCAGCTGTGCCTGGAAGGATCAACTCAGGTTGTTGCATGCTCTTCTCAGGCTTAGCTTCATCCCTGAGGAGTCTCTCCTTCCACCTGGGCCTTGCCCTTTACCGCAAGTATGTCCCCTTTGAGGAGCTCAGCCTCCTCTTTTTCTGCTTTCCTATGGAGGTTTGACTCTCTGAACCCTCAATATTTTGCTATAAAGAGAAAAGGATATGGTAGAACAAGGGCAGGTAGGTTCTCAAGACAACATCAGGATCCGGGGCCCAGGAAGCACTGCAGAGTCCTGAGCTCTCACTTTCTGTTCAGCCCCTGAGTCAGAAAGACCAAGTCTCATCCTCTGTTCTGGGCTCTGGAAGGATCCAGAGTGGCCAACATCTGCTCAGTCCTGTACTGTCCTGCAGGCGCTGCACCAACTCTACTACGACCCCAACATCGAGAACAAGAACCTGGCTCAGAAGTGGCTGATGCAGGCCCAGGTGTCCCCACAGGCCTGGCACTTCAGCTGGCAGCTATTGCAGCCTGACAAGGTGCCCGAGATCCAGTACTTTGGGGCCAGTGCCCTGCACATCAAGATATCTCGATACTGGAGTGATATCCCCACTGACCAGTATGAAAGTCTAAAGGCCCAACTCTTCACCCAAATCACCCACTTTGCCAGTGGCTCCAAGATTGTGCTGACTCGACTGTGTGTAGCTCTGGCCTCACTGGCTCTCAGCATGATGCCTGACGCTTGGCCATGTGCTGTGGCAGATATGGTACGGCTCTTCCAGGCTGAAGATTCACCAGTGGATGGCCAGGGCCGCTGCCTGGCTCTGCTAGAGCTGCTCACAGTGCTACCTGAAGAGTTTCAGACCAGCCGCCTGCCCCAGTATCGCAAAGGCCTGGTGCGGGCCAGCCTGGCAGTGGAGTGTGGGGCTGTCTTCCCATTGCTGGAGCAGCTGCTACAGCAGCCCAGCTCACCCAGCTGTGTGCGTCAGAAGGTGCTCAAGTGCTTTTCCAGCTGGGTACAGCTGGAGGTGCCGCTGCAGGACTGTGAGGCGCTCATTCAGGCTGCCTTCGCTGCTCTGCAGGACTCGGAGCTCTTTGACAACAGTGTGGAGGCCATAGTCAATGCCATCTCACAGCCTGATGCCCAGAGGTGAGCTGGTCCCTACCTTCCCAGAGAGGGACAGTCTGCTTGGCCAGCTACACATCCATCCATTCATCCATTTATTCAGTAAACACTAATTGAGTGCCTGCTGCATGCCTGGTCCTATGCTGGAGATACAGCAAGGAATCAAATAAGACGTGGTCCCTGTCCTTTCGGTTCAGAGAGGGAGACAGACATTAAACAACTAATCATCCAACAAATTATTCAGTTAAAATATTTGACTCTTTTTCTATCAACCAATCAGTCATCAAGCCCTGGCTGTTCTGCTCCTGACCATATTGCAAATCTATTTTTTCCATTTCCCCTGCCTCCACCCTAGCCCAAGCTGTCATCATCTTTCTCCCCTTGTTATTGCAGAGCTTACTGGATTTTGCTCTTGTACCCTTCATTGTCTACTCAGCAACCAGTGTGATCTTTTGAAAATGAGAGTCTAATCTTCCCTTTCTTCTCAAAACCCTTCAGTGACATCCTCATTGCTCTTAGTATCAAGTTCAGGATCCTGAGTGTGATTCACACAGGTGCCTCACAATATGGCATTTCCAACCTCGTCTCGTGCTATATTCCTTGCTCTCTTACTCTCACAGACTTCACAGTTTCTGGTATGTCCTTTCAGCCTCATGCATACATTTAACACCACATGCATTTAACACATCACCTTTGCTTCAGCTTAAACTTCAGATCCCTGGGGAAGTCTCCATGATTTTTTTTAAGATTTATTTATTTATGCATACAAGAGCTGGGAAGCAGGCCAGAGGTGCGGGGGTGAGAGGATTCACCAGAGACAGAGTGGGGAACAGGCAGATTGACGGAAGTACACTGCTGAAAAGAACAGCAGGCGAGACAGGAGAGGTCTGCTGCGCCATGTGAGTTGTTCCCTGGCCAGCCGGGGATTGACCTCCTGCTGCAGAGGCTGAGGACAACTTCATAGGTTGTGTCTTAATCCCTTGCGCCATCAGGGAGGCCCCCATGATTTTTTTTTTCAAGATTTATTTATTTATGCATACAAGAACTGGTGTATAGGCCAGAGAATTTGGGAGAGGGGTGGGTTGAGAGGACTCACCAGAAACAGAGTGGGGAGCAGAACAGGCAGATCTACTGAAATACACTGCTGAGGGGAGCAGCGGGTGATACATGAGAGGTCTGCTGTGCCATGCGGGTCAGCTCCCTGGTCGGGCATTGAACTCATGTTGCAGTGGCTGGTGATAACTTCATAGTACTGAGACTTAACCCCTTGCGCCACCAGGGAGGCCCAAAGTTTCCGTGATTTTTTTTTTTTAAAGATTTATTTATTTATGCATCAAGAGCTGGAGTACAGGCCAGAGATGCGGCGGGTGAGAGGATTCACCAGAGACAGAGTGGGGAATAGAACAGGCAGACTGACTGAAATACACTGCTGAGGGGAGCAGCGGGTGAGACAGGAGAGGTCTGCTGTGCCACGTGGATTGCTCCCTGGCCTGCCGGGGATCGAACTTGTGCTGCAGAGGCTGGGGATTACTTCATAGTGCGGTGCTTAACCCCTTGCGCCACCAGGGTGGCCCAGTCTTCATGATTTTTGAGACTCAGTTTGGTCTGTGTCAGAGCTCCCGGTGTTTTCCCATTGTAGCCTATAATACAGTTTCATTTTAAGTAAATGTATATCTCTCCTGTTAGTCCCTCAGCTCTGTGAAGACAGGGACTGTCGTTTTATTTTGTCACATTGTGTTGGGCAGCACTTGGTAACATTCAGTAGTTTTTGAATGGATGAAAAGTAGGAGTTGCAGAAGGAGAGAGGTCCCAGGCTTCAGGATCTACAGCAGGTGCAAAGGCCTGTGGTGGGCAGCACCATGGTACATCCAAAGACTCAAAAGAAGGTGAGTGTAGTGAAGTTCTGTTCATGCTGTTCAGTGCGCTTGTGGAGTGTCTACTTGTGTGCCAGGCCCTGTGCTGAGAAGAGGGAACATAAAGGTAAATGGGTTCACTTCTGTAAGTCAGGAGCTCATAATTTACTAGACACATGAATAGGCAAATATAGTCAACGTGATGAATGTTCTCAGAGAGAAAGCAGAAGGCTGAAGAAAGCTTTCCAGAGGAGGTAACAACTGAGCTGTTCTTGAAAGTTGGTTAAGAATTGAGGTGATGGATATGAGAAGGATATACCAGGCAGGCCTAAGAGCATGAGCAAAGAAAGGGTGTGAGAAAGTCTGGTGAGTAGGTATGATTAGAGAGCAGGATTTAAGGGCCAGTTGTTGGGGATCTGAGCTCAGATCATGCAGGATCTGTTGATCAGGCTTAAAATGTTGGTCTTCATCCTGAAGCTTGATTTAAAGATATTAAGGGATTTTAAGCAGAGAAAATGGCATGATGTGATTTATGATATCAATTGGATTGTCAAGGTTAAGAATGGAGGGCTGACACTGACATTTCAGGGATAGGAACACTAGACAGAGCTGGAGAGGGAAAAAACACTGAAAGAGATCACATGGGGTGTGGTTAAGGTTCTATCTTTAGCACTAGTCACATCTTAATTTGAATCCCAGATATTCCACTCACTAGACCTGAGATTTTTGAATAAGCCACTTTTAAACCTCAATTTCCTCATCAGTGAAATGGGTCTGATATATTAACCTTACAGAGTTGTAGAGGTTTAAACAATATAACATGCCCAGGGCCTGCCCCTACCATTCTATAAAGAATATTTTGGTATAAGAATTAAATATAACAATTTGTGCGAAAGGTTCGACATGGCTCTTAAGCACTCCACAAAAGTGCTTACTATTATTTGGTGTCAGTTGCATGGGGAATTAGTGTGATCCCTTTTCCCTGGTTTCCTAACTTAGGGTGGGTACCAAGGCCCAGGTCAAGGCCTTTCTTGGTAACCTGAAGCTTCAGTTCTGGCTAGGGGCGTACAGTTTGTGGCTAAGGGAATTGGCAAGGGCCAGTGGGTAGGTGATGTGGGGTATCCCTGGGTACACCCAGGTCTGCCCTCCCAGCCAGTCTCAAGGGCTTTGGTAGGTAATTGATGCCTCTTCTCTGTACGAATGAGCAGGCTTGCAAGGAGTCAGTGAGGGAATCCACAGCCTCCTCGGCGCCCATTGGCTGCAGCCCCCTTTTGTTGCTTAGCAACTCTCCCCATTTTCTCAGCTCTGCTCCCTGAGCTCTAATTGCAGGTCTGGGCTGAGCTCACTGTGAGTGGCAGCCAGTGAGTCCCAGCAGCCCTGCCCCAGCTGTTTGAACTGACCAACTAGGGCCAGGTCTCCTGAACCCAGTCTTAGCCAGGTCCTAAATGCATCCTTTCTGTCTTCCTCCCCAAACCTAGAAACCTCTGGGACCTCAGACATCTTCTGTCTACCACAGAACTCAGGCATAGGTGCCAGGTAGTAGGATATTATGGGATTTTAAGCAGAGAAAATGCACAATGAGATTTCTGGTATAAATTGGTTTGGCAAGAGTTCCCCGGTGGATGGGTTGCACTAGGCCAGCATCAGTTTAGGTCTTGCTCTGTCTAGTCTACTTTGACTTGAGAAAGTGACCTGAAGTGGTTTTCACTCGTAGGTCATCCAGTCACTGCCTTTCCCAGGTGTCCTTACATGTGCCCTCCCCTTGCCTGAGCTTCCGCTCAAGTCAGCTTTTTGCCCCTCTCCTCCACAACTGCTATTGTCTTCCTGGCTCTTGCTCCTTTGAAAATAAAGCTTTCTTTTCTGAAATATGTTCTTAATCCTGGAAAAGCTTTTCATTAGGGACAGGGGCAAGAGAAAAGGTGAATTAGACATGCTCTTAGGACCTCCTATTAGTTAGGACTTGAGATATGGGCTGAGATTTGCATAGATCCTTTGGGGACATTCAGGTTGGGTCATAAAAAAAAGAAACAGGCCTACAGCAGTATAAGGGGCTGTCTCTCTCAACCCGAAATCTAAGTTTCTGTCTAACCTTGAGTAATACTCTGAGTCCTTCTGGATTTAGCCTACTGTGGGGCTCAGATAAGACATATTAAGAACTTTCATCGAATCCCTGCTGTGTACTTGAACTATCGCAGGTGTGAAGAAACCTCAGAATATAGTGGGAATGCTTTGGGAGTAGGGAACTTTCAGCTGCTTGGGAGCTTTCAGGCCATGGCCCCTGGCCCTGCCCCTGTTCGTTGTCCCAGAGTCTGGCCTGAAGGTGCCCATTGTCTGGTGGTGCAGCCTGTGTCAGGGTCATGAGACTGAAGCTATCCAGCTGTCTCCAGGCAGCACCCTCTGGAGCTGTCTCTGAGCTGGGGGTATCCGGGTATGAACGCCTTGTCCCAGCAGATTAGAGATGTTGGGAAGGCCAATATCCTGGACTGGTTGCCTCCCCCTCCCCCTAAGGTTATGATGATACCTGCCCAGCAGCCTGCTTGGGGCAAGTCTACATTGTTCTCCACCGGACCCTCAGACCTCCCGTCCTTCACAGATTCCTCCACAGATTGCTGTGGTGATGCTGATTGACAGCAGAGGGTCCTCAAGCATCTGATCCCCCTGAGAGTATCACTTCTACTTAGTCTGACCCCCACAAAGCAGGCTGCCGTGGCAGGGCTGGTGGAAAGGAGCCAGCCTCTCCACCCCCTTTGTGTACTGTGCTTCCTCTGCTCCTCCTTTAGGGACCACTGTGCTTCAGGGCTCTGACGTGAGCTTTCTTTTTTCTCTTGTTCAGCATTTCCTTCCTTGGCAAGTCGCATCTATTCCCATAGCTTCAATTACTAGCTATTTACTGATGACTCCAAAAATCTCTGTCTCCTGCTCTAACCTCTGCTGGGCTTTGGGTTTTTATACCCAACTCTCTGGACAGTTCTACTTGCACATCTCACCAGATACCTTTGATTCAAGAAGATACTGAACTTTGATGATACTGATCACCTTCCAACCTCCCATCCGGTTTGTTACTCTCTCCCTCCAGGTCTCCGCACACAGCTCCACCATCTACATGTAGTTGTTTAGCTAGTAACCTGAGAGTTGCCCTTGACGTGTCCCCATCCTCACACCTAGTCAGTCATCAGGTCCTGTCCATTTTCCCCGTGGCAGTCTCGTTCATCGTTTATTTCTCTCCCTTCCTATTGCCACAGGGAGGCATTAAGATTGGTTTGGAAGGGAATGGAGTGGAAGTTGGGGACTGATGCTCTCAGAAGCTGTGGCCACTGAAAGTCTTTAACAAGGCTGTGGAGCCTGTGTTAGCTTTTCTGTCTCACATCTTTTTTTATTCTCCTCTCACACTGACTGTTCTTATTTCCTAAAGCTGCTACTTTACGTGGCGTATGTATATGAAGAGCTTTAAACAACAGAAATTTGTTGTCTCCTAGCTGTGGAGGCCAGAGATCCAAAATCAAGTTATCGGTTCCTTCTGAAACCTCTGCTTCTGGTGGTTTGACGCAGCCTTTTACTTGCAGTTGCATGACTACAATCCCTGCTTTTATCATCACGCTTTTTTCTCCCTGTAGGCCTGTCTTTACATGGGTGTCTTCTTATATGGATCTCAGTCATATGTATTAGCGCCCCCCAACTCTATGACCTCATCAGTAATGACTCTATTTCAAAATGAGGTCATGTTCTCAGATATTGGCAGTTAGGACTTCAACTATCTTTTAGGGGAGACGATGTAACCCATAACAGTCTGCTCTCTGGTATCCTTCTCTTCCAATATGTCCTTCCCACATGCAGAATACATTCATCTCATTCCAACCTCCCTCAAAGTTTTAACTAATTCTAGTATTGACTCTTGAGTCCAACTGGGGTACACAATTAAACCCATAGCACTAACCTCACACTCCTTCCCAAAGTTCTGAAGATCTCTGACCTCAGATTCTTCATAACATAGACATCATCAAACCTGCCATGTAGACCTTGACCTGTTTTGGACTTGATGTGCGGAGGGGGTATTTTGATAGAAAACAGGGAGAATGTATCTTTCTCTGAAAGCTGGTGGGGAATGGGTAGACAGTTCTGATGGATCTCACCTCACGTCCCCAGGTACGTGAACACACTCCTGAAACTCATCCCACTCGTGCTAGGACTACAGGATCAACTGCGACAGGCAGTGCAGAATGGGGACATGGAGACCTCCCATGGCATCTGTCGCATTGCTGTGGCCCTCGGAGAGAACCACTCCCGGTGAGGAGAGGGACAGGTGGGAGTGGATAGCAGGGCTCTCTAAGGGGTGGGCTTATGGAGCCCTCCTGGCGGAGGCAGAATGACCTTATTCGGTCATCTCCCTCTCAGGGCCCTGCTGGACCAAGTGGAGCACTGGCAGAGCTTCCTGGCCCTTGTCAACATGATCATGTTCTGCACGGGCATCCCTGGCCACTATCCTGTCAATGAGACCACCAGCTCCCTGACCCTCACCTTCTGGTACACACTGCAGGTGTGTCTGCATGACCTCCTGTAGGACTGGGCCATGAGGAAGTAAGTGGATCATGGGCTTCTGTGGCTAGCAAGGTGACTAACTCTCTTCCTTGACTCTCTCAGGATGACATTCTGTCCTTTGAGGCAGAGAAACAGGCTGTGTACCAGCAGGTGTACCGGCCAGTCTACTTCCAGCTGGTGGATGTGCTTCTACACAAGGCCCAGTTCCCTTCTGATGAGGAATATGGATTCTGGTCCTCAGATGAGAAGGAGCAGTTCCGAATTTACAGGTGATGGTGGCACAGGCCAATTCCAGCTCTAAATGGAGTCCTGAAATAATGACGACAGTGAGGGGGAGGGGCCCAAAGCCAGGCTTACCGAATCCTGGGCCACCTTTCTCTATTCTCTAGGCACTTTTGCAGGGTTGTGAGGGTACTGGGGTGGGCTCCTGGGCTGGGTTACAGGATTCAGGTAGTGTGTAAGGCCTTCATCTGCTTCTCAGGGTGGACATTTCAGACACGCTCATGTATGTCTATGAGATGCTGGGGGCCGAGCTGCTCAGCAACCTCTATGACAAGCTGGGCCGTTTGCTCACCAGCTCAGAGGAGCCCTACTCCTGGCAGGTACCTCCCAAGCCTGAGTCCCTCAGCCCTCCCAGACCCATCCCACTCTCCTCGGCCAAGCCAGTAGTACCTTCTTTCCCCAGCACACAGAAGCCCTGCTCTATGGCTTCCAATCCATCGCAGAGACCATCGATGTCAACTATTCTGATGTGGTGCCTGGGCTCATTGGCCTCATCCCACGGATCAGCATCAGCAACGTGCAGCTGGCGGATACTGTCATGTTCACCATTGGTGAGACCTGGCACACACCCATCAATATACTCCCAGAGCCACAGGCACCCAGCCACAGCCACAGCCAGCCTGCTGGGTTCTTTCCAAAATGAGAGAGACACACCTCCCTATACACATGTCAGCATTATAATCAACCGACTGTCTTGGCCCACGTAGTGTACTGAGTTGCAGTTTGGTGAGGCTACTTCACTGTCAGTGGGACAGCAATTCTAGGCCTCTGCTGAATACCTTCCTCCTGCTTCTCAGCTGCAAGGCTCATGTTTGAGCATCTGTATGCATATTTGCCATCAGTCTTCTGAATGAGCAGTGCTCTGTACTGGAGCTGCAACTCTACTCTGCCAAGAAGTCTGTCTGCCTGCCTCACAGGGACCTGGTTCAAAGCCAGCCTGACTGGCCTCAGATATCCTCCCTCTCTATTCTTCTCCTAGGAGCTCTTTCTGAGTGGCTGGCTGACCACCCCGTCATGATCAACAGCGTTCTCCCCCTCGTACTGCATGCCTTAGGCAACCCTGAGCTCTCTGTCTCTTCTGTGTCCACCCTTAAGAAGATCTGCCGAGAATGCAAGTATGACCTGCCTCCCTATGCTGCTAACATCGTGGCTGTCTCCCAGGTATGCAGGTGCCCTGAATAGAGCTTGGCCTCAGGGTACGCTCTGCACTGCACTGAAATATACCATATTCTTGACACCTGTTCCTTCCTCTTATCCCCAGGATGTGCTGATGAAACAGATCCACAAGGTGAGCTCACAAGTTTCTAGGGGGCTCCTTGGTGGTATTGTGGGAATCTGTAGAAATCCTATGTTCTGTCTTCCCCTACCTCTTGTCCTTTACTCTCCGATCCTGGAAGCTTCCTCAACTAGATAAGTCCAAGACTGACCCTTTATTGTTCTGTCCTACAGACAAGCCAGTGCATGTGGCTGATGCAGGCACTGGGCTTCCTGCTATCAGCTCTGCAGGTGGAAGAGATCCTTAAGAACCTACACTCACTCATCTCGCCCTATATCCAGCAACTGGAGAAGCTGGCAGAGGAAATAGTGAGTGAATTGATTGTGTGTGGTGGTGTTGGGGGGCATGGAACATGGGTGGGATTCTGCAGTTCCCCTTTCTATGGGCTCTAGCTGCTGAAGGCTAGGGTTGGGGGAGCAAGCTGGGGCTGAGAGATCTACAGCTTGGTTCTCTTCTCCCCTTAGCCTAATCCCTCCAACAAGCTGGCCATTGTCCATATCTTGGGGCTTCTCTCCAACCTCTTCACCACGCTGGATGTCAGTCATCATGAGGATGATCATGAAGGCTCTGAGTTCCGGAAGTTACCAGTGCCGCAGGGACCCAACCCCGTGGGTGATGTTGTCATTGTCATTGCCACCCCTAAACCCTGTGGGAATGTCACTGTCACCCCACTCCCAGCTCTAAGAGTAATACTGCCATTGTTGCCCTGTACCCATGGGACATGCTACATTTGGTCCTCTGCCCCCATGAATGACCTTATCATTGTCCCCCACTCTGTAGGGAGTGATGTCATTGTTTCATTTAAGCCCTTGGGTGATAGTGTCTTTTCTCCCAACCCAACTGGGGTGATGTCATTGTGGTTCCTCTGCCCCATGGGGGGACACTGACATTATCCTTCAACTATTAAGTGGTACGATGATGTGTCCCTGTTTAACCACTAACACTATGGAACCTTCTACTTTAGCATTCCCTGTGGGAACAGAGGAGGCTTTCATGCTCCCCATGTAATGATAGTTCTGCCTTCGAGTTGCTCCCAGTCTAGAGGACATGCATATAAACAGATTGTTGCAAGGCAGTATGATAAGTAATATGGTAAGCTCTGGCCCAGGGCGTTGAAATGACCACTTATAAGCTGTTTGACCTGGGACACGCCCTTCGCCTCATTTGAACCTATGAACACCAAAGTGTCTGGCTCATTCATTTCATACAGCTGTGCTGGATAGTACATGTGGCCTCGAGTGAAAGTGCTTTGCACACTGTAAAGTTCTGTACTAATATGTGGGACTGCTTTGATCATTGTTCTCAGGGTTTCTCTGGAGAAAAGGAAACCACAGTATCTTGGAATCTCTGTTCAACTCCCCACCCCATTTGCATTACCCTTCTGACCCCAGACCAAGCCTGGGCTGCCACTGTCCCACCACTCTCCTTCAGTAGTCATTATCCTGCCCTCCCCACTTCCCAGCGCCCTCATCTGCTCCCTGCTGCACCATAAGCTGCCTGTGATCATGCCTCCATTGGGGCTTTCTAACCTAAGCCTGATGGAGAGGCAGCATCTCCGCTTCTACAGGGACGGGCCCATAGGCTTTGGGCACTAGATGGGCTTTTTTGAGCAGAAATATATAGGGAGTAATTTTTTAAAATGTTACATCTTAATAATCTCATAAGGCACTCATGATATCCCTGATTTGCAGTTTGAGGTTTCCTCTGAGATGATCCCTAGAATTCAGGATATTTTGTTTTGGGGCGGGGCGAGGGGAGGGGCAGGCACAGGTACAGCAAGTCATTCCTTCTACTCAGTGTCCCATCAGTGTGCCCTCTGGGGTAAGAAGTTTGAATTCCTGGCCTATACTCTATTAAGAGGTCCTTCCTGGGTGAGTGACAGTGGTGGTGGGGGCACCTCACTTCTTTCTGTGTCTTCAGGTGGTAGTGGTGCTGCAGCAGGTCTTCCAGCTTATCCAGAAGGTGCTGAGCAAATGGCTGAATGATGCTCAGGTGGTAGAGGTGAGCCCCATCCCTTGCTTTCTGGCCCCCTGGTGACTTTGCTCAGAGGCAGGAGGAAGGTGTTGCTGCTCACTTAAGCTTGCAGTGGTCTGGAGGAGACACACGAGGTGAATCCTGCCCCATAGGTACAAGGGACCTTTTGGGAAGACATTCAGAATCCCCAGGGCCCTAGGTGGCCAACCAGAGGACTGTGAGGATGGGGCTGAATGACAGTCAGGGATAGGGATCTGCTTCAGCATCAGACTTGCCTTTGACCCCTTTTCAATTCAGGACTTTGTTGCTGTTGTTGCCCCCTGAGAGGAAATGGTGGAGATGGAAGTAAGTAGCAAGAGTTAAGTTACAAAGTTCCATCCTGTGCCTCTGAGAAGGACCTTTTTACCTCCTGCCTTGCAAGGCAAGGGTCAGATTTGTTGACCTGTTTTTCTTCACAGTATCAGGCAAGGCTTATAGGTAAGGGCCCCATTTTGGGCCTTCTCTGTGCAGGGTCTCAGTTCTACTCCAGCCAGTGGATCTGCTGATCAGGGCCCCTTTGCTTTCGTTCCTTTTTTTTTTTTTTTTAATGGAAATGTATTCAGCATATAACATTGTATAAATTTAAGCGGTACAATTGCCATTGTAGTGAGCAGGCATCACATCAGTCAGTGGTTGGAAGTGCTAAGATTCTTAGCAAGTTTGATGATTACGGTAAATGTTGTCTATTTCATGGACCTCTCTGCTTTCTTTCCAAGGCGGTGTGTGCTATCTTTGAGAAGTCTGTTAAGACATTGCTGGATGACTTTGCCCCCATGGTGCCACAGCTGTGTGAGATGCTGGGTCGGATGTATAGCACCATCCCCCAGGCCTCCGCTCTTGATCTCACTCGACAGGTAGGCCTTCTCACTGGGGCAGCAGTGTTTTAGGTTTTATCCTGTACAGAGATCTGACCCAGGGGTGGGGTGAGGAGGTTGAATAGGGTGGATGGCTGCCCTGGCAGGGGTCCTCACTTGCATTCCAGGTAAGCTGGCTCGTCCTGGTGAGGCAGGGGTTCAACTGACCACATTCCCTGCTTTATTATAGCTGGTCCACATCTTTGCTCATGAGCCTGCCCACTTTCCCCCAATCGAGGCCCTCTTCCTGCTCGTCACTTCCGTCACACTCACTCTCTTCCAGCAAGGTAGGTCCTGACCTGGGGCTCTGCTGCTGCTGCTGCCACTGCCTCTGCTACCCCAATTGGGGAGCCAAAGCTGCCCACTCTGTTCTCCTCTGTCCCCTGAGTTGCATATGGGACTTGATGGGAAATTTATGGGATTAAGCACAGTGCAATTGTCACCTTACAAATAGTTGACACCTTAGGTTGCAGTGGATAAGAGAGTGAATGATGTCTTCTACTGGCCTGCTGGGCTCAGGGCCAGTCTGGATGTGGAGGAAGGTGGGGCCTGAAGCTCTGAGGGTTGTGGGGCACCAGGCTAGCTCCTTTTCTTTGGTATATAATAAAAAGTGGAAAGAGCATGGGCCTTGAAGCTAGATGAACTTAGATTCTAAGCTCATCACCACCAACTAGTTGTGTGACCTTGGGCAAGTCACTTACCTTTCCAGAACCCACATCTGTGACATGGAGATTTCATATATATGCTAGGATTGTTATCAGTATTTAAGTAGCATCTTTTGGGCCCCCGGCTTGGGGTTTTTGTACATGATGTATTCAGTATACAGTGTTGCTTCCTTTCCCTGCATTGAGGCTTATTTCTTTCTAGGCCAAAAGCCTTTGAGTATTGCTGCAGCCCCCCCACTTACGGTGGCCCTCTACCTTGCAGTTGGGAGCAGGGATGCCAGTTTTCCCGGCTGTCAAATCCAGGCTTCTAATTTGGAAAAGAAATAGCACGGCTCCTCCAACCTCAGGAGTCCTGCCTGGATTTATGGCTATAGCTGATCTGAGGCTCAGCCAGGGTCTCAGCTGAAGCCCTAGTGCTCCCTGTTACATCCTTAGTGTTTGGTCCCGTATTGCTGGCCATGGGTTGGTCCCAAGTAGGGAGAAACCTGAGCCAGAAACCTAGGTGTGGTCCTTCTCAACTCTGCCCTCCCACTCCTCATATTCAGGTAGGGACAAGTCCTGGTGGTCTTGTCTCCCGATTATCCCTCAGAGTGACCCCCCTCCATGGCAACTGCTTCAGTGTAAGGTGTCACCTGGATTACCTCAATAATCTTCTCACTGGTTTGGCTGACAGATTCCCTTCTTTCCTGTGCATTCTGTACCCTGCAGACGTAATGTTCTTTATAAAACACAAATCTGAGTATTTTCCCTCCCTGGCTTATAACCCTTTCATTGCCGCACCCCACCACCTCAGGTTATTGTCCCGCTCATGATGTAGCTCCTGCATACTTCTCATTGTCCTCTCCTGCCACTGTCCTCATGACTCTGGCTGTGCAGCTACCCTGACTTTTTCCTAACCATGCCCCATTTGCCCCTGTGCCCTAGTACTCTGACTAGAATGCTTTGTGCCCTTTCATTCCTTCACACCTTACCTACGCAGTGGTTTGCAGAAGCTCCTCTGAGGCAGAATAGGGTGCTTCTAACTTTGTGCTGAAGCTGCATTGTGCACACATTGCTGATACAGCACTGATCACAAACAGTAGTCAGCTTTAATGTCTGTCTGTCTCCCTACACTAAGCCCCTCAAAGGCAGGGTTGAGTCTCCTCTCTGCATCCCCAGTGCTCAGAGAAAGCTAGCATAGCACAGGCATCAGATGCTGTTGAAGAGAGGCAGGCTTTCCCTTTCCTCCTGCCCTCACAACCTTCCTTCCTCACTGTTTGGCAACTGCTAGCAGAGCAACTGCTGAATGTAAAACCTGCTGTTACAGTGGCACCCGGGCGTGGGGCACATTGGGCCTCACTTTCCAGGACTCGAATAACTTGGGGCTCAGATCTGAAAGGGATGGGCTTTATCAGTGGCTCCTCATAGCCTGGAGAAGGAAGCAGGGACAATTGCCATATACTTTACATTCAGGAAATTGTTTGTGGCTTGCGCAAGATCACACAGCTCCTAAGTGGTGTCTCAGGCACATGTTCCTGCAGCACCTTGTCCTGGGAGGGAAGCGGCCGGGCAGGAGCTCCAGGTGCATGCCTTGTCCTTACCACAGGTGTCATCAGACCTGGAGGCTGAATAGGGCCAAGAGCATATTTGTTGGGCTTGTCGGTTGTCTTGCTGGACAGGATGGCCCCCTGACCTGCTATGCTGTCCCAGTCTTGCCACCCCTTCCCTGGGCTCTGCCTTCCCACTGCACCATGGGGTGACACATTGACTGGTTTCCCTCTTTCTTCATGTGTCCAGATGGTGGGAGCTGGTCATCAGCCTGGCAATCTGCTGAGTCAGTGTCCATGTGGAGGGGCTTTGCTGGGTGGGGATCTCATTTTTGGCCTCATGATGCAGTTTTCAAGACCCTGCCAGTGGCTTGCCCAGGCATCCCCACAGTAAATTGAGCACTGCCTTACCCAAGACAAGTGCTTTGGTTTCAGTAGACCCAATAGATTCCTTTCCTTGGCCAGACCATAAGGGCATCAAATTGAGGGGACACCTGCTCAGGCCCTGATACCACGGCCATTTCAGGGCCTCAGCCAAGCCTCCAAAGGAGGTACCACAGACTGAACTCCCACCAGCTCTGCCCTTCTCTTCCATGGCTAATGATGGGGAGGGACGTGTGGGATGCAGTGTAGTGCCACCTCAGCCTGCTGGAGACCACAGCAGGAGTGTGGGGGCTGTTTCTTCAGCTACGTGGAGTCCAGCATTGCTCGAGCACCAAAGGATCACTTGGGAGACTGGCCTGAGGAGGAGTGGGGAGTAGGTGGAAGGCCCCTTGGGAGGGAGCTGGGGCAGGCCCGTCCTTCACTTTGCCGTCTCTTTCTGTTGGGCTTCTCCCAGTTCATGGTTTTTGTATGTTTTGTTTCTTTATCTTGCTTCCTGCTGCTCATGTGCCCCCACGCTGTCTCCCTGCAGGCTCTCAGTCCCACATAACTATATGAGGTTGAGTTGCTGTTTGTATAATTTTTTCTTAAGTTCCATCTTTATTATATTTTAGGGCCCAGGGATCATCCTGATATTGTTGATTCATTTATGCAACTCCTGGCACAGGTGTGTTTTAGTTTTATTCATTCACGTTCTGTTCTCTCTCTTTCTCTTTCTCTTATGTTGAAATTCAATTTAAGCCTATTTTTAGCTTTCTGTTGACAAATTTTTTTTCTGTTCAGTTGAATAGAGTTTCTTCATCTGTTTCCGTGGAAGTTGACAACCCAACATCCTCCTTTAGCGCCCCCTTGCCTCAACTAGCTCAGTCCTCTCCAAAGACCAGGGAGAGGCTGGTCCCAAAGGGAGGGAGCTGGGTGTGGCCAGGAGGGAGGGGGTGGGGGCTGTGCCCAGCAGCTCCTATGCAGTTGGGGTGCCCAAGAAATTCGGGGGTAGGACTGGAGTTGAAGAGCCTGGGGCTCATTGTCCCCGTGCTCCTGCCGGGAACAACCTGTTTCAGTGCCCCCGGCCTGCTGTTGAGAGGTGGGCTGGGATGGCCCCAGAGGGAGGGCTGAAGAGGAATGTGCTGCGGTGGAGCCCTGAGTCGGGCTGCCGGACAGGTTGTGCCGCTGTGCTGTGGGAGGTGGGGTGTTGGCTCCATTGTGACAAGGTGTCCGGATGTGTTTGTGTCTGGTGTGTGTTGTGTGCTTTGATCTTGGTTTGGGAAGGGAACAGAAATCACGTAGCCGCTCTAAGTAGTATGTTCCATGTTGGGCATTGGGATACATGTGTAGTTGAAGTTGGGCACTGATGCATGCTGTGCTGTATGCTGATGTGTGACAGGCATCTGGAGTGTTGATAAGCATGTGTGGAGGCGTGTGTGGGCTGTGGGAGTGCGTGTTGTGGAGTGGTGGAGTGGATACTGTGTTTAGCTATGTCTATATGAGGGCCGTATGTTTTGTGCTTTGGGAACATGGGGTTAGTGTGATGGGGGCTTCTGTGCATTAAGGGGTTCATGTGGGTTGAGGGAATCCTGTGAGTTGAGGTAAATATGTTTCTTGGCTTAATCCACAAATATGTATTAAGTGTGTAATATATGCTTGCAACTGTGCTAGGTACAGTTCTTACTCTCTTGGAACTTACCTTCTAGTAGTAAGGTGGGGAGGTGCAGGAGTGGGAGATGCGGAGTGTATTCTGAGCTTGGATAGATGTGTGGGGGTTGTATCTTTGGGGGGTGAGGTCATTTGAGTGTGTATTTGAGGGTGGGTGTGCTGGGAGAGTACATGTGCTAGAGGACTTGGGAGGATGAGGCTGTGGGTATGTGGACATGGTTTGGGATGTGTGGGGTGTGAATATGCAGTGAGGGTGCATTGCTGATGTGGAGTGTATGTGTAAGGGATGTGGTAGAGGTGTGTTTGAGAGTAAAAAGGGTGTTTGAAGTGTAGGTGCATGTGGGGTGTTTATACCTGAGTGAACTTGGGGAAGTGGAAGGTGTATAAGGGGCTGGAGGGATTGGGTCTGTGGTGTGTGCTGGGAGGCTTCTGGGGAACAGCAGAGTGTGAGGCTGCCATGTAGAGCATCTCCTGTGACCTGAGGAGGTGCCAGTCATGTCCTGGTACCACTTGGGGTAGACTGTCTGCCCCTGTACTCCACCTAACCTCTCCCCCCACCATGGCAGCACTGGCTTGTGGGCGGGGTGTGACTGAGAAGGACTGGGATACAGGGTATCCTGGGTGAAAGTGGGGTTGTGGTTCCAAGGTTTCTACCCTACTTTCCCTCTTCCTGAGCTGGAGGGCATCTGAGGAATGCAAGCGGGAAATGAAGGGGGGCTGTTGGACTGGGCTCCGCATCCAGCTGTCATCACTTCTTCCAACTGCCCTGTTAACAAATCCGGGGACTTCAACTACTTCTGTGAATCAAAGTAAAGTCACTGCTGGCTACCTGGAGCCTGCAGGAAGTCTGGCCCTGATGGAGGGGACAGGGGAAAGTATTTGCTCAGGGAGTGACCTGGGACCCAAGCTTTCTGCATCATGAGCCTCCAACCTCTCTCAAATACACTGTGCGTCCATGTGCACATATATGTACATAATATCACTTGGTTGCTCCTCTTCTGACCTGCTGAACTCTGGGGTGATCTGGGTCCCCAAGAGATGTCTGGGTCGCTGAATTTGGCAGCCGCTACCTGTGGTGTGTGAGGTTGGGGTTGAGGTTGGGGGATGGGGTGGCAGGTGAGTGGGGGGATGGTCCTTGGAGCTGGCTGGGGCTGGGCTTATCAGCTCCACCTCCTGCAGGCTCTGAAGCGGAAGCCAGATTTGTTCCTGTGTGAACGATTGGATGTCAAAGCTGTGTTCCAGTGTGGTAAGTGGGGCTAGATGGACAGGTGGGCCTGGGCCCTCTTGGGGAGATCCTTAGGCCCCATCTGATATGCCTCTGCCTCTTCCACAGCTGTGCTGGCCCTCAAGTTCCCCGAGGCACCTACTGTCAAGGCCTCCTGTGGCTTTTTTGTGAGTCCCATGCTGACCCCCTGCTACCCCCTACTTAGCCCTATCCTGCCCCTGCACTTGAGGGTAGGAGTAATGGGGTACAGATCTTATCTCTAGGGGGAAGTGGGGAAGGAGCTGGGGCTGAAGGGCCTCTCTATTCTTTGTAGACAGAGCTGCTGCCTCGGTGTGGGGAAGTAGAGCCTGTGGGAAAAGTGGTGCAGGAAGATGGCCGTGTACTGCTCATAGCAGTGCTGGAGGTGAGATGCTCAGGTGGTGTTTGGGGGTGGGGGGGTCACTCTCCTTGCTAAGGCAGTTGCCCTACTAGGAAGCTTGAACCTTTGATTCCCTAGCTCTCTAATTCTGTTTCTTCCTCAATTAAATGTCCAAAAGTTGTAGGGTTGCTTGAAGATCAGCTGGCTTTCAAAAAGCAGTACTCACTTGTGATATATGGTTTGACCGAGGAACTTGGGTTGGGGGGTGTTGCGGGGGACGGGTTGGCTAGGCACCCTTATTGCAGAAGGGGAAAAGCCCTGGTGTGCTAAGAACTTGTCTCCTTCAGGCCATTGGGGGCCAGGCCTCTCGCAGCCTCATGGACTGCTTTGCCGACATCCTGTTCGCCCTGAACAAACACTGCTTCAGCCTCCTGAGCATGTGGATCAAGGAGGCACTGCAGCCCCCTGGTTTTCCCTCTGCCCGCCTCAGCCCTGAACAGAAGGACACCTTCAGCCAGCAGATCCTTCGGTGAGCAGAGCTGGCAGGGCCTAGGCTTGGGTGGGGAGGAGGAGGCAGTGATGGTAAGTGGTGCTAACTGGCTCTCCCTTCCCTCCTCAGTGAGCGAGTGAACAAGAGGCGGGTGAAGGAGATGGTGAAGGAGTTCACACTGCTGTGCAGGGGGCTGCATGGCACAGATTACACAGCTGACTACTGAGGGGCATCCCTGTCCCACCCATGCCGCCTCCTCTCCCCTTCTTCTCCCCAAAGAGTAAACCTACACCCTCACTACAACACTGTCTCTGTTTCCTTTCCACTGCTAACACCACCTAACTGGGTGACCCTAGCAGGCCTTGGGGAAGGATGGGAGGATACTTGGAGCCAGGCTTTGGAAGGGAGCGGTGGGGGCAAGTTCTGGTTCCTGTGATGGAAGGGGCACTGTGGTAACCGAGCCATCTGGGCTGATGCAGAATGCTTCCATTGCCCTTGAGGTGAGAATGTGGATTTCTATGTCCCCATCCCACCCCAACATGCATGAAAGCATGCATGTATTTAATCAACAGTCTTGACTACTGGGCCTCTAGCTCCGCCATGCCTTGTTTTGTCTGAACAAAGGTAAACTTACCATGCTAAGCTGGGAGCATGAGGAGAGTGAGGGAAGTGGCTGGATAAAGTTTCATTGCTAATGGGACTGGGAGACTTCTAGGCAGGGGACCTTGGGCAGGAAAGGGAGCTGGGTTTGGGTCCAGTTGTGAGGGAAGAAATGGAGTGTGGCTTTAAGTTCCAGGATGGGTTTCTGGTGTGAACTTATGGAGGTGCCTAAACTTCACATGATTGTAGAGAGGTATAGAAACAAGGGTTAAGTGTATGTGGAAAGAGGTATTGCAGCTCCCAGAGGAAGAGGACGGTGCTACCTAGTGTTGTCTGTGAACCCGTAGCTCCCCACCTCTGTGGTACCTGACCAGCACAGGATGGTTGGGGCCTGGTCAGGACCAGGGACAGCGCCCCTCCTGCAGTTGCTCTCCTTCCTTAGTGTGATTCCCTTCCTTTCTGTTCTTCCACCATAGCTGCACTGGACTGGCTCCCACGCATCCCAGTCTTCCCCTTAGTAAGAGCTGAAGCAGGAGTGGGCGCTCCTCACTTCCATCCGTGTGCGTCCATGACTCTCCTTGGAGATGATAGGAAAATTAGTTGCTGCCACGTTAGTTCCACTGTTTCCATCCTGTTTTTCCCCAGTCTTTGCACAAATTCTGTGTCCTACATTTTCCCTCCTTGTTCAATCTCTTCCCATGACAACCAACATCATCCCGCTCTCATCAGTCATCTGAGGCCGCCCTGTCCCCCTTCTCCTACTCCTCCTTAGTCTCATTCTCACCTTGTTGATTTCCCACTTCTGGGTATGTGGCGATGGATCACATACTTTTAGTCCTCCTATATGGTGTCCCCAGATGGCTTCCCCACTCCTGTAACTAAATGTAACATATAAGCTAGGAGAAGGAAGGTCCTAGAGCCCAACTTCTGATATCAGACAATATCTTCCGTTACTGATTTTCCACTGACTTGCTGTGTGTCCTTAGCTGTTTAGCCTCTTTGAACCTGTTTCCTGAACTGTAAAATGGGCAATTCTTACTTCAAAGACTGTAAACTACTTTAAGAGCATGGCGGCTGGTCAACAGTCAGTGCTCAGTGTTTGCCTGATTGAGCAGATTGCTTGTAAGGATAATGGTGAATGTTCCAGTACATGTGATAAGCAAGTCTTAGATCTAAATTGATGTCACCCAGCAATCCTATTAGGAGTACTATTGTTAGGACCCCAATTTGGAGATGAGGAAATGGTCGTGGCGACCTTAGGTGACTTTCCTAAGATTCTCAGCAAGTACTCAAGTGACTGAGCTTAATATTCATACCCAGGCAATTTGGCACCTGAATTAAAAATTACATAAAGCTACCTGCCAGATGATAAGAGTGCGCATGAAGTCCTTAACAGTATCCAGCGGAGAGGAGCTGCTCAAACTGGAGTACCTTTCTGGGTGTCAGGGCTTCTGAGAACGCTCTTGGTGGTGCGGTGAATCGAAGAACCTCCTGGGGGTGGGGGTGGGGGCTGGGGAAACTACAACACCCAAAAGCCTTCGCGCCTTCCTGAGGCATTTCCGGTCGGGCTCCGGCAGACCATTGGTCCTCCGGAAGACTTGTCGAGGATTGGAGGGCGAGAGTTGTGCTGGTTTGGGATTGGCTAGGTTGCCACCGGCCACGCCTCAAAGGCCCGGAAGTACTCTTGCCAGCAGGCTCGTGGGTGGCGGAAAAACACGGGTTTGGTTTCGTGCTCCTCTGGCCCGCCGGCCTTGGACTGCCCAGCCGGCTTCGGACCGCGCTTCGGAGCCCGCTCTGACCCGTTGAGGGCAGCTTTGGAGCAGCCGGGACCTGCGGCTGGCCGAGGGCGTCCCTTCTGTTTCCCGCGCCCCAATCAGCGCCTCATGGAGTCCTCGTTCAGCAGCCCCGCGGAGGCGGCGATGCAGCGGGAGGCGGGCGCCGCGGGGCTGCCCACCCCTCTCGCAGACCTGGACCAAGTGTACGAGCTGGAGCGAGTCGCTGTATTCGTGCGCGACCTGGGCTGTCAACGGGTGAGGGCTGGTTAGGGAGGGTTGGCCCACCTTCCTAGGCCTCCCAGGGGGTCTCCCAAATTCTCCCAAGGAGAATTTGGGGAGGGCTGAGTTGGACGAGGGCCTTGAAGGTTATGTGGCGACTCCCGGAAGGCTTTCCTGAAGAGGCTCTCCGTGGGGGAGTGTCCCTGACTCCGTGGCTTCTACGTATAGGTAGCCTTGCAGTTCCCTGATCAGCTCCTGGGCGATGCTGGGACCGTGGCTGCACGACTGGAGGAGATCACGGGGTCGAAGATGTTCATTCTGGGGGACACGGCTTATGGCAGGTGTGAACTTGAGCTTGAGGGTGGAGGGTGGCATAAGTCGAGGGGTCCAGGGCTCATGGTGTTTCCCCTCTCTGATGGTATCTGTCCCCAATCCATGTGTTCTTTCTCATGATGACGCCTTTCCTGATAACTAGCTCCGTTAATGGACTGTCTTTTTATAACATCATTTTCTTCACTGACCTTATTTGCCATTGATGACAGTAACTCTTGAGGAGAACCTCTCTCATTGGTGGTATTTCCTTTGCAGCTGCTGTGTGGACGTGCTGGGTGCTGAGCAAGCTGGAGTTCAGGCCCTTGTGCATTTTGGCCCTGCCTGCTTAAGTCCTCCAGCCCGTCCACTCCCTGTGGCCTTCGTCCTTGGTCAGCGTTCTGTGGCCTTGGAGCTCTGTGCCAAGGCCTTTGAGGCCCAGAACCCAGACCCCACTGCCCCTGTGGTGCTGCTGAGCGAGCCGGCCTGCGCCCATGCCCTAGGTGAGGGGTTTTGCCTGTGCATGCTGGAAGGGTGGACCAATTGTGCCCTAATTTCCCCATTCCAGTACGCTGGCATAGAGCTCTTGTAACGGGCTTGAGTCTAGTCTTTGCATTTGGTTCATAGTTGGTCTCTTGGGGACAGAGGGACTCCTGCCTTGCAACTTTCAAAGCTGACACCACCTCCTTCTTCCAGAGGCCTTGGCCACTCTCCTGCGTCCACAGTACCAGGACCTGCTTGTCTCCAGCCCAGCTCTTCCCCTGCCAGTGGGCTCCCTCAATCCAGAGCCTGAGCCCCTGGAGCGTTTTGGACGTCGCTTCCCACTGGCTCCAGGGAGGCGTCTGGAAGAGTATGGGGCCTTCTATGTGGGGGGCTCTGAGGCCAGCCCTGACCCTGACCTCACCCCTGACCTGATCCAGCTGCTCTTGGGCTGGGCACCAGGCCAACCCTTCTCTTCATGCTGCCCAGACACAGGGCGGACTCAGGATGAGGGGGCCCGAGCTGGGCGCCTAAGAGCACGTAGACACTATCTTGTGGAGAAGGCCAGAGATGCCCGTGTGGTTGGGCTGCTGGCAGGCACATTAGGTGTGGCCCGACACCGTGAGGCACTGGCACACTTGCAGAAGCTGACTCAGGCTGCTGGCAAACGTAGCTATGTGTTGGCCCTGGGGCGGCCCACACCTGCCAAACTTGCTAACTTTCCTGAGGTGGATGTCTTTGTGCTGTTAGCCTGTCCTCTGGGTGCCCTAGCCCCCCAGTCTTCTGGTGGCTTCTTCCGGCCTGTACTGGCACCCTGTGAGCTGGAAGCTGCCTGCAACCCTGCCTGGCCACCTCCAGGCCTGGCTCCCTACCTCACACATTATGCCGACTTACTGCCTGGTGAGTTGGGGGCCACTGCCTGAACCCAGAACGCTAGGGATGTGGAATTGGGACCAGCATGGATCCTTTTTCTCCCTCTCAGGTTCTCCCTTCCATGTGCCCTTGCCGCCACCTGACTCAGAACTGTGGGACACCCCAGATGTGTCGCTCATTACTGGGGAGCTCCGACCCCCACCTGCCTGGAAGCCATTAAAGGATCCTGGATGCTCAGCCCTGACCCAGAGACCTCAGCTGGAAATGATTGAGAGCAGCCCTGCAGGTAAATGTGCAAACTCTACTCCCAGCTAATCCCCCCCACCCCCCAAATTCAGCCTACTTAGTCTCAACTCCCTTTCTTGGCAGCCTCATTCCTTAGTTCCCGGAGCTGGCAAGGGCTGCAACCCTGCCTGGGTCAGACGCCAGTGATAGGAGCTGTGAGAGGAAGACGGGGGATTGCCATCGCCTATGAGGATGAAGGAAGCAGCTGATACCATGTAGGGGCAGAGACACAGGTGGACTGAGAATCACTGCTAAGACCTTTAGTGTCCCCTGCACCAACTTCACTCCTCTGCCAGGATCCTTGAAGGAGCCTGGATGAAGGGAGGGCAGGCAGCCCTTCACTGAGGATAGGATCCAGCTCTGTGCTGTCCTGGCACTGGCACAAAGCTGTGCTTAGTGAATGCCTGTTATTTGAGTGATGGAGATTGACTTGGATCTTTCCTGAAGCCACTTGGGCCCGTCTGTCTTCCTGGGAGCAGCCCGAGCCCCTGGCCAGTTACAGTTCCTGATGTGCAATTAAAGGTCTGTCCTTTGAAAGGCAGGTTCTAGAAGATCTTGACCATAGTTTCTCAACCTTGGTATTATTGACATTTGGGGCCAAATGATTCTTTGTTATGAGGGGCTGTCCTGTGCATATGTACTAGATGCCAATATTATACTCCTCCCCAGTCATGATAACCAAAAATGTTTCCAGACATTGACAATGTTCTCTGTGGAGACAAAATTGCCCCCATTTGGAACCATTGGTCTAGACCTGTTATCCTGTGTAGTAGCCACAAGATACATGTGGCTCTTTTTAAATAAATTTACACTAAGATTGAAAACTCAGTTTCTCAGCCACACTAGTCACATTTCAGTGCTCAAACAGCCACATGAAGGGCAGCGCAGCTGTCAGACATGTCCATCTCAGAAAGTTCTGTTGGAATAGTGTTGGTCTACACTGACTTTGATTTGTTCTCAGGGAGATCACAGAAAACTTGAATAAACCAGAGACTTTTTCTCCTTTGTTTCTTTTTATTCATCAAACACTGCAGGTCCTGCACAGATTCTCTAGATGGAGAGCTGAGTTATATTTGACAGGATTTTTGTCCTCACAGTGAATTTGGGTAGAGGGACAGTTAAATAGGCAATTACCATTCAGTGCAACAGTATTCTCTGAGAGGGGGGGACACCCACAGGGGCAGTTGGAGTCCAGAGGTGGTTTGGGGGGATGATACCTGAACTTAATCTCTTGAGAAAAATTGGCAGGAGAAAAGAAGTGAAAAGGATATCTGAGCAAAGGGCACACCATCATGAAACACCAGCATGAACCAGCATGGTGGGTACTGGAAGCAAAGTGGAGTTGATGGACTCTGAAGATCAGAAGGGGTGAAGTGAAATGATCACCTCATCCTGCCCCACATTTACTAAGAATGTTGACATAATGGCATTGTCCAAGCTGTTGAAGAAGCAGGTGAACAGGGGAGATGTGGCCTCTGCCCTCAAGGAGTGCCCAGGCTACAGGCAAAGGTAGATCTATAAACTGACCATAGTAACTGGGACAAGGTAGGCACCAGTCATGTATTCTGTAAATATGTATTGAGGACCCACTGTGTGCCAGGCACTGGAAATGCAGCACTGAAAAATTCTTTTTATGTTGGGTGGGTGGGGAGGCCAGGGGAGTAGAATATAATACTTAGTATGTCAAATGGTCATAAGTAAATATTATGAAGAAATGTAGCTGGGAAGGGATGTAGGGGTGAGGGAGTGCAATATTAAATAGGGTGGTTAAGGAAGGCCCTTTGAAGGAGGTGAGCAAAGACCTAAAAGGAAGTTGTAAGTGAATCAATTAGAAGCAAAGGGAGCAAGTGCAAGGGCAGTGTGGTGGGGACAGGGCTGGTATGTTCAGGAAAGTTCAAGGAGGTCAGTGCAGTTGGAGAGACAGTGGGGGAGTATTCAATAAAGTCAGGTAAGGGGCATGGGAAGCCACATCAGTAGAGGCCAATGTAAGTACTTGGGATTTTATTCCCAATGAAGTGGAACCCAGGGCGCATTTTAGAAGGGAATGACGTGATGTTGAAGTTTCTTAAGGCACGACACCCCAGGTAGGGGAGGCTTCTTGGAAGAATAGTTTCTAAAGACTGATAAGGGTTAGGGGCCTCCCTGGTGGCACAAGGGGTTAAGCAATGAAGCAATCCGCAGCCTCTCACCCCCTCCCTCGCACTTCTGACCTGTAACCCAGTTCTTGTATGTGTAAATAAGTAAATCTTAAAAAAAAAAAAAGACTGATAGGGGTTAGCCGGGTATGGGGTGAGCACGAAGCCCGCTTCAGGCAGAGGAAACAGCATAAGCAAAGTGAAGAACATCACACCCTCCTGGGACTGGGTAGGGCTGCATGCCAGGCTCGGGTTTTACACCCGAGCAGAACTAGGGGGCCAAAGCGGGGTGGGTGCCGGGGCTGAGAAGCAGCGCCCCCGGAGAGGGCAGAGCTGGAGGTGGGCAGAAGCGCGCCGGAGCCGCTTCCGAGGCGCGGGACTACAACCACCACAATCCCCAGCGCCTGCGGTTCCCGCGACGCCCTTCTAGACCCGCAGCGACGCAACGACCCAGCGCCGGACCTGGCGTGAGGTCACGTGAGGGCGCGCGTCACGTGGGTGGTCAGGTGACGCTGCGGGGCGGGCGGACAGACTGCGGGGCGGACAGTGGACGCCGGGACGCCGTGTTAGGTCTGGCCCCCACCGCCCGGGACCCCCGCCGTCGTCGCCACCATGACGGGGCTAGCGCTGCTGTATTCCGGGGTCTTCGTGGCCTTCTGGGCCTGCATGGTCGTCGTGGGTGAGGCCGGGCCCTGGCGGGCGGGGTCACCAACCCTACCGAGGTGGGGTCCGAGCGGGGAAAGTGAGGTCTGGGAATTAATGGCTCCCAGCGCGGGCTCTGTACCCTGGTCTCCGGGGCTTGCCTCAGGCCTTTTCGGGCCTCTAATCCCCCTGAGACCTAGATTTCCAGCTGCATGCGGGGGGGTGGCGTAGGTGGGGGCTGCGGGAGTAGCCCTCGTCCCATTCTGTCGCTGCAGTCGCACACCTTGGTCTCTCAGCTCTCCTCCTGCCCTTGCCCCTGACCGACCTCCTTGGGTCACGAACAGGACGCTTCAGTTCCTCTTTTCCCGGTCGTTTTGCCCTCCCCCCACCCACAGCTTGTTGGGTAAACAGCGACTCGGACTGGGCTGGCGGGATCTGGTGGGGCCGGCCAGAGCTCTTGTCCCCTCCAGGGTATTTAGGCCGGGGTGGCTGCTAGCCGAGGGGCTTGCTCTGGGAGGACGTGTCACTGAGGGAGATGTTACTGAAGGAGTGGCAGAAAATGGAGGCCTGAGCAGAGGGATCTGGACAGCTGTGCTTTCACTGGGGGCCGGCCTGAGGACTCTCCCTTGAACGAAGTGTATGTGGGAAAGTGGCCCATCAGCTGGGGAGCAAGTACTTGTCTAAGTTAGGGAGTTTCTCTAGAGAGCAACTGCTAACCTTTTTTTCTCTCATTGCTGCAGGAATCTGCTACACCATTTTTGACTTGGGCTTCCGCTTTGATGTGGCATGGTAAGGGAGGGCTGGGAGAGGATTTCCTTAGGAACTGCCTCCCTGTGGCCTTGGTACTTCTTTGGGAGATATGAAGTCTGTTTCGCCATCTAGAACTGGTGGGGCTGGAGAGAGGTGGGGATGGGGGTTGGGGCTGTCCCCACTTTTCCACCAGGGCTGAATTGCTTTCCTCCCTCTCTCCACCTCAGGTTCCTGACGGAAACCTCCCCCTTCATGTGGTCGAACCTGGGCATTGGCCTAGCTATCTCTCTGTCCGTGGTTGGGGCAGCATGGTGAGTGGATGGTGGGACCAAGGCGGGGGGACTGAATCATAGCAGGTGGTGTCATTGGGTCCTTAGTCATCTGGGGGGCAGGGTCAAGCTTGGGCTCTGCCATTCAGTTTCTTGTCCGTTCTAACAGGGGCATCTATATTACGGGCTCATCCATCATTGGGGGAGGGGTGAAGGCCCCTAGGATCAAGACCAAGAATCTGGTCAGGTAAGTGTAGAGCCCTTGGAAGGTTGTCAGAACCACTTGTGTTGGGAACTGCCTGTATGTTTCACATGACATGACTTGCTGTTCCTGACCACCTTCATTGGGGTTGGGGGATGTCAGTGGGGTAAGGAGTGCTTGAGAGGAAGCTTGGTTTTTTAACTCTTTTCCTCTCCACCCTATTCCTTTACTTCAACCACCAGCATCATCTTCTGTGAGGCTGTGGCCATCTATGGCATCATCATGGCAATTGTCATTAGCAACATGGCTGAGGTATGGAAGGCCAGGGTGGGGTATATATAGTCCAGCATTTTACATATATTGATTTATTGATGTTGGGTGGTAGGAGGTAGTTTTTAATTACTTTTCTGTTTCCCCTAGCCTTTCACTGCCACTGACCCCCAGGCCATTGGCCATCGAAACTACCATGCAGGTAGGTAGATGTGTGAAGACAAAGAGCTGGGGCTTCACACCTACTCCCCCTCCGACACCCCAGCTTAAAACTTAAAACTTAAAATCCCAGTTTTCTCATTGTGATATTCTCTCGTCTACTTGGGCCAGCTCTGCAGAGCTCAGAGGTGTTTGACCCCATCAGTTCATGTTGTTCTCCTCTCACTACCTGGATTGGCCTCAGCATTCTCTTTCCATTCCCCCAGGCTACTCCATGTTTGGGGCTGGCCTCACAGTGGGCTTGTCTAACCTCTTCTGTGGAGTCTGTGTGGGCATCGTAGGCAGTGGAGCCGCCCTGGCTGACGCACAGAACCCCAGCCTCTTTGTGAAGATTCTCATCGTGGAGATCTTTGGCAGCGCCATCGGCCTCTTTGGGGTCATCGTTGCAATCCTTCAGGTGCTCAATCTCCCTGGGATCCTCTTGTCCCTAACCCAGCCTTACCCTCCTTCCTGAGGATCCACAGTATTCTCTATCATAACCATAGAATCCCTGACCAGCTTCCACTACCTCATTCCCATCTTCTGGTTTTCCCCTTTTGAAACTTTCGTTTTTGTCTCCAATCTGGTATCACTGCACTGTCTCATTTTTTTTTTCTCTCTGTTGCTTTGTGTCTGTGTATCTTTATTTAGTCTTTCCCTTTATGTTCTGTCTCATACTCTGTTTTTCTGTTTATATGTTTTCTCAACTGGGTTGGGATCTCGTCTTTGTCCGTTATCAGTCTGTCTTGGTGTGTTTGGGCTTCTCAGGGCTTGTGTGTGTATTTGTTCTGTCAGTAGGACAGCATGTCTAATTCATGTCTGACAGTGTGTGTTTCTGGCTAAGAATCAGCTGAGGGTCTGAGTGTGACTGTGGGTGCCTGCCTATGTTCAGGTTGACTCCTGGTGACTGGCACTGTCCATATGCCACTTCCTTCCATCTCTCTGTCCCACAGCATAATTCTGTGGTTGTTCAACTGTCCCTGTTCATCTGTGCCTATCATAGCATGTCCACTGTGGTCCAGTAACCTCTCTGTTGTGGTCTGTCCATCCAGCCATTGGGTTTGCTAGGTGTGGTTTTCTGTCATTTGTTACCGTTTTATCTGTTTCTCTGTTCCTACCTGGTTTTTCTTGTTCTTTTGCAGACCTCCAGAGTGAAGATGGGTGACTAGATGATCTGTGTGGGTGGGGCCGTGCCCTACTCTTATTTATTTGTGGTTTCCCCAGGACAGCTGGAGCTGTGCCATTTAGCCTGTCAGGGGGGCTTGGTGTTCAGGGCCCTCCCTGGACTCAGTCTTTGCTGCCTGTTGACTTGGAGGCACTGCCTGGCTGGATCCTCATTGTGGAAAGTGGGCCCCTGATGATTGTGCAGCTGTATCCCACCTCCACCCCCAACTCATCTTCCCAGTGTTTGTGAAATAAACATGGTATTTGTCTGGGTCAGTGCTGCTTCTGTTGCCCTCTTCACCTCCTTTCAGAGGCCAGTAAGCCTGCTGGCCTCAACCTCATGCCAGCCTCTTGGCAACTTTCTGACACACACTGTCTCTTCTCTGGACAGAGCTCCCTCCTGGGTGGGGAGGTAATGATACTGTAGTGCTGAACATCTTTGTTGAAGGGAGAGGAGTCTAGGGGTGTGGCCCAGGTATTTGTTGGAGGTGGGGAGGGATCCTCCTAGCCACACCTACTTGCCACAGGACCTTCAGGCAGCCATAGTGCACATCCTGTGGGGCTTGGAGCCTGTTCATTTGCCTCTGCTTATCCCAGCGCCATCCCCTTCCAGTAACTAGTTTGATTCCTGGGGTTCCCATGGCCCTGTCCAGCTCTTCCCACTCCTGTCCAGTCTTTTCCCCAACCTTCTATTAGTCTAGAAGGTCCTGCCACTCCAGCTCCCTGCCACGTATTTCTGCCGCAACCTTTAAGGGTCCTGCCCCACTAGCAGCCCTCTCAGCTGGTTGCCGGCCGCTGACCAGCCTTAATGATGCTCCCGCTGCCCGAGCTGACGAATCCATCACCAGTCTGCCCGTCTTCGGGCCCCTTGGCTGGGTTCGCGCGTCAACCCAGACCCCCCTGCCCCGTATTGTGACCCACCTCGAATCCAACGCCTTAGATAAGCCGCACTTGCTTTTCCGCCCTCCCGGTCCTGTGCCACCTCTGTCCCCTCGCCGCTGTGTCTGGCCGCTGGCTGGGGCGGCTTCGGAGGCGCGCAGCGGGTGCGGGCGCGCTGGAGGCGGGGGCCGCGGGAGCGCGCGCGCGGGCGCGCCGGCCTGGCCTGCCCCTCCGAGGCGCCGTAGCGCGGGAGGGAGGCGGCCGCACTGTGGTCCGCCTGTCCGCGGGTCTGTGGGTCTGCCCGGCCGCCCGGCCCCGCCCTGCCCCCCGGGGCGGCTCGGCTCCATGGCCCGCGGCGGCGGCGGGAGGCGGCCCGGGGGCCGCGGGGGCCATTGACCGGGCGGCGGGAGGCGGCGGGGCCCGGCCATGGGGGACGGAGCGGTCCGCAGCCGCCGGAGCCCGGAACCCAGCCAGAACCGGAGCGGCGCCCCCTGCTGAGCCCCGAGCGCCGGGTGAGAGAGGGGCGCGCGCGGCTCCCAGCCCAGGGCCCCTAGATTCCAGAGCCGCCCCGAGAGGGGCGCCCCGAGCGCGGCCCCGAGATCCCCGCCCAGGACCGGGTGAGAGTCGTTGGAGTCGTTGGCCGCTACCCCCGGCCTGGCGTTACCCCACCCCACCCCCATCATTCGGCTTCCCCCCTCCCCGCCCCACAGCCCCGCCGCGGGCTCCTCCACCCGCCCCCAGCCAGCTTCCCTTATTGTCCTCGCTCGCCCCGGCCTCGTGGCGCCGGGAGGCGCTCCACTCACGTTTCCCCTTGGCCTCAGCCCCCCGCCCCACATCCACTCCCCCAATCCACGCCCCCCCACCCCCGATCCACACCCACCCGCTCTGTGCTGCCTCCCCCGTCCCGGGGTGCCACGTGTTCAGGCCACTGACCCCTCTCAGCCCTGCCCAAAAGCATCTCTCAGCCTGGCCCCTCGCAGCCTGGCGGTCAGCCTGACCCAGAACCCCTGCCCCGAGGGAGAGGTGGGGATATTTGCACGTGGGTCCAGCTGTTGTGAGTGGCCCGGGAGCCTGTATGTATGGCTGTGCAAGTCCAGGACCAGCGGCTTTGTTTGTGAGTGTGTCACTCTGTGCTCTGCTGTCAGCCGGGTGTGTCTGACTATATGTAGCTTTCTCTGTGTCTGAGTGTGGGTGAAGGTAGCTGGGATAAGGGAGTGGGGCTTGCGGGGCGGTACTGTGTATCTGTGAGTGAGACTCACCCAGCTCCTTGAAGCACTGCCAGAAGTGCTGCCCTGTCGGAACCACAGCTGGGGCCCCTTTCCTGCCACACGGAGTGCTGCACTCTGTCTCCAGGGGCCCACTCTGGGAGTCAGAACCAGCCGTGCTGGGCAGGCCCCAGAGAGTAAATCCCTGTCACTGAGGTCTTTAGAGAGAGGTGTCCCCTGCCCCACCCTGTATTCCCTGCCCCATCCTGTATTTTAACCTCTTACTCCAGAGGGAGTAAGAGGGATCCCATAAACTTCTAGGCTGTATTTGGACCATCTATGGTTTGGGGAACCTGGATGCTGAGGGCCACTTCCCAGTCTGGCCTGAGCTGGCCTTTCTGACCAAACCACTACCCAGCATGCTCCTGGGAGGACTTCAATGAAGTCTCGAGTATGGGCGCTCCTGCGTGGCATGTACTGAGTGGATGGTGTTCCCCTCACCCCCGCAAGCCACGGGTCCTGCCCAGGGGTCTGTTCTTGGAGCGCAGGTGCATGTGCGAGTCTGTAGGGAAACGTATTTCTGTGTTTAGGTATGAATAGTGTGATCCGAGGTCACCTGGCCACATTCCTGGGAACCTATAACTGTGTGTAAAGCTGTGCAGCAGTGGTGTGAGGGTGTGAGGCTGTGCCTATGTGTGGGTGTGTGTCGTTGAGGACAAAAAAATGTCAGTTTACTGCTTAGGTGAGTGAAGATATGTGAGTACTGAGTTGCCAGGGATTGTGTCTGTGTAGATTTCCAGGTAGAATGTGAGTCCCTGAATGTCGGTCAGTGGGAGCATGTCAGCATGAGGATGCGGATCTGTGAGTGTGAGCAGTAGGCAGGATGTGGGTGGGTAGCCTTGGCCAACTAACCCTGACCTGCTGGGCTTTTCTCTCCTTTCCCTGCTCAGGCCGGCAGCCGGATGCCCGGGCCCATTGGGCGGGCCGGCGGCCGCCTGCGGGATGAGCAGACTGCTGGGGGGGACGCTGGAGCGCGTCTGCAAGGCTGTGCTCCTCCTCTGCTTGCTGCACTTCCTCGTGGCCGTCATCCTCTACTTTGACGTCTACGCTCAGCACCTGGCCTTCTTCAGCCGCTTCAGTGCCCGTGGCCCTGCCCGTGCCCTGCACCCAGCTGCCAGCAGCAGCTCCAACTGCTCTCGGCCCAACGCCACTGCCCCCAGCTCCGGGCAGCCCGAGGCCCCCAGTGCCCGGCCTGGCCCCACGGCTCCTGCCCTGCCACCCTGTCCTGACTTACCGCCTGGCCTTGGTGAGCCCACGGGATAGGGCCTCCCTGTGGGGTGGGCAGAGTGGCTCTTGCGGAACTGAGACTTGACCCATGGGAGTACCAGGGGTCCGTGTCTGTTGTGAGAAGGCTATTCCTGGAGTTTCCTTACCCGCCCCAGGCTGAGGGAGAGGGCTGGTGTCCCTGGATTGTGACGAAGGCCTGATGCCTGCCACCATCTTACCTGCAGTGGGCCGACTGCTGATTGAGTTCACCTCACCCATGCCACTGGAGCGGGTGCAGCGGGAGAACCCCGGCGTGCTCCTGGGCGGCCGCTACACACCACCCGACTGCATCCCAGCCCAGACTGTGGCAGTCATCATCCCCTTTCGACACCGGGAGCACCACCTACGCTACTGGCTCCATTATCTGCACCCCATCCTGAGGCGACAGCGGCTGCGCTACGGCATCTACGTCATCAACCAGGTGCACTGCCTGTGGTTCCCAGGGGGGCCCATGTGCACATGGGCATGTGTGTAGAGTTGAGGCATCCGTGGGTTCTTGTCTGCCTATGGTTGTGTGGATGCAGGCTGTGTGTATCGGCACGCATACAGGTGGGCTGGGGTGTGTGGCCAGGGCTGTGTGGACGTGCGGATGTTGGCAGCACACTGGTGGGAGGATGCTTAGTGTCAGGAAGGATGAGCCCGTTGTCTGTCCTTGGCAGGCCCCACCTCATGGTGGTAGAGGCCTGGGGTGTGCGGGCTTTGACAAGATAGTGAGCACCCAAGGACAGGGAGAATTAGAGCTGGAGAGAGGGTGACGTCTACCTCAGGTCAGGTGCTGGCCACAGCTGAGGTGCAGGGACTCAGCTCAGTGTGAGAGCCTGCGGTGGGCTGACTAGGGCTGGCCGCTGGGGCTGGAAAGGATCTGACACGGGTCCTCCGCACAGAGGACTCTCAGACTTGGACATGCGTTCCTACAGACTCCAGTATGGTGGTGCATGACAGGGCAGTCCCTGGGCAGCGCTGGGGTTGGGACGCGATCGTTGAGATGGGTCCTGAGATCAGAGGACCTGGAGGAACCAGGGCCCGGCAGGAGAACTGCTCTCCCATGTTCAAGAACTGTTGGCTGGAGTGGGCAGGACAAGGAGGAGGAGGTGATAGAAGCCAAATCAAGAAGGCCTGAGGAGGCACGTTAAGTGGTTGAATAACTGCCTGAAAGTGGGGAGATCTGAACTAAAAGCAGCAGGGCAGCATGGGGGTGGGGGCTTTAAGGAGGTAGTAACAGGTATGTTTGCGGATTAGAAACCTGGCTGTGAGTGCATGTGGAGAAGGGGCTGGAAGCAGGGAGCAGAGGCAGGGTGGCCAGTGGGGAGAAGCTGTGATGTTGGGAGAGATGTGAAGATGCAGGCGTGGTGGGAAGTAGTTGTGGGGATGAGGGAGAAATGTGAGACGAGTTGTGGAGAGTAAGGGGAGAGATGCCAGGACACCTCGAGGGGTTCTGTCTTGGCTGCTTGCAGAGTACGTGTCTGCTCCTCTGAGCGAGATGGGGACGTGACTGACTCGGAATTGTTTTTTGCCCCTGATGAGTCTGAGTGGCTGGGAAGTGGGAAGTGTTGGACAAATAAGTGAATGCCGAGTGAGGTGGGCAGTGAAGAGGGGGGTTGGGAGCCACCCCTATGTGCATGGTCCTGTCCAGCCTGGCCAGGGAGGAGCAAGCCGGCACGGCAGGGGCCATGGAGAGAGGGAGGAGAGAGAACAGAGGCTGCGAAGGTTGGCCCAAAGGGTTGGAGGGCATCCTGGAGAGTGTGGTGTCCAGAAGCCCTGGAATAAGTGTCCAGAAGGAAGCATGGCAGCTGCGTAGCACTGCCGGGGGAGTGAGGAAGGACGAGGACCAAGAAGCGTCCAGTGGATTTAGCAACAAGGTGGGCCTAGTAAGAGCCATTTCAGGGGCAGGGTGGGGGCGGAAGCAGATTGCAGTGGGTTGAAGAAGGAATCAGATTTGTCAAAATGGAAATAGCCAAATGGAGACAACTCTTTTTTACAAAAAATCTCTGCTGAGGAGGGAAGACAAAAGGTAGGGTGGTGGCGAGAGGGAGGTTTTGTTTTTGTTTTTCAAACGGACGAGAATTGAGCATGTTGATGTGGGAGAAACCTAGGGCTCCTGGCTGGTGAGGGGCTAGAAAGAGTGCTGTTGAGCCAGAGAAAATGGACGTCGCTTGGAGGGCAGGTGGGGGAGAAACGGGCCGGGGAAGGGGAGGAGAGCGCACAGGCCTAGGCATTCGGGGTCAGCAGAGCAGCGTGGCTGGTGGAGGGGCAGGTCCTCTATTCCTCTGCTTGCAGACGGGCCCACTCACACACCTCCCGCCCCAGGAACCTCTCCGGCTCCAGCCTGGAGATCACGGCTCAGGGCAGGCACTCCGGGACTTGCTCCTACTGTGGAATTCTGCTCTGGCCGGAATTTGGCAGTTGGGCCTACACGACAGGAGCCCAGCCTCAAGGAGTCCTGGCCCTACAGCCCCATTTCTCAGGGGACCCCAGGCACCTAGGCCAGAACTGCCTATGGACCCTGTGTTTGTCTTTTTTGGGGGGGCTTGAGGGTTGGACAGTGAATGTAGCTCTGTCCTGTTTTGGCCTCAGAGACGGCCCAGGGAGAGGCCGTGGGCTGATGATGCAGAGGAGCAGGAGGGCCAGTGCCCGAGGCCCAGTGCTGCGTCTGTGACGCCTGCATCTCAGGCATGCTCTTTCGTGGCATTCGTGGTTCGCCTCACTTAGTGACTGTGTGCTCAGTAGGAATAGGGGCCAGGGCTGCTGATCTCTAGGACCCCCACTAGCACAGAGAAGGCACAAAGGAGAGGACCACAGGGTGTATTTGAATGAACGAGTGAGAGCGAGAGATCTGAATCACAGTCTGAGTGTACACTGGCCTACTGAGGCACACAGGAGGGAATGCACAGCTATGCTGGGGTGGGGAAACATCTCCAGGCGTGAGTGTGACAAGCTGAGGAGGAACTGCTAACACCAATGCCGAGAAGCAAGAACAAACCTGGCATATTCTGGGGCTGCAGAGGAATGTAGTGGTGCTGGATCTTGGGGTCAGTGGGCAGTGGCCAGAGAGGAACCAATCATGAAAGACCTTGGGAGGCCAGGTCCAGGCAGAGAATCTGGATTGCTGGTGAGAATCTGGGGGAGCTGTAGTGAGGGTGTAGTGAGGGTAGCCCCCGGGGACTGCTCTGGACAGTGGTGTAGTGCAGGTGCCTCTGGTCACAGGGCTAGAGCTGACCTGTGCTCCTCCCCGCCCCCAGCATGGTGAGGACACCTTCAACCGGGCCAAGCTACTTAATGTGGGTTTCCTAGAAGCTCTCAAGGAGGACGCCGCCTACGACTGCTTCATCTTCAGCGACGTGGACCTGGTCCCCATGGATGACCGCAACCTGTACCGCTGCGGTGACCAGCCCCGCCACTTTGCCATTGCCATGGACAAGTTTGGCTTTCGGTGAGGGCCCCCTTAGCACCCATCCCTGCCTCTGCACCACACCTGTCCCCACACACCTTACCCCTGTGGTTCACTCACCCCCACCCCATCCCTGGTCCTCCATCTGGTGTCCCCGCAGGACCCACTCTGATGCCTGGCCTCCTTTTCCATAGGCTGCCATATGCTGGCTACTTTGGAGGTGTGTCGGGCCTGAGTAAAGCCCAGTTTCTGAGAATCAATGGCTTCCCCAACGAGTACTGGGGCTGGGGCGGTGAGGATGACGACATCTTCAACCGGTGAGTAGGGACCGTGTGGGAGTAGAATGGGGGCCTGTGAGGGTGCGGCACAGACTGGGTGGGGCTCCTTGCCCTTCCTGGTGCCTGCTCCAGTCCGTCTGTCCCCGTCCCCAGGATCTCCCTGACTGGGATGAAGATCTCGCGCCCAGACATCCGCATAGGCCGCTACCGCATGATCAAGCACGACCGGGACAAGCATAACGAGCCCAATCCTCAGAGGTGACCCCCAGTACCCTTCGCCCCCAGTGTCCCTAACCTAACCCCTGACTCCTTAGAGGTGACTTCCCAGTGCCACTAATCCCCAGAGGAGGTCCCAAGGCCACTGGCCCTCAGCTCTTGGAGATGACTCCAGCGTCCCCAATCCCTGTGCCCCTACCCCCAGCTTAGCCTCACCCGACATCTCATCCCTAGCCTGATTCCTGGGGGTAACTAATTTAAAGGCAAGGGCTCCAGCTGTTAGCGAGTGGATTGAGTTTCTACTGATGCCCTCATAGACCTCTCATGTGCTGGACCACTTAGCGTTGGAGAGAACAGACTCCAGGCGCAGCTCCAGGCCTGGGAAGAAGGGAGACAGTGCTGACTCCTCTGGGGTTGGAGTAGACTGAGTCTCTGAGGAGATGGCAATATTTGGTGACCGGGAATGCTGGCTGGGAATAGTCACCAAGGGCATGTGAAATGTAAACAGGGCTGCTGGCATTGCTCTTACCCTGTCTGATGCCAAACCTTTTGGGGAGGGGGGACTCAGAGCATTCATCCTCAGTCCTGGTTATGCCACATGAAGCTCTTTCTAGGGAGGGGTCAGCAGCTACAGCACCAGGTGATCAGGGCAAGGTGCTCCCCGGGCAGAAAAGGGAGTGGTCGTAGGAAGTCTCTTGGAGGAGGTGGGAATCACCTGGGGTTTGTGAAGAGTCAGTCGTTCAACAAACATTTGTCACGTGCCCACTTTGGGCACAGTGCTATATTCACCAGGCTATGGAGGAGGCCAGTTTGGATAAAAGAAATAGTGTTTGTAAGAGTCTGGTATGTGAGCATGCACGGTTGTGCTAAGAGTCTGAGCACTTTGGTAGTAAAATCTCTGAAGGCTGGGGTCAATGCTGGGTGTTAGAGTTCTCAAATGCCAGGTTGGGAACATCACTTTGTTCTGGGGGCACTGGGGGGGGGTCACAGAAGGACTTTAAGCAGGGAAAAGGTAGGCTCAGATTTGTGTTTGGAGGGATCATCCTTTGGGTTTGAAGATGAAGGCCTGGCAGAGATGCTGGGTGGAGCAGGAGGGAAGCCAACTGGGCCTAAAGGAATTGACAGGGCCTGGGAGTGTGCTGGGGTGAGGACCTAGGGAGCTGCTGTGCCCCCAGCTTGGACAGATAGACTATAAGGTTTCTCTGCCCTGAGCCAGGGTGAAAGTAGCTACATGGGCTACCCTGCTGATGTAGGGTGGTGGTTTGGCAGAAGCATGAAGCCACACCAGGAGCACCAGGAATGGAGGAAAAAGCAGCTGAGTTAAAGACCCATGTGAGCAGGGGAGGGGCCTGCAGGCTGGCATCTGGAGAGTGCTCAGCTCTGGATGGCTCAGGGGAGGATGATCCAAACAGTTGGGGCATAAGGGTGGGAGCGGAGCTCTGGAAGCACATACCACCAGCCTAGGTCTGTCTGAACAGTGGCATGCTAGTGCCGTCATCAATTAGTGATGTGTGCCTTGGGTGGGGAAGTAGCAGGAGGGTCAGAAATTTCAAATTTCTGGCTTAAGAAACTCTATGGATGGTGGTTCCATCTACCTGCTTCTTTACCTCAAAGCTAGGCGTTCTCCTGGATTCTTTCCTTTGCCCCATGTGTCCAAACTATCTAGTTATGTTAGTGCCACCCCCAAAATATATCTGAGCCCATCCACTTTTCACCTGATGACTGCGGTGGCCTTTCACGGGTTTCCCCACTTACAGTGTATGCCCCTGCCCCCTCCCTCCCCCACACTGGGCTAAAAATCCCTCAGTGTTTTCTCACTCCCTGAATAAAAATAAGAACTGCTTACTCTGACTTACAGAGCCCTGCCCATACATGCTCTAACCTCCGAGCTGATCTTACTCTGTTTTTTCCCTTGGCCCATGAAGCTCTGGCTTAGTGTGCAGCCCTGGTTTAAGGTCAGCTTGTGCTGGTACCTCTGCCTGGATTGCTCTTCCCCTGCTGTCAGCTTCATGCCACGGACTCACCCTATCCCAGGTGGCCAGCGTGGTCTCCCTTTACCCTTAGAGGTTTCTCCTCTCTCTTCCTGACCTCCCTAGTGAAGAATGACATGCTGGCACAGGAGGCCTCCTCGATAGAAGGTGAAGGAGTGACTGAAGGATGTGGAATACGGATGATGGATTTAGGGGGTAAAAATGATGCATCTGATAGAGGACATCGTGTTTGAGGTGCCATGGGACAGACACCGATGTCTGGGTCTGAGGCTCAGAATGGTCTGAGCTGAGAGATTTGTGAGGTGTCACAATCCTGTTTGCTGACTAAAGAGGGGTGAGCTCTTTGTTTTGAGGGCAGATGCAAGAGTCAGAGGGTTCTAGGTAGGTGGGGGGGGGGTGGCAGGAGTGGCAAAGAAAACCATGTCATCCTTGGAAGATGCCCGGATGGCTTGAGGCTTGATCCCAGAGATCCCGTATTGATTTTGGTGGTTAGCCCTGATCTGGACCCACTTCCATCCTGTCTAGGTTTACCAAGATTCAAAACACGAAGCTGACCATGAAACGAGACGGCATCGGCTCAGTACGCTACCAGGTCTTGGAGGTGTCTCGGCAACCACTTTTCACCAACATCACGGTGGACATTGGGCGGCCCCCGTCGTGGCCCCCTCGGGGCTAACACTAATGGACAAAGGCTCCTGTTGCCAAGGATTGCCTGCCAGAGGACTGACCTACAGCCTGGCTGGTGACTGCTCTTTGGGGGAACACCCCCAGGACCAAGACTGTAGGCTCTGTTTTCCAAGGATCTTTGATAGGCCCCTCAGCTGCACCTGGAAGTTTCAGAACCTACTTTGGGGGGCTTCCGTCCTGGGCAGGCCTCTCAAGTGTGACCCTCTCTGGGGTCAGTGCTCCTACCTGCCCCTCCCTCCCCAGTCCAACCTCCCTCACCTTCAGGGTTGGGCCAGCCCCTGCACTGCCTCACCGAGTGGCCTGGGCTAGGTCACTCCACCTCTCTGTGCCTCAGTTTCCCCCCTTGAGTCCCCTAGGGCCTGGAAGGGTGGGAAGTCATAACTAGGGGGCAGTGTCTCTTCCAGGGGGAATTCTCAGACCTAGGGATCCCCCACGCTCCCAGGGGAGGGGAAACCTTTTTCATTCAGCATTGTAGGGGGCAAATTCTGGTGTGCCCCTTACTGAGGAGCAGCCCCAGGAGGGGACCAGAGGGGGTGCTGTGTTGCTGCCTGGGATCTTGGGGTTGGGGTTTGCATGGGGGGGCAGGTGAAGCTTGGATCAGTCTGTTTCTGCCTCCCTGTCTCAGAGAAAAGGCAGTAGCCCCGGGGCTGGCTGGTATTTGTACATTGCACAGAAACTTGTGTGGGTGCTTTAGTAAAAAACGTGAATGGAGCAGCCCCCGTGTGTGTCTGGGGATGGGAATCTGGGTCCCTGAACCCAGGTCTCTGACTGCGTGGTGGAAGGGCGTCTGACCCGGCTGGTAGGTCAGCCGGGGTCTGTCCTGACTGCCAGGCCCCCCAAGCGCAGCGGCGGGCACGGGGCTTCTTGTACCCGGCCGCTGACCTGCCGGTCAGAAGAGGCAACGGAGTAATAAGCCCAGTGCACTCGGGTGTCTCTTCCCGGCCCCGAGGCCAAGTGATGGCCAGGCGAGAGCCCAAGAGCCTTGGGCCGGGCTCCGTGAATGGTTCGGATTCCCCGCGAGCCGGCGCCGCCCTCCCGACCTGGAATGCGGGGCGGGGCCTGGCGGGCGGCGCGGTCTCCCGGGTGACGGCGCGCGGGCCGGGCCGGGCCGGGCCCCTGGTTCCCACCGCCCGGCTCCCGGGGGCCGTGACCCGGACCCGGACCCGCGGCCCCCGAGAGCCTGCCAGGAGCCGGGCCGGAGGGGGCGCCAGGCTTCGGCGGCTCTGGGCCGTGTGAATTCCGCCGAGGGGCTTGGGAGAGGCCGGCGAGGGCGACGAGGTGGGGCGTGGCCGGTGAAACCGGGGCGCGCGGGGCGGGCCCGACGCTGGGGACCCGCGGGCTCCGGGGGGTTCAGCGCCTCGACCCGCCGTCCCGCAGCTCCGAGCCTGGTGCCTGGTGACGGCGCAGGGCCGCGCGGGCAGGCCATGCCCGGGGACGCCCCGTCGCTGTGGGAGCTGGTGGAGGAGCATGTTCCGCTCCCAGAGCGGCTCGAAGTGAAGCGGATTCTGGGGGAGACCACGGTGGAACTGAGTCGGGAGCTGCGGGCAGAGGTGGGGCATGGGAAGGTGGGCCACACCCCCCAGACAGCCCTGCGATGCGGGAGACTTCCCGCGCCCTCTGCGGCCCAGCCCAGTAACCGCCCAGGTCTTCCCCGGCCTCACTGTCCGCCCAGCCCTCTCCATTCTGACTCGGAACTGCCCCTCACCGCCCCAGCACCCCTCACTCCTTACTCTTCCCTCCCCAGTCGCAAGGTGTCCCAGTTCTCATTGCAGGTGGCGACGCTGCGGTCATTGCTTCAGGAGACTCAGGCCTCCCACACCCAGAGCTCCCGCCCCACCTCCGACCCCTGGTCCCTCCTGGCACCTCCGCCTCTCCTAAGGGACTTAGTGCGCCAGGAACTCCGGCAGCTGCTCCAGGGTCTCCACCAGAAGGCCATCTGCGAGGGCAGGTGGGAACCCCAGACCTGGGGTTGGGTCCCTTCCTCATAACTCAAACGGGCCTGACTTGCACCTGACAAGCGCCCCGTTTGTCCTGTGGCTCCCTGGAAGGATGCCTGAGCTTCCCTCTTGTGCACCGAACACAGGGACGCAACCCAGGCTTGGGTCCAGTACAGCCCCAGTGTCCTGCACTTTGCCTTGGAGGCGCCCAGGTGGGATGTGCCAGAACAGGAGATACTCCCGATGAAAACTGGTGAATCCAGGTAAAGTGGTGGCAGGAGAAAAGGGTTCTGCCCTTGCTTGGCAGAAGGCCACACCAACTGGTGGGCCCGTCCCAGCTCCGTGGAGGAGCTCCTGGCTGGGGGCTGGACCTTCTACAGCCACTTGTGGTAGGAATCAGTCCATGAGGACTGCAGGAGCCCAGGGGACACCTGCCCGGCCTAAGGGCTGGCAAGGCTTCCTGGAGAAAGCGACAGGTTTGAGCTGGGTTTTGGAGATGAGGAACAGATTTCTAGCCAGATGAGAGATTTGCAGGAAGAAGATCACCATATGCAAGCATCTGTGGGAAAAGTAGCCTGTTCACTGGTCAGTGTTGTTCCTTGGGCCTGGAGAACAGAAGTGAGGGCTCGGCTAGAGAGGCGGGGAGAGCTGAGGGTAGAGGGAGCAGGTGGTATTCACATCCGGGGACTGAATGAGGTCAGTGAGCAGGTGCATGTTCCTAAGTGGATGGTAGCAACGCATCTCCAGTTCTCACACATCCCTGCGAGGTAGATGATGTCCCCATTTTGCAGATGAGGGAAGTAAAATTCAGAAGGGATCGCTGATTGGCCACACCCAAGCGTGTGGCAGAACCCCTCTGCACACCCAGGCTCCAGCACTCTTCCTCTTGGCACAATGTTGTGTTACAAAGTTTGTGAGGAAAGCCACAGACTTGTCTAGGAGGAGGGCCTTTGTGTTCTGAAGGCATGGGGGAGGCGACGCGAGGAGAGTGATGGCCACTTCAGCTGACAGCAGCCATCTCAGGGACCTCAGCACCATGAAGGACCAACTGAACGTGTCTGACATTGACCAAGTTGCCGGGCACCTGCGGTGAGGCCCCTGAGTGTATTTTCGGGGCAGTGGGGTGGTGCTGGGGTGGAATCTTGGAGTCTGGCACTGTGGGAGGAGACAGGAGACCTGGGGGCAGACCTGTGAGGGTAAGGCTAAGAGGGCAGGGCCTTCAGGGCTGCTAAGGTTGCTGCCAAGAAAGGAGCTGAGTACAGATGCCACCAGGGAGGAGCTTTATCCTGATGGGGGTGGGGGCAGGAGGGAGACCTCAGAATCAGCCCAGTGCGGTAGTGCAGAGGGAGACTGGTCTCTGCCCAGGTGGGTGCCTGGATGCCGTGACCTGGGCAAGGAGAAGCTATATCCTGCCCAGGAGGAGGATGGCAGGACTGGAAGGCTGTGCTGGGGCGGCCGAGGCTGGGGGGGCCTGGAGAGGGTGCCCAGTAAGGCTGCTGTGCATTTGGAGCTGTGCGGAGGCCTCAGCTGAGACTCTGTTCTGTGGCACTGGCTCTGGGTGCCACACCCCTTGTGTCCCAGGGGCCTCCTGGAGGAGGAGTGTCGCACCTTGGAGAGGGAGATCCCGCTTCTGCAGGTGAGCTGCACCCCAGGCCTCCCCTCAGTGCCTTTCTGCTGCATGTGGGCGCACCTGCCTCTAACCTGGTATGAGACCCACACACACGTTTGTGTACATGCGTGTAAAGCTTGTGAGCCCTGTGTGTCATGTGCAAGCCTCATGTGTGAGCCCTAGAAGTGTGAGGTTTTATGCTGAGCCCTTATGTCCAGATTAACCTGCTGGATCTCACCTCCTTCCCTTCTCTTAGCCCAGGCTACCTTTCCAAACTCAGCTTTTCAGGGGGACTGCCCAGGGGCTGCCCTGAGGTGGTTATGGTAAGGGGACCACATGGGCTGGTTCCTGGGCCCTGCCCTGGGGATCTGGCCTCTGCATCCTGCCCTGCCGCCCCCTCCCCAACTGGGGCACTAAGCCAGCTCCCTCTGCAGCGCTGCCTGGAGGAGGAGTACACGGGGCCACCCCAGTCCTCTGAGGCAACCGTAGAGCCCACCCTGGCAGGTGAGGACCTTGGGCAAGCCCTAGAACACTCAGCCTTCTGCTCCCCACCCCAATTTGCACATACCTAGCAGAGCTGGGTGCTGTGTCTTAGAAACTGCCTTTCTTCAGAGCTAAAGGAGCAGAAGGCAGCCATGCAACAGGAGCTGCAGGCGCCTCTGATGCCATCCCGCATGTCCCCCAGCCACAGGTAAGCCAAGGCAGGTGGCTGCCTGGACAGAGCAGGCAGAGGAGCAGTCCAAAGCCCCCTCACATCAACTCCTTTGTGTCCAGGTGGCAGCCGTCCGGGCCCAGCCGGAGCCTCAGACCCTTGCCCTGTCTCCGTGGGACTGCGGGAGTTTGGGCTGGGCCACTCCAGGGCCACCTGCCCGCTCCTCCTCTGGAGAGCTGCCCCCGCCCCAGAGGCCCATCTGCCACCTGCCGCTGGGGACGGAGGCTTCAGTGCAGCCCCAGGACAAGGCCAACTTCTACTCCAATGTCCAGTGTCGTGCCCCAGGCCCCAAGCTGAGGGGCTGGCCATGGAGCAGTCTCCAATTTCTGCCGGAACTCACCCCATCTGCTGCTGCCCTCTCAGCTGCTATGGCCCAGCCCCCTCATATCCAGTCTTGGGTGGATTCTCACCGGGACTCCAAGACTCATTGTATCAGGCCCTCACCCCAGCCCCAAGCGCAGCTTCTGGCCAGACCATCAAAGCCTGTGGCCTTTCTCCTCCCAGGCCTCCACAAAGACCTGGCAGGCAGAGGTCTCATCCCAGCCCTGACTCTTGTCCCCCTGGGGGATTCAGACAAAGCACAGCAGCAGCTCAGAGACAGGAATAGAAATTTCATTAAAATCTATGGACTTTAAAATCCTAGTGGTGCACGGGTGGTGCGGGTGGGTGGTGCACCGTTATTGCTACAGAGGATTAGAGGCGGCTTGGTCAGGGCTGTCACTGCACAGAGGGGCACAGAGGATAGACAAACAGACACTGCAGGGCTCGGGAGAGGGATGGGGCACGCGGGCTGGGGCCATTTGGCACATGAATAAGGTCAGCCCAATTTGGGAAGACTGGGCCTTTAGCCTGGTGGAGGGAGGGCAAGGTTGGGTCATGTGGAGTCCCCTCCCCAGGGCTCTGGGTGCAAGCCTCCTGTGAGCAGCACCCCACCCCTGTGCTCCCCTCCCTGCCCCCAAACTAGCGCTTTGGGCAGGCTACTGGATCATGGGCCTCTATTGCTAGGCCTGACAGCCAGGGCTAGAATGAGGTGCAGAGACCCCAAGCCACCAAATAAGGTGCAGGCAGGCCTGGAAGACAGATGGAGCCCAAGGCTGGTGACAAGGGAGTGGCAACCACAGATAATACAGTTTTTACAAAAATAATTACACAGACAAACAGGGCTGGGCAGCACAGCCTGACAGTAACACGACACACCCTCCAGCCTCTGAGTGGGAAGATCCAAATTTGCCTGGGCAGAGGCTGGGACCTGCTTTAAGGGCAGGAACACTGGTCAAGGGGCTGGAGGCCCAGGAGGGGGACAGGTGGGGGGCCCATCCAGACCCTCAGCTCGGGGCAGAGTGTGGGGGCATCACAGGTCATGTAAAGCCCCGCAGGCCTCTGGGGACCTGACCCAGTCCCCTCCAAAGTGCTTTAGGACCCCCATCAGCCCTCCCGTCATCCATACCACCCCCAGCTGCCATCTTGACATCCAAAGGACCTGTAAACACTGGGGACACGAGCACGAATGACCGAGCTAGCAGTGGTGGCCAAGGTGACAGCAGCCGCCCTGGCCAGGGCGTGACAAGGGCAGGTGGTGACACCTGTCCACTGCCTCCCCAGTCTCTGTGGTGGGAGCACGGGGTGGGGTTGGGATGCTCCCCTGGCGACTGTGCTCATATCCGGGAGTCCTGCAGACGGTTGGAGCCATTACTGCCCACGATGGGGATCTGGGCCTTGTCCGGGTGCAGTGGCTGGACCTCAAGCCCATCTTCAGGAGAGGGTGGCATGGTGGGGGCATAGCGCCCAGTCCGGTGTTCCAGGAGGGCAGGGCCCCAGTCTCTGCTTGGCTTTGTGGCATTTTTCAAACGCTGCAAAAAAGGTAGATACGTGGGTGGGTGGGTGGAGGTCGGTCGTGCACGTTAGAAGAGCAGCCCTTAAGCCCCACCCAGCGTCCCTCCCCATTTCACCTGGCTGCCTCCTGGCCCCACCCCTCACCTGGAGGAGGGTGTCCCCATCTGTGCGGCAGAGCTGGAACAAGGCATAGAGTGGGATACAGATGACCGAGGACAGTGCCATGAGGAAGCCGATGGCCACAGCCCAGCCTGGGTATTGGTAGTGGTTGTAGGTGATTGGCCGGTACTGAATCACGGTGAAGATGAGGATGAACTGCAGAGGGTGGGGGCAGGAGTGAGTGTGAGGCCTGCCAGCCCTGCCAGCCCTCAGGCTGTCCCTCCTATCAGCACCCCTTCCCTTCTTCTCCAGTTCCCCAAAAGAGAAAGGCATTTTGAGAAAGGCAGGGGAATGCCAAGGTTTGGGCAGAAGAAGCAGATGGAAGCAGGGGTCTGGACCATGGTGGTCAGAAGGGCACTGTGGAAGGGAGAGGTCTGTCTTCACCACAGTCCTGAGCCACCAGGGCACTGCCCAGCTGCTGTCATATGTGGAAGTTAGGCACCTGACTTGCAGTGACTTGCAGTGACTTGCAGTGGCTCTCTGTTACCTCGTGAAGCAAGGTCACTACCCTAGTCTCAAGGCTTTCAGCACCCTACAGAGCTTTCTGGCACTGTTACCCCTGTTTCAATGTCTCAGCTACAGCTATTGTTTTCTACCCTTTATATTTATTCTGGAGAATCTTCCACATGTTCCTCTATCAAACCCTATGCAAATGCCACCTCCTCCAAGAAGCCTGTCGAGATTTCTCATCTCCTCCTAAAAGGGCTCTCAATAGCATTTCCCATCTATTAAGCATCTATTCGATGTTTCCTGTACACCTGGAGCTCCTGGGATTGTATCGACTCTGGGTCTCCAGTGCCTGGCACAATCTTATTTGCTGATTTGAACTGACCTGTGCAGAAAAATAGGAACAGTAGGGGAGAGGAGAGGGGAAAGCCCTGCCTATCTATGGCTGTGGGGATAGTGACAGCCTAGAAATAAATGGTGAGTTCCAGGCTGGGGTGCTCGAGGGATTTGCTTTGGAAGAAGAGTGAGATAAGAGATAAAGCCTGGGGTTGCAGCAGCTTTTTACTTTACAAAAAAAGTAAAGGAAACAGAGAGATGGGCCGGTGTCTCATTGGCCACCTGGTGGGCTGGGGGGTGCTGGAGGTGCTGGGTGTGCACTGCGGCTGGCCAGGAGGGCTCCGCACCTGCCTCCTAAGGCCTCAGCTGCTCCAGAGTGCAGCCGCTCCAGCCTTCCCAGGGGCCAAATTCTTGGGGACAAGACCCACATCCATCAGGGGCTCCTCCTGTGATGCTGCACATAGTAAGCGTTTATAACAGGTTTCCTGAATGGAATTAGATCCTGGTCTAGGTGTGGACAAATCATTAACTTGAGCTGGCAAAAAGATGGAGTTTGTCAAAAGATCTTTTCAGAAATATAAAGAGGTAAAGCCTCCAAAGTAAACACGACAGCTTAGAAGCCTGTGTCCACAGAGCCCGGAGTCCACACCTCGTAGTAACTCTAGCTGGTTTTCTGAGCACAGAGAGGAAAACTGCCCACTTTGCCTCAAATCTCCCACAGATATGGGACCGAGGCTGGGGCTCTTCCCACAGCCCCCTCTTGTGCCCTTCCTTCCTGACTCTTGCCCTATGTGGCTAGTGCCCAGGTCTCTCCTGGGAGCTGTGGAGACTGACTCTTCTGGGGGTGGGGAGTTGGGGCTCAGCAACACCCCCAGGGGGCACAGCACTTGGCAGAGCGCCTTCCCTCCCGGCCTCCCACCACTTACAGGAGACTTCCGCTCCTCCTGTTTCAAGGCTGGGCCAGTGGCCAGAGGTAGTGCCCGTGCCAGGCTCGGGGAAGATCCCACACCCCATGTGGTGCAGGCCTCAGCCCTCAGGGGCCTTTTTTTTTTTTTCCAGGAACATGAGCCAAAGTGGAAATCCGGTGCTGAACTCCCCGTGGCCAGAGGCCCTGGGCATGAGAGGAGCGACTCCACATTGCCCTGCTGCCCTGCAAGTGGCCCCTCTACCTCGAGGTGGTCCTGCTGCTTCTCTGGGGTGTGACCACAACACCATTCAATGTCTTGTGTACCTTCCCTCCCCCAGCATAAAGGAGCCAAATCAGATGGGCTTTAGCCCGCGGACCATCCCTCTCTCCGGTGGCGGCTTCTGTGGCAGCGCTGGCTGGACACAGCCTGCAGATTGGACTAGTATTCTGAATGGTGCTCTGCTTCTCGTTAGCTGTGCAGGTCAGTTACCTAACATCTCTGTGCCTCAGTTTCCTCCTCTGGATAGCGGGGAATAATGATACCTTGGAGAACTGTAGTGTGGGAGCTGACCTATGGCAGCGAGCGGAAAGCACCTGGTTCCTTGCCGTGGCAGGCATTACCTCCACGGGCTCAGCCCCCTCATGGACATTTCCCTGGGGTGGAGTAGTGTGAAAACCAACTCTCCCTGTCCCAGCCCGACTCCCATACCTGGAAGGGCTACAAAGTTACCCATTATCCTGAACTGACATCTGACTTGCAAACTATTTCTGGAACGCCCACACACCATGTACCTCAGCCACCCAGAGCACCGGGCTGTGAGGGATTGGAGATGGATGCTCCTGAGGCCCCTCTGGGGATCAAGGCAGGGAAGCCAGGGAGGCAGGGACACGGTCAGCCGCTGCCCGCCAGCGCTCCCCTTCCTCAGCAGGAGCAGCCCTGCCAGCTGGATTGGGGGGCAGGGGCTCATCCTCTGCTGGTTCTCAAGAGAAGGACACTTGACAAGGGGCAGCCGGGGAAGGGAAGGGCCCGCCTAGGAACTCACGAAGATGATCGCTGGAGAGACAAAGCGCCAGCAGATCTGGAAGAAGAGGGGCGGAGGGAATCCCAGCATCATCTGAATGTCCTGGAAGTAGTTCCGGTGCCCTGGAGACAGGGGAGGTCAGTGGGCCCGCAGGCCAGGGGGAGCAGGCCGGGGGAGCAGGCCGGGGGTGGGACGCGGAGGCCAGGGGCTCGGGCACTCACCGTAGATGTACATGATGGACACACACATGATGCAGGAGATGATGACCAAGGAGAAGCTGGCCGCGTAGTTGTCCATCAGCAGCAGCCAGTAGATGCCTGCCTACGGGCCAGCGGGTGGCTAAGTTGGGGGGGTGCTGAGGCTGGGGTCCCCTCCCCATTATCCCCACCTACCCTGGAAACTCCAGCCCAGCCTTTTCCTTATTCTTACCTGGCTGGTGAGGGGGATGCCCAACAGGAAGCCGGCGACAGCCACGCCCAGGGTCACATAGGTCTTCCTCTGCAGGATCCACTCGTTCCCCACCTCATCCACAATGGCCGTGACCAGAGTCTCCAGGAGGCAGAACTGCGGGATACGGCGTCAGAGCAGGGGCCTGAACTCTCCCCACCCTGCCTCCTCCCCCCCGGCCCGCGCCGCCCCCAGCCTCTGGCGTGTGTGCTGCAGCCCGTACCTGAGTGCCCAGTCCCAACAGGATGAGCATGAAGAAGAAGAGCAGTGACCAGACCGGGGAGATGGGCAGCAGCGTGAGGGCCTCGGGGTAAGCCACGAAGGCCAGGCCAGGGCCGTGGTCGGCCACGCGGGACACGTCCACACCCAGGTGCTTGGCCATGAAGCCGAGGATGGAGAAGATGACAAAGCCAGCATAGACGCTGGTGGCGCAGTTAGTGATGCTGATGATGATGCTGTCCCTGGCAGGGGTACACAGAGGGGGCGTTGAGGACCGGCAGCTTATTCCTCCCCCCCCATCCCCCAGTCCACTTGGGCCCAGGGAAGACTTGGAGACAGGGACAGTTCCGGGAGCAAAGGCGCCCACCCCTGCTTCACTGGTGTGCCCCAGCCTTTCTAAGTGCCCCCAGGCACTCCTGCGGCACCTCTGTCCCCCTCCCCCTGCCCTCTCCTGCCAAAGCGTCCTTCTCCCTTCTCCAATTCCTTGACCCAGACCCAGCACTCCCAGGACCTCAGGCTGTGTGTGCCAGGGGATGCCCCGGTGGGCCAGGCCACAGAGAGGGCAGGGAGCAGGGGCAGCCCCAGGGCCGGCCGGGAGTCTCACCGGTAACAGTTGTTGTGGAACTTGTTATAGGAAGCCATGGTGATGAGGCCTCCCCACGCGCAGCCCAGCGAGTAGAAGATCTGGGAGGCCGCATCCCCCCACACCTGTGGGAGGGGTGGGGTGAGGAGCTGTGGTCAGAGGAGGCACCTCCCTGCCCCCACCGTCTCTTCCAGGTGGTCCTGGCATCCCACCTTGGCCTCCAGGATCTTGTCCCACTGTGGGGTCAGGTAGTACATGATGCCGGTGAAGGCCCCCTCCAGGCTCACGCCGCGGATGAACAGGATGGTGAGCACCACGTAGGGGAACGTGGCCGTGAAGTACACCACCTGAGGGTGAGATGGGCTCCACCTGACTCTCCTCTGGACCCTCCTTACCCTGGGGTCACCTCCCTGGCCCCCAACACCACCAGCTCTCTGGTCTCTCTCCCTGTCTGGTGTCCCTTCATCAACCCCCCCCCAACCACTAACCCCCACACACACAGCAGGTAGGGAAGGCAGGATCTTTCTGGGCTGGCACAGACCTTGCCAAGAGAGGATACTTACTTTCCCTGAAGACTTGACCCCTCGGATGAGGCAGAGAAAGACCACCACCCAGGAGACACCGAGGCAGCCGAGAAGGGGTAGCCGCACCTCCCCAAAGTTGCCGATGTCATCTGACAGCTTCAGCACATAGAGCCTGGGGGCAAGGAGACAGTCACTGAGGCCAGTCCCTGCTGACAGATCCCCACGGCCGCTCCCTCCTTCCTTTTGACATCTGAGCATCCGCTTGAGCAGAGGGGAGCTGCCGTGGGGGCCCCTCTGCCCGCTGCGCCCAGGAGTCCACTGCTTGCCACCTCTCCCAGGACCTCCCAGGGCAGCTGGAGGCCACACCCTAGCCTGGACCAGTCTCCTTATCCCCCCATTCAAGACCACCCCAGACTTTGCTTGTGCCTTTCTCCTTCAGCCATGTTGGACATGTCCTGTCAAGTGTCTCCTCCTCCAGGAAGCCTGGGCGCTTTGCGCCTGCACTCATCTTTGATGAACATAGGGAGGCAGTGGAGTGCTGAGTAAAGGCTGGAGGCTCTGAAGCCCAGAGATGGAGGTTCTCTGGAGCTCTACACCATACCAGCTGTGCTCTTCCAAGCACCTGGACCTTTATATGCCAGGTCTTGGCTAGTCCTGGGCATATAGACGTGGAGCAGGTATTGTGGGCCTTGCCAAAAGGATGCCTCAGCAACATGGGGAGGGACATGGAAGGCTTCCCAGAAGAGGTGAAGCTTGAACTCAGGTTTGAGGAAGAGGGAGGAGGCAGGTGAAGATGAGGGGAAGTGTGTGCCCAGCTGAGGAAACAACAGGGAGCAGGAGAGCCCAGCCCAGCCTGGGCATGTCAGTAGCTGGGGAAGGCTGGAAGAGACGGTAAAGGGATGAGAGGATGAGGGTTAGAAAAGGATCAGATCATAAGAAGACACAATGTCAAGGTTGAGAAATTTGACGTTCATCCTGAAAGCAATGGGAAGCCTCTGCAGGGCTTTTATCAGAGCCCCCTCAGGATTTCTCATGGCTCACAACCTTGCAATAGCTCCTGTCTCTTGCCATGGAAAAGCTAAACCCTTATGGTGGCTATAAGGACGTAATGTGATGGACTGCCCCCTACCCTCTGTCTCTCTGACCTCCTGCTCTTCCCCTTGCTCACTGCTCCAGTGGCACTGGGCTCCGTGGGGCTCCTTAGATATGCCAGGCATGCCCCAACCCCAGGGCTTTTGCACACACTTTTCCTCTGTCTGGAGTGCTCTTTCCCCAAGTAGCCAGGAGTACACATGACAGTGGCACCTGTGCTGTCACAAAGGGCCCCACTCTTAAAAGGGCCTTGTGTTTGGTTTAAAGCTCTGCTGTTGCCATCTTGAAATTCTTACTGCAGTTGAACAAGGGGGTCGTATCTTTTCATTTTGCACTGGGACCCAAGAATTATGTAGCTGGGCTTGTCAACATGGCTCCCTCTGCCCTCATTGCCTTTAGGCTTTTATTCATGCATCCTCCTCTCAAAGGAGACTTTTTGGCAACCCTGTTTAAAATTGCAGTCCCTTGGGCCTCCCCAGTGGCGCAGTAGTTGAGCGCTGGGTTGCGAAGTGCCCGCAGCCTCTGCAGCGCCGGTTCGATCCCCGGCTGCTCCCCGGCCACCGACGGAGGGTCCCACATGGCGCGCAGACCTCTCCTGCCACCCACTGCTCCCCTCGGCAGCGTACTCTTCGGTCCTTCTGCCTGCTCTGCTCCCCGCTCTGGCTCTGGTGAATTCTCTCACCCTCCCGTGCTTCTGACTGTACCCAGTGCTTGTATAAATAAATAAATAAATAAACAAATCTTTTTTAAAAATAAATAAATAAAATAAAATTGCAGTCCCAGCCCCAGTTCAGCACTCCTTACCCCCTGACCTGCTATATTTTCCTCCACAGCACATATATCCTATCATACTGTATATTTTACCTTTTATTTTGTTTGTCACCTGTCCTCTATGAAGGGAGTTATTTTTGTCTGTTTTATTCACTGCTGTGCAGAGCCTGGCGCAGAGGTGGTGCTCAGTAATATTTGTTGAATGAGTGAACATCACATCAAGTAGACTGGGAGATAAAAAGTGGGGAACCTAGGGCTTCCCTGGTGGTGCAAGGGGTTAAGACACAAACTATGAAGCTGTCCACGGCCTCTGCAGCACGAGTTCGATCCCCGGCCAGGGAGCAACCCACATGGCGCAGCAAACCTCTCCTGAGTTGCCCGCTGCTCCCCTCAGCAGTGTATTTTGGTCAATCTGCCTGTTCTGTTCCCCACTCTGTCTCTGGTGAATCCTCTCACCCCCCCACATGTCTGGCCTGTACCCCAGTTCTTGTATGCATAAATAAATCTTTAAAAAAAAAGTGGGGAACCTAGAGGGAGACCAATTTGGTTGTTCCAGTTGTCTAGGCTAGAAAGGATGAACAAGAGATAAATTCTTGGGCTTCCCTGGTGGCGCAGCGGTTGAGCGCTGGGCTAGCAAAGCTGCCTGAAGCCTCTGCAGCACCAGTTTGATCCCCAGCTGGCCACCAGCGAGGGTCCCATATTGCGCGCAGACCTCTCCTGCCACGCCCACTGCTCCCCTCAGCAGTGTACTTCATCAGTCTGCCTGCTCTGCTCCCTGCTCTGGCTCTGGTGAATTCTCTCACCCTCCTGAGCTTCTGACTGTACCCAGTGCTTGTATAAATAAATAAATAAATCTTAAAAAAAAAAAAGATAAATTCTTGTGCCTCAGTTTCCTAATTTGTAAAGTAGGGATTGTAACACCAATCTGGAATATTTTGTAGATAAATTTAAGTAAACACAGGTTCCCTTCTTTACCCTCTTACAGCTAGGATTCTCAGCATAGCTCCCGTCCATAAGCTATCAGTTATCACTCTTTGCTGTTTTCACCTCTTTTTCTCCCAAATCAGTTCTCAAACCTCACGGCAACATTTTTAATATCCTGTGATGGGATGTTACTCTGGACCTGCATGGGACAATGTTGCAGTCTTAGAAATCAGTATTTGCTTGGCCTGTGGGCCTGACCATTCGACTTGGAAACACCTTCACCTGCCTCCTCTGAGCCTCAAATCTTCCTCCCAGGATCCCTTTCAAGCCATGACCTGCAGAGGGCGCTGCCCCACACCACCCTCCGCTACCCAACCCTTACCCCTGCCACCGTTGATTGCGGGGCTTCTCAGCCTAGGTCAGGGCTAGAAACCCCCCGGACTTAGTCAATGGGAGAAGCTCTGGAGCTGTGGGACCATGAAGGAGAGGCTCCTGACCCCCATCAGCAGTACTTCCATTTTTTTTCTTCATGGCACCCCAAAATTTGCAGGGGCGGGGGAGAGGTAGTAACGTGGTTAAGAGGGGTCCAGTGGTGGAGGTGCATGGCAACCAGACTTTAAGTAATGAGCATAATGTAGTATATACAGATGTTGATACACATTTGTACACCTGAAACCTACACATAAACCAATGTTACTTCGATTTTTAAAAAAGAGATGTTTTTGGTCTGTGGGGGTAAAAATTGACAAGGACACTCACATCTGAAGGTAACTGGGCAGGGGGTGTGGGCTACCCAGGCCCACCTGACCAGGCACATCTACTCAAGGCTCTCTAGAGCTGGAAAGCTCAGGCCGCCAGGATACAGGGCCCTTCTGCTGGGACCCGTAGCTGCCTTCCTCCTAGCACGAGCATTCAAGGTAAAGAAATCACCTCTTGTTCAAAAAAGATTTTTTAAAACTTTACCTAAATGCATATGTGAAGCTGGTGGTGTTTAGTAATAGTTTTCCTTGCAAGAGTACAGCCCTCCAGGACTAGGGACTGAAGAGCAGGGAGGGCAAATCCGGGAACTGGATGATTCATCTGGCCTCTCTTTTTGTGGTGCTGTATTTTGTTTTGGGACCATGTAACTTTGAGATCAAACAAATAACTAAGAAGGTTTAGGGCCTCCCTGGTGGCCTAGGGGTTAAGTCTCAGCGCTACCACCACAATAGCCCACTGCTAGGGCCTGAGTTCGATCCCTGGCCAGGGAGCTGACCCACATGGCGCAGCAGACCTCTCCTGTCTCACCCGCTGCTCCTCTCAGCAGTGTGTTTCAGTAGATCTGCTGGTTCTGTTCCCCACTCTGTCTCTGGTGAATTCTCTCATCCCCTTCAACCTCTGGCCTACACCCCAGTTCTTGTATGCATAAATAAATAAAATCTTTTTTTTTTTCAAGAAGTTTTGGAACTAACGTATTTACAAGTTGGCCCTTGATTCATAACTTCTCTGAAATTATTCTGTGTTATTTTTTAATTTCTTCAACCAGACAGTAAATGCCTTGACAAGAGGATGCCTTAATCTCTTTCTTTGTGTCTTCGGCGGCGGCGGCCTTCAGGGTGCTCACCAAGCACCCAGGGTTTCTGCTGCGTTGCCTCATGTCATCTTGATAACAATAAGCAAGGTGCCGTAGCCACCACCAGTGTATGAGACTTAGAGCCTGGTGACCTCCCAAGACCACAGAACTTGTAAAACGAGCAGGGTCTGTGTGGCCCCAGAGCTGCCAAGCAGACCCTGGGAGAGGGGTGCTGGGGTCCAAGTCCCCCTGGGTGTTACGCGCTGTGCTGGGAACATGGAGGCTGTGGAGGTGAGAGAGCACAGCAAGGTCCTGAGCTTGGGACCTTGGAGCAAGAAGGGGGCCAGCACACAGAGGCTGCGAAACAAGATTAGGAAGGCGGATGCGGAAGGGGAGGACTGTGGGGCAAGAGAGACCAACATGGGCGCCTCCATTGCGGCCCAGCTCCTTATCCTCTGCACGTCAGTCTCCCAGTCTGAGAACTAGGAACTATAAGAGATAGCACGGCTGGCACACAGTAGGTGGCCAGAAACTGGCTCGCTCCTTCCCTCCACTGCCTTGCTGAAGTCAGCCTGGGCAGCCCTCGCTGGGCCATTTTCCCAGGCTCTCCAGGAGGGGGCAGCAGGGAGCCATCCTGCAGGGAAGGCATCCTGCCTGGGACAGGGGCGGGTTAGGCTCCAGCCTGTGCTGAGGAACAGAATTTGGCCACCCAGTGGGCACCCCACCCCATCAGAGGGCTCTTGCCCTCTGACTGCTCTGGATAAAATCAGAGTTTTGCTCTGGGTGGTCCCACCAGCCTGGGACTCCTGGACAGAAGGTCCCCGAGTGAGTGGGAATGCAGTTGGGAGTCGGGGTGGGGAGGCTGTGCTTTTGCGGGCTTCCAGGAAGGTTCGTCCCCAGCCTAGTTCAAGTTGCCCAAACCACACCAGGCCTGGGGTGTAGTAGATATTAGCTCAGTTCTCCCCCTGGATGTGAGGTGGTGTCTCCTGCTCGGCCTCACCCCTGAGTACAATGCCCAGCACCTACTAGGTGCTCAAGAAATGAGGTGTCCTGGGGCTGAGTGACTGAGCATGCCTGGAGGCGACCTGCTCACTCCTCACGGGCGAATGCTCTGTTGTCTATACCGTGAGCCCCATGTTGGAATGACGCTAGGTCTGCACAGAGGTTGACCCAGGGGGGATTGGTCATGAGGGGTTTGAGCCCCAGGAACCAGCTTAGGAGATGCTGACCTGCCCCGACTTCAAATATTCCCGGGCCCCTGTCCCTCTCACCTCGGGCTGTCTACCACGCAGCAGCTCCTCGTGCACCACGCAGCCAGGCTAAACCCATTCTGGTACGTTCTCCCTCCAGACCATCTTGTGGTATGAGCGCCCCAAACACCTGCTTCTCCCATCAGAACAGATTCCCCCAGTCTCAGGACTGGCCTCTGCTCATCTGGGTCCCAGGGCCTTTGCTCACACTGTTCTCCTCACCAGGATTCAGGCCACGTTTCCCTGACTCTCCCTGCGGACCTGCCTGACAGCTGAAGCCCTCCTTCACTGCTACTTTGTAAGGACTCCCCAACTCAGCATCCTGCCTGCCATTGCTCCCTAGGGTGTCAGCCTCTTGCCTTGAACCACGCTGTGAGCTCTTTGTGCCTCTACCCAAACCTCTGCGCCCCTCCGGGCCTGACCTCTGCCTCGCCTGCGGGGGCTGTGTCCCCCAGCACAGGTCTGGTGGGGGCCTTACCTCCAGTACTCTTCGCTGGGGCTGGTCCTCTGCAGGGTGTGGTTAAGCAAGTGGGAGAGGTTGCTGGGCAGGGCGGGGGGCCGGGAGCCATTGGTGAGGTTGGAGGCATCCAGCACCCCGGCGCAGTCCTGCGTATTCCAGGGGTTATTGCAGTAGGCCCAGGGCAGCACGTGCGTCATGGACGAGAAGAAGTAGTAGAAGGCGATGCAGATGACCACGTTGTAGTAGATGCCGATGTACGTAGACACCACCATCATGCCATAGCCTACACCTGGGGGGTGGGCGGGGCGGACAACAGCTCACACATGCCCGAAGGAGGCCCGGATAATGTCAAAGGGCCCAAGGGATAGGCTTTCAGGGAAGGCCACGGAAGAGACAGGTCAAGGCCTTGGCAGGGGCGAGCAGAGGGGCTTTGTGTATACACGTGGTGGAAGAGGAGGACGGAGAGCAAGAAAACAAGGATCCCGGCGTGTGTCCATCGCCTTGGCCTCTGATGTGGGCCTGGGGTCAGCACCAGGGCTCCATGGGGCTGGCAGTGTTTGTACAGATGGGTGGGTCAGCCTGGCCCCCAGAGGCCTGTATGTGTGTACCCCACCCAGGCCTCACCTTTGAACATGGGGCTGATCCTCCAGACCCCCAGGCAGCCCTGACTTGCAAACTGGCCGAAGGAGAGCTCCATGAAGAAGAGGGGGATCCCGCAGAATATCAGCATGATGAAGTAGGGGAACATGAAGGCGCCTGGCAGGCAGGGAGAGGTCTGGCTCAGAGGTGGGTTTGGGGGATCCCACCCTTTTCCTGCTCAGAGCCCAACAGCAAAACCTCTGCAATTGGCTAGGACTGGAGGAGGGTGCGCCATGCATTGAGCAGGAGCCGGGGTCTGAGGCACACCCCCACAGCCTGTCTTCGAACTTGACAGAGGCTCCCAGAAGTCTGCTCTGAGCAGAACTCAGGCCCCAGAAGATACCACATTTGGTGGGATTTGATGGCTCAGCCACGCCATTTCACATACATAAACCCCTGGGATACTCAATGTCCCCTAACCATTTGTGTGGGTACTGGGGTGCTGTTAAAACAGTAGAGGATAAGGCAGACAACCTCAAGAGGTCGGGGTGCTTTCCTCCACCCCCCTAGCCTCATGGGGAGCAGGCTGGCAGGCTCAGGCCCAAACAGCAGCCTGTCAGGGGTGGTCTGTGCCTCAGGTAAAGGGTACCTATGCCAGGGCCGGGAGCAAAGGAGATCAGGGCCAGAGGCCAGCCTGTCTGGAGTGGGGTCTGTGCCAGGAAGGGGGCAGCCCAGGCCCTGGTGGGTGGGCTGTATCCCAGTGGGTGGTCCCTGCCCTGTGCCCACTGGGTACCTCCCCCGTTGCGATAGCAGAGGTATGGGAAGCGCCAGACATTGCCCAGGCCCACGGCATAGCCCACGCTCGTCAGTACAAACTCGATCTGGTTGCCCCAGTTGCCCCGTTTGAGGTTCTGGTCCCTCTTGGTGGCCTCGCTGGGCACAGCACCATTCTGTGGGGACAGGAGAGAAGCCACCATCAGCAAGGCATTTGTGCTCCCGTGCCTGACCCTCGGGACCTCCCCCAGAGGGCAAACCATGGACCCTCCAGTCCCTCCCCTGCCCCCTGTCTTCCCCTTGGCTGGCAGGAGCACAGGCAGCTTGGCAGGGGAAAGGAAAGGGGAGGAGCCCCTGCCAGAGGGCGGCAAGTGTGGCCTCCCTCACCAGCCCCCCAGCGCCCCGGGCCAGGTGCACCGGCCCACCTGAGGCACCGTTAGCAGCATCCGAGAGGCGGAACACCAAGAAGAGTCTAGCCCCAAGAGCTCCCCAGCCCCAGCCCTTCCAAAGCCTCCCCTGTCCCCTCTGGGTGAGGAGCTAGACCTGCTTGGGGGCGCTGCAGGGCTGGGCTGGGTGGCCTGAGGCCCTGTTGAGGGCAGCCCCTTTCAGAACACCAACCCCACAGTTGGAATTGGCTCAGCAAATCCCCTTCTAAGTGTGAATGCACCCTTTCCCTGCACCAAGCAGCCAAGTCAGGCTGGGCACAAAGGGGCCTGTGTCCAGACAGCCCCCCCACCCGCCGCCTACCACATCGCCAGGCTGAGCACGCTGCCCACGGGCAGGCGGCTGACCCCTCCCCCAGCTTCAGGCTTCTTTCTGGGGGCACAGGGTGGGCAGAGCTGTGGGGTGGGGGGAGGAGGGCCAGGAGAGTGGGCCAGACCTGGAGGGCTTGCATTCTGGGGCTTAGGATGGGGGACCCAGGGGAGTCATCTGTATTGCCCATAGCTGGGAAGGGTCCCAGGGGAGCTGACCTGGGCTGGGTGGTACTGGCTGTGGGTGGGGAGAGGAGGCCAGAGTTGTAGGCACCAGGCCAAAGTTGGAGGGCAGACTGCTAGGGGAAAGAGAGGGCGTGGCCCGGAAAAGGGTCTCAGCTGAGAGAGGGTGGGCTGCAGATGAGGGGGCTGGGCCGGAGAGGCGGATGAGGGGATTTGCCCCCAGGGAGGGATACTGGACCTGCTTGGGGGCGCTGCAGAGCTGAACTGGGTGGCCTGAGGCCCTGTTGAGGGCAGCCCCTTTCAGAACACCAACCCCGAAGTTGGAACTGGCTCAATACTCTTTCCTTGCACCAAGCCCCCTTCCACCCCCTCCCAGGACAGCAGGAGATCAGGCACCAGAGCCAGAGCCAGGGGGTTCAGAAGGGTCCCTAAAAGATATCGGGACCCCCAAGAAACATACAGTTCCTGGGTGACAGAGAGCCTCCTAGAACTGGACAGAAGACCCTAGAGGTGACCTGGGTCACAGCAGCTTGGCCTCCAAGGGACCATGCTCTAGTGACGCTGACCCTCGGCCTAAGGAGAAATGTTGAAGGACAAGAGTCACGCTGGCCGGCAAACAAAGAGGCTGGCTCTGAAATGCCATCAGACCGACACTGGGCAGCAACCACAGAGGGGAGGAATGGCCTCGATCCACGGCCTTCTGGAGAGGCCCTTTGGGATAAAGACCAGGAGGACCCAGCGCCTGGTGGAAGCCCCAGCATGCCGCCCCTGCTCCCCTGGGGGGCATGTTTTGGCCTCTCTGGGCTTGTGCACCCCAGGCAGTCCAGCAGTGACCCTGTGGAGAGATCGTCCGGCACACCCAATCCAGCACTGCCCCCAACGTAGACGCTCACCCTTTCACCCTCGGGGGGGCTGAAGGAGTGAAGATAAAGCACCAGAAACCATAGGTCCCTTCAAGGAGCACTCGGAGCAAATTCATTCATACATGCAACCTTGAGATTTACAGAAACCTACTGTGTGCTGGGCCCCCACCCAGCACTGGGAACGCAGCAGTGAAGACAGACACCCCAGTCCCTCAGAACTTGAAGTCCAGTGGGGGAGCAAGCCATCCATGAAATAAAAGGTACATAATTCTTAATGGCAGCGTCACTGACCACAAAGGGGGATTTCTCATGTTACATGAGCACAGAAAGAGGATAAGAGATGGGGTGGGGTGAGGGTGAGTCAGGGGAGGCTTCCAGGATGAAAGGGCTTGAAGGTCAACTTGGTTCTGGGAGAGGGTGGCTCAAGCCCAAGTGTGCCCTGTCACAGTGCCCTGAGTCCTGCCCAAGCCTGTCACCACCTCCGGGCCTTCTTTGGGGCAGCCTAGGAATACTGCAGGGTCCAGTGGGCATTTTTTCAGAGGGTGTGAGGTCGATTTGGGGTGGTTTATCTATTCCCAAACAAATCCCAGCCAGAGACCTCCTGTTCGTGGACTTCACAATAACAGTTTTATTCTGTCTGAGGCTTGTTTACTTAGGGGCACAATGGGGGATTGTGGCAGCTGCAGAGGATGTGGGCGGGGTCGCGGAGCAGGGGTTAAGCTGTAAAGGGGGCAATCCCGGGTCCAGGGTGCCTCGTGGGTAGGCCAAGGGCAAGCAAGGCTCCTTGCACAGAGGTCCCCAAAGCTTGACATCTGAGACCTCTCTCCTGGCTCCGGCAGCAACAGGGACAGATACCTCTGTCCCCGCAAGCGCACCAGAACCAGACTTGAATCTCTGAGGTCTGCCCCATCCCTGGCATGAGTGGGGCAGGGAGGGAGATGAAGCCCCCGCCACATGCCCCAGGGGACCTGACTGGACCCATGGGCCAGATGATGGGCGGCACACCCCTGAGCCAGGTGCTAGCCAGGTGGGCTGTGCGCGCTCCCCAGACGGGGATGGACCGTTTGGTGACTGGGCTCTGGGAGGAAGTTGCCGACACTAGAGGTCTGCTGTGCAGAAGGTGCTGGAGGTCAATGAAGTGACACCTGGCAAGTGGTGCTGAAGCTGCACCACCTTCTGCTCCTGGGCGCCTGGTCTCAGGCCATTGCGCTGACTGCAGGAGCCGTGGCTGGGGTGGCCCGTGGGAGCCCGCGGTGAGAGGCTCGCACAGGCAGCTTGGCTGCCTAGGCCTTAGCTCTCAGGAGGGCAGAGGACACCTACTTTCCCCAGGGGCCTCCAAATGTGCTGTGGGCTTCCTGGGGGCTCCAGTTCTCTTCCATCGCTAGCCCACCCTCCCTGGGGGCTCCCCTCCGCTTCCTTACTGGGCAGCTGAGCCCATGGCTGGAGGCCTTTTCAATGTTACATAGCTTTTTTTTTCCCCTCCTTGCATAACCTTCCCTGTTCTAAGTCTCTTGTCTTCTTGATCTGCTGGGTAAGTCACCGATATGAGCTGTTCTTGCAGGGGTCGTTAGCTCTGCAGTAGCCACGAAAGAACCCCTTTGTGCTCACAGTTTGACCCAGACTGGCAACCCGTCTGCTTAACCCAGCTCAGCCCTGTGGGCTGGATGAGCTCCAGGCTTCTGCTGCCGATGGCCCATCACCCACAGTCTGCCTCTCACCCTCTCCCTCCTTCCCTTGCTCACACTTAGGTGGAAAATTAAACTACAGTGGTCTGGAGCCCTCTGGGTCAGTCTCTCCTCCCCAGGTTTACAGACAGCCCCACCCTCACCTCTGACTCCCCACGACGGGCTGGTCTCTGGATTGGAGACCGCCCTGTCCTGTGCCAGAGCTCCACCGGGCTGGGCAGCATGAAGGCTGAGGGGCTCTCCTTCCCTGAGAGAGCTGGCTGACCATCTCCCATGACCCCTGAGGTACACAGACCCACAGATGCCCCTTTCCCGAAAGCCACTGGAGACAGCAGTGTCCATCCCCACGCAAGACTTGCGGCCATTCTTAGGAGAGCCACCCCCTCCCACTCCCGCCCTGTCTGGGTGAGCCCTGATGACCAGTATCGCTTATATAAGTCCTTTGCCTTTACCCCTCTGCCGGGCTTGTTCACTGCCCCAGAGGAACTCCTGGAATTAGGGCTACTCAGCATTGAGGGCCGAATCTGGAGCTCCCACTATGCCGGGGCAGGGCTTCTAGAGCCTGCTCCTCCAGTGAGCCTGCACACGTCACTTCCACTCTCAGCCTCTCAGCAGCCTCACCTGCGAAATCAGGGGCCAGGCTAGAAAACCCCGAGGGATCTGGTAGATGAAGACGCTGGGCAACCTGGACCCACCCAGCAGTCTGGTTCCTCCTTGTCCGGAACTTGCCATTTCTGACACCCCCTGCATTTCCCACAGGCTTTCTGGATTGCCTGTTCAAAGGTGGTTTTGTATTTTTTTTTCTGATTACAAGAGCATTATAAGCTTATCACACACAAAAAATGGAAAGCACAGTAGAGTGTAAAGAGGAAACAGAGCTGCAAAGCCTGCTCCCCAAACAGGCCACCCCCCCCTCAGGATGGAACCTCTCCCGTCTTCATCACAGACGCAGAACCCAGATTTCTACCCTGGCTCTCTCTGACTGCGCCAGCTGCTGACCCCCGCCCCTCCCGGATCCGTGTCTCCTGGCTATTTTTGTGAATTGTGAGCTCCCTCCTCCTGCTCTCTCTGGACACGGAGGAATCCTGGAGCTGCCCTGGCTGGGGGCGCCCCGCTGGGATCCAGCAGCCTTCTCGCTCAGGACTCTGCAGCCCCAGGGTTTGCTCATGGGATGAAGTCCCATCCAAGACAAACTTTATGGAGGAGAATGAGCAAGACCCCACATCCCAGACTGACCTTGAGCCAAATCCAGATCATTGGCGACTTTCTCTGAGCCCCAGTGGGGAATTCAGGCAGAACAGCCATTAGAGTAAACTGTGGTTGCCTCGGGACACCCCTCCACCCCTTCAGTTCCTGTTCTCCCAAGTTCTCTCCCATCAGTCCAGGGTCTAGACTGGCGTTAGGTAGCACCTGGCCTGCATTCCACCGGCTCGATCCTCCTGACGTGGGGGAGTCAGGGCCAGGGTGGGAGGACCTCCCCGGGTCTGAGAAGCACACAGGGGCTACTAGTGCTCCCCACTCTGACAACCTCAGAGCGGCCTCTGGGCACCTGTAGGAGCTCAGGCCTTCTTATAGCAGGGCATGCCCCATGCTGTTTTATGCCAGAGCCCTGATGCCAACACTGCGGATGAAGCACAGAAGCTGCATCCCCCAGGCACGCCAGGCTTCGCCCCAGGCCCTGGGGACCATGATGGGAGACGTTGGGTGGGCCTGCTTTTGCCCTGGAGAAGCCAGGAGCCCTGCCCCTCGCTGCAGCGGTCATGGGCTGTCTCTACCCCAGTCGGCTGGCAGCAGGCTGGCGCTCTGGGAAGTGACTTTGGTTTCTGGCCCTAGCAGTCTTGAGGTTTCAGGGCACCCCTGCTTGATGCTTCTCCCAAACTCAACCCACGACTCCCGGTGCACTTTCCTTCTCTTGCCTTCTGAAGGTCAAGTCAGGATGCCCTACAGGAGAGGTGGGTGGCTTTCCTGGCCCCCTCATCCTCGTTGCCATCAGCTTCATTGTGTCTGACATCCCTGCTGTCCCCAGCTACCAGGGATGCGGGGGCCCACGCCACCCGGGCACTTGCCCCAACACTGGCCAATGTTCTGTGGGGTCTCACTCCTTCCAGCCGAGACTCTCACCCGTCCCCTTCCCCCACCCTCACCACCGAGCCCCTGTACCACGTTCCGCTGCCCCCTCACCCACTCTCCCCATAGGAGTAACTGCTGTGGCACAGACAATGGGGCTGTATTGATTAGTACAATTCCTGGGCACCTCCGGCCCGTCTCCCCGGGAGCCAGGACAATGCAGCTTTGATACACTGAGCAGATTCTCAGCAGGTCCTTGGGCTGGGGGAGCCCTCACACCCCCACTCTCCTCCCCTGCACCCCCACCGCACAGCTAACTCTTCCTGCACTCCTTTGCACAGTTACAACTTTCTGGGTCACTTTTGCTGGTGTCTGTCTCGCTGGCTCACTGCCTGTGCCTGCCCCTCCCTGGCACGGACCACTCAGCCCCTCTCCCCACCCCCAGCCCAGCCTCCCGGCCTGCCTGGCACCAGGGAGGGGGCTCGACCTTCTGGAAGGTGACTGACCTGCTCTGGGGAGGAGGGGACCCCAGGCCCACGAGCTGCAGCCATCCCGGCCTTCCTGGGGTGAGGGGTGAGCACTCAGAGCCAACCGGGAGCCCGCATGTCTCCACGGCTCATTCACACCTCTGCCAGCTCCAGGCGACACTGCCGCATCCCCTGCCGCCACTGCCGGCTGGGCAGCGTCAATTACTTTCACCTCATCTCCTCCCGAGGCTCGGCCTGGCCCTCCCCTGGCCCTCCCCCTCGGGCCAGTCCCCTTGCCGCCCAGGCCGGAGCTCAGAGCGAGAGCGAGGCGTGGGGTTTGTTGTGTTTTTTTCCTTGTTCCCAGCAAGTTATTGGAACAAAAAACACACGCGCTCACAACCACAGAGTGAGGCAGAGGGAGCATGGGAGCGAGGGAGAGGGTGGCTCGCTCTCCTGCCAGGGCTGGGCCTCCGGAGCTGGGTGGACTCCTGGCAGGTGGCTGGGCACCACTGAGCGCTGGAGGTGGTGAGGGGCAGGGAGGAGGGCGTGCAGCCCACAGAGCACTCCCCCAAGCATCTCAGACTTCCCAGAGTGGTATGGCCTGGGGGACATAGGGCCTGGGGGAATGTCATCCCCAACAGGAGAATGCGGCTGACAGCGCCAGAAAGCTCTAGTCTAGAGAACAGCACTGTGACCCGCGTGAAGAAAGTTGGCCTTAGCCTAGAGGGTGGTCACCCTGGGGTCCAGACATAGACCCTGGGCTATTTGAACTGCATTGCCCGGAGCCTGAGATGCTCTCTCTGGGGACATGTGCCGTGGGGCGGGGGCAGCCCAGCTTGTGTCACCATGACCGGAGTGGGATGTCACCCATGTCCATCCAATCCCCCTTCTTGGAGGCCACACACGCTGGTCAGTCTCCCGCAGATGTTGAGATGACACAAAACAGTGGCCATGGGGTGGGCGGAGGGGCCTGGTCCCGGGAAAGCATTTTCCCTTGGGAAAGTGAGAGGTCGGCAGATGGCCTGGCCTGAGGTAGGGTCTAAGTAAACACGCCTCAAGTGGAAGCACGTGTGCATTCTGCTGCAGAGAACTGCTTTCCTGAGAGGTCGTCATCGTGGTGACCCCAAAGGAAAATGGTGGATGACATTTTAAAAAAAAGGGGTAAAATAAAGTCTTCAGAGTCAGACAGGCCTGATGGGTTCAAACCCCAGCTCTGCCAGTATCTTGCCACATATGACCTTCGGCAGGCCACACAGTATGTCTGGTCAGTTTCTTTATCTCTGAAATGGAGACAGTATCCACCCACCCCTGAATTTAATGGGCATTAGTAATAGTAATGCAATAATAGGCACCAAGTGCTTCCTACAAGTGAGACATTGCCCTAAATGCTTTGTGTGTGTGTTGTATGCACACATAGACATAGAAACACACATGCATATATGTTCATTGAATCCTTCCAACCACTCCTTTAGGTAGGTGTGTTACTAGCCCCATTTTGGGGGGAAAATGGGGACCATTTTGGCTCATGCAAGTCTCCTAGGAATGGCCTCAGACCCTACTGACTCAGCAGCTCCTGGGCCAGCCTCATGCAGTCAGGTCCCCAGACACGCTCCGCTGACTTCCTGTGGGCACAGACTGAGGGCCAAGGCACTGGCTGGGCCACTGGCTTCAGGAAGGCCCAGTCACCCATGATGCCCAAATGCTCACTTCCACCCAGGGTGGGCTCTGGGCTTTGGCTGCCCTGGCCTGGGCTGGGTGCCCAGAACAGGCAGCCCTGGCTGGACGGCTTTCTCTGGCTCTGGCCATGGGGACAGGAGGCGGCAGCAGCCCAGCTGGGCCCTGGCCGTAATGAGGCCTCATTAGTGGGACCCAGCTGCTCCAGCCCCACTCAGGGAGACCGACTCCTCCAGCCCCTGCTCTGACTTTTCCTAATAAGAGTGGGCACACTTCCAGAGGGGCGAGGAGTCTAGGGGCTTTGCTGTGCCCTGTGGCTCTGAGGAAAGCTCCTGCTGAGCTAGGACTGAGATGTGCTGGGGGTAAGGGACTATAGGGAAGCCGTGTGAGGGGAGGGCAGGGTACAGGACTGGGGAGGTGGGCTGCGGGGACGGTGTGGAGGGGAAGAAGACCAAGGGAAAGGGAAACCAGGATCTTAGGTCCAGAGAGAAAGCCTGAGGAAGATCAGGCCTTTCCTCTGGATGTAGATGTTGTCTACTTCACTGGGGTGGGGGTGGCTGCACATTTAGGGTCATCTAGGAGCACTTAGTTGATCATTTGGGTCTTGGCTAAATGGTCTGAGTTGTCCTGGCCAGGAGAACACCTCCTCTATGCTAGGCTTTATATAAAGCATTCCCACTGTGTGCCAGTCCCTGAGCTAGAATACCTACTGTGTGTCACATCCGGTGTTAGGAAAACACCTACAGTGGCACCCCGGGACCTATATTAGCAAATGCCCACTATATGCCAAGTCTAATGCAGGGAGCTCGCAGTCTATGCTAGGCTCTTTGTTAAGAGAGCACCCACTGTGTGTCAGTCCCACACTGGGAAGCCCCCATGGTCCTGCAATGGTGACCATGTATGCCAAAATCTGTGCCAGGTGAGGATGACTGGAATCGGACAATTCCACTGTGTACCCAGCTCTGAGCAGGGTGAGCACCCATGGTATGCCTGGCTTGCACCAGCTGAGGGCCCACTGTACAACAAGCTCTAGGTAAGGGAGCACCCAGTGCGCACCAAGTTGGTACTAGTCGAGTGTTTGCCACATGCTGGGACCAGTGCTAGGTGAGTGCCTAGCAGGTGACGAGCTTTCTACCAAGGGAGTGTCCAATGTGTGCCAGGCCTTTGTTTGGTGAGTGCCCAGTGTGTGCCAAGCCTATACCAGTTGAGCTTTTGCTGCATGCCAGGACCTGGGCTGGATGAGCACCCACTGTGTGCCAGATCCTGTGCAGATAAGAGGTATCCAAACCCTCTTGTCAACGCATACCAGACAGGATCAGGGTGGGGCAGCCCCAGGCAGCCTCTGGGGCTTGCACAGATTTCTGGGAGGACTGAGATGCTTAGGCACTCAGGGTCCTACTTGGGTGACTCTGCCTTTGTTTATCATGAGGTTCCCCAGTATAGATGCAACCAGAGTGCACAGAGACAAGGGGTGACGCCAACAGGGCTCATCAGGGCATCTACTGCCCAAGATGCTGTGTGAGGGAGGAGCAGCACAGGGGAAGGAAGGGGTGTGGCAGCTTGTGAGCTTGGTTGCAGCCATGCAATTAAGGCTGGCCCAGGGAGGCTCTCTTGCTTCCTGTCCTGGGTTCCACTTTTCCAGATCCCTGGAGGTCCAGACAGTCCTGCCCCACAGTGTACACTATGGGGCACTATGTCTCCCTGAAAGGACCACCTCACCCACCCCAGTGCCCCCAAGCATCCCAGCTGCTCCCAGGCTTGAAGGCACCCTGGCCAACTGGGCTATTGCAAGGCTGCTGAGGCGTGAGGGAGGCAGCTGAGCTGGTCAGGCAGAGACCATCTTGGCCGCGGGTTGGGGAGGGGCGTGTGCAGCAGGCATGTGGGCCTGGGCGCGTGTGGGAAGTGGCTTGCTCCACCACAGAGCACCTGCCAAATGAAGGGTCCTGCGGAGGCCCCAAGGATAACACATGGTGTCTGTCAACACTAAAGAGACACAAGAGGCCTAAGTCCTTATACCATGCCTAAGGTCAACAGGGAGGCAGCGAGGGCCCCAAGGAGGCACCTACTGCCCATTTGCTACATATCTGCGTGACAGAAACCACACAATATGACAGCCCAAGTGCCACTGGCTTACATGCATGGTCCTCAACAACCTCTCTTCTGCCCCACCACAGCTGCAGAGATGGGGTCTGGAGGGCTGTCCTTAGCCATTTGCCCTTAAGGGGACGTGGCACCCAGGCTAGTGCCACTTAGCTGCTGGGGTTGTCGGGGAGGAAGGGCACCCCTCAGTCTGCACCCTAGAGACAAGCCCTGAGTGGAGGTGGCTTCAGTTCCAAACTGGGGCCCAAGAATAGAGTAGCCCAAGGTCCTCAGCAGAACTGAAAAAATAGGCAGGAATAGAATCTCCAGCCACCACTGGGGGTGCCCAGGGGACAGAGGCTATAAGCCTCAAACGCTGCCGCGGTCAGAACTAGAGGGCAGAGGGCACGAGGAAGCGGAGCCCCTGCTATCTTTAGGCACATCCTGGTGCTGGGAACAGCAGTCCCAAGGCAGCGCTCCCTTCCACAGACGGCGGGCTGGCGGCGGCAGAGCGCAGGCCGGGAAGCTGGGCTCCAGCAGGAACTCTGGGACCCTGTGATTCATCCTCTCAGCACTGCCCACGTGGGCCCATATCTCTCCAGCCCGCCCACCACAGTCCTTTCAGGGTCACTCCAGAGAAAGAAGAGCAGCCAGGGGGCACATGGCTCAGAGGGGGGCAGGATCTCCAAGAAGGAAGGGGCAGAGCCACCCCCACCTCCTGTGACAGGCCGACAGGCCGCACCAATGTCAAGGCTTCTCTGAGAGGGGTGAGGCCACGGGAGGAGCAAGAGAGGGGCCACCCTCAGTCACTGGCTTCCTCCCCCGGCAGGTGCCCCTTCCAGCTTGTCCCTGGGTAAGACCCTGAAGGAAGAAATAGAACCGCTGCGCTTGGGGTGCAACCTGGCACCTTTTCCCTGGTTCCTTGCAGCTCTACCCGGGCCCTGCTCTTGCCCTCGGCTTCTCACTCCACCTCACCCTTACCTCGCCTTGTGCTGAGGCAGAGGGCAAGGAAGGGTCAGGGCTTGGGGATGGGGGACAGGGAGGTTTGCAGACAGGCTTCAGGAGAAGATACAGAATGAAATGTTCTTTGTTACTTTTCAGAGTGAGAAGGAACCAGAGAAGTAGAGAAACACCAGGCAGGTTCTGAGGACTCCTTGACCAGCACACACTGAGCACTGCTTACAGCAATGGGGGGCCCACGTGCCAGCTTTGCCCTGCTGCCATCCCCCCGGCAGGACAAGCCGTGGCCTCCTCCCCAGGGTATCTGCTGTGACAGGATGGAAACGAGCCTCCCGCCTCCTGGCATGTCTCTGCAGGCTCCCGGGCAGAACCTGCCCCACTGTGGGCTTGGCGGCGCCAGGTGACCTGGGGGATGAGGGCTGACCACTTGCTACATATCTGCGTGACAGATATGTCTGCGTGATAGAAACCACACATATCTGCGTGACAGAAACCATATCTGCGTGATAGAAGCCACACATTACCACAGCCCAAGTGCCACTGGCTTACATGCGTGGTCCTCAACACCCTCTCTTCTGCCCCACCACAGATAAGGGGCTGGAGGATGAGGGGCTGCTGCCAGGAACTGGGGCTACTCTGGCATTCAGAGCTCTGGCAGTGCCAGACTTGGGCCTCCATGGAGTCTCCTGGACCCTCCTGTTGTGATGAGCCCCTGGCAGAGGTCCCAGAGGGTCAGCACTCAGGATCCCCCTTCCTCCCGCATCTGGTCCCCATACTTACCAGCATCCCTTTGGCACCTTTTCCTACCATGGCGGCAGTGGGTTGGGGGCTCTGGAGTCTGGGACCACACTCACAGGCTTTGCTTCCAGCACTTTTCAGACCACAGACTTCAAGAGCTATGGAGAGAACAGAGAGCAACCTGAGGCCCTGGGCCCAGAGGCAGGGGCAGGATGCGTGGAGCCTTCAGGGCCATCCAGAACAAGTAGAACAGACCACAAGCTGGCAAGTCCCGCTTCCCTCCCACCCTGTTGGCCCCTCGACACAGCCATTTTCCCATCCTGCTCCTTTCTGGATGACCCTCCCTCCATCCAGCTGCTCCCTAGCATTTCTCCCAACCCTTCCCCTGTATCCCTTGGTCTCCAGGCTTCCTGTCCCAATGGGCAAAGGTCTATTTTTGACTCTCCAGATGCCCAATTCTATACAAGATAAAAAATGAACACAAAACTGGGACAGGGTCCAGTTCCTTCATCATCTGTGTGAATGGCTTCAACCTTTCCCCCTAAAGAGGAGTCAGCTTGGATCAGCACATGCTCCCCAAACTCGCCCCAGCCAGGCAGACCCAGCTGGTCCTTCCCCATCTTGGTGCCATTCAGCTTGGGCTCCAGGGCAGCTGGCTTGTTGTTATGTTACTAATTTGGACCATGAGCTCTGGGCACGCCCAACATACCATGTGCGGGCACGCCTCCCTGGTCCTGCCCGGGCCGTCCCCGCCACTCCACCTTCCCCCCTGGTCACCAGGTGAAAATCTCAAATTCTTAGGGCCCTGCTAAATGGCACTGCTTTCCCATAGTCTTTCCTGACACAGAGACACAGTGCTTCCTCCTTTCTGTTTTGTGCGGACTTCTACTGGTGCCCATATCAGCTCTTCCTAGACTTATTTGCTTAGCAGACTGTCAGCCACACCAGTGAGTTCCCTGAGGGCTTAGGTCTGTGCTTGGTTCACCCCTCTGTGTCCAGAACCTAGCACAGTGCTCTGCTTGCGAGAAGTGTCAGCAAAATGGAATTGAAGTGGGCAAGGCTGAAATCCTGAAAGGGGGGGGTCTAGTTCAGCTCAAGATCTATTTGAGCTCATCTGAAGGCAATGGGGGGCTGGTGAGGTAGAAGGGGCAGCAGACAAACAGAAAGAGCAGTACACAGCTAAGCTCACGCAACACGGAAGGAAGGTAGTTTTGAGAGGTGTTGTTATAGGGCAGCCCCGATATTGAACGGGGTGCCTGGCTGTGGGTCCTCACCCGCGCGCTTACAAGGGACTTATTAATACTCCACTACAGGCACACACAAAAGATTAATAAAAGGTTTATTTACAAGGGAAAAGGAAATAAGGAAAATGTACAACTCAGGGAGAAAATTGGGAAATAAAGTCTTTAATGCGTCCTACCCGATCCACCGACCTGGAAACCCAAAGGCACTCTCACAGGTGGCCGGATGCTGTGAGCTGGCGGAGAGCCAAAATGGGGGACCCCCCTCCAAAGCCCATGTGTCTGGCTTTATACCAACCTGGCTGCTTAACCCCACCCTCAGGTCCCAGCCACCTTCCCTTTGGTGGTGATGGGATTCGGAGTTCCCAGTGTCTTTGGCTTTGGCCTGGGGTGGGGGTGGAGTCCACAAAGCCTGTATGGAATTAGCTTTAGGACATCCTTTCCCCCCTAACAGTTACAGAAGAGGAATTGAACCTTCAGGAAACACCAAAGAACTCTCTCATGGGAGGAAAACCCTGGATCAGAGGCGTGAGGGCCTGGTCTCAGGAAGGGCTGGGCCCTCCTTTGGGGCTTTCCCTACTTTCCCCGAGAAGAGATTATTTCAAAAGCTGTTCTATCAATATGTGACTCTGTCTCACCCACAGTCACCTGCTCAAGGCCCTCTCTTACCCACAGGCCCAGAAGTCACTGGAAGACTACAGAGAGATGAGGAAGAAGTTCTTTGCCTATGCAAATCAACTCTTGGCTTCCGTATGTAGGCCTTTGCCCAGCCACTACAGGTCTCCTGCAGTCCCTTCTCCCCAGGGCAGGGGCAGGATGGACTCTCAAGTATCTTCCTAAAGAGGCTCCCACTCATAGCTTTGATCTTCTGGGGGCAGTCAGGAGAAGAGGGGTGGTGCACTCCCTTCCAAGATCAGATCTTAGTTCTCCTCACTCACTGAAACCTTCTTTCCAGGCAGCAAATGGGAGATCTGACTGCCCCAGAGCTGTTTTCTTCAGTCAATGAATAATAATGACAGTAATGATGTCAATCACTGCAGGTGGCATTATTACAAGTCATTTGATAGGTTGGCAATTATTTTGCCCTCCGGTTAGGTGAATAAGCAGAGGAAAGGATCCTTGAACTTAAGTACTCACCCTGGTTACCCCCAGCATCCAATGCAAATCCAGTTTTTGCCCCTAGGGAGTTCACAGGGGGTGGGGAAAAGACTGCTCAGTGGCAGCTTCCAGGACTGGTATAAAGCTTTCGTTTCTCCTGCCTTTGTCATTTCTGTTAAATGGCCCCACCCATCCATTCAAAAAGTAGCCACTGAATGCCTGTGAGGCACCAGGCAGCCTTCTAGGTATTGAGGCTCCACATTACCCAGGCATCAGATAGGTCCTTAATTCATATACAGGCATCCATTGATAATGGGTCAGTCAGGTTAACGTGAGGAAGAGCTGGAGCTCTGGGGAGGGGGTGGGGAGTGGGGTGGAGCACTGGAATTCTCTCTACCACTCACGAGATATGTGACTTCACACCAGTTACTTAACCTTTCTGAGTCTCAGTTTTCTCAATATGGAAGATGGTCATCATACTTCCCTTAGAAATTCTGAAGTTCCTGTTTTATTTTTGATTCTCTTACAAGTTATCCATACTTTCTTCCCCTTCAATCCATTAGTCTTTCCAAAGCCCTAAAACCCCAATTCCCTCCAAAAGGTTCTCCATAGCCAGCAGGAGAAGGCCTACATTGCTTAGTAGGCTTTTAAGGCTGGCCACAACTTGATTTATTTATTCCACAAATATTTATTGCAGGCTTGCTCTGGTCCAGACCTGTGTTAGACACTAAAAACTCATGGGTCCCTGCCCCCGCCCCACCTTACAGTCTAGGGGAGAGCATGAAACCAGAAACTCCAATGTATATGGCTAAAGACTGAGATGAAGGGGTGTGAAGGAGGAACGTCTTTTTATGAGAATCTACAACCCTGGCCTTAGCAAGAGTAAAAAGGGCACCTCTTGTTGTAGAGCAACCCCGATACAAAACGGGGTGCCTGACTGTGGGTCCTCACCCGTGAGCTTAAAAGGACTTATCAATGCTCTACTGCAGGCACACGCGAAAGGTTAATAAAGGTTTATTTACAAGGGAAGGGGAAATGAGGAAATGTACAGCTCAGGGAGAAAAGTGGGAGACAAAGTTTTAAATGAGTCCTACCCGATCCGATCCGCCGATCAGGAATCCCAAATGGCGCTCTGAGAGCTGGCCGCCAGCCAGGAGCCCTGAAGCCAGGAGGCGAGCGACAGGGAGCCCCCCAAAGCCCACGTGTTTGGTTTTTATACCCAACCTGGCTGCTTAAGTCCACCCTCAGGTCCCAGCCACCCTCCCTTTGGTGGTGATGGGATTTGTCTTTCCCAGTGTCTTGATGGCTTTAGTCTGGAGTGGGGGTGGGGTCCACAAAGCCTGTATGGGATTAGCTCAGGACATCATTTTTCCCTAACACTCTGAGTCTCTGAGGAAGTGATGTTTTAGAGTAAGATGGAGTTAAGAAGGTAATGCAGCAATAGTGACGAAGGGAAGAGGAAGAGACATTCAAATAAATGAAGTAATATGTGGAAAAACCCTGAGGTTGGGGATCAGAGAGCCAGGGAGAATGTGGCCAGTGATGAAAGAGAACAGACTAGCAGGGCGAGGGATTTGGGGGGCTGTATTTTGGTTTTCTTTGTTCTAAGTGTGGAGAAAGGACTGGAAGGAGGGGAGAGTAGAAGTGGGGGACACAATTAGCTATAGGCTGGGTCAGAGATGGGGACAAGAGAGACACACAGATTTGGTGATGAATGGGATTCGGGGGTGAGGAACAGGAGGGGTCTCTGATTTCTGCTGCTGCCTGTTTCAGAGTCAGGGATGAGGGGAATGCCATAGGTTTGGAGTAGGGAGAACATGGGCTGGGTTTGAGTTGCCTGTGATCCATCCAGGGCAGTCACAGGACCCAGCCTTCCACTACAGTTTCATTGCTGTCGTCTTTCCTCTCACTTAAACAGGACTGTCAGGACAAGTGATTTTAAGGGTCTCTCTGGACCAAGTTCTGGAGTTGTCACTGGGGATTGAAAAGTGGCAGGCTCTCTCCCGGCCTCCAAGGACCTCACAGTTTAATGGAAAGATAGAGGAAGATGCATAATCTCCATTCTCTGTGATGAAGGGAGTGGAAAGGCTGTGGGAAGAGAAGAGGTTCCTTAGTTCTGCTAGGGAGCCCAAGTGTGCTACCCATGGTCACCTGTGGCCAAGTGGAACTCTTCAGCATTCCCAGAGGACTCCTGTCACCATGCTCTCTGTTCCTGGAGCACCCTTGTCCTCATTTCCATCTGTATAATCATGCTAGCCATCTTCAAAACCTTTCCCATGGGCCTCCCTGGCGGCGCAAGGGGTTAAGACGCAACTTATGAAGCTATCCGCAGGCATTGCAGCACAAGTTCGATCCCCAGCCAGGGAGCTACCCACATGGCGCAGCAGACCTCTCCTGTCTTGCCCGCTGCTCCCCTCGGCAGTGTATTTCAGTCAGTCTGCCTGTTCTGTTCCCCACTCTGTCTCTGGTGAATCCTCTCACCGCACACCTCTGGCCTACACCCCAGTTCTTGTGTGCATAAATAAATAAATCTTAAACAAAAAACAACACCCTGTCCCGACATAATTATCTTCAAGAACTCTCCCCCCCCCCTTCTCAGTTGTAGTCAACCTTCCCTGCACCTCAACGCATGCTGTGGACATTTAGTTAAAACACTCATCACACGTAGCTCTGCGGCAAGGTTACTTGTATCCAAGTCTGGCTCCCCACCTGCTGGAGAGATCTTCCAGAGCAGAGGTGTGATTCCTCCATGTCTCCAGGGCTGAGCACTGAGGGGGTCTCACTACAGTCACGGAGGAGGCCGAGGAAGGGGGCGTTTTCTCTGCGGTCCTTGTAAACATTTGGGCATGCTCAGTGTCGCCCATGAGTCCCTAGAACAAATCCCCTCACCCACTACTCTCCAACCTTCTAATATTCCCTCTTTAACCTCGCAAATCCCCTCTTTCTGCACTGCTCGCACCCCAGCCTTTATCTCTTAGCGACCAGAGCACCAGGCTTGTTTCAGCAAAGAAATGAACCCATGCTTTGTGCGGCAGCTGTCAGCGAGGGGGACGCGGCTCCTTTAAGAGTGACCGAGGAGGGGCGTGGCCTGCGGAGAGCAGGCCCAAAAGGGGGCGCGGCTCCTTTAAGAAGCGGCCGGCCGACTGCTAGGGGGCCCGGGATCGGCGGGCAGGGGCGCGGTCGCTTGCGCCGCTGCGGCCCCACCCGGAGCGCCCCGATTCCTCGAAGCGGGGTGCGTCCGCTATGATCGGGGTGCGAGATGCGGGGGGGCGGCGTTACATCAGCCGCCACGTGTGGGCCTCTCAGCTGGTGTGGAGGCGGCGGCCCCGCCCCCGGCCCCTGCGGTGGAAAAGTACCGGGGCGCCCGGGCCCCGCCCCCTTGCCCCGCCCCCGGGCCGGCCCCGGCCCCTCCCGACCCTCCGGGCGAGCCCCCCTCCCGCCCGCCGCGGCCCCGCCGCCTTCTCCAGCCCGGCGGCGGCTGCGGGGTGCGGGGCGCCAGCTGGGGTGGGCACCCCGGGGCTCCGGGCCCCTACCTTCACCTGCGGCCGCCTAGGCCCGCCCTGCGCGCGCCGGGGATGAGGCTGGGCTGGGGAGGCGCAGATTCTTCCAGGCAGCCCCAAAATAACTCCCCGTCCGCATCCTTTCCCACAGCCGCGGCCAAGGGAGCCTGGACAAAGAGCCCGAGCGCAGCCGGGCTCCCCAGCGCGGCTCCCGGGACCCGAGGGCGCGCGGGCACCCGCGGCCGGCGGGCGGGTGGGCGGGCAGATAGCGAGGCCGGCCGGCTGGAGGGGCCAGATAGGCGGCCAGGCCGGCGGCGCGCGGAGACGGAGCGAGAGCCGGCGCTCGGGGCGCGGACACGGCCCCAGATTCCCGGCTTCCGCAGGCCCCCGGCGCGCAGACCTAGTGGCGCCCCAGACGGACGGTGACACGCTCGGGTTCCGGGGCTCCCCGCACAGCCCGGCGCCCGCCGCCCCCGACCCGGCCGGCGTCTGCACGCAGCTGCCCCCCTCCGGGGAGCGCCCCCCCACACGCGCCGTTCCCGCCCGCTCCGGCGCCTTGGTGACAGGGAGACACCCAGACGCGCGCACCTACCCCGACCTCCGCTGCGAGACAGGCATCCCCGTGCGTGCGCCCACACCGCTCCCCACAGATGCCCGCATGCATGCGCGATCACACACACACACGCACACACACACACGCGCGCGCTGGTCCTGGGGCTCAGCCACCACACACCCGGACCGACGGCAGGACTGACAGAAGCGGGCCGCAGCACCCCCTTCTCCCGACCCCCTTACCATGCTGCAGCCCCCAGCCCAGGCGCGCTGGGTCCGCACCGCGGAGCGCCCAGGTGGCTTCTTAAAGGGAAAGTTGCATCAGCCTCCCGAGGCTCAGTGCCGCTGCGAGTCTGCCCGCCCCGCCGCGCCGCTCGCGGCTCCTCCAGAGCTTGTTGTGTTTTGGTTTCGGGGAGGCGGGGGCCAAGAGTTTGGTGAAAGTTTGGAGAGTGGAGAAGGCTTGAGAGACCTAGCCAAGTCCCTCCCCTCCCTGAACAGCTCCCCTGGCCGGCCTTCCTCCCCACCCCAACTCCCCCCCCTCTCCCCCCACCCCGCCCCAGTCTCATCCCCACCCCTCTGGCCGACTTCTCAAGCTCCTCCTCTCAGGGAATAAAATTACAAGTCACTCCAGCTTTCAAATGATCGATCCCCACTAAACTCTGGAAGTGGGCTCCAGAAAGGAGCCCCCTCCTCCACGCCTGCTCGCTGCCCCCCCAGCTGCGGCCCTCGGAGGAAGCAGACGTTGTTCCCTTTGGGCTATGCTGGAATGTAGCCAGAAGGCCTGGGGCACTTCGGGGGGCTGGGGCTGAAGTTAGCCTGCCTGGCCCCCGGCCTTCTGCGCCTGCGTTCCCCCTAGAGAGAAGTCAAAGCAAATTCCATTCCCTTTGGAGCTGCGCTGCTAGGGACTTTGGGCACAGCTGGGTAAGGCCTGAGGTCCTACCCTTTGGAACTGGAGGACTGGGGACAATTATTTCCCCAGGGAGCCCCCCTTGACCACTGGTCTGGTCAGCCAGACTCTGGCCCCTGTGTTGCAGGGGCTGCTGACACCAACCTGGGCTTACTCTTCACTCCTTGGGACGCTGGATTCCAATCCCAGCTAGAAGTTTGCCAAAAGGAGCTTCGCTGAGTCTCAGTTTCCTCCTCCTGAGAAATGGAGAGGATGAGGCTAAAGTAGGCTGCCTTTAGGCGGCGTTGCCTGCACTTGGCAGAAAGGGGCTCCTACGGTTGCTCACCTAGTGACAGACACCAGCTTTCAGGGAGAAGGGCCAGTTAGCACTTGCTATGAGAGGAAGCGTGGTTGCCCATCCTGAGCAAAGCATCTGCTTGGGAGAGGGCCCAGGTTGGAGCAGTAGTCTCCCCTCTGCACCCCAGTCCCTTCCTCACCATCCTCTTCCCAGGAAAACCAGTTTTATTTGTTCCTTAGGGGATAAACGGCCTCCAAGAAGCTGATGCACATGCAGCACATTCACAAGATTGATTGATGAGTGCAATCCCTTTTATTAATTTACAATTGGAGACATGGAGCAAGATAACAGGTATCAGGCACAGGCACTTCCTGCCATGGGAGCAGCTCAGGCCACACACAGCCCATGATCCCACAAAGCTTCCCCACCGTCACTAGGAATTTACAACTATTTTCAACTATTTACGTGGAGACTTGATCAGACTAGGAAGATGTGCTGGCCTCATCAGCAAGATTATTTTCATTTTTACTTTGTCCTCAAATCTAGCAAATATAGTATGTTTGGGATATATATATATATATCCTCCTGTGAACAAATTACAGGTGCTCTGTGAGTGTGTGGTGTGTGCTTCTGCCTGAGCAGTCCACCGTGTCTGTGTCCCTGACCAGTGGGTGGTGTCTGTGGAGGAGTGTGAGTGTGCACGACTTTGGGGAATGGGCAGGCCTGAGCCCAGCTCTCCTTGCCTCTCCCACCAGGACGTAAATTCTGTTTCTGGTCTCTCTCTACCTCTCCCAGGGTTTTCACAAAGGACCACTGAGCAGGAAAAGCAGGATGGAGGCTGTTGAAAGAGGCCCATCCCTAGGTAGTGGAGTGGGGGGGACAAGGACAAGGCTAGAAAAGTGGGGCAGGGGCCTCCTGCCCTTGGACACAGTACACTGGGTTTTGGAGGGAAGGACACGGAGAGTGTCAGCGAAGGGGATGAGAATCCTTTGGCCCAGGGAAAGTGGAACTTCCCACTTGCTGGACGATTCATCTCTGGTGGAGGGAGGCAAGTTCCATATTCGCTGTTAGCCCCCCAGAAGGCCCCCAGGCCTGGGATGGGGGTGGGGAAGAGGCAGGGGTTGGAAGAAGAGAGGGTGGGAGGGTGCTCAGGGTTCCTACTAGGAAGAGAGAGTTTTGGGATTCCTCTGGGGCTGGGAAAGAGCACGCTAGCCCACAGGGTGGGAAGAAGATTTCCCTGGGGTGTTTGGGGAAGTTGGAGATGTTGCCCATGAGGGATTTACTAGACAAACAGATGACTTATCACAAAGTATATTTGCATGCATATAGATAGATTTATGGAGGGTGTATTTTACCCACCTTCATCCAGAAGGGGCTTCAGGCAGCCACGCAGTGAGTGGAGTCCCAAGGAGAAGCTTGTGAGAAAGTCTGGACTAGAACAGCTGTTTTTTTTCCCAACCAGAATGAGGCCCCAAGGGAGGCAGGTTTGGGCCTAGCCCAGGTCAGAACTGGGATGGCCTTCGTCCCTGGCTGTGAGCTCCTGGTCCTGGGCAGTTGGCCTGCGGGGTGGGAAGCGCATGGCCAGCCTGGGCCACAGTGGGGAAAGTGGGAGGATCCGGCCTGAGGACTGGCTGAAGGACTGATGGGTCAGGCAGCCCTGCCCAGCGGGCCTGCCCCTTCCTGGGCCTTGAGGGCCCCACCCACTGTGGGCTAAGGCGTGTCTCAGGAGCCTCCAGTTACAGTACTGTTTCCTGGGAGGACTGTACCCAGCATCAGAACCCCCAGTGCTGGCTGGCTTCCCTGTCTGTGGTCATCAGCCTGCAGGCTCAAGGCGTCTGTTGGGACACACAGAGTGGACTTCGGCATGTGTCTGGGAAAACAGGGCCAGACTTGGGTCGCTTCTGAAGGGCACTGTAGGAGATGGAAGCATTGGGGTCCTTAGTGGTGGGGTGCTGAGGGTCGCTGTTGAGAAGTTGGGGAAGGGAGGATATTGTTTTGAGTTGTAGCCTGGCCTGACCTGTGGTCTCTACCTCTTTGAGGCCCCAGTCTCAGGAGCTGGGGTGCATTATTGGGAGCTGACCACAGGGCTGTGCTTTCAGATTCCTCCTCCCTTCAACTTGGAGCCCAGGGGTCAGTGCCTGGCCCCTTCACTATCCAGTTCATGCAAAGGATCAGGTTAGATTGGTTCCAGATCCAAGAGCCGTCTCTGGGGTTCTGTGTACCCCTCAGGCTATCCTGTTGTGCTTTCCCTGGCCCCAGTCCAGAGGGCAGCCTGGACTATCATGAGACTCAGAGTGGGGTTCTAGGGGCTCCCAGTGAAATTAGGCACACAAATTGGATGCACTGACTTTGACCCTGTCCTGAGGGGCAGCCCCAGTGTCCAGGGCACCTAAAGCCCAGCCTCCTAAAGACTGTAGAGCTTCCAAAGTCCAGAATTCTCACTGCAAAGGGTGCCAGGACTTTCAACACTGTAGAGAACCCAAAACTAGGGTTCCCAAGGCCCAGAGCCCCCAGTGCCCAACATCCAAGGAGCTCAGGGGATCCCACATCCAGAACACCGGCCTTGATGCTCCTGTCCTGAGTCTGGAGAAGCAAGAGGAGCTGTACCTGTCACAGCACCTGTGTAACCAAAGGTCTCTTTACTCTCCACTTGTGGGGTTACGCCTACTGTGTTCTGGGGATCATGCACAGGGTAATGTGATTGTGCGTAGCACAGCTCTGCTCTCTCAGTGAGACATGTAACAACGCACCTAGGTCAGCGTGTTGTCATCTGTGGCCCAGGTGTGGCCACGGGCCTGGCTGTGAGAGTGAATGGCTGTTGGTGTGTGTGGTGTGAAGCTATGAGCACAGACTATGTTGGCAAGATCACATGTGTCACTGTGGGTCTGACTCTGTCTGCTTGTCTAGCCATCCTTATAATCTTTCCCTGCCTCACTGCTTTCCCAAGAAGTGGGATGTAAGGCTCTGCTTCCCTCAGAGCCCCAGGCTGAGGAGCAGGCCTCCCTGTTGGGAGCAGGGGCTGGTTCAGAGCTAGTGGCAACTCCCGGGCCACCTTGCAGCGGGCCTGGAGATTCTTCCCACTGCCCCTGCTCCGCGGAGCCCAGAGCCCCTCTGGATTGGAAGACAGGAAGAGGGGTGGCTATAAGTGGAGCAGCCAACACCAAAAATAACCATCGCCCTGGGGAGGATCCTGTGACACCACCCCCTCTTCCCAGTCCAGCCCAACCCGGCCTGCTGACCCAGAGCCTGGGAGGGCTCGGGCTGACTCCACTCCCCCAGCTCCCAACTGGGCAACCCATTTGGACTGAAGGAGGGACTGGATAATGATGTCACTATAAAGGATGATGTCATTGGAGCCATGACATCACAGGGAATGATGCCAGACTCTGGGTATGGGTGATATACAGTTGCCTGGGCTGGAGGGGCTGGGCCTGCAGGCAGTTCTCCACAGGTCCCAGCAGCCGCAAATGGCAGGACTGGATAAGGCTGTGCTGGGGTCCCTGTCTTATCTCTCCCCGCACATGCCTGATTAGCCTCTCACCTAGGGCTGCCTGGGGAGCTGGCCAGGAGCAGACTGGCAGAGGGGAAAGGGTTGGGGGTGGGGGGGCTGGCTAAGCGCCAAGGCTGACAGCTGGGGTCAGAGAGTCCTGGCAGAGCCCCAGGAGGAGGGTGAGGTGTTCCCGGGAGAGTGTGGGGTGGTGGTTAGGGAGGGGATTCTGAAGCCAGGCTGTGTGCATTCATGCCCTGGGTCTTCTGCTCATCCCTGGGTGGATGGGGACCCCTGTGTCCTCGATGTGCCTCGGCAGGAACACAATTGCAGTGACCGTCAATCAGAGATGTTTATGAGGATTTAATGGTCACATATGTGTGGGCTGGGCATGGAAGAGCCCTGGTATCTAGTAAGTACACCTCCTCCCTCCTAGTGAGATCAGGCTTCTCCCCAGGAGTTGCTGCTTCCCTGTCGGCACATGCTAGTGACCTGGGCCTCGCTGGGGTGTCCAGAGGCTAAGGCTGTGCTGTGGGGTGTGGCAGCCCCTCCTTCCCACTGGGTACTCACCTCCAGAAACCAGGGCTCTCTTCTTTCTGGAAACCTTTCCTTCTGCAGTGGCACAGACGCCTTGGAGCCCTGATGCCCTCTGGTGACAAAAGCCACACATGGCAGTGACAGCTGGATTTGTAGGGCACATCTGGCCAGACAAGGTGTTCTCCCTTATCTGGTGATTTTATGTCATCTTCACAGCAAGTTTACAAAGTGAGGATCATCTTCATTTTCTAGAATTGGCTCTAGTCTGCTCTGGCAGATTAAATAATTTGCACAAGTTTACAGAACTCTGTAAGTGGCAGAACTTGAACTTTAACCTAGGCTGGCCTGTCTCTAAAACTATGCCCTCACCTCGTGCCCAATCGGCACAGGCCCCTGTGGGCGTGTGCTCGTGACCACCAGGACCACAGAGGCTTTCTGGCCTGTACTGATAGTTCGAGTGTAACTAAGGTCTGGTGTGTGGCCATTGAAATTCTCCACCTGTGAATATTAAATAGTGGGGATTGGTTTTGAGCACAATAAGGTTGAATGTTGGGCCATAGGCACTTTTTGTGTGGCCATGTGATTATATTGTGTGAGTGTAACCAACAGGTTGAGCTTGTCACTCGTGTGCAGTTAGCCATGGCAGTGTGTGTGTGTGTGTGTGTGTCGCTAGTGAGCCTGTGCAGGGAAGGTGACAGAGGGGCTGCGCTCCCAGTGCCCTTGCTGTGAGCCCCCAGGACTGTGTCTGTCACCATGGCACGCATGATGGATGACCTCACATGCCTGATGCGCTCCCTTGGGCCCTCCTTCCTAGATCTCTCCCCCCTGCCACCCCTTTTGAGGAAGTAAAGCAAATAGTACCACAGATGGAGTTGTTTTCAATTTTTCCATGGGATATTTGTGAGAGCATTTTACAAACCTTTGAGTGATAGTTCAGGAAAACACAAGTCATTTAAAAAGAAAAGTTAAGTATGGCTCTTCTATTTCTTTAATTAGAACGAGAATATCAGTTCAGACTGATATTCTCAAGGTGGTGCTCACAGATTACTCCCCCAAGACATTTACAGGGGATCCACGAAACAAAATTAATTTTCATAATAATCACTCACTGTTATTTGCCATTTTCACATCATTGGGATTTGCGCAGGAGACACAAGAGGGGTGGTGAGTAAAACTCCAAGTGGAATATCAAGGTCTGGCTCACAACTGTACTAACAGTGCCAGTGGTCTTTGTATTTTTCTCCAGTACTGCGTACACATGGGAAAGAGAGAGAGAGAGAGAGAGAGAGAGAGAGAGAGAGAGAGAGAGAAAAGAGGGTGGGAGCAAGGGAGGGAGAAGTCCAGTTTCATTTGAACATGTCCTCAATGAAGCCATAAAATTATTAACTTGATTACCTTTGATTTTGGGGTTTGTGTCTTTTTAATATTTTCATGTGACAATATGGAAAGTTATTATAAAGTATGCCTGCTCCATGCAGAAGTAGGATTGTCATCTCAATTGTGAGACTGAACTGTGAGCCAAAAGGTACTTTTGTCTCTGAACACGAGCTTTACTTAAAAGAACAAATGACAAAAAATAGTTAAGCAGACTCGGGTATTTAGCATACATTTCTTGCAAGTGAATGAAGGGAGCCTATCACATCAAGGAATAAAACTATTATTGTTTATTTCCCATGATCAAAGTAGAGCTCTTCAGTGAAAATTGGAATTTGGAAGACTTCTTCTGCTCTGGTGAGTTTGAAAGCTTCCCAATTTCAGTGAGCTTGATAGTGACATTAATGAACGTGCGGGTTTGTTTTATTAGTTGGTTGAAGACTCGGTGTCATATAATGAAATGTGTCGATGTTTGGAAGATATGCATAACCAATATTTTCCAGATGGTCAATAATGATGTTACAAAATCATGGATAAAAGATCCATCCAAAGAGAAAGACAGAGGGCTTTAATGTAACAGTGTGGAATGTTCATTGATAGAGTTGTCATTTCCTCCTGAAGCTAGTCTTTACAAAACTACACCTGTTGGGCTTCCCTGGTGGCACAGGGGTTAAGTCACAGTGATATCAAGCTATCACCAGCCACTTTGGCATGAGCTCCTATTAGTTCAATCCCGGCCAGGGAGCTGACCCACATGGCGCAGCTGACCTGTCTCACCAGCTGCTCCCCTCAGCAGTGTATTTCAGTAGATCCGCCTGTTCTGCTCCCCACTCTGTCTCTGGTGAATCCTCTCACTCACTGCACCTCTGGCCTCCACCCTAGTTCTTATATGCATTAATAAATAAAGTTTTAAAAAATATACACCTGTTTAGTTTTGATGTACTGTCAAAGAAGACTATCTTTTTGAATAAGACTAGCTTATTGAAATCCTTCCCCTTTTTCTAACCACATGCTTTCTGAAGCTGGGGTTCCTTCATATACTTCAACCAAAATCACATTTGCAACACATTAAATCAGAAGCAGATATGAGAATTCAGCTGCCTTTATCAAGTCACACAACTAGGAGACTTACAAAAGTCTAAAACATGCCACTATCTCAACAGAAATTTTGTTTTGGAAGAGAAGTATAGATATCTTTTTTCCTGTTAAAATATAATGCATATATATATATATTTAAATTAATACAAATTAGAAATTCCTCAGTTTCAATCTCCAATACAAAGAATATCAATAGATAATACCCACTTGAACAAAACTCTGGGTCCTCAGCTATTTTTAAAAGTGTAAAGGGGTGGGCCTCCCCTGGTGGCGCAGGCGGTTGAGTGCAGTGCTTGCTGTGAAGCTGTCCGCAGCCTCTGCAGCGCGGGTTTGATCCTGGCCGGCTGGTGAGAGTCCCACATGGTGCGGCAGACCTCTCCTGTCTCGCCTGCTGCTCCCCTCAGCAGTGTATTTCGTCAGTCTGCCTGTTCTGTTCCCCGCTCTGTCTCTGGTGAAGCCTCTCACCCTCCCACGTATCTGGCCTGTACCACAGCTCTTGTATAAATTGAATAAATAAATCTTTAAAAAAAAGTGTAAAGGGGTGCTGAGATCAAAAAGTTTCAGAACCACTCAATTAGAGTTTCATGTTAAAATGACAACAAAATGGTATTTTAAAGATTCAACTTGCTAAAGACTAGATTGTGATGTTTTCACCACTAGAAGAAAACAAAATGATGTGAGGCCATGGGAGGGTTGGCTGAGAAAGGCGGTCATATTGCAGTATAGATGTGTCAAATCCCTAAGTTGTTCACCTTAAGCTTGCATAATGTTTGTCAATTTTATTTCTTCTTCTTCTTCTTCTTTTTTTTTTTTTTTTGCCTTAGACCTTTGTTAATGTTAATGTACTTAAAGAATAAGCTTACATTCCTGACTGCATTACAATACATCAAGAAACTACTGATTTTAAGCACCCTCCCAGGCGGGTGGCATTCTCTCTACCTGGTAGGATGTGCACCTTATCACCTTCTCCCATAAAACCTGGTTGCCTTTAATGAGAAGTTAAAATTGACCCCTCCAGAGCCCCTGCCTCTGCAAAGATAAAATCGGCTGGCTGGGCTCTGCCTAATTATGGCCTCTTGCTTCATTCTGTCTCATCCGTTTCCAGGCACACCTTTTTTTTTTTAAAAGCTATTATTTATTGAGAACTTTCTGTGTTAAGAACTTCACATTCACTTTCTCATTTAAGACTCACAATGCACCTACAAGCTAGATACTGCTATTATTCTCTTTACAGATAAGAAAATTCAGCTGGGGGTGGGGAGCAAAGTGTGGAGGGCCCCAGTGAATCATAGTGGAGGACTCTGGGTGCCTTGGTGGTGGGTGTGGACCTGTTCCCCTAAGTCACATATGGTGTTGTGTACCAATGTTACCGCAATAAAAAAAAAATTTTTAAAAGAAAACTCAAACTCAGAGCAGTTAGGAGGAACCTGAAAGAATGTTACTGAACTTCCTTCTCTTTTAATGTGTGCATTACAAACGTGACTCATCTAAAGTCCAGTGGTTTTTTTTTTTAAGATTTATTTTTATTTATTTATGTATAAAAGAACTGGGTGCAGGTCAGAGGTATGGGGGGTGAGAGGATTCACTAGAGACAGAGTGGGGAGAACAGACACATCTACTGAAATACACTGCTGAGGGGAGCAGCGGGCGAGACAGGAGAGGTCTGCTGTTTGGGTTAGCAGTGGCTGGTGATAGCTTAATAGCCCTGATACTTAACCCCTGTACCACCAGGCATTAACACCTGAACCCTACCTGATACCACATTCAGGTCCTCACCCCTGAGGCCCTGCTTCAGCCCCAGGCTGCTAGAGGGTGAGTCTGCCCTAGACCTGAGCCTTCCACCAGAGCTTTGCCTGGATGTTTTTGCCTAGAATTCTTATGCTGAGCCTTCACACCCTCTCTATCACCAGGCCATGCGGAACATCCCTGAACCCTTACCTGGACAATGTGCTTGAGCTCCTCACCTCAGCCTACATCCCTGTACCCGCCCATCGGTCCCTACACCAGAACCCCACACTGAACACCAGACCCTGAGACAGTTCCTAGACGTGAGCTCAGGCATGGCCGGGGGTGGGAACGGGTATGAGCTAAAAGGAGCAGGAGTGGGAGGAACCATAGGCCCTCAGCACTCCTAGCCCACCCGTCAAGAATGTTCCAGACGGCACTGACCTCTCACCCCCACCCGCCTCAGCTCAGGGACCCACTGAGCCCCTCCCTCCACTTCAAGGAATAGCAGCCACCTCTGGAGCAAAAGGGGCATCACTGTGACAACCAGGCCAGGCATGCGGGGATGGGGGGGTGGGGGGCGGGGGGGAGGGTGTGTGGCGCTTTAAAGTCTTTCATTGCCCCAAAACATAGGCCTAATTCCCTCATCTTGGTTATTCTTGGGGGCCCTATTGGGGATCCAGAAAGGAAGGAACCAGCCACTCCCACCATGTCTCTCAACTCGGAAAAAGACATTTTTCTGGTCCTAAGTGAGATCCTTCCTGAGACAATCTAGGGGGAAACTTTAGTTCTCTATTCCGGGTCCTCTCCCTCTCCCTGCTCCCACCAACAGTAGATGTTAGTGGCTGCCGCCCACCTCCTCTTGCAGACTGGAGCAGAGCTAGTGGGGAGGCTGGGAGGTCTGAACCCTGGGCTGCAGGTATCAGGATGAGAGGTGGTCATGGAGCACCTGCTGGGAGGAGCAGGGATGGGGGCTGGGGGAACCCTGAACAGGGCTGTGTGACCTAGACAGAGGCCTTGTGTGGATGATTAGCTTCCCTGTTGGGTCTAAGTTCCTTACCCTTAGAATTCTAGCCTCTTCACCTCTGGGTCTAATCCAGAGGTGGGGGAGGCCCTGAAGGCACCAGACCAGGCTTGGGTCTTGGTGGGTTCCCTGTGACCCATTTAGCTTAACCAACCATGACCCGGGAGGCCTGGGGCTGGGGTCTCCTGGCTTCTGTGGGCTTCTCTGCCCCTCCCTGCCTCTGAGTTGCATGTCTGGATTTCTGACTTCATGTCTTATCTCTGTGACGAGCTCTGCAGCCCTGACGGATGTTGGTGACAGAGGGCATGGACCCTGCTGGGTAATGAGTGACACAGCTCTCAATGACAGGACTATGGGTGACTGCATATGTTGGGGACACAGTGTGGTAGGTGACTTGGGATTTTAGATAAAGCAGGGCCTGGGGGGCACTGAGCTGTGGGTGACTCAGGGCTTGAAGGACAGCAGGTTGATTCTGGCACATAGATGGAGTGATCTTGAACTGTGATAACACAGAATCTGGGGGGCACGGTATGTTAGTAACTCATGAAGAATCTGGGGAGCAGTAGAGCGGCAGAAATTTGTCAACCCAGGTGATTTCCCCCCTGCTCCGGGGACATTTGGCTGTATCTGGGACATGCTTAGTTTTCACAAACAGGGGGAAGGGGTGCTTCTGGCATGTAGTGGGGTGAGGCCAGGGATGCTGCTCCACACCTGCAAAGCACAGGACACAGCCCAACATGGAAGGATCCGGCCCAAATGTCAAACGCCGACTCTCACGCAGGACCAGCACGCGGAAGGGGTATGGGTTGAAATCCCAGCTCTCGCACCCCGTGAGCTCAAGCAAATATCCTCAGCTCCAACATGGAGAGGACTTCTACGGTTACTGTTGAGTGTTTAGAATATGCATGGCCCCTCCTAGGAGCTGCTTGTGAGCACAGCCCTGGAGAGAACAAGGGTAGGTCTGGATTCAGGGCCTGGAACATCCTCTGTCTCTCACTGCAGTTATGCTCCAGGTGGCAGGAAACCACTGGGCCCAAGGCAGTTCCTGCCTCAACTCATGCCGCTCAGTGTTATGGGAGTGAAGGAGCGGCTCCCACTGGCCTCACTAGGACCGTGTCCAAGTTTGCGCCATGACTGTGGTCAGAGAAAGCTGTTTTCTGCAGAAGGGGATGTTGCCCCCAAGGAGGAGGGGCAGCCCAGCAGGCCAGGGTGTAGAGGGTGAACTGAGGAGGCAGGGCTGCCCCCCAGGGTGGGGCTGCTGTGAGCTAATCTCACTTCACCCGCTCAGAAACACTACTGAGCACTCTCTCTCTATGACAACTTTCTCTGGCTTTTTTTTGACAGCACAATCTCTTGACTTCCCTCCTTCCCCTCTGGCAGCAATTTCCCAGCTTCCTTCTCAGGCTGCTTCTCTTCTACAGTACCGAGTCCCGGCATGTCGAGGGACAAGGCCTTCTTTTCCTCTGCGCCCCAAGTGGCTCATCATGATACCTCATTGCTGCCTGAAATTGCCGTGATGGGGAATTTTGACACGACAGCATATGGAAATGGCTACAACTCAGGGTTTATTTTTTCCCTGGAAAGATAATAGTCACTAGCACACTGCTGCCCACACCCTAGTCATGAAAACAGTCCTATCTAGTCTTTCTCTTGCCCAGAAGCTATGTCATTCAGCTACTTCCTCAGCTGCAGCCCAGTGTACACGTAGCCCATGTAGTTCTAAGTTAAATAATTTTAATCCCACTTTAATTAACCAGAACCCATTTTCATCCAATCCATGTACTTTCCACAGTTACTTCCATCTCACATTCTCTAGACACATGCTCAACAACACGGAATCACTCTTGCTTCTTGGAATATGAGGAAATAAGAACAGACATCAGCCAGCTGGGGGATGTTCCACAAGGCTTGGTGAAGGATGACAGTAATAACCAACACTCACTGACTGCTGACGAGGGGCAGGTCAGTTTCACTTTATATATCAACTCTTCTAATCTTCACAACAACCTGACGGAGTAGTTACTCTTACTTTCCTTTTTTAACAGCCTAGGAAACTGATGCATAGAGGTTAAGTAACTTTCCAAGTTCACATAAGAAAATAATACAATAGGGACCTCCCTGGTGGTGCATGGGGTTAGGTGTCAGCACTATGATGGTATCAGCAGCCTCTGAAGCATGATTTAGTTCCCTAGCCGGCCAGGGAGCTACCCACATGGTGCAGCAGACCTCTCCTGTCTCGCCCGCTGCTCACCTCAGCAGTGTATTTCAGTAGATGTGTCTGTTCTGCTCCCCATTCTGTCTCTGGTGAATCCTCTACTTCTCCCCCGAAACTTTGGCCTATACCCCAGTTTTTATATGCATAAATAAATAAAATAAATCTTTTTATTTTTTTTAAGTTTCTGGCTTTTTTTTTTTTTAGATTTATTTATTTATTTATTCATACAAGCACTGGGTACAGTCAGAAGCGCAGGAGGGTGAGAGAATCCACCAGAGCCAGAGTGGGGAGCAGAGCAGGCAGAAGGACCGAAGTACACTGCTGAGGGGAGCAGCGGGCGGCAGGAGAGGTCTGCGCGCCATGTGGGACCCTCCTCTGGTGGCCGGGGAGCAGCCGGGGATCGAACTGGCGCTGCAGAGGCTGCGGGCAGCTTCGCAACCCAGCGCTCAACCACTGCGCCACCGGGGAGGCCCAATAAATCTTTTTTTAAAAAAGAAAATAATATAATAACAAAATCTTATATTCTCAAGTCACATGTTTGGATAGGTGAGTTCTGATTTTAAAATGTACAATAAGAATTGATGTTTTATTAGCTAACAAGGCTCAATCATAGAAATGTTTTCATTACGAAAGTTTGCTCCCTTTTGTTTGCCTAAGACAAAGCAGTTGTACTAATAGCAGTAAGCCACCCATTCCTCTGAACCAGCTAATGAGAGATGTGATATAAAAACCTTGGGGACAGAAAACAAATAAGAGCTGCTTCTGAGGTGGAGGGTGGGGGGGAAGAGGAGGTAGGAAGAGGGAGGGATTGGTGACCAGAAGAACCAGGTCTAGCTAGGACTCACCTGGTCATGAGATAAGGCTGCCAAGGCTGCCAACTGTTTGGATGAAGACCCAAAGACCCAACTCAACACTTTGACTATTCCTGGAGCATTGGAGGATCCAGCATAGTCAAATCAACGTCACTAATAACACATCTGCCACCAGTCACATGCATCTTGAAGGAAAGAATGCCTGGATTGTGAGAGTATTCTGCTCTGGGGCCAGGGGAATGAGAAGAGGGGGATGGCTGGGAGTGCTACTTCCTTCCTTATTCATGTCACCTACTTCCTTCTCAGGTGCTTGGGAGAAGGAATAATCAGATTAAAAAGTGGGTGGGTAAAGTAGGCAGAGGATGATCCCCCTGGGAATTCAGTCGCTGTTATGCAGCAAATTGATGTCAGACATGGGGTTATACTGTCCCCTAGTGGAAACTTTAAGAACATCAAATTTTAGATGTGCTGGATTGGGTAAACTAAATCTAACTCCATCAAAGGCAAGATGTTTTATCAGAGGGTTAGTTAGAAAAGCAGACCCAGGGGTTCCCTGGTGGTGCAAGGGTTAAGCACCGCACTATGAAGCAATCCGCAGCCTCTGCAGCATGAATTCGATCCCCAGCCAGCCAGGGAGCAACCCACATGGTGCAGCAGACCTTTCCTGTTGCGCCTGCTGCTCCCCTCAGCAGTGTATTTCGGTCAATCTGCCTGTTCTGTTCCCCACTCTGTCTCAGGTGAATCCTCTCACCCCCCCCACACCTCTGGCCTGTACCCTAGCTCTTGTATGCATGAATAAATAAATCTTAAAAAAAAAAAAGAAAAGCAGACCCATAAGAGAATGTGTGTGTGTGTGTTATTTTAACTTCACCTTGAAGAAGTTGGAGGAACTGGCTAGAGAGGCAAAATGTGGGAGTAGTCAATGGCAATGGTCCAAACACTTTATTTTTTGGTGTAGAAGAACTGGGGTGTAGGTCAGAGGTGGGGAAAAGGAGAAGAGGATTCACCAGAGACAGAGTGGGGAGAGGAACAGGCAGATCTACTGAAATACACTGCTGAGGGGAGCAGGGAGACAGGAGATGTCAGCTCACTGGCAGGGATCAAATCCAACTCAGGCGGTAGCAGTGATAATGCTGAGACTTAACTGCTAGGCCACCAGGGAGGTCCCCAAATTCTATTTTAAAATGTGGCAAAGTCAAAGGCTGTGGAGCTAAGAACATCCCCTCAATCTTTAAGTAGATGACATAGGTGGTTTTGATAAGAAGAGAAGGTAACTTTCTAAGCAGAAGTGAATGTGTGCTTCTGGTAGTTCTGGATCTCCAGTTGAGCTGAGAAATCCTGAATCCACTGATCCCCTGGAAACAGACACAGGACCAAGAGCTATCATATCTACAGTGAAAGATAGGGGCATTTTTGCTCAAAATGAGGAAATAGGATTTTGGAAAAGAGCAGGGTATTAGCAGATCAGCTAGAGATTTCTTCATTTTTTTTTTCACACAAGAGTGAACAGCCATAGCTCTGTGATTCTCCCCAACTCCATCCCTGTCCCTTCCCTTCCTCTGCCTCTTAACCTCAGCTTCTCAGGATGTTTAGTGCTGCTTACTAGCTTTTGAAAGTGTGTTAGGTTGTTGATTTGTCTGTTATGTGAATGTCCAATGTTTGTTTTTATTATTCTGACTTACTTTGTTGTATATGATCTCTCAAATTCCCTTCATTTTGTTGAAGGGAATTCATCTTTTTTGGGGCTATATAATATTCTACGGTGTGGCCACACCCAATTTTTTGATTCATCCATCTTCCATGTGGAGATTTCTTCTTAATGATCAATTTTTGTCTCAAAATATGTTTCACTTTGTCTCTTTCTGAGAAGGGATCATATACTCTTTGTCTCTTGAGTCTGAAACTTTTTTTTTGGATATAATTAGATTTAGAGTTGGTTAAAAAATAGCATTTGGGATTTAGAAAGTTTTTTTTGCTTGAAAGACTTCTCAATTATATAGATGAATTGCTTTATTATGAGCCTAAATTTCTCTTGGTGAAATTGTCTTTATGTATTTGACTGGCCAAGGTATAATTTAATTTATGAATGCAGTGAAATTTATCAATAAATTACAGATGTTGAAATTTTAATTCTGAAAATGATGTTGTTTGTTAGTTTTGTGTATGCAAACAATACATGAATGCATTATTTAATAAACTTTTAATTGAAATTAGTCATGCAGAAAATTTGTAAATCATAAATAGATAGCTTTAATGCATCATTATAATTTGAACATATCTCTGTAAAAATAACTGTTTTAGTTTGCCCAGGCTGCTATAACCAAATAGACTGGGTTGCTCAACTTCAGGCATTTATTTCTCATAGTTCTGAAGGCTGAGAAGTTCAAGATCAAGGAGCTGGCCGATTCAGTTCTTGATGAGAGCCTGCTGCCAGGCTTCCAGAAGGTTGCGTTCTCTTTGTGCATTCATATGGGGGAGGGGTGTCAGATTTCACCTTTGTAGAAAGTTAATTCTATTGAAGTAACTTCAGTTTATAACATTATATAGGTTTCAGGTGTACAACCTTATGTTTGCCACAAAAGTCTAGGTTCCATCTGTCACCTATAACTCCTTTTACCTGATTTATAAACTTACTTTTCGGTCTCTTCTTATAGGGCACGAACCCATTATCAGGACAGATATTCTCATGACCTCACCTAAGACAAATCACATCCTTGCAGTCCTACCTCCTAATACCCTGGCATTGAACTTCAGCTGGGGGGTTGAGCTGGAGGGACACGATTGTTCAGTCCATCCAATAACCATTTAGTAAAAATGCCTCCTAATCACTACCTCTCTGTCCTTCAAAGGTAACTGTCTCCTTGACTTCTAACTCCATAGAGTAGCTTTGTCTGTTTTTGAACTTTATATAGTTAGAATTATATAGTATATACTCTTTTGTGCTTGTGAGATCTAGTTTTCATTTATGGTTGTACATAGTAGCAACTTATTTATTTTCATTGTTGTATAATATTCTTTTTTAAAAAAAGATTTATTTATTTGTTTATACAAGCACTGGGTACAGTCAGAAGCGTGGGAGGGTGAGAGAATTCACCAGAGCCAGAGCGGGGAACAGAACAGGCAGACCGACGAAGTACACTGCTGAGGGGAGAAGCAGGCGCTGCAGGTGAGGTCTGCGCGCCATGTGGGACCCTCTGCTGGGGATCGAACTGGCGCTTCAGAGACTGCGGGCAGCTTCGCAGCCCAGCGCTCAACTGCTGCACCACTGGGGAGGCCCCATTGTTGTATAATATTCTATTGTATGACTATAGTATTTATGAAAGTTGTTTTTCAGTTTTTGACTATTATAAATAATATATATTTTCGGGCACACACCTGAAGTAGGAGTGGAGTTGATGTCTCCTGGCATATGGATATGTTCAATTTTACAGGTATCATCGAACAGTTTTTTATTTTATATATATATATATATTTAAGATTTTATTTATTTCTGCATACAAGAACTGGGGTACAGGCCAGAGGTGCAGGGAGGTGGTGAGAGGATTCACCAGAGACAGAGTGAATCAGAATAGGCAGATCTACCGAAATACACTGCTGAGGGGAGCAGTGGGTGAGACAAGAGAGGTCTGCTGCACCCTGTGGGTAGCTCCCTGGTTGGGGATCAAACTTGTGCTATAGTGGCTGCAGATAGCTTCATAGGCTACATCTTAATCCCTCCTGGGGGGCCTCCTGAACAGTTTTTTAAAGTGCTAGCAATGTACAGTCCCACCAGCAATGTTGAGTCAAGGCAAAATATCATAGAAGTAGGATACTTCTGTAAATCAGTTCCTCTTTCTCAGAGAGCATGTCACTGCCCATACTCATTTGCTACAAAAACTCCAAGTGTTCCTGCTTCCCACTCCTTGGCATTGTTTGTCTGTTTTCTATCACAAAAGAAAAGATATTTTTTTTTTTTTTTGTGGGACCCTCACCGGCGCCTGGGAAACGAACCGGCGCTGCAGGGGCTGTGGGCAGCCTCGCAGCCCAGTGCTCAACCGCTGTTCCACCAGGGGAGGCCCAAAAGATCAAAATTTTAATGGAACGTATTTTTAATTCTAACATAAGATAGCATTTAGAGAGATCATTTTTATTTCATTAGAGGCAAATCTGACAGGTAGTCAAACATCCCTTATTTTATACATCCAATCCTCAAATTTTAAAATGATAAGAAAATTTAAGATGATATTTTTCAGCTTTTAAAAAATCATATATCTCAATCTCAGGAATAAGGAAAAACCATGACTCTCTTTACATTGCTGGTGAGAGCGTAAACTGGTGCAAACACATTGTAAAACTTCCACAGGATTTACTAAAGCCAAGATACATACACTCAATTCCCAGTGATCACCTGCTCCCCCACACCCCCACTCTCCAGAGGTATAGCCCCTGGAAACAGGTGCTTCTGTCTGCCAGAGGGCACCGGCCAGGATGTTCACAACAACTTTAATTTGTGATAATCTGTGCTGGAAATGACCCAGTGGCCCATTAAGGGTAGGATGGATGAATCCATCGTGATGTGGTCATGAGATGGATTATTATGCAGTTGTCACAAAGCACCGATGCTACAGCACAGGTGAGCTGCACATGATTTTGACTGAAAGAAGTCAGGCACAAGAGTCCACACTGCAGGCTTAAGTTATAGAAAGTTAAATGGTAGCATAACTCACCGGACGGTGGTCCAGGCCAGCTAGAGCTTACCTGGTGGTACTGTTTCGCAGGGGACACGAGGAAGGCTTCTGGAAGCTGTAGTTTCTCGGTTCTTCACCTGACTGGTGATCACACTGGAGTGTATGTATTGTAAATTATTTTATGTTTTACCGTATCTGAGTTATACCCCAATAAAAGGGGGGAGTCATCCATCTGCCTGTTACTAAGAGCCATGTCACCGAGTCAGTGCTTCGCAGGTGCTGTCCTCTCTGCTTTCTGTGTGAGCTGCCTCTGCAGTGTAGCAAGGAAATGCTGGAACAGTGTAATCCCTCCAGAAAGGGGAGGTTCCAGGTTCCCTGCCCCACCTAAGGAAGGGTGGAGCTGAGCCCTGGCAGGAAACTTAAAGAGTTTGGGGGAGAAGAAGGTTGGGAAATGAAGAAAAGAGAAGACTTGGAGAAAGACTTGTGAAGAAGAAGCCACTCTTGCTTCTCGCCTTGGACTGGTACACAGGAACTTGGGGACATGGCAGGAGACACCTCCTCTTGGGGAGGCTGACAATGGCAGCTCTTATCCTGACTTGGACTTTGATTTTGCTCTTTTGCTTCCAGACTTGCCTGGCCCCTTCTGCCCTTTCCTACGGGTCCCCACCAGAAGGAGCCTTAGATTTGTGGCGGCCTTTCCGGCCTCAGTGACCCTGCTTTGGGCCAACCCTGTTTGGCTGGGCATTTACCCAAGCAGGAATGGGTAACTTTGGGTGCTTGATTTGGAAGCTTTATTATTTCTCTTCTCTCTTGCACACTAATTCTATTAATGTGCTTTTCTATTGAAGGTCTTTTTTTTAAAAAAAAAATATTTATTTATGCTTCCAAGAACTGGGGTATAGGCCTCATGAATGGGGTAGGTGAGAAGATTCACCAGGGACAGAGTGGGGAGCAGAAGAGGTAGACTGACTGAAACACACTGCTGAGGGGCGCAGCGGGCGAGACAGGAGAGGTCTGCTGTGCCATGTGGGTCATCTCCCTTGCCGGGGTTCAAATTCGTGCTGCAGAGGCTGCCAAAATCTTTAAGTGCTGAGGGAGCTCACTGCTGCAGGGAGAATGTACCCTAAAGAAACCTGAGGACCGTCTCAGTTAGGGAGACTTGGACTTGGTCTTAGGGACGCAAACTGTGCAGTGGACGCTGTAGGAAGCAGGGACACAGCAGAATTTTTGCCATTCTGAAAGGTCAGCCTCCAGGCGGGCACAGCATAAGGTGGAAAAAAACAGAAAGTGGACCAAAAGGGGCACATGGAGACTATCCAGAGCAAGTGTAAAGAAGTACTTCAGCCTAGTGGAAAAATGAATGAGAAAAGTCAGCTGAAAAACAGGGCGTGATATGTGGAACTCAGCAGTGAGCAACAAAACAAAGACATTGCATTGCTTCAGTGTAATCCTTGATACTGTCGTTGTGAAATATCCCCAGGTCAATTCTCATAGAAAATATATGCTTATCATAAAAATTAATACTCAAAGTACTAAAAGTGTTTTTTAGTTGCCCCAAATGGCACTATGTCCCTCAGAACAATTATCTTTGATCATCATTCTTGACTCTTTCCATGCAAATATACAGAGAACGCTAGAGAGAAAGAATTTTATGATGTGCAATGTGAAATAATTTCACAGGGTGCAGTGCCAAAGCTTAGGTGCAGACTTGGTATTTCACTCACATCTAATATTCAACTGCGATTTTGGCCCAAACCCTTAGAAGGCTGAAAGCCAGATGCCTATTCCAGCATCATTTCTGACATCTCTGGAATTGTGTGTGGCCCAGGATCATGTCTGTGTGGGTTTCTATCACATCTCATCAACTTAAAAATATCAGGAAATGAAACAAACCATGTTATTTGGATTTATTGCAATATCTGAATATTCACTTTCAAGATGTAGCTTGGTAAAAATGTCCTGTCTTTAGGGGCCTCCCTAGTGGTGCAGGGGTTAAAGTCTCATGCTATCAAACTGTGGACAGCCACTGCAGCCTGAGCGCCATCTGATCCAGGCCAGGGAGCTGACCCACATGGTGCAGCAGACCTCTCCTGTCTCCCCCGCTGCTCCCCTCAGCAGTGAATTTCAGTCAATCTGCCTGTTCTGCTCCCCACTCTCTCTCTGGTGAATCCTCTCACCCCCCACTCCCCCACACCTTACATGCCAGTTCTTGTATGCGTAAATAAATACAATAAATCTTTTTTTTAAAAGTCCTTTCTTTATATGCTAAAACTTTGTCATTTGGAGTTCTGTAAATATATATTTAATATTTTATGAGTAAACTGCAGTAATAATTAATGTAATTTTTGAAAACTGCAAATTGAGTCCATAAAATAATGATCAAATACTTTCTAATAATTAAGATGAACAGTTAATGCAATTTTAAGGAAAAGACATGTTAACTAGGTAACTTTTGGAAAATTTTGTACTGTTTTAAGGTCTTCATATTCTTTAACGTCATGAACTTTATTTTTTAAAAAAGATTTAATTATTGATGCATACAAGAACTGGTATGCAAGCCAGAGATGTGGGGGGTGAGAGGATTCACCAGAGTGGGGGGGTTAGCCATGTGGGTTGCTCCCTGCCTGGGGATGGAATTCAAGTTGCAGTTGATAGTGCTGAGACTTTAACTCATGTGCCACCAGGGAGGATCCAAGAACTTTATTTAGAGCTAAGTTATTTAGATCTAAATAGTACAAATAAGTGATTAGATTTTTATCATAATTCCAGTTTTGGAGAATTGTTTGGTGTAAGTATGCTCATAACACTAATTAAAATAATCTTGAGGGCCTCCCCTGGTGGTGCAGGCTGTCCGCAGCCTCTGCAGTGTGGGTATGATCCTGGCCGGTGGGCGAGGGTCCCACAAGGTGCAGCAGACCTCTCCTATCGCGCCCACTGCTCCCCTCAGCAGTGTATTTCGTCAATCTGCCTGTTCTGTTCCCCACTCTGTCTCTGGTGAATCCTCTCACCCTCCCACACATCTGGGCTATACCCTGGTTCTTGTATAAATAAATAAATAAATCATTAAAAATAAAATAAAATAATCTTGAATTGCTGTATTATTTTTGCTTATTTAAAGATATCTCAGAAGAAATAAAAATACAAGCCAGGGAGAAGCATTTGCAGCATAGATAACCAAGGAAGGATGAATGTCTATTACATGTAAACAATTCCTTTAAAACAATAAAAAAAGAAGTAATTCAATAAAAAAGTTGACAAAAGGCATTCCAGGAAACATGTATGGTCAATGAATTGATGGAAAATGCTTAACTTTATTTAGAATCAGGAAAATGTAAAGCAAAAGAAGGCAATACCATTTTATATTCAACTGGCAAAAATTAAGTCCTATAATACTTTCTGAAGAGAACGTTGATCTCTTAGATTTCTCATATATTAATGGTGAAGGTGCAAATTGAACAACTTTTTTCAGAAAACAACTTGACATTATCTTATGCTATTGAATGCTAACATCCCCAGAAATTTGACTCTTAGCTATACACCCAAGAAATTTTTGCCATGTACATCAGGAGACATGTGGCAAGCATGTTACCAGTAGCTTTATCTGTAAGAACAAAAAGAAAAGAAAAATGGGACACGTCAAATGGATTTGACCACAGAATGAATAGACTGTGGTTTATTTACCGTGTTGATCTATCCTGCAGCAAAAATGAATGCTATTACATGGCATGCCGTACATGGGAAATCTTAGGGGACATCATTTTGAGAGGAACCTCAAAAGACTGCTCTTTTCAGGGCCTCCCCGGTGGCACAGCAGGTTGAGCGCCGCGCTGTAAAGCTGTCCACAGCTCTGCAGCGCCAGTTCGATTCCCAGCCAGCCAGGGAGAATCCCACATGGCATGACAGACCTCTCCTGCCTTGCCCGCTGCTCCCTTCAGCAGTGTCCTCGGTCCATCTGCCTGTTCTGCTCCCCGCTTTGTCTCTGGTGAATTCTCTCACAACTCCCATGCCTCTGCTGTATCCCAGTTCTTGCATAAATAAAAATAAATCTTTAAAAAAAAAAAAGACTGCTCTTTTCATGAAGATCAAAAACAAACAAAACAATATTTAATTAGACTTCTTCTACATGTAATTAAATGTTCAAACAGCAGTGACCTCTTGGGAAGGCCTGAGTGCTTTATAGGGGAGGAGTACATGGGGAGACCAACGATGCTGATAATATGGCAGACTCTTGGGTGTGCACTGTATTGTTAAAAATTAAAAACAATAAATAGTCTTCACTAATAGGAGATTTTGCCCTTAGACACAACCAGGTTAGATCACCGATCCCACTGTTACAGGGAAACCCTGGAGGGATGGGGTGACCTGGTTATGAGTCTTCATCTGCATGCTTAAGAACTTGGGAAAAGACCCAAAGGCAGACATGGAGAGGGAAATAGAAAAGACTTATTTACAAGGGGTGCGGGGGGGGGGTGTAGATAAAAAAGAGGAAGGAGGAGGAGAGAGAAGATTAATTGGCCAGCATGTGGCTGGACACTGAGTCTCTCCAGCAGCGCCATCTGCGCTGAGACCAGGGCACAAGTTGAGGTTACCAAAGCAAAAGAGTGAGCTTGCGTGTATTCAGTCTTTTAAGCTCAAAATGGCTGCTCAGTTCCAGCTCCTAGTCCCCAGCAGCCCCCCATAGGAAGTCAGGTTGATGACATGCTGGGGGTTGTAATCCTGGCACCTGAAATCTTGCTCGCTGGTGTGTTGATGGGGTGAGTTTGTTCAGGACTTGGAGTTTGCTCCTCACTGTTCCTCTGACACCACTCCAGGGCCTTGAGGGTTAGTGGCTCTCCCCCCATGTTTGGTATGAATTATTACATTGGTCAAGGTTCTTGGTTGCAGACCACAGAATCTGCAATAAAGTGGAACAGGATTTATTACAAGGCATTAGGTACTGAGTAGAGGTAAATTTTGAGAGATGATTTTGGAGCTGTGGAGATTCCTGTTTAAATGACTTATTGGAGGGGTACACTCAGGAGATGGGCGAGAGATGCAGAATAGGACAGGGTAGGAAGATAAGCAAGTGGAACTGATCTCATCTGGACACTGTCCCCAACTTGACTATACACTGAGCACCAGAGCATGGATTGTGCCATGAAACAGATTCCCATTTTGGGCAAGTGGGATAGGCTGGCCCTTTGTGCTCTGGGCAAGTGTGTAATCTCCCAGGGGAGTGGATTCCCATGTGGCTGAGAGATACTGTTTAAAGAAGGAGTAACGAGCAGTGGCTGGGGTTGGGTACACTGATTAGGGCAGTGACCCCAAACCAAACTGACCTCACTGGGAAGGGTGGGGATGAGCAGATTAGTATGGGGTGACTGTTGAAGGCACACAGGCTGGAGGGAGCAGAAATAGGGTTGTTTGTGTGCCCTGGAAATACAAGCCTGGGTTCCTTGAGACCCTGAGGGCTTTGCACAGTGACCTCTCTTCCCTTTGTGGACATGCAGAGGACAGGCCAAGCCCTCCCCTTAGCGTCTCACTCCAGTGGGTGCCAAGCACCTCATCTCCCCACTCCCAGTCAGCAGGGCCACCCTCCCTGCTACTCAGGGCTGAGAGAACTGAGGCTTCTCTCTGAGCAAGCTACTCCCCTCCCTCCCACGCCCCCCCTCAGCCCCTCCTCCACCCTGGCCTTGGCCTTGATCTCAGGCTCTGAGGGTGCTCTCTTCCATGTGGTGTCTGATTCATTGGGTGATGGGGAGTTTTTTCCCAAGCGGCCTGCCTTTCTAGAGTGGAACGTTCTGGCCTCCTAGGAGGACAAACCAGGAGGTATTAACTCTGCACTGCAAGCATGATTCTCCAGGGCCAGAGCCAGGAGTACTAAAAATTGTTTTCTCCAGGGTGGCACCAAAGGGATCCTCGTGAAGGGTTTTAGAGGCTGCGTATACTTCCACATTGTCCCCCAAACCTTTCAAGGCACAATCTGAACAAAAATAGTGTGTCCCTGGGTCACCCCCTTTATAACATGATTGCCAGTCTCTGCCCTTCAATCCAGACTTTCTAGGGTACCCACTGTTGATATCACTAGCCTGGCGACTTCACTGATGCCATCTGCACACACTCCCTTCTCCTCTTAGGGGCCAGTGCACCCCTGCAGACATTTATATGTTATTGAGCTCTCTGATAGGAGCTCAGAGTCACATACCCTAGTGGAAAAATTTCAGAGGCTGAAACAGGCTTGAGTGGAGACATTTCAGGACATTCAGTTCTCCGGTCTTTGCAGCTGATGGACAGGGGGCGACTCGGCTGGGTGGGAGTCTCAACAGGGAGACAGAATGTTCCCGAGGAGGGACTTGGCCAGAGGAGGTCCTCAGTTGTCCCTCCTGTGCTCTGGGTCACACCTAAATATCTTGAATTTGCCTACTTCTCTTCATTTTCACAGCCACCAGCCGAGCCCCGGTCACCATTATCTGTCAAGTATATTTAAGAGAGGCCTCCAGTTCGGTCTCTCCAGCATGTACTTGCTCAATGCATTTTCCACGCTGATGTCAATCTAATGAGGTTTCTTCCAGGGATTCTACTCTGGCTCAGGATAACCGCAAACCCAAGCTCCTTAGGGTGCCATTCCAGACTTTCCACATTCTTCTTCCTGACACCACCTCGACCTTAGCTTTCCCCACTATTTGCTGCCCACTCTCTGCTCCAGTGGTATTTAATGGCGTTTCCCTCTGTCCCCTCCCCACCTTGCTCCTTTGGCTCCTCTTTCCTGTCTCCTCTTCTTCTGAGGATTTCTTTTTTTTTAATTTTATTATTATTTAAATTTTTTGGCAGGTTACTTTTTTTTACTCTTCTATATGCGCACAAGTTCTACTCACCCTCCACCAGATCCTTTTTTTTTTTTAAGGCTGAAATTGTTTATTAAACATATCTTCATTGTAATATCAAACAGTGATATGGAAAAGAAAGTGAAATAATCCCCCCCCACCCCCATAAGTCTAAAGCTCAGGACTCAGCCAAAATTCCCAACTAAATCTCCATCTCCCTTCCGAGGCTTCTTTTTTGAGACAACAGTAGCCCGGATGAGACTTGGACTTGAGTGGTGATGGTGGGTGTGCTAAGAATTGGTGAGATTCTCAACATAGTTTGAAGGCAGCTACAACAGGACTTTTGATGGATTTACAAGTGGGAGAGTGAAAAAGGAAGCCGTCCAGGAGAACCCCCAGGTGCGTGATTTTGGCTGAATAACTGGGAAGAGCATGTTCCACCAATGGTGGGAAGAGCGGGGTGGGGTGAGAAGATAAAAGGTTCAATTTGGGATGTGTAAATGGACATAACTGATAGAGAGCCAGTTTCATCTGAGTCTGGATTCGCGGCACTGAGTGAGCTGAGGCCGTAAACTTGTGAGTCATCAGTGTGGAGGTGGAATTTAAAGCCATGAGCCTGGGTGAAAATATGGAGGGAAGGAGGGTAAATAGAAACTGGTCCAACCACTATGGAGAGCTGTGTGGAGATTTCTGGACCTACTAAACATAGAGCTTCCATATGATCCAGCAATTCCACTCCTAGGTATTTACCCAAAGGACACAGAAACATCAATTCCAAAGAACACCTGCACCCCTATGTTTATAGCAGCACTGTTTACAATAGCTAAGCTATGGAAGCAACCCAAATGCCCAAAAATAGATGACTGGATCAAGAAGATGTGGTACATATACACCATGGAATATTACTCAGCATTCAAAAAAGATAAACACATGCAATTTGCAGCAACATGGATGGCGCTGGAAGGGTTCATGCTCAGCGAAATAAGCCAGAAAGAAAAAGAAAAATACCGGATGGTCTCACTCATAGCAGGAATCTAGAAAACTTAAATAAGGGACCAGAAAAAAGAATAACTATAAGAAAGTAAAAATCAGAATCAACAAAAAACTATGAAACAGAGACACTTTTGGGGGGGTGGGGGGCGGGAGGGGAGGGATTGGGATCAGAAAGGGGGGGTTGCAATTGTATGGGGAATATAAAAATAAAATTTATTATTAAAAAAAAAAAAAAAGAAAGTCGACGAGGCCAAGAGCCTCCCATGTTAAGGTGCTGGGAGATAAGCCTGAGAAGGGAAAGGCACCACGTAGGAGGGAAAGCAGGAAGGTGGAGCACCCAGAGAACATGCTGGAAAAGCATTTGATGGAGGAGAAATGGTCAATTGTCACGAGGAGCAAAAAGGCTAAGGTCTACGAATCGGCCACTAGACTGAATAGCAGGAAGGTCATTCGCGTTAACAAGAGTGGCACGGGCAAAGGCTGATGGGAGTATTTCCAAGAGAAAAAGGACAAAGAGAGGGGAGTTAGTCAGGGAGACAATTCTTTCAGGAACGTTTCTGTGAAAAGGTGAAGTGGTAAGAAAAGTAAAATGGGTGCTAGCGGAGGCTGAGTTAAGGCATAAGTTGTTTTTCTTTTTAAATGGAGTCAATAACAGCAGATTATTTCTGTGTATTTGTGGTATTGATCCAGAGGAGAAGACTGGCACAGCAAGAGACAAGAAATACTCGAAGAACAGCACGCGTGAGTGGTTGAGAAAAAAGAAGGGCCTGTTCCCAGCAGAGTCTGGCCGGGGCAGCAGCCCTGGGAGCTGCTTGGCATCTGCCGCTGCCCCTTGGGGAGGATCTTTCCTGCCCACCACTCTAACCTTTTGCCCTGTTTTAATGTCACTCACAGCGCTTCTTATTCATAGTACAGAACAGATTTCCTCACTAGAGTATAGGTGCTGTGTGGGAACAGACATGGTCTCTCTCCCCAACTCGGAGAAGGTGCTGGGCACACAGCAACCACTCAGCATATATTTTGGGAAGAAGGAATCCGTGAACCCTTCCCCCAGGCCCATGTAATTCATTCAGGTCCCATTCCGTTCTTATTCTATTCTGTTCTTCCACAACCCTCACCTCTTTCCATTCTCCTCCATTTACCAAAAAAAAAATTTTATTTATTTATTTATTTATTTATTTATTTATTTATTTATTTATTTATGTATGTATGTAAGAGCTGGGTGAGAAGATTCACCAGCGACAGAGTGGGAAACATAACAGGCAGATTAACTGAAATAGACTGCTGAGGAGAGCAGTGGGCAAGACAGGAGAGGTCTGCTGTGCCAGGTGGGTCAGCCCCCTGGCTGGGGAATCGAACTCATGCTGCAGTGGCTGGCCATAGCTTGATAACACTGTCTTTAACCCCTGCGCCACCAGGGAGGCCCTTCATCCGTGTCTTATCTCCTGCATCCCCCATCTTAATTCCCCTGATAACTCCGATCTCAGCCCTCTCCTCCACCAACATGCTGTCTCCCCATCCTGATCCCATCACCATGGCTACCTCATTTGTATTTCTGCTGCCAATACTGTCCCTGCTGCACCCTGTTCCCATTCCCATTCCATCCTCTCGCCACCCACATGCAGTCTCCATCTCCAGCATCGTCCTTTCCCCACTCCCTTTGCCATGGCCGTCACCGCCAATCTCCCCGTCACCCTGTATTGCACAGTGTGTTGGTGAGAAATGGCCAGGGCCGTGGTCAGTGCAGGCCGCTGCGGGAAACAGACAGACGGAACTGCTTCTGCTCATGGTGGCTTAAGTAAACATTAACAAGCGCTTTTAAAAAAAGATATATTTAAGCATACAAGAGCTGGGGTACAGGCCAGAGGTGTGGGGGCGGTGAGAGGATCACCAGAGACAAGAGTGGGGAACAGAAGAGGAAGATCGACAGAAACACACTAATGAGGGGAGCAGCGGGCAAGTCAGGAGAGGTCTGCCACGCCGTGTGGGTTGCTCCCTGGCCAGGGATCGAGCTCGTGCTGCAGTGGGTGCCGCCAGCTTCATAGGTTGCGTCTTAACACCTTGCGCCCACCAGGGAGGCCTAACAAGTGTATTTTATAAACCAGTGCTATACCCTGCGCTAGACATAATAAATCACTTTCTGAACTTGTCTAAAGTATGCATTATAAACACTGGCATCATCACAGTCTTGGGATGAGGGGTTCTGAGCCTGAGAGGTTAAGACAGTTTCTGTGGGAAAAACACCCTGACTTCTCAGAGGGCCTTGCTCTTCTTAATTTCTGATGTCAGGCAACACTGGGAGAGCGTCTGTACGTAGTGATAAAAAAAAAACAAAGCAAGTCAAATTGAATCTCACTTGGGATTCTGCTCTCTGGTTCAGACCGACTAGTTAGCTAACAAGGCTCTTTATTTCTCACAGGGTTATAAGTACTTATATCTTTCCTTACCTATCTCCAAGTGAAATTATCAGCCCAGCACCTGAATCAACAAAGTATTTTCAGTTATTTGAGTTTTTGTTCTTTTTAAAGCCCTCCGCTCCCCCTGCCATACCAATTTGTGCAGATCTACTAGAAATCACTTCTAGTCAAGGCTACATAAGAATATGTATACCTCTGAATGAATGATACAATAAATATTATAATAATGACATTATTATAATTACTCTATGACTAGCTACTCTCATAAATTAGCAAAATAATTTTCCTGATATAATTATGAATCTTTCCTTAATTACAATTCCTAGTTCTCTTGGTAGAATACCATAGGTCTTAATTCTCAATCTAGTATTTGATACTTTTTCTTTGGAATTTTGGAAATGTGTAGTAGTGTTCTTTTTTTTAATTTTTTTTAAAGATTTATTTATTTATTTATACAAGCACTGGGTACAGTCAGAAGCACGGGAGGGTGAGAGAATTCACCAGAGCCAGAGCAGAAAGCAGAACAGGCAGAAGGACCGAAGTACACTGCTGAGGGGAGCAGCGGGCGGCAGGAGAGGTCTGCGGGCCACGTGGGACCCTCCTCTGGTGGCCGGGGAGCAGCTGGGGATTGAACTGGCGCTGCAGGGAGGGGCTGCAGGCAGCTTCGCAACCCAGCGCTCAACCGCTGCGCCACCGGGGAGGCCCCTGTAGTGGTGTTCTTTGCTGACAAGGGCAAGACTCCTTTTTTCTTGGCTAGAATAAATTCAAGAGACATATGATTTTGTAATAACTACAATGAATTTGCTATCATTGCTGTTGGGTATAAATTTAACTTATAAAATGTTTTTTTGGGGGCCTCCCTGGTGGCTCAGGTGTTAAGTCTCAGCACTATCAAGCTATTGCCAGCCACTGCGGCACGAATCCAATCCCTGGCCAGGGAGCTGACCCACATGGCGTAGCACACCTCTCCTGTCTCGCCTGCTGCTCTCCTTAGTAGTGAATTTCAGTAGATCTGCTTGTTCTGCTCCCCACTCTGTCTCCAGTGAATCCTCTCACCCCCTGTACCTCTGACCTGTAGCCCAGTTCTTCTATGCAAAAATAAATAAAATCTTTAAAAATAAAATAAAATGTTTATTTGAAATGGGATCTAATATAGGTTTTTAAAGTAGGGATGCATTGTCTTTGAGAACAAGCATGTAGAGTCACTTTCTATATAATGGTTGGGTGAAAATGGCCAAATTACCAATCACCTCTAAGAATCCTCTTTTGTTCAAGGTCCATACTACTGAGATCCTTTAGAGTGACACATTTATTTTTATATTTTGCAATGAATTATGAAATAATTTTTTTGACATTCCAAAGAGTAATATAACAAATAACAATACTACATGGAATGACAATATATAAGGAAATGATGTATAAGTAAACACTAAAACTCATCCTCCAGGTAAGGAAGAAGAGTCTCACCAATAGATTTTTGGGTCTTTTTAAAGATTTATTTTCATTTATGCATACAAGAACTGGGGTGTAGGCCAGAAGTGCAAGGAGTGAGAGGATTCACCAGAGACAGAGTGGGGAGCAGAACAGACAGATGTACTGATATACACTGCTGAGGGGAGCAGCAGGCAAGACAGGAGAGGCCTGCTGCGTCATGTGGGTCAGCTCCCTGGCTGGGGATCTAACTCGTGCCACAGTGGCTTGTGATAGCTTGATAGCACTGAGACTTAACTACTGTGCCACCAGGGAGTTAAGTTTATAGCTCACCAGTAGTTATAGCTCTCTGGAAGATCCTTCCCAATTGCAATCCTCAGCAAAGTTAATAATGATTCTAACTCTCCCTTGATTTTCTTATCATTCTAGTACAGTTTTGTAAAATGTATATAACCCTAAAAAATATATTGTTAAGGGGCCTCCCTGGTGGCACAAGGGGTTAAGATGCAACCTATGAAGCTATCCTCAGCCACTGCAGCACAAGTACCATTCCTGACCAGCCAGGGAGCAGCCCACATGGTGCAGCAGACTTCTCCTGTCTCACCCGCTGCTCCCCTCAGCAGTGTACTTTGGTCAGTCTGCCTGTTCTGTTCCCCACTCTGTCTCTGGTGAATCCTCTCACCCCCAACACCTCTGGCCTGCACCCCAGCTCTTGTATGCATGAATAAATAAATATTAAAAAAATATATTGTTAAATTTTGTGTATCTTTGAGTATTATATAAAGGGTCTCATGATGTACATATGCTTCAGTGATATGGGTTTTTTCAATTAGCATTTGGTTCTTGACCTTATCCATTTGGTTATGTGTATAATTGCAGTTTGTTCATTTTCAGCATGTATAGAATAATTCAGTAAGAACAAACAATTATTTGTTCATTTTCCTGTTGATGGGCATTTGGGTTATTTCCAGCTTTTGTCTGCCACAAATAAAATTGCTATGAACATTTTTATTCCTGTGATTTGGTTCATATGTGCAGAGATTTCCAAAATATATGAGCCTAGAAGTAAAATTGGTAGATTGTAGGGAATGTGCACATTCAACTTTACCATATGTGCCAAACTTTTTCCTGAAGTGGCTGCACCAACTCAGGACCCCATCTCCGCGAATGTCTTTTATGGTGACACAGACCCCATGTGCTTTCCTGGATTCCCTCACCCATCTCCCTTTCCCTTTCTGAGCACCAGAACTGCACCTACTCATTAACCACTTCCAGACTGGGGTGAAATCCACACCATGGACATCACCAGAGGCCCATGGGAAGCAGTCTGGAAGTGTGGGAGAGTAGTTCCATGTGACATCAATCTCAGCTATTGGAAATGGAAAAGGAGTGAGCCAGAAGCCTCCGTTCTTCTGAAGTGGAGGCACTCAAGCAAATCCCTGCCCCCATGAGGAATGGTCACCTTTAATGAAAAACTTGTGTGAATCCTTTTGCAAAGCAATAACCAGTGCACTAACACATCGCTTTGTGTTCTCTTTTCTTGCTTTCCTTCTTTTGCCTTCACTCTACTGCTCTCTGCTGGCAGATTCCAAATAAAGCATTAGCATCTTAATCCTTGTCTCAGGCTCTGCTTTCTAGAGGGTCTGGGCTAAGAAAATTCCTGTTACTTCACTTACCAACTTTTCTGATTGGCAGATTTTAAAAAGTTTGCCATTCTGTTGGGTGTATCTCACTGTTGTTTAAATTTGCATTTTCTTGATTTCTAGTGTGTTGACCAACTTTTAATATGCTTTTTGGCCGCGGATTTCTTCATTTATGAAGTCTCTGTTTAAAATTTTAACCCAATTTATATTGTATTTTTTCTTTTTCTTACTGATATGCTAGATGTTCCAGTTCACTCTTGGATTTCACTGTTACAGTTCACTGTAAATGGTTTTCCTTTGGAGGAGTACAAAGTCAGAATGGAAGACACATCTTTGGAAAACACATCTGCCACATATTAAGAGTTCTCTATATTTTTTTGGATGCTAATCCTTCCTTGGTTATATATGCTGTAGATTATAGATCTGCCACTTTTTTTCACTGTCTTAATAATATCTTTTGTGGAATAAAATGTTATTTTAATTTAGTTAAAAGAGCTATCTTTTCCTTTATCCTGGTGGCTGTAGATGTCACAAACATAATGAAGCCATGAAGTTATTCTTTGAGAGTATCATGTAAAAAGCTTTATCATTTTGCCTGTCACATTTAGGTATTATGCAGTTATATATTTCTTTTTTTAATTATTTATTTATGCATACAAGAGCTGGGGTGTAGGCTAGGGATGTGTGTCACCTCCCTGGCTGGCTGGGATATTAAACTCGTGCTGCAGTGGCCCGGTGACAGCTTAATAGCACTTGATAGTGCTGTCTTTAACCCCTGTGCTACCAGGGAGGCCCTGCAGTTGTATATTTCTTAACTGCTGTGCTCCAAGCCCACCCTTTTGTGTCCTCTTTGTAATACTGGATCTGGACCTTGTAAATGGTTTCCCTTTGCCAGCTGACACATGCTGGGTCTTGCCAGAAGAGGGTACTGGGGGGAAACTGCAAGAAGATACTTTTCCTGGTGCTGATGTTTTTTCCTTCTAGGCGTGGCTGCCTATCAGTGGCTTCCTTGACATCAGGTGACTTCCCAGAGGGTGCTACTGGCACCAGACAGGAGGTTTCCTAGCACATTTCCCCAGCACCCCAGTGGGTACTTTTCCATCTGCCAGCCCTGGTCAATGGTGCCCTCTCTCCCATCCAGTGGAGCACAGCTACACAGTTTCCAACGAGGACTGCATCTCAACCTCTCTTCCATGTTTGTTCCTTTCTCAGATACTCTGCCTTGCCATGGTGGGGGCTTAGACTCCAAATATGTACCCCTATATGGAGTTTTTTACTCCTCTAAGTAGTTAATCTCCAGGTAACTAGTTAATACTTCTTTATGTTGTATTCTTGGAATGATGATATGATACCGTATGATTTTACATATGTTATGAGATTCCATATAGACAGTAAATAGTCTCAGCACCATGTAGTGAAAAGACCAATTTTCCCTCTGTCATAGATCAACAATTATATATGCTGACTCAGCTTCTAGGATATATATTTTATCCCATTTTTCTATCTGTCTTTATCTGCAATAAAGTCTTTGTGTATTAATTATCATAAGGCATAGTAAGTATTGACAGCTAGTAAAGCACATTCTTCCATTTTCATTTTCTTTAAAATTATGTTGGATTTTACCAAATTTTTTTCCTACTTTTGATGAGATGGTCTATTTTCTTCTTTAATCTATGAGACATCATATAGATTGCTTTTATATGTTAAATGTTTTGTTGTTGCTATTTCTGCTGACTCTGTCTCATGTGGCACATCTTTTTTTTTTTTTTTTTAAGATTTATTTATGCCTACGAGAACTGGGCTATAGGCCAGAAGTGTGGGGTGATGGTGAGAAGATTCACCAGAGACAGTGGGGAGCAGAACAGGCAGATCTACTGAAATACAGTGCTGAGGAGAGCAGCAAAGAACAGAGGAGAGGTCTGCTGTGCCATGGGGGTCAGCTCTCTGGCTGGGGATGGAACTCATGCTTCAGTGGCTGCAGATAGCTTCATAGTGCTGAGACTTAACCCCTTGTGCCACCAGGGAGGTCCGATCTTTGTTTTTTTTTTTAATAATAAATTTTATTTTTATATTCCCCATACAATTGCAATCCCCTTATTTTGATCCCAATCCCTCCCCTCCCTGCCCCCCACCCCCCATAGAGTGTCTCTGGTTTATAGTTGTTTGTTGATTTTGATTTTCACTTTCTTATAGTTACTCATTTTCCTGGTCCCTTATTTAAGTTTTCTAGATTCCTGCTATGAGTGAGACCATCCGGTATTTTTCTTTTTCTTTTTGGCTTATTTCGCTGAGCATGATCCCTTCCAGCGCCATCCATGTTGCTGCAAATTGCATGTGTTTATCTTTTTTGAATGCTGAGTAATATTCTGATCTTCATTTTTATTGTTTGCTTTTATCTGGCTAGATTACCTGTAAGATTAGGATCATACAAATTTGAACCGCAGACTCATGACGGGGTTGCTCATAGTTCAAACTTCTCTGGGAAGGTTATTATTACTATTTCCACTCAAAATCATGGCAGAGACAGACCATAAAAAGCTGCATTGGGTAGGCCTAGGACTAGAAGCCCCCTAGTTCCCATGTTTCTTTATCCCCATATCTAGGCTATGGTGTTGGCACCTCCCCAGGACAGCCTGGTTTCCATGTTGGGGTATCACTGATTCTACCACTTTGTGTCTATTGTAGGGCCTTGGAGGTTTTCCTTAGTGTCTTGAGGTCCTAGCAAAGAATAAAAATGTCTCTTTGTTCAAGTTTGTCCAGTATTAATAAGTTTTTAAGCAGGACAGCCTTTCAGCATCTTTATTGAGCCACATGTCTGGGGGCAGAAGGTTTTCTGTTGTAATTTCTTTAGGGTGTTACTATATGTGACATTGCCAACTTACTCTAAAATGTTAAATATTTTTTCTTAATGGACCTGACAACACCATATATTGAGAAATTTAATGTCCAAATCCTTTCTGTTTCACGTATTTCTCTGAGATTCTTTAATTTTGCTTAGGGGAAAGACTGGAAGTGGTGTAGAACCAGAATAATGTCCTCATAATCACACACACCAGACCAATTTGTTGGGTGCCAAAAGTTAGCTCATGTACCACAGATGAAATAAGTCCCCATAAATGGTCACCAACAGTCTAAGTGGGCAATTGAGCAACTGAACAGGAGAAGATTAAGATACAGTAATATATTGAATTCAGGGAAATATCATAAGGATTAATACATCACTTAATCACAATTACATTGGCTACTGGCCCAGGAATTAATCCAGGTTAAATAAAACATTAAAACCCTTTAATGGTCATGACTAATTGTGGAAAGAATATGGAAGTTCTGGAATTCACACTGGGGATTTTGCAGGATTTGGAGGATTTTTCCCTTACGAGGCTGCAAAAGTCTTCCTAGAAGGGAAGAACCCCTGGTGGCACAGGGGTTAAAGACACAGCACTATGAAGCTATAACCAGCCACTGCAGTATGAGTTTGATCCCTGGCCAGGGAGTTACCCACACGGCACAGCAGACCTCTCCTATCTCTTCCGCTGCTCCCCTCAGTAGATCTACCTGTTCTGCTCCCCACTCTGTCTCTGGTGAGTCCTCTTGCACCTGGCACCTCTGGTCTACACCTCAGTTCTTGTATGTATAAATGATTTTTTTTTTTAACAAAAAATGTCTTCCTAAAGGAGGGCGTCTGGAATCTTTGGTGTCCCATTGAGATTGATGCAACACATACGAAGGCTCTTTATGAACAGAAGGAATAATTTCAGCAAAGTGTTATTTTTTTTAAAGATTTGCTTATTTGTTTATACAAGAACCGGGGTACAGGCCAGATGCGCGGCAGGGTGAGAAGATTCACCAGAGACAAAGCAGCGAACAGTACAGGCAGACTGACGAAATACACTGCTGAGGGTAGCAGTGATCGAACCTGCGCTGCAGAAGCTGTGGACAGCTTCACAGCGTGGCGCTCAACCACCTACGCCACCAGGGGAGACCCCCAAAGTGTTATATTTTTAATCCCTGGATTTTATACACACAAGAGCCATATAATAGTAATCAGACAGAGGCCCATCAAGCATTTTGGATTTTTCTAGTCTTTTGGATAGTCCTTTTCTTTCTAAGTGGAGGATCCTTTTATGACAGAATGGCATGTTTTCTGTTTTGTTACTTGTTACATTTGTTACTTCAGAAACAAATCCCCAAACCAAACTTGTGCAATCAGAAGGGGCAGTGGGACCATGGGGATGCAAAAGAGAGACTAGTGACAGGAATCTTTTTAAAGATGCAACTTCTTACCTTGCTCACAAACTGGTCAACTCTCAGCTTCCTTTGTTAAGTATCAAGGGCCTTGATTACTGTTGAAGGAGAAAGTTCCTTAAGCCTGGGGTGAAGTCCTTTGTAAGTCTTTGATGAATGGGGACTGTATAAGCCTTTGCTCATTGCTGAGTTTCTTTCTGTTTTAAAAAACATAACAAATTACCCAGGCTAATGCAAATGAACATTTCTTGGCCTAGGTAGAAACGACCTGAATATTTACAAATGTCCTTGTGATCATGAATGAGCTACTCATATTTATGGGCAAGTTGGAATGACCATTCATTCAATGAATATTTATTGAGCACCTTCTATACAACAGGCACTTGTCTAGGTCCTAGGGATAAGTGGTGACTAAAAAGGCAAAAATTCCTTTCCTTATAGAGTACACATTCTATTGGGAATATAGAAAACGAACAAAGCACGGGATTAAAATATAGGTCATGTTAATGAGAATGGCAAAGCAATGGAAGGGGATAGAGGTGTGCATGTGGTCGGTGGCAAGAGGATTGAAATTTTAGAGACGGTGGCCAGGTAAGGCATCACTGGGAAGAGGATTTTGAATAAAGCCAGAAGGAAGTAAAAGTGAGCCATGTGGAAATCTGAGGGGTGAGCATAATAAAATCATGAAAAATAAATTCTGTATCCCAAAGTCTATTTAAAAGGAGAGAAATGGTCTGGTGTGTTCTTGTTATTGGAGTTTGAGAGATGAGGGACCAGTAAAAATGTCACTGAGGTTATGGATAAACAGGAGACTATTCTGGAAACCAAGTGAAGAAAATATACTCTGACAGGAGAGGGGGAGCAAGCCCATGAACACTGCTGGGAGTTGAGTAAGGTGAGGTTGGAGCGTGGGCCAGCTCTGGACAAGCCACAGGTGAAAACCTGACCTAGGCGGTCCAGAGGCAAACAGAAGCGGAGAGATTGGTGAGCAGAGAATATTATTTTGAGGGACTTTGAGGGTGTAGAGACCTCAGAATAGTTAGAAAGGGAACTAAGCGAAGGGAAGTCTTCGTTTATTAGTTTCCTGACCTTTCCAGGATTGGGGGAGAATTCTGCATCTTAGAAGGCTGCGGGCAGTTATCCAGCAGAGTGAACATCAATGCTTGGGGCGAGGTAGGGAAACTGCCGCAGCAGAATGAGGACACAGCCCTGCAGCGAAGGCAGAGGCAGCTGACAGGTGCTGGCAGGTGGGTGGACTTGATAGGCGAGCTGTGGAGATTCTCTCCTGGTGGCCTCGATTGGTGAAACAAGGAGCAAGGTCATCAGTGGGGAGTTAGGATGGAACCTGCATGAAGAGGGAGGAAGAGATGTGAGATAATTAAGAGAGTGGGAGAGTTAATGGACTAAAAACATGTAGAATAGTTGCAAGGAAGCTAAGTGCCCACGTGAGGTCAATGGCCACGAGTTTAAAGCAGTGCAGCCAACACAGTGGCTTTTCTCCAGCCCTCTTTGGTGGCATCACTGCAGACGGAGTAACTGGGAGAATTGGATTTTGCCAAGGTTTGGGTTTTTCCACTTTTCATACAAAGTGACATCTGGCCCAGGTTGCTGAGGGGGCTTGCATTGGTTGATTATGGTTGATGGTGGAATGTAAACGGGGCAAGGAATTGTATTAGTCACCTCCGCTCGGGCTGCGCAGCCCCCGCAGCAGCAGGGCTGATGGGACAGAGTTCGGGCCACACCCCGGGCTGGCCCCCCTGGCCGCAGCGCAGGGTCGCCCAGAGCAGGAGCAGCCCCTGGCTGGGGAGCCGCGGCGAGAGGCGGGGGGAGCCTGGCCGGCACCGGCCCCGGTGCCAGCGCCCTCCAGGGAGGGCCGTGGGAGGCGGCCATGGCAGCTTTTCCCTGGGCTTGTGCTTGGATTTTGCTCCTTTTCCTTCAGCCAATCCTGCCCCTCCTGCGCCTTTCTCGGGGTCCCTGCCAGATGGGGCCTCAGATGCCGCAGCTCCTGTTGGGCCACCCCTGTCGGGAGGGAATTTACCCACAGGGTAGGGATGACTCTGGGTGTTTCGCTGGAAATTTTTTTTTTTTTTTGCCTAAATTGAAGGGTTTTTTTAATTTTTAAATTTTATATATTTTTACATCATGTTTATTTTTGTACACTATGCATTTTCATTTTGGTTATAGTCCTCGTAAAATTCCCACCACCCTTGTTTTGATCCTATTCCCTTCTCCCCCTGCTGTAGTGTGTCTCTGGTTTATAGTTACCTGTTGATTTTGCTTTCTACTTTATTATAATCAGTCTTTTTCCTGATCCCTTATTTGGGTTTTCTAAATTCCTGCTATGAGTGAGACCATCCAATATTTTTCTTTTTCTTTCTGGCTTATTTCACTGAGCACAATCCCTTCCAGCTCCATCCATCTTGCTGTAAATGTCATGAGTTTATCTCTTGATTGCTGAGTAATATTCCATGGTGTATATGTACCACATCTCCTTGATCCAGTCATCTATTTTTGTTGTAAATAGTGCTGCAATAACCATAGGGGTGCAGGTGTCCTTTGAATTAATGTTTTGGGGTCCTAGAAGTGGAATTGCTGGGTTATATGGAAGCTCCCCTTTCAGTAGGTTGAGGAATCTCCACACTGCTTTCCATAGTTGTTGGACCAGTTTGCACTCCCACCAGCAGTACAGGAGAGTTCCTTTTTCTCCACATCCTCGCCAACATTTGTTGTTGCTAGTTTTTTTAATATGTGCCATTCTCACTGGTGTACGATGGTATCTCACTGTAGTTTTGATTTGCATTTCCCTGATTACAAGTGATGTTGAACATATTTCATGTGCCTGTTGGCTATTTGAATTTCCTCTTTGGAGAAGTTTTTTTTTTTTTTTTTTTTTTTTTTTTAGCTCTTCTGCCCATTTTTTGACTGGGTTATTTACTTTGTTTTTGTTGAGTCTCGTCAGCTCTTTGCAGATTTTTGTGATCAGTCCCTTATCATAAGTGTTGTGTGCAAAATTTTCTAACAATCGGTGTGGTGTCTCTGTTTGGGTTACTGTCTCTTTCGCTGTACAGAAGCTCTTTAATTTGATGTAGTCCCAGCTGTTTATCCTTTCCTTCACTATCACTGCTTTGGGTGATACGTCTTTAAAGATGTTACTGAGGTGTATGTCATGTAGTGTTCCACCTATATTTCCTTCTATATATTTTATGGTTTCAGGTCATGTCTAGTTCTTTAATCCATTTTGAGTTGGTTTTTGTGCATGGTGTGAGGTAGTGGTCAAGCTTCATTCCTTTGCATGTAGCAGCCAGTTTTCCCAGAGCCATTTATTGAACAGACTTTCTTTGCTCCATTGCATATTCTTTGCTCCTTTGTCAAAGATTAATTGACTACAAATCTGTGGGGTTTTTTCCTGGGTTTTCTATTCAATTCCATTGTTCTGTGTGTCTGTTCTTAGTCCAATACCATGCAGTTTTGATTATTATGGCTTTGTAGTGTAATTTGAAGTCTAGAGTGTGATACCTCCATTCCCTTCTTTTTTTTTTTTTTTCAGCAGAGCTTTGGCTATTCGGGGTTTTTGGTGACTCCATATGAATTTTATCAATATTTGTTCTATTTCTTTGAAGAATGTCATTGAAATTTTTATTGGAATAACATTGACTCTGTCAATTGCTTTTGGTAGGATGGCCATTTGGATAAGTTAATTATTCCAATCCAGGAGCAGGATATGTCTTTCCATTTCTTTGTGTCGTCTATTTCTTTTAACAGTGTTTTATAGTTTTCTTTGTATAGGTCCTTTACCTCTTGTGTTAGGTTTATTCCCAAGTATTTGATTTTTTTTTGTTTCAATAATAAAAGGGATGGTTTTCTTGATTTCTTCTGCTTCAGATTTATTGTTTCATATAGGAAAGCTACTGATTTTTGTGTGTTGATTGTGTATCTTGCTACTTTACTAAACTGGTTGATTAGTTTGATTAGTTTTTCTGTGGAATTTTTGGGGTTCTCTATGAATATAATTATATCATCTGCGAATAGTGATAGTTTGACTTCATCCTTCCATATTTGGAGTCCTTGTCTGTCTTTCTATTGTCTTCTTGTTCTGGCTAGGACTTCCAGTATTATATTGAAAAGCAGTGGTGAGAGTGGACATCCTTTCTTGTTCTAGATCTTAAGGGAAATGCTTTCAACTTTTCACCATTGAGAATGATATTAGCTATGGGCTTGTCATGTATGGCCTTTATGTTCCTTGTATCCTGAGAATTTCAAGGGCCTTTATCATAAATGGGTGTTGTACTTTGTCAAAAGCTTTCTCAGCATCTATTGATATTACCATATGGTTTTTATATGTCTTTTTGTCAATATGTTGGATTACATTGATTGATTTTCGGATGTTGACCATCGTTGTGACCCTGGAATAAATCCTATTTGGTTGCGGTGAATTATTTTATGGATACATTGTTGGATTGTGTTGGCTAAAATTTTTTTTTTATTTAAATAATAAATTTTATTTTTATATTCCCCCATACAATTGCAAACGCCCCATTCTGACCCCAATCCCTCCCCTCCCGCCCCCCACCCCCCAAAAAGTGTCTCTGGTTCATAGTTTTTTGTTGATTTTGATTTTCACTTTCTTATATTCATTTTCCTGGTCCCTTATTTAAGTTTTCTAGATTCCTGCTATGAGTGAGACCATCCGGTATTTTTCTTTTTCTTTTTGGCTTATTTCGCTGAGCATGATCCCTTCCAACACCATCCATGTTGCTGCAAATTGCATGTGTTTATCTTTTTTGAATGCTGAGTAATATTCCATGGTGTATATGTACCACATCTCCTTGATCCAGTCATCTATTTTTGTTGTAAATAGTGCTGCAATAACCATAGGGGTGCAGGTGTCCTTTGAATTAATGTTTTGGGGTCCTAGAAGTGGAATTGCTGGGTTATATGGAAGCTCCCCTTTCAGTAGGTTGAGGAATCTCCACACTGCTTTCCATAGTTGTTGGACCAGTTTGCACTCCCACCAGCAGTACAGGAGAGTTCCTTTTTCTCCACATCCTCGCCAACATTTGTTGTTGCTAGTTTTTTTAATATGTGCCATTCTCACTGGTGTACGATGGTATCTCACTGTAGTTTTGATTTGCATTTCCCTGATTACAAGTGATGTTGAACATATTTCATGTGCCTGTTGGCTATTTGAATTTCCTCTTTGGAGAAGTTTTTTTTTTTTTTTTTTTTTTTTTTTAGCTCTTCTGCCCATTTTTTGACTGGGTTATTTACTTTGTTTTTGTTGAGTCTCGTCAGCTCTTTGCAGATTTTTGTGATCAGTCCCTTATCATAAGTGTTGTGTGCAAAATTTTCTAACAATCGGTGTGGTGTCTCTGTTTGGGTTACTGTCTCTTTCGCTGTACAGAAGCTCTTTAATTTGATGTAGTCCCAGCTGTTTATCCTTTCCTTCACTATCACTGCTTTGGGTGATACGTCTTTAAAGATGTTACTGAGGTGTATGTCATGTAGTGTTCCACCTATATTTCCTTCTATATATTTTATGGTTTCAGGTCATGTCTAGTTCTTTAATCCATTTTGAGTTGGTTTTTGTGCATGGTGTGAGGTAGTGGTCAAGCTTCATTCCTTTGCATGTAGCAGCCAGTTTTCCCAGAGCCATTTATTGAACAGACTTTCTTTGCTCCATTGCATATTCTTTGCTCCTTTGTCAAAGATTAATTGACTACAAATCTGTGGGGTTTTTTCCTGGGTTTTCTATTCAATTCCATTGTTCTGTGTGTCTGTTCTTAGTCCAATACCATGCAGTTTTGATTATTATGGCTTTGTAGTGTAATTTGAAGTCTAGAGTGTGATACCTCCATTCCCTTCTTTTTTTTTTTTTTTCAGCAGAGCTTTGGCTATTCGGGGTTTTTGGTGACTCCATATGAATTTTATCAATATTTGTTCTATTTCTTTGAAGAATGTCATTGAAATTTTTATTGGAATAACATTGACTCTGTCAATTGCTTTTGGTAGGATGGCCATTTGGATAAGTTAATTATTCCAATCCAGGAGCAGGATATGTCTTTCCATTTCTTTGTGTCGTCTATTTCTTTTAACAGTGTTTTATAGTTTTCTTTGTATAGGTCCTTTACCTCTTGTGTTAGGTTTATTCCCAAGTATTTGATTTTTTTTTGTTTCAATAATAAAAGGGATGGTTTTCTTGATTTCTTCTGCTTCAGATTTATTGTTTCATATAGGAAAGCTACTGATTTTTGTGTGTTGATTGTGTATCTTGCTACTTTACTAAACTGGTTGATTAGTTTGATTAGTTTTTCTGTGGAATTTTTGGGGTTCTCTATGAATATAATTATATCATCTGCGAATAGTGATAGTTTGACTTCATCCTTCCATATTTGGAGTCCTTGTCTGTCTTTCTATTGTCTTCTTGTTCTGGCTAGGACTTCCAGTATTATATTGAAAAGCAGTGGTGAGAGTGGACATCCTTTCTTGTTCTAGATCTTAAGGGAAATGCTTTCAACTTTTCACCATTGAGAATGATATTAGCTATGGGCTTGTCATGTATGGCCTTTATGTTCCTTGTATCCTGAGAATTTCAAGGGCCTTTATCATAAATGGGTGTTGTACTTTGTCAAAAGCTTTCTCAGCATCTATTGATATTACCATATGGTTTTTATATGTCTTTTTGTCAATATGTTGGATTACATTGATTGATTTTCGGATGTTGACCATCGTTGTGACCCTGGAATAAATCCTATTTGGTTGCGGTGAATTATTTTATGGATACATTGTTGGATTGTGTTGGCTAAAATTTTTTTTTTATTTAAATAATAAATTTTATTTTTATATTCCCCCATACAATTGCAAACGCCCCATTCTGACCCCAATCCCTCCCCTCCCGCCCCCCACCCCCCAAAAAGTGTCTCTGGTTCATAGTTTTTTGTTGATTTTGATTTTCACTTTCTTATATTCATTTTCCTGGTCCCTTATTTAAGTTTTCTAGATTCCTGCTATGAGTGAGACCATCCGGTATTTTTCTTTTTCTTTTTGGCTTATTTCGCTGAGCATGATCCCTTCCAACACCATCCATGTTGCTGCAAATTGCATGTGTTTATCTTTTTTGAATGCTGAGTAATATTCCATGGTGTATATGTACCACATCTTCTTGATCCAGTCATCTATTTTTGGGCATTTGGGCTGTTTCCAAAGCTTAGCTATTGTAAATAGTGCTGCTATAAACATAGGGGTGCAGGTGTTCTTTGGAATTGATGTTTCTGTGTCCTTTGGATAAATACCTAGGAGTGGAATTGCTGGATCATATGGAAGCTCTATGTTTAGTAGGTCCAGAAATCTCCACACAGCTCTCCATAGTGGTTGGACCAGTTTGCACTCCCACCAACAGTGCAGAAGAGTTCCTTTTTCTCCACACCCTCGTGTGTTGGCTAAAATTTTATGGAGGATTTTTGCATACGTGTTCATTAGACAGATTGCCCTGTAGTTTTCTTTTTGTGTGTTGTCCTTGTTGAGTTTTGGTATTAGTGTAATGTTGGCTTCATAAAACGTGTTTGGTATTATCCCTTCCTTCTCAATTTTTAAAAAAAGATTTATTTATTTATGCATACAAGAGCTGGGGTACAAGCCAGAGGTGTGGAGGGGTGAGAGGATTCACCAGAGACAGAGTGGGGAACAGAACAGGCAGATTTACCAAGGTACACTGCTGAAGGGAGCAGCGGGCGAAACAGGAGAGGTCTGCTGTGCCATGTGGGTTGCTCCCTGGTGGGCGGGGATCAAACTGGTGTTGCAGAGGCTGCAACAGCTTCACGGGCTGCATTTTAACCCTTGTGCCACCAGGGAGCCCCATGGGGTGATATTGTTACAAACATTTGGTGTCCTGCACCAACACCTGTTCTTTTCCACCACAAGATGTGTTTGGCAGCTGCAAAGATAGCTCATGCCCAGGACTTATTATGATGTGGTTTTTGGAGTTAGTGGGTTTGGAGTGCAGGGTCCTTGGGTTCACTCTGGGAAAGGTTTCACCAGAACTCCCCTTTCAGTGGCATGTGTTGAGTTTCCCAGGCAAGTTTCTCCATGAGGCAGATGGTAGTTATATTTAAAAGGCAGGTTTATTAGGGACGGCAGAGAAAAAGATACTTGCATAAACACCAGCGGGCAGGAAGAGCTGCCGCGAGAGGGACAGGTTTGCTGAGAGAGGCCTGTATGGTTGCAGGCGGGGGCCCTGAAGGGAGCCGCCTCCACTGATGGAGGTCAGTAAGGAGAAGTCCGGGCAGGTACAGGGCATGGGCAGGCATGAGGCTGTTGCCTCGCAGAGGGAGAGGTTTGGTAACAGGAATCACCTGCATAGTCATGGGTGGGGAGAGGGATGGCTGCCCTTGCCAGGGCAGAGACTGCATAGATATAGTCCTTTTCTCTTTGGGAGGGGTCACTCTTTTGTGGAGTGGCCTATTTGTTGCTGATGTTGGATAACTTGGCAAAACTAGAAAGGGACCACAAGTTCTAGGATGGACCCATCTCCATATCTTTACGCTCAGGCCTATGCTCCACTCTCTAAAGCAGTCTGATCCTGTTTGGACCTTATGCCTTGTGATAAGGCACTGCCCCTGAAGGTCTTGATTTCTACAGCTGGGTTAATGGTTGTTTTACTTCCTCTACTCCCTCCTCCTTGTGTGAGTCAGGTTCTGGTCTTGGGGCACCATCTTTCCAGTTTTTTCATTCTTGTCCTCCATCAACTCTTCCAAGGTAGGAAACTAAATTTGAGACATGTTTTCAATTGCAGTTTGGCAAGGGTGTGTTTTTTTTTTTTTTTTGACTCATTCTTCATCACTGTTGATAGCAGGAGAGTACCCTGCCCCCAGTCTCTGCAGCTTGGCCTGACTCCAACCCCTGCACCACCAAACCACAGAACAGACTCAGTGATGTCAAAGTCTGGGCCACACTGTATTGTACTGCACCATGATTTGCAAAGAGAAACATTATATGTGGAGTGAGAGCCTTCATTTTTCTCATAATGTATTTTGTTTGTTTTTTTTTTATGAATTTTATTGTTATATTCCCCATACAATTGCAGCCCCCCCATTCTGACCCCAATCCCTCCCCTCCCGCCCCTGCCCCCCTAAAAGTGTCTCTGGTTCATAGTTTTTTGTTGATTTTGATTTTCACTTTCTTATAGTTATTCATTTTCCTGGTCCCTTATTTAAGTTTTCTAGATTCCTGCTATGAGTGAGACCATCCGGTATTTTTCTTTTTCTTTTTGGCTTATTTCGCTGAGCATGATCCCTTCCAGCGCCATCCATGTTGCTGCAAATTGCATGTGTTTATCTTTTTTGAATGCTGAGTAATATTCCATGGTATATATGTACCACATCTTCTTGATCCAGTCATCTATTTTTGGGCTTTTGGGTTGTTTCCAAAGCTTAGCTATTGTAAACAGTGCTGCTATAAACATAGGGGTGCAGGTGTTCTTTGGAATTGATGTTTCTGTGTCCTTTGGGTAAATACCTAGGAGTGGAATTGCTGGATCATATGGAAGCTCTATGTTTAGTAGGTCCAGAAATCTCCACACAGCTCTCCACAGTGGTTGGACCAGTTTGCACTCCCACCAACAGTGCAGAAGAGTTCCTTTTTCTCCACACCCTCGCCAGCATTTGTTGTTGCTAGTTTTTTTAATATGTGCCATTCTCACTGGTGTAAGATGGTATCTCATGGTAGTTTTGATTTGCATTTCCCTGATGGCAAGTGATGTTGAACATTTTTTCATATGCCTGTTGGCCATTTGCATTTCCTCTTCAGAGAAGTTTCTTTTTAGCTCTTCTGCCCATTTTTTGACTGGATTATTTTCTTTGTTGTTGTTGAGTCTCATCAGCTCTTTGCAGATTTTTGTGATCAGTCCTTTATCATTAGTGTTGGGTGCAAAAATGTTCTCCCAGTTGGTGGGGTTTCTCTTTGTTTTTGTTATTGTCTCTTTTGCTGTGCAGAAGCTCTTTAATTTGATGTAGTCCCAGCTGTTTATCTTTGCCTTCACTATCACTGCTTTGGGTGATGTGTCTGTAAAGATGTCTTTGATGTGCAGATCACGTAGTGTTTCGCCTATATTTCCTTCTATATATTTTATGGTTTCAGGTCTTATGTCTAGTTCTTTAATCCATTTTGAGTTGACTTTTGTGTATGGTGTGAGGTAGTGGTCAAGCTTCATTCTTTTGCATGTAGCGACCCAGTTTTCCCAGCACCATTTATTGAACAAACTTTCTTTGCTCCAATGCATAGTCTTTGCTCCTTTGTCAAAGATTAGTTGACCATAAATCTGTGGGTTTATTTCTGGATTTTCTATTCGATTCCATTGGTCTGTATGTCTGTTCTTGTTCCAATACCATGCAGTTTTGATGATTATGGCTTTGTAGTATAGTTTGAAGTCTGGGAGTGTAATGCCTCCATTCCCTTCTTTTTTTTTTCAGGAGAGCTTTGGCTATTCGGGGTTTTTTGTGATTCCATATGAATTTCATCAATAATTGTTCTATTTCTTTGAAGAATGACATTGAAATTTTGATTGGAATAGCATTGAATCTGTATATTGCTTTTGGAAGGATGGCCATTTTAATAATGTTTATTCTTCCAATCCATGAGCAGGGGATGTCTCTCCATTTCTTTGTGTCTTCTTCTATTTCTTTTAACAGTGTTTTATAGTTTTCTTTGTATAGGTCCTTTACCTCTTTTGTTAGATTTATTCCCAAATATTTGATTTTTTTTGTTTCAATAACAAAAGGGATGGTTTTTTTGATTTCTTCTTCTTCAGATTTATTGTTTGTGTATAGGAAGGCTACTGACTTTTGCATGTTGATTTTGTATCCTGCCACTTTACTGAACTGATTGATGAGTTGAATTAGCTTTTCTGTGGAGTTTTTGGGGTTCTCTATGTATAATATCATATCGTCTGCAAATAGTGATAGTTTGACTTCTTCTTTTCCTATTTGGATTCCTTGGATGTCTTTCTCTTGTCTTATTGCCCTGGCTAGGACTTCCAGTATTATATTGAAAAGCAGTGGTGAGAGTGGACATCCTTGTATTGTTCCAGATCTTAATGGAATTGCTTTCAGCTTTTCACCATTGAGAATGATACTGGCTGTTGGCTTGTCATAGATGGCCTTTATGATGTTGAGGTATGTTCCTTGTATCCCAAGAATTTCAAGGGCTTTTATCATGAATGGGTGTTGCACTTTGTCGAAAGCTTTCTCAGCATCTATTGATATTATCATATGGTTTTTATATTTCTTTTTGTTGATGTGTTGGATAACGTTGATTGATTTTCGGATGTTAAACCATCCTTGTGCCCCTGGAATGAATCCTACTTGGTCGTGGTGAATTATCTTATGGATACATTGTTGGATTCTGATGGCTAAAATTTTATTGAGGATTTTTGCATCAGTGTTCATTAGGGAGATTGGCCTGTAGTTTTCCTTTTTTGTGTTGTCCTTGTTCGGTTTTGGTATTAGTGTAATGTTGGCTTCATAGAACGTGTTTGGTATTGTCCCTTCCTTCTCAATTTTTTGGAAGAGTTTGTGAAGGATAGGCACTAATTCGTCTCTGAATGTTTGGTAGAATTCATTTGTAAATCCATCAGGTCCTGGGCTTTTGTTTTTGGGGAGGTTTTTGATTACCATTTCAATTTCGCTAATTGAAATTGGTCTGTTTAGGTGTTCTATTTCTTCTTTATCTAGCTTTGGGTGATTGTAGAGTTGTAGGAATTTGTCCATCTCCTCTAGATTATTAAACTTGTTTCCATATAACTGTTCATAGTAGTTACTGATTATTCTTTTGATTTCTGCTGTGTCCGTTGTGATTTCTCCTCTTTCATTGATGATCCTGTTTATTTGTGCTTTCTCCCTTTTTTCCTTTGTGAGCCTGGCTAGGGGTTTGTCTATTTTATTGATTTTTTCAAAGAACCAGCTCTTGGTTTCATTGATCTTTTGGATTGTTTTTTTAGTTTCAATTTCATTTATTTCTGCTTTGGTTTTTATTATTTCTTTTCTTCTACTGGTTTTGGGGTTTTTTTGTTGTTCTTTTTCTAGATCTTTGAGCTTCGAGATTAGGTTGTTTCTTTGAGTTCTTTCTTGTTTCTTGATGTGAGCTTCTATTGCTATATATTTTCCTTTTATTACTGCTTTTGCTGCATCCCATACATTTAGGATATTGGTGTCCTCCTTGTCGTTCAATTCAAAAAATTTTTTAATTTCTTCTTTGATCTCCTCCTTAGTCCAGTGGTCTTCCAGTAGTGTGGTTTTTAATCTCCATGAGGTAGGAAAGTTCCTTGCCTTCTTTTTATGGTTTATTTCTAGTTTGATGCCTTCATGGTCAGAAAAGATGGTTGATATGATTTCAATCTTGGTGTATCTGTTGATGTTTGTCTTGTGCCCCAGTATGTGATCGATCCTGGAGAATGATCCGTGTGCGCTTGAGAAAAATGTGTACTCCGTTTTTTTTGGGGTTTAGTGTTCTATAGATGTCTGTTAAGCCCAATTGCTCTAGGTCCTTATTTAGAGCTTTGGTTTCTTTACTTATTTTTTGTCTTGTTGATCTATCCATTGTTGATAGTGGTGTGTTGAAGTCTCCCACTACGTATGTGTTTTCTCTGATGTCTGTTTTCAGAGAGGACAACAGTTGTCTGATATATTTTGGTGCTCCTTCGTTTGGTGAGTATATGTTAATGAGTGTTATTTCTTCTTGAAGTATTGTCCCCTTGATCATAATGTAGTGACCATTGGGGTCTCTTTTTATCTTTTTTGGGTTTGAAATCTGTTTTATCTGATATAAGTATAGCTGTTCCTGCTTTCTTTTTTGGTCCACTTGCTTGTAGGATTGTTTTCCATCCTTTAACTTTGAGCCTATTTTTATCTTTTGTAGCTAAATGTATTTCCTGGAGACAGCAAAAGGTTGGGTTTTGTTTCTTAATCCAGGCTGCAACTCTGTGTCTTTTTATTGAAGAGTTTAGTCCATTTACATTTAGAGTTAATATTGATATGTTAACATCTGTATTTGCCATTGTGTTTGTCTTTCCTTTGATTTTATTTATTTATTCTTTTAATAACTTTTTTTTTTTTGGCCTTCTTTCATTGTTATTCGTCCCTCTGAGGTTCTGGCTTTAGGACTCCTTGTAGTATTTTTTGGAGTGGGGGTTTAGTTGCAATGAAATTCCGGAGTTTCTGTTTGTCTGGGAAGGTCCATATTCTTTCTTCAAAGAGGAAGGAGAGCTTTGCGGGATAGAGTATTCTTGGTTGGCATCTGTTTTCTTGGAGTCTGTTGACTATGTCCCTCCACTCTCTCCTTGCCCGTAGTGTTTCTTCGGAGAAGTCTGATGTCAGCCTGATTGGCTTTCCTTTGAATGTTATCTGTTTCTTCCCTCTTGCCAGCTTCATTATTTTTTCCTTGTCCTGGATTCTTGGGAGCTTTACTATTATGTGTCTTGCTGTATTTTTTCTTTCGTCGTGGAAGTTTGGTGTTCTTCTTGCTTCTTGTATATCAATTTTCAGCTCCTTCTTCACATTTGGGAAGTTCTCTTCAATTATCTCTTTGAATATTTTCTCTGTTCCTACTTCTCTCTCCTCTCCTTCTGGTATTCCTATAACTCTTATATTTCCTTTCCTCATGGAGTCAGATAGTTCCCGAAGTCTTTCTTCATTCTTTTTCCTTCGTACTTCTCTTTCCTTTTCTGTTTTGGTTTTTTTTATTTCTGTGTCTTCAAGAGCACTTATTCATTCTTCCATTTCATCAATTCTGCTTTCATTGCTTTTCCCAGAATTCTTTAGTTCTTCCACTAATTCTTTGATCTCCTGCATTTCTTTTACTTCCCTCTTTAGGGACTCAATTTCATTCTTCTGATCGTTGATTATTTTTCCCTTATCATTGTTTTCCTTTATGACTTCTGTCAGTTTTTTAATCACGGCAATTTTAAATTCTCTTTCTGGAAGGCTCAGAAGTTCTTCCAAGTTACTGTCGTTGCAATCTGGGGGCTGGTTTTCTTTTTGTGGTGTGCTTTTTCTCTGGAGAGTTGCTAGGTTGCGTGTGGTTCTTCTCCTCCCTACTGTCTGTTTTCTAATTTGCCGTATGCGTTGGGACACTGTGTTGTTGGGACTGGCCGGCATCTTGGGTGGGCTTCTCTTCTCCCCTCTGGTTCCTCCAGGAGTCATCTGTCAGTTTCAAGCAGTCTTTATTGGAGAAAGGTCCCTGTCCTAAAATGTCGATGTGGGGACACACTCCCCTGTGCGCCTGGTCTGCCCCGGCGGTGGGTTCCTGCTCCCCCTCTGGGCTTGGACTGCAGGCCAGGGGGGGTCTGGCGTGGGCGAACTTCCCCCGCTCACCTCTGGCTCCTGAGGAAGCCTTCTGCAGGTAGTCTTTACTGAAGAAATGTCCCTGTTCTAAAATGGTGATGTGGGACACACTCCCTGCGCGTCCGGTGTCAGGCACACTCTTCTGCGTGCCTGGTCTGCCCTGGCTGTGGGTGCTCGCTCTCCCTGTGGGCTCAGACTACTTGTTCGGAAGGGTCCGGGTGTGGGCTATCTCCCCAGCTGGCCACTAGCTCCTTCAGGAGCCTGTGCTGGCTACAAATCGCTAGGTGGCGCCAGAGATCTCTCCTAGAGCCCTTGGGGAGCTTATTTTCCACCCCGTGGGACAGGGAGCAAAGCAGGGATGGTAGGGTACACCTCAACGGCTTTGGGGTGCTGTGTCTGCCTTGTGCCCCACCGTCGTGGGGAACCCACGCCCCTAATTTCGTGCCCTGGGTCTCAGTTCCAAAGCCCTCAGTTCCAGGACGCGGGCTGTAGCCCAGTTCAGTGGCGCGGGAATGGCGCCTTTTGCACCGCTCCCGTGCCTGGGCGCCTGGTTCCTGCTTACTCAGGGAGGGACCTTCACCTCAGTGAGGACCTCCGCGCGTCTCCCCGCAAGCCTAGGTCGTCTCCCAAGCCTAGGTCGCAGGCGCGGGGACCTGGGCAGCCGCGATCCTGGTCTGCACTTGCTTTTCAAGCGCGCCGAGCGCGCCGCTATCCGCGCAAGCTTACCGGCAGCCCGGGCTGTGTGCGCGTCTCCCGGGGTCTTTGTTCTTCTCTAATGGCGCCCGGAGCCGTTCGCTCACCGCCGCGGCGAATCCTGCAGGGTTCGCCTCAGCTCCCGTTCAAGGGTTGTGGTGGCTGCAATAGTTCCTTTCCACTCACAGTCCCGCTTGCTGCGTCGTTTGTTCTTGGTGGCCGTTTTGGTTTGTTGTTTCCCTCCTCTCTGCCGGTCGGAGAGTGCCGCCTCTGTGGGCGGGGGAGGGGAGCAGGGTTCTGCGCTTCCCTCCCTTCTAGTCCTCTTTTATGGCCACTTTCTTCTTTGGGTAGTTTGCTGGAGTCGTCCGTTTATCTTCCGTGTCCCAGTTCTCACTGGGACCTGCCGCTTTTCCTCCCTATTAACTTTTTTTAACGGGAGATCTTACTCGCAGCGTCTCCTCGCCGCCATGTTGCTCCGCCCCCCTGTCTCTCATAATGTATTTTGAATAACAGCTGCTTTTTAATGTTTGCAATAGGATCCATTTCAGGATCTGCAGGTAAATGATGTTTTAGTCATGCTTTTATTTTATTTTATTTATTTTTTTACAGATTTATTTACTTATGAGTACAAGAACTGGGGTGCAGGCCAGAGGTGTGGAGGTGGGGGTTAGGGGATTCACCAAAGAGTGGGGAACAGAACAGGTGGAGTGACTGAAATCCACTGCTGAGGGGAGCAGCAGAGAGACAGGAGAGTTTTGCTGTGCCCTGTGGTTCACCTTCCTGGCTGGGGATCGAACTCCTGTTGCAGAGGCTGCAGATGGCTTCACAGTGCAGTGCTAAACTCCTGTGCCACCAGGGAGGCTCCAAGTCATGCTTTTATGTCAGCTTCAAGTAAGGGGATTTTTAACAATGATTTAAAAAAAATCTTTCCCAGAAATTTAAGCAAACTTGTTTGCTGTTTTAATGACTTGCGGTGGACACTGTCGGTGAAAGGCTGGGAGTCTCGGAGCCTGCAACAGACCTGCCTGTGCCTCCTGCCCCAGCTCACCTGCCACAGCCCACTGTGCCCTCTGACCCAGCCCTTTCTGTGCCGCCAGCCCCAACTGTGCCCCCTGCCCAGCCTGTGCCACCTGCCCCACACAGCTGTGCCACCATCCCCACCCAGCTTATGCTCCTTACCCCAGCCCCACTGTGCCACCTGCCTCAGCCCCGCCTGCCCCAACCTCTCCAATGCCCCCTGACCCAGTCCTGCCTGTGCCTCCAGCCCCAGTCCTGCCTGTGCCACCTGGCCCAGCCACATCTGCCCCAGCCCCTCTGGCTCCAACCCTGCCAGCATTGCCTGCCCCAGCCCTGCCTGTGCCACCAGCCCTGCCTGTGCCACCTGCCCCAGACCTTCTGTGCCCAGGCCCTTCCTTTCTGGCAGTTGGTATTCCCAGTGAAGTGACCCACCGAACGGGCCTTTAATTTCCTTTGTTTTTCTTTTTAAAGATTTATTTATTTATGCATACAAGAACCTGGGTACAGGCCAGATGCGCAGGAGTGTGAGAGGATGCACCAGAGACAGAGCAGGAAACAGAACAGGCAGACTGACCGAAAATACACTGCTGAGGGGAGCAGTGGGGAGACAGGAGAGGTCTGCGGCGCCCTGTGGGTCACCTTCCTAGCTGGGGATCGAACTCCTGCTGCAGAGGCTGCGGATGGCTTCATAGTGCTGTACTTAACCCCTGCGCCACCAGGGTGGCCCCTAGTCATGCTTTCGAGTCAGCTTCAGGTAAGGGGATTTTTTAAGAATGATGTAAAAAAAATAGTCTTTTCCAGAAATTCAAGCAACCTTATTTGCCCTTTTAATGACTAGCGGATCATTTAGGGTCACAGTATTTTGGGTGAGGAGGGGCCATATTTGTCTGCATCTCAGTGTTTATTTGCAACCCGTCCCCAACGCCTGCGGCCGGGTGGGCGTGGCCGCCGGCAGCTCCCGCCCCCCGCAGCCCGCCCAGCGCACCTGGCTGCACCTGCGCCGCTACCGCGCGTGCGCGTAGCTAAGGCCCGACCCCTGGCCCGACTCGCCCCCGGACTCGGGTTGAGGTTCCGGCTGGGGTGAGCCTGGTCCTTCAGGAACCCAGTGAGGGCGCCACTGCCCTTTGACCTGGGGAGCCGGCGGCCTTTGAGCGGGCAGGTGAGACCGACGCAGGGAAGGCGCGAGCATCTCCTGGCGGCGGCGACTGCGAGGGCTCGGGGAGGCCCCAGCGCGGCGGGCTGATGTGGAGAACTGGGGCTTTGGGGGTTCATTTTGGGATCGGCAGGACGCAGGGGTCCGGCTCCCTCCTGCGCGTGGCCCCGCTGCTGCCCGAGGCGTTTGCTCCCGACTGAGGCCCTCAAGGGCGCCCTGGCGGGTCCTGGGCCCTCAGATCCCCACGCCGGCCTGTGCGTTTTCATCCCCGCGGGTTTACAGTGTACTTTGGGGCGGGTTTTCCACTTTCCTGGGGCCGATCCCCTTTCCCGCCCCTGGTCCAGAAGGCAGGAGGCCGAGCCGCGCCCCAGTCTCCCGGGGTGCAGGTTCTGACAAGTGGGCTGTATGGCATCTGGGGCTCTGCGTTTCTCAAGGGGTCTGCGATGCTGCCCGTGCTGGTCCTGGGCCCACATCTGAGGGCTGAGGCGTCACTTACCTGTCTCGCAGCTGATGTGGCCATTCAGAGCCTGGAAGGGGTAATTTGACACCTGGAAACTGCCTCATGAGGCAACTTTTGACTCTCCCTTGAATAGACTCCTGGCTTTCCTGAGCCTTGAGTGACCAGGAGCCACAGGGCCTCCGCACTCTGGCTGCCCGTCTCTGGTTTTCTAAAATGGGTTATTATTAACCGACTCAGTGTAGTGAAAGCAGTGACCCTCTCTGCTTCAATAAAGGGCCCACCCGAAAAACACAGCAGGTGGAGCTGGGGACTGTCACCAATGGGGTGTGGCAAGTTCTTCATAGGGGATAATCTGAGACACTGAAGGGCTCTTTCCTGAGCTCTGGAGATCTTTTCTCTATGACACCTGGTGCCAAGAGGATTCCTCTTATTTCAGGAGCTGCATAAGCCACAGTGACTCATTCACCTGGGAACTGGGCATTTTGTAGATAATCCACTTTGCCTCTTAACTGTTCTAATGTGTTAAAGTGATGTTACCTCCTTTCTTGCAATCCCCTGTTATGAGGAGAAGTTGGGCTCCTCAGGGAAGGAGAAAGGAATTTCATTTACTGAGCACCTGCTAGAGGTGACCTGAGGCCCTGCAATGCACGCATGACTGAAGTGAGTGATCGCCATTAATGACACTATGGAGATGTTACTCCTACTCTGTGGTGGAGAACCCTAATGTTGGCGTGTTTACAGCTCCTTGACAGGGCTCTGGTTATTCCCAGATGTGTTTTCCCTTTCTCATTACTTCATTGGAGTCTTAGCACCCAAATATTGACAGTGCTTCTGGCTCTGTAGAGATGGCAAGCCTGCCTGGAAGTCAGCCCACAGCTGCAGTTCCACAAAAGCGGAACTTTCTGTGTTGCTGCCACCATCTTTCTTATTGACTGTGGAATTTCTGCTACTATCATCAGGATCTGAGCTCTAGGAGAGACAGAAAATGACAGCGTGCCATTGGCCGGACCCTGGGGATGGCTGTAAATGTGGGGCGAGTTGATTTGGAACACAGGAATTTCATTCTATACTGTCCTATTCTTTTTCGTGGTTTGTTTTTTGGTAAAGCCAATGAACTAGGCAGAGGGATGATCTCTCAATTACTTCAAATCTTGTTTGATGAAACATCATGGCTCCATTTGTCATTTGGCCTTTTTCCTTCCATAGGTATGTACAGCTTTCAGAACTCTTGTATTGGAAAGCTCGAAGGGTCTGGACTTTCAATGAGTCTCCTATTGTCTCTCTTTTTTAATCAAAGCAATACAAATCTTGTGAGTTAAGCAGAATACATTTCTAAATTTAAAAATTAAAAAAAAAAAAAAGGCAAAATGTGTTTGTTTGGATTTACGAACAAGCAGGGGCCTAGATTTGGGCCAGAAACCCAAACCCCCTCACTAACATCAGTGAGGTGACCTTGACATTCACTCCAAGTAAATCTGCTCTACCCAAACCTGCCTGACTGGCAGGAAGGCCATAGTTTACCCTTAAAGTAGTTTTTCTATGACCACAGTAGAATGATTCACTTTGAAAATAATTTGATGTTCCTTTTCACCTGTGAAGGATCGGGGATATAAGTGCACCGGTGAGTTTTCACAAGCTAGAGTCGACTGGTTCTGATGCTCAGAGAGAGCTGTGTACATTCTAGGAAATTTCAACCATAGATGAAAATAAAATGACCTATGGCCAATGATGATCTTTCATGCACAGAGAAACACTTTTATGAGTTAGCTGACTTTCTTCCCAGTGATTTCCATTATTTTGAATTATGACCTAGAACACTTGTGTATCAGGGCAGTTCGTATCCATGTAAAGTTTCAGAATCACAACATGAACTCCCATGAACTGGGGGAAGAAACATACCATCACATGTCATCATCTTCTGAGTTCGCACCAATAGGTGACCTTTACAATAACAATTCCCCATGCTCTTCACGACACATTCTCTCATAATGGTGTATTATGAAATGTAGTATGAAAACATGGCTTTCATTTTGTTTGGTATGTGAAATAGAAATCAATCCTTTTCAGTTCGTTTTCTATGGAGACTCTTTCAACAAGATGTGGGCAAGGTGATCCCCAGGATTGGCTGCAGCTAGAGCCTCCTGCTGTCACTGTTGTATCGTATTCCACTAGATGCCAAGTCCATTCTTGTCCACATGCACACTAGGTGAATTCATTCCTATTTTCTATCCATGCTGGAATAACACTATCTCGAGGATTTTATATCCCACTTTCTTACTGAACATGGTCACATTTGATGTATCTGTAAGATAGAGTGGACTGTTTCCTGGGGTTTTCATTGAGATGGTTTCCAATCATTTCTTCCTGTAAATAGCGAGCCAGGGGACATTTTCATGAATCAAGATTTCTTTTAAATATTTATATATGCACACAAGAACCTGGATGTAGGGCAGAGGGGGGTGTGTGTGTTTGTGTGTGAGTGATGGGGATGGGATGTGGGTAGATGGTGAGAGGATCCACCAGAGACAGAGTGGGGCAGTAGAACAGGTCAGTTGACTGAAAGACACTGCTGAGGGGAGCAGCAGGGAGACAGGAGAGGTCTGCTGCGCCATGTGGCTCAGCTCCCTGGCCAGGGATTGCATTTAGCAGCTTCGTAGTGCTGAGACTATACCCCTTGTGCCACCAGGAAGGCCCCTCATTTGTGTTCTTTGGGTAAATCCCTAGGAGTAGACTTGCTAGGTCATGTGGAAGATCCACTTTCAGTCTTTTAAGGAATGTCCACACTTCTTTCCATAGTGCCCGGACTAGTTTACACATCCACTAACAATGTAAGAGGGTCCTTTTCTCCACATCCCCGCCAGCACTTCTTGTTTGTGTTTTTTGGTTTTTTTTTTTTTTTTTTTTTTTTTAATTATGGGCCATTCTTACAGTTGTGAGGTCTTGTCTCATTATGGTGTGGTTTGCCTTTCCCTGATGATAAATGATAGAATTTTTTCATGTGCCTGTTGGCCATCTGTATGTCTTCTTTGGAGAAGTGACTATTTAGCTGATTTTCCCATTTTTTGATTTGGTTGTTTTCATTTTGTTGAGTCGCATAAGTACTTTGTAGGTCTTTGATATTAATTCCTTATCAGATATAGGGTGTGCAGATATTTTCTCCCATTCAGAGGGTGTCTCTTTGTTTTAGTCACTGTCTTTTTTGCTGTACAGAAAACTTTTAGTTTAATATAGTATCTGTTGTTTACTTTCTCCTTTACATCATGTTTCTGAGATTTATGTTAGGGAGCATTTTGCATAGGTTTCTCTCTCTATATTTGATGGTTTCAGGTCTTATATCCAAGTCTTTTATCCATTTTGAATTGATTTTCATGTGTGGCATGAGATCATGGTCTAGTTTCATTACTTTACATGTAGCAGTTCCAATTTTCCAGCACCCTTTATTGAAGAGGCTTTCCCTGTTCCAGTGTATGTACTCTGCTCCTGCCTTGTATATGAATTGTCCATAAACATGTGGTTTTATTTCTGGGCTCTCAATTCTATTCCATTAGTCTGTGTGTCTGCTTTTTTTTCCATTACCATGCTGCTTTAACTACTATGGCTTTATAGTATAGTTGGAAATCAGAAGTGTGATACCTTCATTCCCCCCCTTTTATATCAGGAAAGCTTTGGCTATTTGGGGTCTTTTGTGTTTTCTTATTAACTTCAGTAATCTTTGTTCTATTTCTTGGAAGAATGCCATTGGGATTTTTATTGGGATTGCATCGAAGCTATAAATTGCTTTGGGTTGGATGGCCATTTTGACAATGTTGATTCCTCCAACCTATGAGCTGGGTATATTTTTCTATTTATTTAATGGAAGGACGATGGAAAACAGATAATCTAGGGTCTGTGGGCCAGGATAAATTTCAGTGTTTGTCCTTAGAATAATGGATATCGACATAATCCTTGTTGTTAGCTTTCACCGCATTTACAGGATGACTCTAAGAGTTTCTTGTGTTTTTTAAATAATTAAGAATGTCTCACTTCTTGCCCCCCACCAAAAAAAATCTCTTTCCCCCGTATGAATTACCTCTGCATTCTGGCAAGAACTTTCACATTATGCATAGGAATATAATAAAAATGAACATAAAATTCTGCCTGACAAGCATAAAACAAAACAAAGTATTTGGGAATGTAATTTATTTAATAAATAAGATTAGCTGAATGTTGATGGAAGAACAGTTAATAGTTTAATAAAAAGTATATTTTATATATATAGTCTATTTTCTTCTGAATAACATGTAAAGTGTATTGATCAAGCTCATATATAAACATAATTAGGAAATATCTAGAAGAATCCGTGTGCAGTGTCATTCAAAAATCACAGTTCTTGAGTTCACTGGGTCATATCATTTCAGTCTAGTAAGAAATATAAACCAAAAGCTCATTAAGTAGTCAACAAATTTTCATTATTAAACTTAGTAGAGCCTTAGTTTTATTGGAGAAATATACTACCATTTAAATAATGATAAAAAGAACAGATTTAAGATAGAGATACCAGAAGTAGCTTTAGTTTTTCTTAGGATAGGAAGTTCAAAATGCAGAGTTACAAATGAAACAATTTCATATGCCAGAGGTTTTTTGTTTATTGTTTTTGTTGTTTAGTTTTTTTTTTGGCTAGGACAAGGGGAGGAAAAATCAATGAAGGTGTTTACCAGAGGAACAAAGGTACTTCTTTATGGGTAAGAAATAGTGGGTTAGTCTTTTTAGAAAAGAATTTTACCAAAAGAAGAAAAGAAGTATGGATATAAACAAAACCACATTTATTCCTGTTAACATAGACCAGGTCAGTAACTCTTTTTGACTACTCCAAGCATTTTTTTTTTAAATTAAACACATTTAAACATACAATAAAACAATTAACTCCCAACATTATAAATTTAAGACATTTATGCTTTAATTAAACCATTGCATTTTGAACTCATTTTTGTTTACCAGAAATTTTTAGATCAGGATCTCAAAATTTTGTTTGTTTGATTTTTCAATTAGAATGTATAATGGCACCATTTTAACAAGGCAACCCTCTGGAGACAAAAAACACAAAGGCAAAAACAAAGATACGAGATCTCTCATTGAGAATTTGGGCCATTTGCACTAATTTTTAGAGAGAGTTATTCTACCAATATTTGTGACAACACTGACAACAATTATTTATTTTTAAATAATAATTTTTAACTAACTCCTTCAGAGAAGAAAACTTTTCTCAAGTTTTGTTTTTTTAAAAATGGAGCTTGAAGTTGTTTTATTTATTTATTTATTTATTTTTTGTGGGACCCTTGCCGGCGGCCGGGGAATGAACCAGCGCTGCAGAGGCCCTCACAGCCCAGCGCTTAGCTGCTGTGCCACCAGGGGAGGCCCTGGTTTGTTTTTTTTTAAGATTTTATTTATTTATACAATAGCTGGAGTACAGGCTAGAGTCGCGGAAGGGTGAGAGGATTCACCAGAGAGAGTGGGGAGAGAACAGGCAGATGGATGGAAAGCATTGCTGAGGGGAGCAGCGGGTGAGACAGGAGAGGTCTGCCACACCATGTGGGTATCTCCCTAGCTGGCAGGGAATCGAACCGGTGCTGCAAAGGCTGTAGACAGCTTCACAGTGCTGTGCTCAGCCCGCTGCTCCACCAGGGAGGCGCATTTCTAAAGCATTTCTCAAGTTTTATATGTAGGAATGCCCTTAGGTTCTAAAGAAAGTGGGGCAGAATATTCCCCCAAATTCATATTCATAAAAATTATTCATAAAAATATTCATAATATTTTTTGAATATTCATAAAATGAATATTCATAAAAATATGAGTTTTTTTAAGTCCATATTTTTCCTTAAATTCCTAGAAGAGATTTTGGATGGGTGGACAGTTTCACCAAAACGATATACCTTTTCAAGACAAAGCTAGACTAATTCCTAAAACAAGTTTTTCAAGTTAAGTCAATACAGCCATTTAAGTTTGTTTGTTTGGGTAATTAAAGAGGTTTCTAATTTGAGATGGAAACTAAAGTCCTTACTGTTCTAGTAAGTATCCCATTTAAATCATTTTAAAACCTCTAGAGGGCCTCCCCGGTGGCACAGCAGTTGAGCGCTGGGTTGCGAAGCTGCCCGCAGCCTCTGCAGCGCCGGTTCCATCCCTGGCTGCTCCCCAGCCACCGGAGGAGGGTCCCGCATGGCGCACAGACCTCTCCTGACTCCCCACTGATCCCCTCAGCAGTGTATTTCAGTAGATCTGCCTGTTCTGCTCCCCTCTCTGTCTCTGGTGAATCTTCTCACCCCCTGTAACTCTGGCTTACATCTCAGTTCTTGCAGCATAAATAAATAAACTAAATCTTTTTAAAAGATTATATAAATTATAGCTCAGCACAAAGGATAAATAAAACAAAATTTTTCAAACAAACTCATCTCCAAAATATAGCTCTCTTTTCTTACATCATATTTTTAGAGTGTGTTTAGGAAAAAGAAATCACCAGAATGGCCTCCCTGGTGGTGCAAAGGGTTAAGCAACGTACCATGAAGCAATCTGCAGCCTCTGCAGCACGAGTTCAATCCCCGGCCGGCCAAGGAGAAACCCACATGGTACAGCAGACCTCTTCTGCTTTACCCGCTGGTCCCCTCAGCAGCGTACTTCAGTCAGTCTGCCTGTTCTGTTCCCACCTCTGTCTCTAGTGAATCCTCTCATCCCCAACACCTCTGTCTTGTGCCCCGGCTATTGTATGCATAAATAAATCTTTTTTTAAAAAAAGATAATAACGGGCCTCCCTGGTGGCGCAGCGGTTGAGTGCTGGGTTGCGAAGCTGCCCGCGGCCTCTGCGGCGCCGGTTCGATCCCCGGCTGCTCCCCGGCCACCGGAGGAGGATCCCACATGGCGCGCAGACCTCTCCTGCCGCCCGCTGCTCCCCTCAGCAGTGTACTTCGGTCCTTCTGCCTGCTCTGCTCCCCGCTCTGGCTCTGGTGAATTCTCTCACCCTCCCATGCTTCTGACTGTACCCAGTGCATGTATAAACAAAAACAAACAAACAAACAAATAAATAAAACATGCCTCTATTTAAAAAAAAAAAAAAGATAATAACAGGCCATCTGTCACTTTCAGTATGTCTGGGGCGTCCCTATTCCTGGGTGTCTGTGTCATACGTGGTAATATCCTCTATTCCTATGGGGTGATCACAAGATTCCCATGGGGCAGGGGCAGGTGGTTGGAAGGGGACGCAGTTTCCAGGTTTGCTCTGGGTGCTGTATCCATTGTGTGCAACTGGGTAAACAGCACATTAAGCAGGATGGCACTGACGGCTGAGCGTCAGTCAGAAAGTTGAGGTAACGCGAGTAATTACAAGAGATGAGCTGCCCTTCCTGGGTTAAGGGAAGACTCACTGTTCAAACACCTGTGTGCAAGGGCAGATAGTATAAATGTGAAATTTTAGAATTACCAAATGAATTCTGTTAACTGGGTGAAGAAACACAAGACCACACTTTATCATAATCTTCCTCTCTGAGTAAGCACAAATATGTGGCTGTCATAAGTATTTCCCTTGCCCATCATGACAATTCATCACCTAAGTGTGTGTCACTAACTGTATACTTAACACATGATTTCAATTTTGAGTGTTTAAAATTTAAATCAATCATAAAATGTTCATTTTATATCTTGACTCTTTCACTCAACATGTAGGCAAGATGACCCACAAATTGGATTTAGCTAGAGTCTCTGTAGTTTCACTGTTGTATAGTATTCCACTTAATGCAAAGTAACTTCTCCCTTCTATTCTACATGCACAGTATATTATTTCATTAATATCTTATATCCATGCTGGAATAACAATATCTTTGCAATTTTGTATCTTTCTTCATTTAACATTATAAGTATTTTTCAAGTCATTGAAAACTATTCAGAGTTATTGTACCTAGTTGCTACATTTATTGTCCTATATTTGTCTCCTGGGATTTTGACTGAGATTGTTTCCAAGTATTTGTTAGTGTAAGAAGGTGCTGGTTAGCATTTTTACAAATAAAGATTTGTATTTGTGTTCAAAGCATTTGCTTAGGTCATTTCCTCAATGCGTGCGTGAGCGCGCACACGCATGCGCGCACACGCGTGCGCGCGCACACACACACACTTCCCAATTCTAAGATTCTAAATTCAAAGTTCCCCGCAGAAGGGCATACAAATTTGTTCTTGTCTCTGAGAGAAGAAGAATCCCTATGTCAGCTGCTACTTGCCTCCATTTCATTCTCTCTTCCCACCTTCAAGGCTCTGACCTCACAAACTCCACGCTTCCTGCTGCCCCCTCTGCGCGGGCCTTCCTCCCTCCCCCCACCCCCCCACTCTCTGTCATCTCCCCCCTTGCCCATGGCTGCCAGGCCCTGGGGTGCAGGGCAGGTTCTTCTCCCACAGCCCCCGTGCAGGGACTCCTCCCATGGGCGCCCTGGCTTTACTGTGGGCAGGGTGCAAGGCTGCGGCCTCCAGGCCCCGCACCACTGCTCTGGCTGCTTGCAGGGAGGGAGCTGTTCTGGGCATGACTGGGGTCTCACAGTGTCCCTGGTCTCTCCCCCTTGATGGCGGTGGCCTCCTCACTTTACGTCCAGTTGTGACACCCACAGATGTCCCCAAACATGGTCAACCACCCCTGGTCTAAATGAAGGGGTGTCCCTCACTAGGTGGGGTGCCGCACACATGCATGGGGATCCCACAGAACAACATATGAGCCAAGCACACACGCGTGACCATGTGTGAGCTGCCGGCCAGCCATGGCTCTCCTGACTAGAAACACTCTCTAAACCTGCAGTGACCAGTCCCCACAGGGCTTCCATTTCAGATGGTCTAGAAATAGACCCAGGTGTCTTATCCAGAATTTAGAACATAAATTTCTGTCTGTACCAGAAAGTAGAACTCAACAGATTATTCAATGATGGGGGGCACTCAGCCTCCAGACTCCGCCCCAGGGGTGGCCAAGGCCAAGTGTCCTTGCTCCCCGGCTTATGCCCGGCGACTCCAGGTTCCCAAGGACAAGTGGCCTAAATATTTGACTTCTTTAGTGGCCATACAGTATTCAGCTTGTTCTGTCCATTAATAAGTAATATTTGATGGACCTCTCATATGACCCAGGGTCCCAATCCTAGGACCCAGAAACACTAATTTGAAAGGAAACCTGTGCTCCGATGTTCACTGCGGCACCATTAACAATAGCCAAATTATGGAAACAGCCTAAATGCCTCCAAACAGATGAATGGATCAAAATGTGGACTATATACACAATGGACTACTACTCAAAAAGATAAACTCATGCCACTCATAGCAACATAGTTGGAGCTGGAATGGATGATGCTAAGTGAGATAAAGCAGAGGAAATATACAAATATTGGATGGTTTCATTTATAGGTGGAATACAGGGAAGCTGAGTGAAGGGTCAGGAAAAAAAGAGACAGAACTTGCAGGCACCCATAGGTCTGAGGCAAACAGCAGTGGAGGGGAGGGGGTGAAATCTGGGGAGGGAAGCTCACAAGGGACTATGCTGACAGTACATAGGTGCTGCCGTGGGGGGAGAATTATGGGGACTACGCCTGAGGGGGGGAAGTCAAATAGTCTACAAAATGAACAATGATGTCAGGAGATAAATATCAATAAATAAAAATAAAGAACAAATACAGTAGAGGGGCTTGATCACATTAATAGCAAGTGATGGGAAGAATCTAAAAAATTGACTACAAAATAGAAAGAAAACAAAACAGCATAGAGAAGAAAGAATTTTAAAAAACAAGTATTTGAGGGTGTTTACAATATTACCGGAGCTTGATCTAAGAGAAGTTCAATTTACATTGTCTTCATCCCCAGTACAGCTCAGCAAAGGACAGTGACAATAGCTACGGCCCAAAATCTATTGTCAAAAAGTTATAGCCGCCTCCTGTGTTTGGTCGGCCTGGTGCTCTGCTGTGGTTGTATGCATGGAGCCGAGGAGAGAGGTGCTCCTGCTAATTCCAAAGAGCAGAACAGAGATCACATCCTGATGAGGAGGTGGTCAGGGGACACAACGGCCCATTATCTTTAAGGCTCGCAGATCAAGCCTCAGGAATCCAGCCAAGATCACATGAGCTGCAGAAGCCAGAGAAGAAGGCGAAGAGGAGTACAGGACGGGGTCACAGTCCCGTGACCACCACAGCGATGACTCCCCTCCCGGCTTTGGGCAGCGCCTGCTGAGTCCTCTCTACAAGTGCCCCGACCAGGGGCTGCAGGGGAAGAGGACATCCCTGACCTGTCTTCAGGCTTCTGAGTAGTTGAGGAGACTTTGTTGGAGTCTCCACCGCCTCATGTGTCTGTCCTAGAACCCGCCAGACCAACGTGCCTGAGCTATGAGGGGTCTCTTGTCTTCCCCCTTCCTCGCCCCCACCACCTTTCAGTCTTTCCCATGCTACAGAGTGATGGCCGGACTCACTGTGGGGACATCGCCCAGGTGCAAATATCCCTCCAAAAGGGCGTTTTCTGAACGGGAGTCTCCATGGGAATATGAAAAGGGAGTCCGCAGCAGTTGGCACCTCTGTCCGTGCACCATCTATCTACCTGCAAGGGAGGAGAATACGCCCCCACCCATATGCCACTATGGCCCACTGATTCTGTGCATGAAAAGACCATGAGAAAAAGCTGGATCAAGAACACTGAACCTCCACTCTCCCTTCAAGCAGATGAATCTTCTCCTGACCTAGGGCTCCGTGAGGAAGAGGTGGAGCTCACAGGGGGTTGTGCAGCATTCCTCTCGTCTCTGCCTGCCCCGGGGGCTGGCTCCTCCATTTTTTCCCTGGCTGCTGTTCCCACCCCAAAGCCTTGCCCTGGTCTAAGGGCCAGCGCCCATTTTGTTCTGAGGACCAACCCAAAATCTGCTTGTCTTTCCCTAGAGAAGAGAGATTTGTATGGGGATGCGACACCTGACACCACCCATTATTAAAAATTCTTTCCCGTTTCTTCTTGCACGTCCCAGTTTGGGCGGAGGCTCTTCTGATTTACCCAGCAATTTCTTTCCAACAAGAATTTCTTCTAAAGCACAGGGAGCTGTAAATGGAACATCTGCACCATCTTCTGGCGAAGACAGAGAATAGCTTTTTAAAAAATGAGAATGAGGGCCTCCCCGGTGGCGCAGCGGTTAAGCGCTGGGTTGCGAAACTGCGCGCGGCCTCTGCGGCGCCGGTTTGATCCCCGGCTGCTCCCCGGCCACCGGAGGAGGGTCCCACATGGCGCGCAGACCTCTCCTGCCGCCCGCTGCTCCCCTCAGCAGTGTACTTCGGTCCTTCTGCCTGCTCTGCTCCCCGCTCTGGCTCTGGTGAATTCTCTCACCCTCCCTCCCGCACTTCTGACTGTACCCAGTGCATGTATAAACAAAACAAACAAACAAACCAGCAAACAAATAAATAAAGCATGCCTCTATAAAAAAAAAAAAATGAGAATGAAAGATTTAAATTTTTCCAATTAAAAGAAGTCACTGGGGCCTCCCTGGTGGTGCAAGGGGTTAAGAGGCACCCTATGAAGCTGTCCACAACCACTGCAGCACGAGTTCGATCCCCTGGCCGGCCAGGGAGCAACCCACATGGCACAGCAGACCTCTCCTGACTTGCCCACTGCTCCCCTCAGCAGTGTATTTCATCAGTCTGCCAGTTCTGCTCCCGATCTGTCTCTGGTGAATTCTTTCACCATCCCTCGCCTCTGACCTGTACTCCAGTTCTTGTATAAATAAATAAAATCTAAAAAAAAAAATGTTAAAAAATACAAATTAATTAAAGACATAAAACAAATTTTTAATTAGGAACATAACCAATGGAAAATCAACATAAAAACTGTTGTTGTGCCTGTTCAAGAAGAAAAACAAAAAGCAAAGTGAAAACACTAAATAGATAATTGATTGATTGATGGCGGAGGGATGGATGGTTAGATCAATCTATCGATCCATCGATCATAGGTCAATTGATAAACATAGAATATAGATAGATGAATTTGGTAAAGTTTAGAAAGAATCTTCTAAATTTCCAGCAATTATTCAGAAAATTCTGTCCACTTTAAAGAAATACATAAAGTCACACCTTCTTGGAAATATTAGATGCAGAAGTGAAAGGGACAGGTTCTGCAGATTTCTGAAGGAAAGATTGAGACTGACTATACTGAAGCAAGTTATTATTCAAGACTGAAAAAAGAGAAAAAAAGTAAAATTCTAAAAATTAACTGGAAATTTAACAATACCTAAAGATTGGTACATCCCAATAATAACAATAGAAATGGTGAAGCAATTTAGAGTACAATAAATTTACAAATAGAACAATTTTTAAATAATTTATAATGTTTTGCTTTCAAAACTCAGTATTTACTAAAAAATAATGATTCAACTAACATTATGGGCAAAACTAAAGCCCAAAACTTTGCTAAAAACAAAAAACCAAAGAAACAAGAAAGATTTAGATGGGTTTGGAGATGCTGAAGAGGGGTTGGAAGACTATGGGATAACTTTTTCCCATTTCCTTTAAGAATGCCATTGTTAATGTTTCTTTCTAGGCATGGGTAGTGAAAAAATATATATGATTAATATTTGTAGACCAATTTTCCATTAGAACAGACAGTTTATAAAAGTCAAAATTAATTTTTAGTAACATTGGACACGCATAAGAGTATACAGAAAGTATTCTGGAAAAACAAAATATGAAAATAAGATGTCAAACAACACATATGTATTGTATATAATAAACTTAAGAGAGAAAGGATTCACTTGAGGAGAGAGTACACATGAGTGAATACATAGCACACAGCAAAACCTAAAGGATGCTGAAAGTCAAGATTAAGAAAATCCTTCATATGATTTAGAGGAATGAGAACATTAAAAATCAGGCATCACAATATTTGTGTCAGATACCTTTTAATTAAGATTTAAAATTTTAAAGCACACTGAAATGAGAAAAGCCTCTTAAAATACACTGGAATGAGAAAAGCCTCTTCAATAAATGGTGCTGGAAAATTGGACTGCCACATGTAAAATGATGAAACTAGACCATTACCTCACACCACACATGGAAATCAACTCAAAATGGCTAAAAGTCTTGTATATAAGACCTGAAACCATCAAATATATATAGAAAAACCTATGCAAAAACGTTCCCAAACACTGACCAAATCTCTACATCCCTTATCAGAGGAGAAGGAGGCATCTTCTGTCTGCATCACCCATGCCCTTGTTGCAGGGCTTCCCGGTGCCCCCCCAGAGCTGACCCTCCATCCTCTGCCCTTTGTATTTTAAGATGTTATTGAGGAGGGGGCTGAGGCCATGTTGGCGAGTTACTCAGTTTTCCTGGGTCTTCCCCAGGTGTGCAAGGAGGTATCCATGTTCATTCAAATGTATTTTTCTCCCACTATTAGCCCTTTATTACAGGAAGGTCTCCATCAAGAACCCTGCAGGATAGAGGGGAAACTACTTTTCCTCCTTCCAGGATCCTGGCGCATACCCAGAGGAGTTTACAGAATGGGCCCCAGGTGTCACAGGGCAAACCTGAAGGAAAGGGTTGACCCAGGTTAGGAGTCCTCACCACATGCTGAAGAATCCAGGGCAAGGCCCCCAAGAGGCAGACGCATCTCCCAAGTTCCTTTCAGCTTCCCCTCCTAGCTCAGCTCCACCTTTAGTGGGTGGTGCGGCAGGGAGCCTGGAACCCCCCCCTTTGCAATCAGGATGCTGTCTGTCCTCCCCCTGGTACCATAGTATCAGGAGGAGATGTGGGTGCAACCAGAAACCAACAAGGACACAGCGGCCCACCTGTGCTTGGGTTTTTTGGGTCTGGTGGCTCCGCTCCGCCACCACTGCCCAGCAGCCCCTGCTCAGGGGTCAGGGCGTGGGGTGCAAAAAGCCCCACTTTTACCATCAGTTAGCCATGAGCGCTGCCCCTGCTCCGAGGGGGCCCCTCATCCTCGTAAGGGACAGGGCCAGATGTCAGACGAGGTGAGACTGCTGTTCACTGTGTTTCGTGTAATAAAGGTGCTGCGCGTCCGTGTCTACCGTGAGACTCCCCTGCCCAGAGACTAGCAGTGTTGGGGGGAGAAGACCAGCCTGGACTCCTGCCTGAAGGCCACACGGCCTCCTCCTGGCGGGCGGCCGCTGGGGGGAGGGTCGACGTCCCGCCGGAGCGGCTGCCTCTGGGGAGCCGGAGACCGTCCAGCGCCCAGGAGGGGACAGGTCACGTCTGTGGGTCTCCCCTCAGTGCACTCGTGAGAGACCACTCGGGCTCAGGGGACAACAATGGGGTGATTCACCAACCCGGGAACACAGAGTTTCTAAGGCACAAGTGGGCGCGAGAGTGTCCAATGTCCGGACGCCCACGGGAAAGGCCGCTCGTCCAAGATGGCGCTGTCCCAGCCGTCCCAGCAGGGAGCAGCCCGGCCCCCCCCGCACCCCGCCTCACCGCAGCTAGAGGCGCTCACAGCCGAGCCGCCGCCGAGCCGCCCACAGCGCGCACCGGCCGGACCCGCACCCGCCGCCCGCCCCGCTCGGGGCTCACCTGTCCCCGCGTGCGGTTCCGCAGGGCCCAGGGGCGGGGCTCCAGGTGAGGGCGGGGTGGGCCCAGCGCCGGGGCGGGGCGGGGCGGGCGAGCGCGCAGGCGCAGTGGGTGGGGGCGCGACCGCCCCCCCAGGGGCTCCCGTGGCCACGCCCAGGCCCGCAGCCCCGCCCCTCCTCCGCCACACCCCCGCCCGCGCCCGAGCCCACCGGCCCCGCCTTCCTTCGCCGCTCTCGGTCCCTCGCGCCCCCGTCCCCCGACCTGCGGTCACGTCTCTGCGTATCTCTCACGACGGGCCCCTCCGCGCTCGTCCTGCCGCCCGGCCCCCTCCCCGCTCCTCGTCCAGCTCCTCCCGTTGCGCCCCGTCCCGCCCCCGGCGCCGCCAACACTCTCCGCTGCGCCCGCTCACGGCCTCGCCGCCAGGGGGCGCCCCTGCCGTTTCGCTGCCTTTGCCCCGCCAGGACCCTCCAGCGTTGAGGATCTACCCTCCAACTGCTGCACTTCATCACGTGGACATACAGTGATTATTCACCCATTCCCCAGGGTTTTCATTTAGATTGCTTCCAAACATTTGTTACTATAAAGCAGGTGTTGGTCAACATTTTTACAGATAAAGATTTTTATCAGTATTTCCAGCATTTCCTTAGGTCATTTCCCAAAAATAAAGAATTGCTATGACAGGCAGTAAAAATAGTGTAAGCTCACATTTCTCTGCAGAATGTTGGAACAGTTATTCTTTTCTCAGGAATGAATGAAAGGACATAATTCACCTCACCCTTGCCAACATTTCATTCTGTCTATCAATCTTCTTCAAGATTTTGATGTTACCTTTGCACTAGAACCGAGTACACAAAAAATTCCATCATATATAAGCAATAAATACTTTAGACTCTCAAAAAGGAACTCTCAGTAGTACTAGCAAATGAAAAAATTAAACTATCTCAAAGTTTGGGAAGTAAAATACAAGGGTAAAGAAATAAAAAGCAGGTTTTTTTCCTAATCATCATGAAATTTTAATGCCACAGATAATTATCTGTTGAAGCACACACACACAAATAAAACCTTTCCTCTGTCTCCAACAATCAGTTTTCACCCTATTCCAGTCGCTACTGCCACCACTGAGAATGTCTTGATGATAGAATGTGTAGGATTGAAGGAAGGTGCTTCTATATTCTTGTAGCACTCCAAACAAGAGAGGAAGAAGACTCATAGACCTAATGAAAAAAACCTGTGTTAAGTCAGCACGCTCTGGAGATAGCCTGAGCTAACAGCAGGAAGAGCACCTGGGAGGACTAGGAAGTGTCACGGAAGTGGCCACCTCCGGGGAGAGGTGTCAGCAGTGCCCACCTGATCTATTGAGTAGATGGAAGAATCAAGGTACACACTCACCTTCATAGCATAGTAAAGAGTTTCTGCACGGTAGGCAGGTACACTTCAAAAAGATGTCATTGAGAGGGTAAATAATATGATTATCAAATGCTATTCTGATAGGGAAAGGACTAGGCAGCCACAACTCCAAAGCTGCCTCATCCTTATAACTCCGTGATTCCAAGGAGTAAGAGGAACACGGCTGAGGGATACTCCTTGGCAAGCTGACCAGGTCTGCTGCTCACCAAGCACCAACTCAGACACTCACCTGAGTTTTCCTTGGGGTACTGAGTTCTGCACAGGAAGGCATGCAGGACAAGACACTGGCTTCTCAATGCCCTTTTGTTCATGAGCACACAGGCTGTAGCAGTTTGGGCAGCCTGGGTTGTAAGGCACAACCTTCTTCATCCCCAATCAGTGATGTAAAAACTGCAAGATTCCTTTCATAGTCATTTAAGTGAACCATACACGATGGCCACTCCATGTAACCTTTGATTATCTTCCTGCAATTTTTTTAAAAGATTTATTTATTTATACAAGAACTGAGGTACAAGCCAGAGGTGCAAGAGGATGAGAGGATTCACCAGAGACAGAGCAGGGAACAGAACAGGCAGACTGACAAAATACACTGCTGAGGGGAGCAGCGGGCGGCAGGAGAGGTCTGCACGCCATGTGGGACCCTCGCCAGCCAGCCTGGATAAACCAGCGCTGCAGAGGCTGTGGACAGCTTCACACCGCTGTGCTCAACCGCCTGTGCCACCAGGGGAGGCCCTATCTTCCTGCAATCTCAACGAAAGTAACTTCTCCATATTCTCTAATATCTGTGGTTCACATAGGTCCACATAAGACTTATTCATTTTTACAGAAACACCCAGATACACTGCTAACAGACAAGACTATTTTCTTTCAAAGATTATAATTTTTGTATAAAGAATTTTCATATGAGCTAAGTCTAGGGAAGCTCAGGCCTCAGCCTGCTTAGCTCATATAAAAATTCTTTATACAAAAATTATAATCTTTGAAATGTTAAAATTCTTCTTGTGCACTTCCAGTGCTTAATGAAAACAGGCACTTGTCGCTACAAATGTCACAGTCTTCCTATGTACACTAATGATGAATAAGCACCCTACAAGTTGCTCTATAAAATTCATTAACTGCAGACGCAAGTGAAAGTCTACTTTTAGTGTCAGTACATGTATGACCTTAGCTTATTTTCCACAATGTGGAAACCATGAAAGCTCAACCCCAAATACTGGGAACAAACAACAGAGGAGATTCACTCTAAACCCACCAGAACAAAGTGGCCACTGTGGATGTCCAAGCAATAGCACATAGATTATCCAGGACACAGAGAGAAAATAATACCACAGTAACCCACACAGACTCAGCTCTCCAGTTGTTCCAGATTATTCTGAATATTAGCTATTATATATTCTAAATTATTTAATCTAAAATACAATGATTACTACATCTTCCATTATATCGAAGATGCCAATTTTTCAATCGGCCTCAAATTGTAAAGTCTGCATCTAAAGAACGCGACCAATTCCACAGGTCTCAGAACATTCACAAGCCTCTGAGACAATACCCACAATCAGATTCATAATGAAAATATGTTTAGTGCATCTTCAAAAATAACTTTTAAACATTCATATTAGTATTTCATAACATTAAATGAGCTCAACAAATAATTATGCTTATCCAACGTCAAAACAAACTTTGAGGGCCTCCCTGGTATCCTAGGGCTTAAGTCTCAGCGCTATCACCACAATGACCTACCAGACAGCCTGAGTTTGATCCCCAACCAGGGAGCTGACTCACATAGGGCACAGCAGACCTCTCCTAAGACAGGAGTAGTGGGTGTAGGGCCAGCTCCAAACAGCAGCCTTAGCAAAATACATGTCTTATCTTTAATCGTGTACTTACACTGCACCAAATAAAAGCTGGTACAGGCACAACTTGGAGATATTATTGGTTCATTTCCAGAATACCACAACAAACCTAATATTGCATAAATTAAGTCACTACTTCTTTGCTGGTTTCCTGGTGTGAATAAAAATTGCTCACCCTACAGTGTAGTCTACTAAGTGTATACCCTGAGCAGTGTATTTCAGTAGATCCATCTGTTCTGCTCCCCACTCTATTTCTGGTGAATCCTTTCATCCCCCACACCTCTGGCCTGCACCCCAGCTATTCTACATAAAAAATAAATAAATAAAATATTTAAACAAAAGGAAAAACAAACTTGAATTAGAAGTTGGTAGAGAGTTCTTGTAGGCATAAATACAAATGCATAAATAAATGAAAATAAATCCAAAAAATACAATGGCTCAAAGCAACAAAGCACAGCAATGGCATCATGATCCCAAACATTGATCGTCTGGTTTGGGGAGCGAAAGGATCAGCATGTGTGGCAGGAAGTACTGGCTCTCTCCCTGTGGACACATGGATTTACAGCCTGGGGAAGACCTGTACCAGAAGCCAAATCATACGTGTTTCCCATTGTGCTTGCTCTGCCGCTCTTCAATAACATCATAAAAACTAAACTCTGTATTTTCTACTTACAACTGACATTCAACCAATGGTAGCTGTATGATTTTTACAATTTTATAAAAAACACAATAAATTTTGAAAAGGCTGTGTGTGTATAGCCCAGTCCCTGGCAGACTGCATGCACTTAGCAAACCCTTGTTCACTACTTTGAGTGTTCATAGTCCTTTCTATCATGGAAAAGAATACACACTCTCCAGTGCTGATGTAACTGCTGAAAAAGAGTTATGCAAAGATATCATCATTAAATTGGAGTCCACTTATCCAGATGTGTATACTTTATAAAAACCCAAAAGATCATTCTCAGAAGTGTCTATAAAAGGCACACCCCGTCCTTCTTGTGTCACTTTAGCACACCTGTCAGATGCTGCTTTTCACAAATTGAAGGTGTGTGGCAACCTGGACTGGGATAAGTCCAGCAGCACTATTTTCGAAAAAGTATATGCTTACCTCATGTTTCAGTCATATCTAATTTGGGTATGTTGTCGTTAGACAAAATACTATTGCACACTTAGTAGACTACACTGTAGGGTGAGCAATTTTTATTCACACCAGGAAACCAGCAAAGAAGTAGTGACTTAATTTATGCAATATTAGGTTTGTTGTGGTATTCTGGAAATGAACCAATAATATCTCCAAGTTGTGCCTGTACCAGCTTTTATTTGGTGCAGTGTAAGTACACGATTAAAGATAAGACATGTATTTTGCTAAGGCTGCTGTTTGGAGCTGGCCCTACACCCACTATGGCAAACCTAATAGAGATAGGAGGTGATCACAGGTGGGGCTTGGATAGAGAAACACCTGTCACAATATGTTTAAGAACATGATGAAATGGAACTATTTTTATCTCCAGAGAATTTTTTGTATTTTGCTTCATGTAAAGGACAATTCAAAGGCAAAGGTAAGTAAAGGACAGTGCACAGACACCAGTGGGCAGAAAGAGCTGTGAACACAAAAGGTCTGTCAAAAGAAACACCTGCACAGACATAAGTGAGCGGGAAAGGGACCTCTATCTCCAGGGTGTTTGTTCAAAGTAGGACATGCATCTTCACACTCAAACTTATTTATTTATTTATTTATTTATTTATTTTATTGTTGTACATTTTATTTTTTAAATTTTTAAAATTTTTTTATTTTCCCCTAACAATTCCCCTCTTTCACTTTTGCCACCATTTCCATGGTGTTGAAGATCAAATGTATGGTACACTCAACTTTAAATTCGGCTCGTTGTAATGATAAAAATAATCAATATCATTTCAGACAATGGATGTGTGCTCTTCACTACTGGAAAGAGAATTACTAAGAGCGATATGCAAGAATCTTTTAGAACTATGTAAATAATCTTTTTTAATCTAATCACAAATAACACAAGTTCATTAAGAAATCTGTCAACAGAAAAAACATGAATAACAAAACAATCACCATGAATACCAAAATCCTAAGGACACTAGTCACTGCTTCTAGTATGTTTCCCATTTGTATAGATAAGATAAATCGAAACAATAATTAAAGGGGGGTGTTATCCTAAATAACACTGCAGGCACTGCTGAGGCATCCCTTTCTTATCAATTGTTCTAGATCTCCAGGAATTCCCTCTAGTAGGTACAGCAGCTAAGCCTACTGTATGGGAATAATTACAGAAAAGGCTATTTTGAAATGTAGTCCCTTATGAATAGCAATCACATCTGGGATTAGAGCTATTCTAAAACTATTAAGTAAATCATGTGCAACATTAAAGACAGCATCTGCATGTAACACAATGATACATTAAACCTTTGTTTTAACCTGAGCCTCCTTCCTTATGAAGGAGGACGCCCAACACCCATGGAGCTGTTTTGAAGGAGGACGCCCAACACCCCTGGAGCTGTTTTGAAGGAGGACGCCCAACACCCATGGAGCTGTTTTGAAGGAGGACGCCCAACACCCATGGAGCTGTTTTGAGGATGCACAGGTTGCCCAGTCCCCTCCTCTCCCCCTGGCCTCTGAGGGGCTTTACAGTTGAGGCTCATCTGACAACCTCTGATTCAGCCAAAAATATGGAGTCCAAAAATACCTGACCTTTGTCCTTATTTGTATGATCTTACATAAGTTCATGGTCTCTTTTGGAAGGATTCTCAACTACGGAGTAGAAATGATATCTCATAGCGTTGTTAATGGAGATCACCTAACTTAAGCAATAAATTTGTTGCACAGGGTCAGGTAATCTCCAGCATGTGCTCAATAAACATTGATTTCTATCTCCTTCCCTGAAGAGTCCAACTTCTCACCAAAGCAATCATAAAAGGATTTGGGAGAAGAGGTAAAATCAGTTTAACACATGATAAATGTTAAAAAGTAAAGTAGAATATCTACAAAATGTCCAGTTCCCAGGTGAATAAGTGATTGTGGCTTATTCAATCCCTGAAATAGGAGGAATCCCTTTAGCACCAGATATCAGTAGAGAAAAGATCTCAAGAGCTTAGGAAAGGGCCCATCAGTGTGTCAGATTATTCGCCATCAAGAAACTTTCCACCACCACCCCCCTCCTGCCCTTGGTGACAATGCCCAGATGTCCTGCTATGGGGTTTCTTGGGTGTGTCCCTCGGTGATGCAGAGAGGGTCACTGATATACTACACTGAATTGGTTAATAATGAGCCATTTTAGAAAACCAGAGACTTGTAGCCAGAGTGTGGCAATAGTGTGGCTCCTGGTCTCTCAAGGCTCAGGAAAGCCTGGATTGTGTTCAAGGGAGAGTCTAAAGTCGCCTCATGAGGCATTTTCCGGTGTTAAACTCCCCCTTCCAGGCTCTGAATGGCCACATCAGCTGCGCGACAGGGAAGTGACGCCTCAGCGCTCAGATGTGGGCCCAGGACCAGCACGGGCAGCATCTCAGACCCCTTGAGAAACGCAGAGCCCCAGACGCCACCCAGCCCACTGGTCAGAACCTGCACCCCGGGAGACTGGACGCGACTCTGCCCTCCTGCCTGCTAGACCTGGGGCGGGAGGGGGATGTCAGCCCCAGAAAAGTTTACAATACGTTCCCCAAATTATAAGTCTACAGAAATAAAACACGCAGATCAATGGAACAGAACGCAGAGCCCAGAAAACCAACCCCAGGTGGTGATCAGTGCAGCAGGGAGGAGCCGGGAGCAAACACGGGGTGGGGGGGGGGGGACGCGCTTCCCGTCAGGGACGTTGGGCACCCACGGGGTCACACTCAGGAATGACCTGACCCCCATGTTCCTCCAGGACCCAAAGTGACCCGCGCAGAGCTCTCCACAGCCAGCCCGCCCAACCCTGGGTCCCCTGACTCACCGCTCTGCAGTCAGCCACCGGCAGGGAGATGTCCTCAACTTCTCCTCACTTTGGGGTGGTTCCTGAAGAAAGCGGGTTCCTGCAGGCAAGAATTTCACCCCGAATCCTGGGAAGCGACTGCCAAGGCGACCCCAGCCTCTGGGGAGGCAGGAGCCAGGCACGGGGGCGAGGCTGCAGGGTCGGTGGGCAGGGCTGCGGGGCAGGGCCGGGGAGGGGCTGCAGGTGTGTGGGGGCGGGGCAGAGGGGAAAGTCTGGGTGCTCACGGGGCCGCCCCCTCCAGTCCTGCTGCAGCTTAAGTTTAGAAAATCAAACTGAACTGGAGGCGAAGATCCCACATCTCTGAAACTATTACCCTAAAATTTCCGCAGCCATTAAAACAGCAAATCATGTCCATGTGTATTAAAAACACGCTCAGGATTGTTTTCCCGAGAGGGCCCCCAAAACCCACTGCTTGCCCCACAGTGAGAGAAGGGGCGTCCTGCTCCGCCAGCCCTGGCTTTTCCGACCCGGCGCCTCCTCATTATTCCCGGGTTGGCCGCATTTCCCCGCCTCGCCACCAGGCGGCGCGCTCCCCCGCGCCCATGCTTTGCCCCTGGGCAAACAACATTTACTTTTTTTTTTTTTTTTTAAGATTTATTTATTTATGCATACAAGAGCTGGGGTACAGGCCAGAGATGCAGGGGGTGAGAGGATTCACCAGAGACAGAGTGGGGAACAGAACAGGCATATGAAATACACTGCTGAGGGGAGCAGCGGGTGAGACAGGAGAGGTCTGCCTGGCCATGTGGGTTTCTCCCTGGCAAGCCGAGGGATTGAACTCGCGCAGCAGAGGCTGTGGATTATCTCATAGTGCGGTGCTTAACCTCCTGCGCCACCAGGGAGGCCCACAGCATTTACTTTTGCAGTTTTGGAGGATGGAAGTTTAAGATTAAAGTGCCAGGAGGGTTGGCTTCTGATAAAGCTCTTCCTGACTTGCAGTTACCTCTCATGTGGCCTCTTCTCTGTGCCTGCTGCTAACAAAAGAGCTCTCTGGTGGCTCTTCCTCTTCTTACAAGGACACCAGTCCCATTGGGTAAGTGCTCCACCCCTATGACCTCATTTAATCTTCATTATCTCTGAAAAGGACCTATCTCTAAATACAGTCATGTTGGAGAATTTCAACATGTAAATTTTGGAGGGACACAGTTCAGTTCAAAACAAGAAGGAGGAAGTACGTGAGGGATTTGGGGACAGTGTAAAGGTGGTATGATTAATAAATAGTAGGTAATGGTCAGACCTAAGGATCTTTGGGGTTGAAGTGAGCTGGAAATATAGTTGATTGGAAAGTGGGGTTTATGGAATTGGGATTATTAGAGGAATTGCAGTAATTTGTAATGGCAAAGTCTAGGTTCTGAACATGGGAATGAATGGTTGCAGTAGATGGATGGAAAGACCACTGAAAGGATGATGACAATCCAGTTGGAAGCACTGTGTAGGGTGGGCTTCTATGCCCTCTCAAGTCTCCATGTGTTCCCCAACCCAGAAGCTCTGAGCCCCACCCTTTTGGGTTTTCACAGAGGCTTCACTACACTAGTATGATTGATTAACTTCTGCCATTGCTAACTGAACTCAATTTCCATCTCCTCTTCCCTCCCATGGGGAGGGGGAGGTGGTAGCAGCAGGACTAAGTTCCAACTCTCTAATCTAGCCACATGTGACTGGCGCTACAGCTACCAGCCCCCAACTTTAGGGGTTTTCCAACAGTAACATAATTAACAAGACATTCTTTGGTTGACTTCACACTTAGTAAGTTGGTGGGTTTTGTGAAGTGTGAAACTGGACGGGTCTCCACCTGTCCAAACACACGTGAGCATATCCATCACAATATTGCATTACTTTGAAGAGCTTTTGTATTTGTGGATTACATCTTTCAATATTTATTATTTTTGATATTAAAACTGAGAATTTAAAATATTTTAGAAATTAATTTAAAAGCAACTATAAGCTTATCCATCATTTGCTAACTTAACTCAATTATTTTTTAAATATTTATTTATTATTTATTCATAGAAGAAGTGGGGTGTAGGCCAGAGATGCGGGGAGGGGGATGAGAGGTGAAAGATTTTAGAGACCTTTAGGGGTCTGAGCCACACTCTGAGAACCGCTGAGTTTTAGAAAGTATATTTCACTCGGGCCTCCCCGGTGGCGCAGCAGTTGAGCGCTGGGTTGCAAAGCTGCCCGCAGCCTCTGCAGTACCGGTTCGATCCCCAGCTGCTCCCCGGCCACCGGAGGAGGGTCCCACATGGCACGCAGACCTCTCCTGCCGCCTGCTGCTCCCCTCAGCAGTGGACTTAGGTCCTTCTGCCTGCTCTGCTCCCTGCTCTGGCTCTGGTGAATTCTCTCACCCTCCTGCACTTCTGACTGTACCCAGTGCTTGTATAAATAAATAAATAAATAAATAAATAAATCTTAAAAAAAAAAAAAAAGAAAGAAAGTATATTTCACTCACTGCGAGAAGGGAGTATCATTGAACTAACAATCTTGGAAACCCTTCAATACAAAATACATACAGATGAAATTAAAATAACACAAAGTTTCTATAATAAAATTAGAAAATGTCTTCCTTTCTTTAGCTGGTTGGGGAGAAGACCTCATTTCATGGGCCAATAGCTCTGAGCCTGGCAGTGACAGGCCTGGATGTGCCAGCACCCTGGCACAATTCCATAGACCCCAAGTTTACGTGCATTCACTCCACCCTCATCTTGCATGATGGTGACAGTCACCAGTCATGGGGAGGGATAAGATGAATGCTTTCATTAAAGCAGTGGGTGTAGTTTGAACCTTTCTGGCCTGGCTTGTTTGCAAAGGCCGTGGCCTAAGACACACTGGGGATCTGTCTGTGATGTAGCGGCTGGTGGGCCTGCCCAGCAGCTTGGGATGCTGCTCCTTCCACCCTGCTGCTCCTGCTGAGGCCAAGAAGGAACAACAACAACAAAAAGAATCTGAGGAGTCTGATGATGACATACACTTTGTTCTTTTAAAGGTTTTTGTAACAGGTCCAATAAAAAGTTGAACTCCTGAAAAAAAAAAAAAAGAAATGAAATGAAAAAATGAGAATTGAAATAGTCTAGGTGATGAATATTTCCACACCTCTCCCTCTCCACTCCCCAGAGAAGAAAACTGTAGCACAGCTGTGATACCCCAAACTTAATTGTCTTCAAACAAGCATTTGGGAGTATGAAAAATCCACCTTGAAATAGAAATTCAAAACTTAAAAACAGAAATGAACAACTTCCCCCTCTAAAGAAATAAAGGGGAAAAATTTGGTTAAACTCGGAACAGAAGAAAAAGACAAAATTATCTCAGAAATGAAAACTAAATTATGAGGTGCCCAAGGGAAAGTAGACTCAAATGGAAATGTAATAAGGACACTGAAGAAAGGTAGGAAAAACCAAAAGGATGATGATAACATACAGAAATATTGGAAGGAAAAACTGTGCAAACCTAGGTCTTACTGGGAAAGGCCTGCAAATTAAGTGGAAATAGACATATTAACAGGAGAAAAATGTATTAGGGGTTTAGAAGTACCCTATAGAGAAATGAATCCCCTGAATAATTAGGGATGAAGGTTTACATACCAGCCTAATAAAGGAGTGGGGGTGGAGCTTGGAGCTCTGGAAGGTTCTGATGGGCCTTGTTTTTACTATTTTTGGAATGCTGTGGTGCCCAAGGTCAGTGTCTCTCTGACCCTAGACTTTGTGATAGCAGTCTCTCTTAAAGTTTTGCTTTAGTCAGATAGGATAAGTTCAGATAAGATTTCTGTCTTATCTAACGTATTTCAGATGTTTTCACTTTGAAGTGATCTCTACTAGTTTTGTGGATTGTTGGTCTCTTTATTTTATTTCTAAATGAAAATAGTAGCTGAGATGGAAGACAGGCAAGGAAGAAAGCTCTCATATCACTGGAATACATGAAGAATAAACAAAAAAGTTGAATTGAACTAATATATAAGTTTTCCAAGAAAACTTCTGGAAATAAAAGACCTGATTTACATCCAAGAAAAATTTTATTTTACAAATTCAATCGATCAAGGAAAATTGACTTGAAAACGCAAAGGGGATTGATTAAGTCTACATGGTTTTTTGGGATGCCTTTGGTAATTAAAAAGAAGAATATAAAACTGCTATTAAGGTGGTATGTGTGCATATATGTGGTTTTCTTTTAACATTATCTAATATATCAGATATGCTATCAGTTTCAAGGAATGACTAATTCTACCCTGTGCTCTGAAGAACTTTCGTCACTGCACTGAAAGAGGTTTTTTTTTCGGTTTGTTTTGAGGTTTACAGCATACAATTTAGGTCAGCACATGCCAAGAAGGGGAGAGCAGAGCTGGGTACTAGAACACAGTCATTTGCCATAGATGTTTATACAGGGCATCGTGGAACAGCAGCAAAAACTCCCATGGATCCACACATCGCGTCTGGAGCTGACATTTTTCTGGACAGCACATCTAGGAACTGGGAGCTAATGAGGGAGGCATTCTTGCCCCCTCATTAGAAGTTCAGTGTCTAAGCTGAGAGTGATGGAATGATGCCTGGGTGCCCATTGTTATAATAATTTAGTTTCCTACTTTGTCATTCCACTATCCATCATAACTCTCTGTCATCTGAGACTGTGTATGTGAACAATGATTTGCAGCCTTTTTATTTATGTTTTTAATTTTAATTTTTTAAAAATTTATTTTCTTACATCATTGCTCTCCTTTCAGGTGTAGTCCCTGTAGTTCTCCCACCACCATACTAGTGACCCATTACCACAGTCTCTTGTGCTCTTTCCTCCCTTTTTTTGATCCCTCTCCCTCCCCTGCTGTTTGCCTCAAATCTATGATCAGCTTGCTAGTTTTGTCTTTTTCCTGACCCTTTGTTTGGTTTTCTTATGTTCTACCTAGAAGTGAAACTATTTGATATTTTTCTTTTTCCTTCTGACTTATTTAGTTTAGCATAATCCCCTCCAGCTTCATCTGTGTTGCTGCAAATGGCATGAGTTTATCTTTTTGATTGCTGAGTAGTATTCCATTGTGTATAAATACCACATCTTCTTGATCCAGTCACCTGTTTTGGGTCATTTAAGTCATTTCTTATCTTAGCTATTGTAAATAGTGCTGCAATAAACATAGAAGTACAGGTTTGGCTTCCCTGGTGGTTCAAGGGGTTAAGACACAACCTGTGAAGCTGTCCGCAGCCTCTGCAGCACAAGTTCGATCCCCAGCTAGCCAGGGAGCTACCCACATGGCACAGCAGACCTCTCCTGACTCACCTGCTACCCCTCAGCAGTGTACTTCGATCAATCTGCCTGTTGTGTTCCCCACTCTGTCTCTGGTGAATCCTCTCACCCCCCACACCTCTGGCCTATACCCCAGCTCTTGTATGCATAAATAAATAAATAAATATTTTAAAAAAAAAGAAAGAAGTGCAGGTTTCCTTTTTAATTAGTGTTTTTTTGTGTCCTTTGTGTAGATTCCTAGGAGTGGAATCACTGGATCATAAGTAGATGCATTTTCAGTTTTGAGGGTCGTTGACACAGCTTTCTATAGTGGCTGTACCAGTTGGCATGCAGCCTTTCTAGCCTGCTCTTCAGGCTTACACAAAGACTTTTTGGTTCATATTACCCAGAGGAAGCAAATGGTCCTCTAAGACATCATCACCCAGACCAGTGATCATCAGGCTGAGTAGCTTATTTTTCTCTTGAGCTTTCTCCAATTCTGCAATAACAAACAACCCCAGATCTTAGTGGTTTGAAGTAACAAGGTTTATTTCTCCTTATGTGAATTTTTGACTGCAGTATTCATATTTCCATCCTTTCAGAACTCTGCCAGGTTAAACAGTCCGTACCTGGGACAACCTAGTTATGTCACAGAAGGCACAATGACAGAACCTCACAATGGCTCCTGAAGCTTCTGCTTGAAATTGGCATGTCACTTTTGCTTCGATGTTATTGGCTAAAGCATGTCCTTGGAGCTAGCCTGATGGCCATAGAGAGGAGTATACTCCTCATATAGGGTGAAACACCAATAATTGAGAGCAAAGATGCAACATATTAAGACTGTGTTTAAGATTTTTATATCTAGGGTCTCCCTGGTGGCACAAGGGATTAAGACACAACTTATGAAGCTGTCAGCAGCCACTGCAGCATGAGTTCGATCCTAGGCCAGGAAGCAACCCACATGAGCAGCAGAACTCTCCTGACTCGCCCGTTGCTCCCCTCAGCAGTGTACCTCGGTCAATCTGCCTGTTCTGTACCCCACTCTGTTGCTGGTGAATTCTCTCACCCTCTGCACCACTGGCCTTTACCCCAGCTCTTGTATGCATATATAAAAAAAAATCTTAAAAAAAAGATTTTTGTATCTATATTTATGGGTGAGATTGACCTATAACTTTCCTGCTGAAAGCGTCCTTGTCAGGTTTCGGTGTCCAGGTAGTGTTGGTCTCATAAAGTGATGTGAAGAATATTCCCTCTTCATTAGTTCTGCAAACACTTGTGCAAGCTTGGAAGCTGTCTGTCTTGGGTGTCTGGCAGAGCCCACAGGTCTTAGGTGTGCCATTCTGCGTGTGTGGGTTAGCTCAGCAGCTGCGGTGATGGAAGCTTGCTGTGCAGCGGCTCCTTCCTTTTCTGTGCTAGCTAACATTCTCCAGCACTGGCAGATCAGATATGAAATAGCTCTTCTGATCATGTGCTCCTTAAAAATTGCCCTTCTTGGGCCTCCCCAGTGGCGCAGCGGTTGAGCGCTGGGTTGCGAAGCTGCCCGTGGCCTCTGTGGTGCTGGTTCGATCCCTGGCTGCTCCCCAGCCACCAGAGGAGGGTCCCACATGGCGCGCAGCCCTCTCCTGCCGCCCGCTGCTCCCCTCAGCAGTGGACTTCGGTCCTTCTGCCTGCTCTGCTCCCCGCTCTGGCTCTGGTGAATTCTCTCACCCTCCCATGCTTCTGACTGTACCCAGTGCTTGTATAAACAAACAAACAAACAAATAAATAAATAAAACATGCCTCTATAAAAAAAAATTAAAAAAAAATTACCCTTCTTAAATGCCATCTATTTCCAGCTCCAACAGGTTCTGAAGTTCTCAAGGAAAGTTCCACATAGGAAGTTTTGATTTCAGTGGGGATTTGTAAAAAGGGCCCTTTTGTTCAGTGTGATGTCCATATTCCCTGTCCCGCCTAATGAAAGGTGGAGCTGAGTGAGGAGAAGCTGAAGACTGGGCGAGGAGACTTGGAGGAGCACCTGAAGGGACATGTGAAGAAGTTGTGCTTGCTTCTCAGCTTGGGATTTAGCACAGAGAATTGAGGGACATGCAAGAGACACATGGAGTCGAGACATGCGGAGACACTTGGATGAGACACGGGTAAGAGACATGTGGCTGACAATGGCAACTTTTAACTTGATTTGTACTATGGTTTTGTTCCTTTTGCCCCAGAATTGCCTGGCCCCTTCTGCCCCTTTCCTATGGGGGCCCTGCCAGGAGATCCTCAGACTCATGGCAAACTTTTTGGCCTCGGTGGCCTTGCTGTGGGCCAACCTATGTAGCTGGGCATTTACCCACAGCAGATGGGTAACTTGGGGTGTTTCATTGGGAACTATATCCTTTTATTTGATAACTGATATCTTTTTCTTCTCTCTCTCTCTCTGAACACTAATTCCATTAAAGTTCTTTCACACTTAGAGAATGCTTTGTCTTTATGGGGCGGGTGGCAGAGCCTATTGCAAACATGCAAGTTTGGGTGTCCTGGTGTGGCCCCTCATCTGCCCACTAGCACCTCGGCTTTTCATATATTGTGCGCAGACGTTGAACTTGTTGCCCTCGCTCCGGTTGATTTCTGTGTAGCTTGTAAATCTGCTGTGATTTATATATATATATATATTCCTTGTTCCACTTCAGAGATGCATAATTATAGACCATTGTGGGAAAATGGGAAGTTTTCATCTCTGGAAGAGCAAAAATTTCTACTGGTCCTAATACTTTGCCGCATGCTTAACTTTTGCTGTAACTCTCCCCCAAACATGTACTATTCATCAAAAACCTTATACTGACTTTCCACATGGATATACTCTAGCTCTGCTACTCAAAGTATGGTTTGTGTCAAGCAATGTAGGTATTACTGGAAGTTGGTTAGAAATGAAGAATCCCTACTTCTCCCTGGATCTGGGGAATCAGAGTCTACATTTTAAGGTTGAATGATAGTCCATTGTATGTATATGCCACATAAAAAAATCCCTTCCCAGTTCTATTGCTTTTGAGATAAGCAAAGACTTAGAGCTCGTGAGATCTAGGCCATGTCAGAGGCTCTGTAATTGCTGAACGAAGGAAAAATTTAAGAATGAATGAAACTCCAGCCAATTCACCTACCAGCCAAGTAATTATTACTCTCTGCCTTCAAAAAATCTGTTTACTTAAGCTAAACTGCAGCAATGTATACTTGGGGGAAAGTTATGATAGTCGTTTGAAATTACTAACAATTATTCTTTAAAAAAAAATCACAAGGTGCCAAACGATGAAGAAAAGCTAAGTTACCCTTTATGTTAAAAAATTGGATTTCCTAGGGCCTCCCTGGTGGCACAAGGGGTTAAGTCATAGCACTATGGAGCTATCAGCAGCCACTGCAGTACCAGTTCGATCCCTGGCCAGGGAGGTGACCCACATGGCTTAGCAGACCTCTCCTGTCTTGCCCGCTGCTCTCCTCAGCAGTGTATTTTGGTCAGTCCACCTGTTCTGTTCCACACTCTGCCTCTGGTGAATCCTCTTACCCCCTCCACCTCTGGTCTGCACCCCAGTTCTTGCATGCATAAGTATACAAATCTTTTTTAAAAACCTGGATTTCCCTGTGAAATTGAATAAGTAAATTTACTTACTGAGATTTGTAGAAACTCCTTTCCACTCTCACATCCTCCAGAGTAAAAACTGAGCACTATTCATAAAGAATTCTAAACGTTTGGGAGGATATTAGGGACTATTAGGACTGATGGTTCCTGCATACAAAATTTCCTCCTCAGAGTCACAGTGAGAATATTTCAAAAAAATTTCTTCTCTTGTATTAGAGCTAGGAATTCAGCAGTGGCAGCTCCAGCCAGTTGCCTTCTGTTAGGACTCGTAGTGGAACAGAACGATTGTTTAAACTTAGCCATGTCTTTTCACTCCTAGGGTGAACACAAGAGGCACTGGGACCTCACTTTTGCTAACTCTATTTCCCCCTTGGTGTCATTGTTTTTGTTTCTGGTGACTGGCCAGATCTGTTTGTCTGTGATTTGTCTAACTTTTCCTTTGGGCTGTGTCATGAACAGAGGATATCAGACCATGAGACCAGAACGGAGGGCAGTCGTTGTGGGCAAGGGGTGGATTTGCTTAGATAGTTTTCCCCATGTGTGGTGGCAATGATTAGAAGCCTCATTTCATGGTTGGATCATTGGTGATCTCTGTGGGTGGATCTCTCTCTGTTGGGGGAGAGATGGCAGAGAACCTGGTCTGTTATTTATTTTTTGTTTGTCTGGTTGGTTTTTTGTGAGATTAAGTTACTTAAAATATTTTGTGTCCAAGGGTAAAGAGAAGAACCCTTTGAGATCTGACTGGTGAGTTTTTGTGGTTCTGTGTCTACTCTGACTGGCAAGTGAAGTTATAAAACAAACTGCAAACTCCGAGAGCCCATAGGCCTACACCTGAGAAAGACCGTAAATCTCATTGTGTTAGTGTGGAATATTTCCCTGCTTGTCCAGAATATTAACAAATGAGATTAGAAAGACTTTCAACTCAAAGGAGATATGTACTGATTGGCTTTTAGAGACAATCAAGGACTTAAATAAATCCAATATTGTCAAAACTCCTAGAAAACAAAGAAGCTAAATTTCTAATTCTTTAAGTGGATAAAAGAAAACAAAAACCCTTTCTCACAGAAACTGCTAGCTCAGAAGCACTTTTATGCAAAAATTCAAGTGCATATACTCAAGCATGTTTTAGTCCTTGGACAAATCAGACTGATCTGAAATTTTTCCTTAAAAGCGGGAAGACCCAGATTCTGGGAGGTGTCAGGGAAGACAGGGACACACCTGCTCCCAAATCACTCCCAGACTTCAGGCATGTTTTTCTGGATGGTCATTTAGTGATGGGATATAATTTTAGGTTGGGGCAGGAGGCAGGGCCACAGAGTAAGCTATTCTAGCCTCCTGGTGTTCCAGAGATACCTGAAAAAAATGGTTTTTAAAAAGTGAAGGGTGGGGCTGGCTGATCTGTCCTGTTTTGCCCCGAGGGTTGAGGGAATAAAAACTTTAAGGGATCACTCATAAATCACAAAGTTCAATCTCTCAGGTGTTGGTTGCTAATGAGGAAAGTGATAATCAATAAAGCAAAGTCATAGATTCCAAAACCTACAGAACCAGAGCTGGCGCTGGGATTCCTTGTGTGTGTGTGTGTGTGTGTGTGTGTGTGTGTGTGCTCGTGCGCACACTGGGATTCCAACCGGGTCCTGACTCCAGACTCACCTCTTAACCAAATGATGCTTTTAGAAAACTTGGCTGCCACAGGGGCCACTTAAGGATGAATTCCAACTGGTTGCTGAAATTCACTCCAGAATCACTCCCTGGAGAAGGATGTGGAAGCAGCAAATGTTTCCTGGAAGGAGTGACCCCAACCTGAGAGAGAGGGAGTTACCTGTAATAGACACGCACTAAGTATTGGTCAAATGTAGGAATCCTAAGGCTTTATCCTCAGTTCTTATCTGTCTCTCTAGTTGATGTCATTCACACAAATGGCCTTCTAATCACCATCTCTATGCTGAGAACACCTTACTTTATATTTATAACCCTGAATTCTCCCTGAGCATATTTAATAGACATCTCAAAATCAACACTTTGAACTGTCTCCAAATATGTTCCCCTTCCCTTCTTCCCACATCACCACAGCAGCAGTCCTTATCATTTGCTCACACCAATAATTTAGGCACTTCTGATTTTTCTTCCTAGTGTTTACTATTTCAATCCATTACCAAATCCTGTTCTTTTTCATTCTAAAATATTCTCTAATCACCGGCACCACCCATCACCAAACACCGAGGTCTCTTATAGGTATCACTACTTCCATCTCGTCTCCCAGAATCCATGAGCCTCAAAGGAGGCCAGGGACTATTGTTAAAACACAGATCACTTCAACTTCCTGCTGACAATCCCTCAATGGTCTCCAACCATACTAGAAAATCCAAGTGACTTTCCAGGGTCTCCAGGACCCTGCCTATCTCCATCCTCATCTCTGCACTCCCGCCTGCTCACTTCACAGAGGTTACCTGGCTGCCCAGCTCCCCACCAGCATCCCAAGGCCCTTCTTACCTCAGACCCAGTCTTCCCCTAACTAGAACCTTTCAGGCACTAGTTCTCAGCTCACATTTTCCTAGTTTGTTTTCTCCACAGCACACATCGCCATCAAGTACTATATTAATTATTGAATTCATTATAATCACTTGTCTGTTACCATGAACATTCCTTGAGAGCAAGGATTTTGTTCTGTCTCCTTTGCTATTGTATCCCCACTTCTAAAAAAAGTGACCCCTAAACTCCCTAAGAATCATGGAACAGAGACCGTGCAGGGAATCTCCTGGTCCAGCCAGGGCTTATATACAAAAAGGACAGGTGCATGCTTAGAGCAGAAGAACCAGGCCTCCCTGAGCTAACTGGCCGTGACCTAGTGGTGGGAATTGGGAGGGTGGGTGTGGATTGTGGGGTCTCCTGGCTGCAGAGGCCCTAAGCCCCTGCCTCTTTGGCGGTGGGCGCATCACTCGGAGGTCAACCAGGCCAGGTCAGATACTGCAAACCTGCCGTCCTCAACCTCCAGTTGGGACAAACAGATGTTCAGACTGAAGCGCGGAGGTGGTAGGCAGGATGCGGCAGATGTAAAACAGAAGTGGTAAAGGTCTCAGGCCCCCAGTTAGTGACCCCTTTAGCGTCTAAGAAGGCTGAGGACCAAGGTGCTGGCTGGCGCGGGGCAGAGTGGGGCGGGGAGGGGTGGGGAGCGCTGCAGGGTGGGTTGGTGGGTGCGGCCCTTGACTCCGCCCCCCGGCGCCGCTGGAGGTCGAAGCTGAGCGGGTGATTGTGGCGTGGTGGTGCCAGGACACCCGACCTGCGACCCCGCGGCGACGGGTCTCGCTTGTGGTCTGATGTGGGTCTGGACCTGCGCACATTCCCGAGTACAGCCGGTCCCAGGCTGAGATGGAGCGGGCGCTGCGCCAGTGGCAGGCGGTTCAGCACCTGCTGGCAGAGGTGAGTCCGGAGTGTGAGCTGGGCGTGGGGCCCGGGGCGTGGAGGGAGGCAGTCTCTGGGGTATTGGCAGTTCGAGGAGGGGCCAGGTTAGAAGGAGTGGAGGAGGGCACTGAGGGCTGTATTCACCAGACCTTGATGCCTGTGCTGGGCGCTGGAAGTAGAAATGTTTCAGGTAACTTCCAGGAGCGGGACTCGAACAGGGAGGAAAGAAGACAAAGTGAGGAAGTCAGCGGAAAGTGGGCTGGGAGGAAAAATTAAATATTAAGTGGAGCCCCACTAAGTGGTAGGCTTTTGCCAGGCCCTGAGAATACAACAGCGACTTTGCTGTAAGATAGTACACTCACCATTTTATTAATTAATAGTTGAATGATTGACGTGTACAGCAGCTGTGCAGGAAAAATATTGGGACCATGAGAAAAATAGCAGAGCTGATTCCAAAGGTAGGAAGACAGCTGAAGATCTGGTCTGGGTCCGGAGAGACAGATTATTTGAAGGCTTGCAGGTCCTGAGGCCAGAGATGGTACACCTACATCTTGGAGGAAGTGAAAATTGGACCTTAAAGCTGAGGCCAAGAGAGTGGCTCCAGAGGGGGGGAAGCCGGGACCTGGGGCACAATGGCAGTCATGCGGGGCTTGAGTTGGTTATTCCAAGAGTCTAGAATGTGCTCGATGAGTTCCAACATGATCAGTCACATTTTAAACTGTCACTTTTTAGAGGGTCCTGGCAGATGTGGGCAAAATTTAAGGCAATAGTTAGAAAAGCTATGGTGATAATTGAGGCAGTAATTAAACTGGCAGCGATGCAAGTGGAGATGGGAAACATAGAACGAATTCTGGAGAGGTTTTGGAGTAGAATTGGTTTGGAGTAGATGTTTGGAGGAGAAATAGCTCCATTTGGAGTAGAATTAGTAGAATTACCTAAGAATTGGTAACGACTTGGATCTGGGAGGTGAGGGTGGCTTACCAAAATTCTGGCCTACACAATTGGTTGAGAATACTGCTGACATTTTCTGAGAGCACAAGAGGAGGATCAAGATTAATAGCTGAGTGGTTTTTGTTTGTTTTTTTTTTCCCCTGGAGGTGAATGGGGGTGGGTAAGGTTGCCTGTGAGTTTTGTGCTTAGTCCTTCTGAAGTGCATGTGGGCTATCCAAATGGATTGAGTGTTAGGCTGCTGGAAGTTTCTGGAGAGGTATGCCTTGGAGCTATTGATTTAAGAATGATTGGAATATAAACAGAAATAGCTCCATTAGCAAGAGAAAGATGGCCCTGAGAGAAGAGTTAGGGAAACTCACTAAGGAGACTGAGTGAGGAGGAGGGCTAGAGAGAACAGAGGAGAAAAACCAGGAAAGGGGCTGTGACTCAATCCAAAGGAAGGAAACATCTAAAAAGACTATGCCCAGGGGCCTCCCCGGTGGCGCAGCGGTTGAGCGCTGGGTTGCGAAGCTGCCTGCTAGGTTGCGAAGCTGCCCGCAGCCTCTGCAGCACCGGTTCGATCCCCGGCTGCTCCCCAGCTACCGGAGAAGGGTCCCACATGGCGCGCAGACCTCTCCTGCCGCCCGCTGCTCCCCTCAGCAGTGTACTTAGGTCCTTCTGCCTGCTCTGCTCCCCTCTCTGGCTCTGGTGAATTCTCTCACCCTCCTGTGCTTCTGACTGTACCCAGTGCTTGTATGTATAAGCAAACAAACAAACAAATAAATAGATATTTAAAAAAAAAAAAAAGACTATGCCCAGGAGTAAGAAACTTTTGACCAGTCAAACAAGGAGTCAGGCAAGTGTTCAGAAACAGGACAGACCTTTGGCCAATCTTTATGGCACTGAAGAACAAGTATAGACAATGCAAGCTGGTAGGCTCTGATGGGCTGCTTTCTGCTAAATCATGATGTAATTCAAATTTGGGTCCAGAACTGCAATAGGTTGAGCACCCCGCCCCTTCTGAATGTTGTCCATCTAACCATGAGTCTGGCGTCTTGCTCTGTCTTCCAGTCACTTGGAGGACAGCAAACACTCATAGGTCTGCGCTTTTGAAACAGCTTGTCAATTTAAGAAAAATCAGAATTCCCCCCTCCCTCCTTGTTTAAAATGGGTAGGGGGGTATTTTTGTCACGTTGTTAAAGTCTTTGCTTCTGTTCTTGCAAGATAAGCAGAAAAGACCACGATGGTTTCAAGGAGTGTTTAAACATATAAAAAGATTGCTGTGAAGCATGAGGAAAATAATAGGCTCATTACTGAGAAGAAGGGAAAAGAGACTGAATACTCTGGAAATATTCATCCAGTAAACACTTTTTGGGGGCCTGCTTTCTGTTTCTTTCTGAATATATAGTGATGAATAAAACAGGAAATTCTCAATATTTTTTTTAAGATTTATTTATGTATAGAAGAGTTGGGGTACAAGCCAGAGGTGTGGGGGGGGTAAGAGGATTCACCAGAGACAGAGTGGGGAACAGAACAGGCAGATCGACTGAAATACACTGCTGAGGGGAGCAGCGGGCAAGGCGAGGTCTGCTGCGCCATGAGTGTATCTCCCTGGCCAGGGATCGAACTCATGGTGCAGTGGCTGCGGACAGCTTCATAGGTTCCGTCTCAACCCCTTGCGCCACCAGGGAGGCCTGATCTTCTCAGTCTTTCTAGGACTAATTTTTTGTCAGTAGTCAAAACATAAATCTATCAAAATTAATTTCTTAATATTATTTCAGATATAATTTTTATTCAAATTCACCTAGTTTCCCTAATATGTCCCTTATAGCTGATAATGTCCAAACCAGGATCCAATTAAAGGTCACACATTACATGCATCTGGTAATTAGTCTCTTTGAAATTACAAGTTTTCCTTACTTTGAGCTCTGTAAAGTAGAAATTTTCTTAGAATCACTTGGTGATTTTGAAGTAGGTTTCTTACAGAAAGGCAAAATAAATGCTTAATTCTCTCACTTCACGTAGCTCAGATAATGGCTGATCTTTGTCACTTTGGGCTCGTGAATTTTCATAGATTCCGACCTATTAAAATTAATCATTATACTTTTTGATTCTCCAATTGTCACAAATTTGGCCCATGGGAATCTTTACTGTGCCCTTTTTTAAACATTAAAAAAAATTGGTAAAATCTATATAGCAAAAAAATATTCTAACCACTTTTAAGCATAGAGTGCAGTGGTATTGAGCATGTTCAATTTTCTGTGCAACCATCACCACCACCCATTTCCGCAACTTCTTTCATCTTCCAAAACTGAAAACTCCTTAGCCACCATACACTAACTTCCCGGTCTTCCCCATTCCTTCCCAGGTAACTACCTTTCTACTTCGTGGCTCTTTGAATCTGACTCAAGTACCTCATGTAAATGGGATCATACAACATGTGGTCTTTTGTGACTGGCTTATCTCATTTAGCATTATGTTTTCAAGGTTCGTGTACGCTGAAGCATGTGTGGGAATTTCCTTCTATTTTTAAAGCTAAATAATATTCCACTGTGCCTATATACCACATTTTGTTTATCCATTCATTTGTTGACGGACACTTGGGTCATTTCCACAGTTTGATTATTGTGAATATGCTGCTCTGAACATGTGTATACAAATCTGTTGCAGTCCCCGTCTTTAACTATAGTTTTGCGCCCTGAAATGGAATTGCTGCATGATAGGGTGATCCTACTTGAATTTGCTAGGAATGCCATACTGTAACAGGGTGGTCCCCAGGAAAGGGGGAGGTTCCAGGTTTCCTGCCCCACCCAAGGGAGGGTGGAGCTGAGCCGGGAGAGAAGAAGCTGCAGAGGAGACAGAGAAAGGAAGGAAGCAGGATGGAGAGTCAGAAGGAGACCTGGAGGAGGCCCATGGAGCCGAGAGACAGGTGCAGAAACTACGCTTGCCTTTTGGTTGTGGACTGGGTGACACAGATGTGGGTGAGAGAGGTGACAATGGTGTTTTTTTTTTTTTTAAAGATTTATTTATTTATTTATACAAGCACTGGGTACAGTCATAAGCGCGGGAGGGTGAGAGAATTCACCAGAGCCAGAGCAGGGAGCAGAGCAGGCAGAAGGACCGAAGTACACTGCTGAGGGGAGCAGCGGGCGGCAGGAGAGGTCTGCGCGCCATGGGGGACCCTCCGCCGGTGGCCGGGGAGCAGCCGGGGATCGAACCGGCGCTGCAGAGGCTGTGGGCAGCTTCGCAACCCAGTGCTCAACTGCTGCGCCACCAGGGAGGCCCGACAATGGTGGTTTTTGTCTTGATTTTGATTTTGCTCTTTTCCTTCCAGACTTATCTGGTTGTTTCTGATACTTTTCTGTGGATCCCCACTGGAAGATGCTTTAGACTTGTGGCAGGCTTTGGGGCCTTGCTCTGGGCCAATCCCATTTGGATGGACTTTTACCCACGAGGGGACGGGTAACTTTGGGTGCTTGATTTAGAAACTATATTCTTTGCCTTTCCTGTACGGTTTCCTAGTTGTATTAAAGTTCCTTCCCATTAAAGTCATATATTTTGTGTCAATGTGGCGGATGGCAGAACCTATTTTAGAGCAGGCAGTTTTGCCGGGTCTGGGCTGCCCCTCTCCCTGCCCTGTAACAATACTGTTTTCCATAGTGACTGTGCTATTTCCATTTCCTCTAGCAGTGAACAGGAATCCAGGTTCTCCACATCTTGTCAACACTCTTTTTTGGATAATGTCATTCTAATGGGTGTGAATTGGTATCTTGTGATTTTGATTTGCACTTCCCTACTGATGAGTGATGTACATCTTTTTACTTGCTTATTGGTCATTTATTTGTGTGTCTTAAGAGAAATTTCTGTTCAAGTTCTTTGCTCCTTTTTGAATCAAGTTTTTCTGTTAAATTTTATAGGTTAATATAATAACTATGTCTATATTTTGGTTATTACTCCTGATCAGATGTGATTTGCAAATGTTTTCTCCTATTGTGTAGGTTGTCTTTCTATTCTGTTGATAGTATCCTTTGTTATAAAAAAGGTTTTAATTTTGATCAAGTACAGTTTTGTCTATCTTTTCTTTTGTCTATGTCTTTGGTATCATATCTGAGAAATCACTGCCAAATCCAATGTCATGAAGCTTACCCCCATGTTTTCTTCTATGAGTTTATTAGTCTTAGATTTTGATAAATTTGATTTAGATGCCTTTTATTTCTTATTCTTGCCTAATTGTTCTGGCTAGGATTTTCAATACTATGTTGAGTAAAAGTGGCGAGAGTGAACGTTGTTGCCTCCTTCCTGATCTAAGAGGAAACGCTTTCAGCTTTTTATCATTGAGTATGAGGTAGGCATTGTGTTTGCCATATTTGGCTTTTATTATGCTCAGGTATGTTCCTTCTATACCCACTTTGTTAAAAGGATGTTGACTTGTCAAATGCTTTTTTCTGTATCTATTAGATGACCATATGACTTTTAAATTTCATTTTGTTAATGCGGTTTATCACACTGATTTTGTGTGTGTTGAACAAACCTTGTGTCCCTGAAAAACACTCCATTTGATCACATATGGCTTTTTTTTTTTAATAGAGGCATGTTTTATTTATTTGTTTGTTTGTTTGTTTGTTCGTTTTTGTTTATACATGCACTGGGTACAGTCAGAAGCGCGGGAGGGTGAGAGAATTCACCAGAGCCAGAGCGGGGAGCAGAGCAGGCAGAAGGACCGAAGTACACTGCTGAGGGGAGCAGCGGGTGGCAGGAGAGGTCTGTGCGCCATGCGGGACCCTCCTCCGGTGGCCGGGGAGCAGCCGGGGATCGAACCGGCGCCGCAGAGGCTGTGGGCAGCTTCGCAACCCAGCGCTCAACCGCTGCGCCACCGGGGAGGCCCACATATGGCCTTTTTAAGTTATTGTTAATTTGCTGGCATTTTATTGAGGATTTCTGCATCTTTGTACATCTTGGGGCGACTGTAGTTTCTTTTTTTTGTAGTGTTTGCTTAGTTTTGGTATCAGTGATGATGGTCTTTTCTAGTAAGTCTAGCTAAAGGTTTGTCTATTTTGTTATTCAAAAAAAAAACAAAAAACAGTTTTTGGGCCTCCCTGGTGGCGCAAGGGTTAAGATGCAATTTATGAAGCAATCCGCAGCCACTGCAGCAAGAGTTCGATTCTCGGCCACCTAGGGAGCAACCCTAATGGAGTCTCCTGACTCGCCCACTGCTCCCCTCAGTAGTGTACTTCGGTCTACCTCCCTGCTGTGTTCCCCACTCTGTCTCTGGTGAATCCTCCCACTCCCCACACCTCTGGCCTGTACCCCAGCTCTTGTATGCATAAATAAATCTTAAAAAAAAAACAAAAAACAAAAAACAGCTCTAGTTTCATTGATCTGTTCTACTGTCTGTTTAGACTTTTTCATTTATTTCCACTGTGGTCTTTGTTGCTTCCTTCATTTTAACTTCAGGTTTTGTTCTTTTTCTAGTTCTTTGGGGTATAAAGTTAGATGATTTACTTGAGCTCTTTCTCTTTTCTTAAGGTAGACATTTTTTGCAATGAACTTTCCTCTTAGAACTGCTTTTGTTGCATCCCATATGTTTTGGTACATTGTCTCAGATTTTTTAAAAATTTCTCTTTAGGCAGCACTCCCACTGCCCACCTGTGACTATGCAGGTAGCTCTCTTTACCAACTCTCTCCTCTGCAGGGCATCAGCCTTGCTGCCTTCCCGTGACCTGTACCATGCTGGAACTTCTCTTCACTGACCTCCCTCGGTGGAGGCAGCTCTCCTCAAGGCCATCTGCCTGCAACTATGCAGGCTTCTCTCAGCAAACCTGTCCCTTTCCCTAATAAACCTGTTCTTTAAATATATTAAAAAAAATTCTCTTTAAATTTTTTTGTTTCATTGTTCAATAGCATATTTAATCTACAGATATTTGTGAATTTTCCAGTTTTCTTCTTGTAATTGATTTCTAGTTTCATACTATTGTGGTTGGAAAAGATGCTTGATATAATTTCAGTCATAAATTTTTTAAATTTGTCTTGTGCCCTAACATTTTGTATCCTGGAGAATGTTCCATGTTACTGTATTTCTTTTTTTCCCCTTTTTTCAGTATTCAAAACCTTTTTAATCACAATGCAGAATCTGGAGTTAGTTTTTTGTAGTCACAGCTGATTGGTTGACCTCTGGCACACTTGAACTTATGACCCTTGGAGAACTCTTAGGGCTTGGTATAGCTGTGTGGGGTTCTCAGCACCTTGCTGAAATGCCTATGTACCTCTTGGCCTTTGTGCAGACCAGAGAGCAGATGATTCCACAGCCCTTGGGGTCTATAGGGTCTTCTGTTGAAGGTGAGGATCTTGCTCCCACCTTGATGGTGTGGTTGCAGGTACTCACATGCAGGGTGCATATGTTCAGTTTGGGCACCTCCTGGTCACACATGCCATCTGTTACAGTCCCTTTCTGGCCAGGAAGCATCTTCTGGATCATCTGGGAAAGGGCCCACATGTGGAGTTGGTTTGCCTGGCCAGAAACCTGAACAGCTTGACCAAGAGCATTAAGTAGATGTCCCAGCTCTTGGGATCCTTACATTGAATCGTTTGGGCCATGTTGTGGATATCAAGTCCTATGATGGCACCTTCTGCTCAACCCTGTTTTGGTTTTCATTTTTGAATGGCTCAGTCTTTTCTGGACCCTCTCCATGGAGGAGTAGGTGGGAGATGATAGAATATCTTTGCCAATTTTTCAGTTCCTGGGCTCCTATGCTACAATGGTGGACAGCCATTTTAAAAAAAGATTATTGGATTCTATCTTGTTTCAAAGGTTCTAATACTTATTTATTTCATTTTCCTTATCCTTATTAACTTCTTATCTGCCTCTTTTTCTTGTCTTTTCCAATGTCTGTAACCTGTTCCATTTTCCACTGTTAGACCCTCTTCTGTATGCTAATAATTACATTTGGCTTGTAAGTTTTCCTAAAGCCAGGATCAATCTGAAGCCTCCGTTCTTCCTTCCTTCATGGCTTTCTGTACCCATTTTGTTGGTTTGGGAGTTTCTTTCATCCTATACTTAACTTTAAGTGTTTTCTCAGAGTTTTTCCTGAAGGTGTAGGTAATGGAATATTTTATTTGCTCTTCATTGCTTTTTTAAAAAAGATTTCTTTATTTATGCATACAAGAGCTGGGGCACAGGCCAGAGGTGTGAGCGTGAGAGGTTTCACCAGAGACAGAGTGGGGAACAGAACAGGCAGATTGACTGAAGTACACTGCTGAGGGGAGCGGCTGGGAGACAGGAGAGGTCTGCCACGCCATGTGGGTAGCTCCCTGGCTGGCCAGGGATTGAACTCGTACTACAGTGGCTGTGGTTAGCTTCACTGGTTGCATCTTAACCCCTTGCACCACCAGGGAGGTCCCTGCTCTTGATTGCTTTTTATGAAATAAAAGACAGTCATACCAAGGGGGAAAAGTGGCTTGAGTCACATAGGTTTCCTCCATGCTCCTATCAGCTAGGTCTACACTGTAGCCCAGATTGGAATAGCTTGAAGGACTGAACTAAGATTGGTTTTTGGAGATGGGGTGGGGGAAGACATATGGAAGTGGAATTTGAGATGGATGAATTATGTCTGACTCTTTTTCTCCAAGGATACCGAGAAGTCAGTGTCCATCCTGGACATGTCTACCTGTCCTGGAAACAGTGACGTGCACACCTCTTGGAATCCTGATCCACAAGGCATTCAAAACTTCCCTCAGTGTACAGAGCTGGAGAAGACCCCCTTGGCTTCTGCAGAGGCAGCCAGACTTAATGCTGGTGAAATGCGGCAACAGTTCAATTTGCCAATGCCTGAGCATGGTGTGAACTACTGCCCCCAAGTGACTCTCACTCCATCCCAGAATATTTACTGTCAGGGAATAGCTCCCTCCCAGCCTGCAATGATGATTTTTGAGGGCCCTCAGACAATGCCTTCAGGAAAAGCCAATATTCCAGGGATGGCCATGACTTACGGTGGGAATATAAGGATGCCCCCCAATGTGCCACCTATCTCAGCTCCCATTGGAAGTCCAATGATGCCCCCCATCAGTGCACCAGCAATGCCTTATTGTGGCACCCCTGTAGTACCCTCTAGCAGAGACTCTTTAACACCTAAAATGTTAATGACCCCAACCATGCCTTCTGCGGAGGGGCAGGCAATGCATCCCTGTTTGACTCAGATGTTGCCCCCTAGAAATCCTCATGATCTTGGGATGCCCCCAGCTAGGACTTCATCATTGCTGGTTTTAGAATCCCAGAACTCTCTTGTAAGCCAACCTGCCTCCCAGACAGATCCCTTCCTACCTGAGCAGCCCATACCTGCACCACAGAGAGCAGAACAGAACTCCAGGCCCCAGGAAAGGGTTCCCAGGAGATCTCCGGTTTCAAGGCCTTACCTCTGCCAGTTTGAGAACTGTGGAAAAGCTTACACTAAGCGCTCCCACCTCGTGAGTCACCAACGCAAACACACAGGTGAATGTGGTAGCAGACAAGTGGGCCAGGAGTGGGGGTGGGGAGACTCTGAAATTTAGATTTGCACTGGACCACTGCTTTGTCATGGTTTGGCATTATTCCATCAAACTTGGGACCAAGCTATCCCAGCCCGACTGACTAGCATGTTCAGTCTGTTACAACTGCGTCAAGATATAATGGGGAACTGGTGATTGTTGTCTCCTCACTGGTTTCTTAAGTTTTTTCTTTTGATTCCTCAGCCTTCACTACTGTGCCTCATAAGTTCAGGCCCCTTCCCTTCCCACCTACTGGTCTATTCCTCTACTTAATTCCTTCTCTCTCTTGTCATCCCTACAGGCCAGAGGCCCTATAAATGCAGTTGGGAAGGCTGTACATGGTCTTTCTTCCGTTCCGATGAGCTTGGACGACATGTTCGGATCCACACCAAATACCGACCACACAGATGTGATCAGTGTGGCCGGCAGTTCATGAGATCTGACCACCTCAGGCAACATCAAAGGACTCATCTGCGCATGCCATGTTCCCCAGATCCACAGGCTAACAGTGGACACATGACTGATCCTCCTGCTTCTGGCCTCTAGGCGGTCTGCCCCTCATTTTGGCTTCTCCACCCAGATCCTGCCTGCTTCTGACCATCTAGTCCCTTTGGTAGGTGTAGGGTTGGATGAAGACAGATTATGAGGCAGGGTTGAAGCCCATGTGAAGCTCTGGACCCAGCCAGGGACTCCTTAAACACCGTCTTTTGAGTTTAGCCACGTGGGAGGATGGAGCAAAGTAGAGATTGGATCTTTATGGAAAAAGCTCTTGTTCTTATGTCACTCCCCAGCTTGAAACCTTTTAGCCACTCTCCTTTGCCTACTTCATAAAATCCAAGTTCTTTATCTTAGTCTTCCACAGTTTCCAGAGCCCAGACTATGTTCAACTCCTGAATTTACCACTTACTAGCCATGTGATCTTGGAGAAAGACTTTGATCACTCTGCCTTCTTTCCTTTTATGGAAAATGAGAAAAAAATATTGGCCTGTCTTGGACACAGGTCTTTGAGTCAGGTTCTATCCGGCACTCACCAGCACATGCCCAGAGTTCCTGTCTCCTCCCACCACGTAGAGACTTGGACAGAACTCCCCCACAGGGCTTGGGATTTGGTATCTCAGGTAGCCACTATAGTCCAGAATGAGGGGGAGTTTCTCCCCCCTTGGGTAAAATTTGACTAATGGGAAATGGGAGAGAGCCAGGCAGATAAATTCCCTTTTCTTCCTTCCCTTCCTTGAATTGCTACAAGGCATCGTTTCTCCAGGCAGTACCACACTGGGAAGAACTCCCACGTAGCCAGTACTGCGAAGAACTCCCAGGTAGCCAGTGGACGTACCTGCAGCGCTTCCAGGCTTGTCGTGAAGCAGGACCCAACCGGGTGTTCCCTTGCTTTACCTCCCATTCTTTCCTGCCTTGCTTCCCTTTTCTCACCCTCAGTGCCCTGGGTTTGTACCTCCCAAATAAAACATCAGTACTTAGTTCTTGTTTTAACCCTTGTTTTCCAGGTGACTTAGTAGTGGAGGACCTTAGGTTGGGGAGAGGATGAATCTCATTGTAATTTCCTTTACCCCCAGCCCCCCAGGCCAGCTTCCTGGACTACCAAATAGCAAGGTCTTTCCTTCCCTTGGGTGAGGGCACCAAGGACATGACCATCCTGATAACTCAGCTAGGTAGTTCAGCACCCCCTTTCTGGGCTTTTTCGCCAGCTGTTTTTATTAGGTAACACATTAAGAGAAAGCGACTCCTCCAAGTTGTCAAGTAGCAGAGCTGGATCTCAAGCAGCATCTGTGTGAGATGATGCCATCTGCGGGTGTTGCCTGGGCCCAGTATGGTGCCAGCACTGACAGGAGAGGACTGGCGAGAGGTGAATCAGGTCTGGTTCTCATGGTCAAGGGGCCATCTTGGTCTAGGAGCTGAGAGGTCCACTTTAATGCAGTGGCCCCCAGAGAGGAGCACCTACTCCTCTCTGGAAAGGAGAAAAGGAAAGGCCAGAAAGGCTTTCTTGGGGAGATCAGCCTGCACTCAGCAAGCTGTGCATGTAACATTCAGTGGCCCCCATGAAATGAGCTGAGCAGGTGAGTGAAGAGGACACAGTGCTCCAGACAGTGAGAACACTGGACCTGGCGACTGCTCCACTGTCCATTGGCAAATGATGCCAAGCGCCCAATACAGACAGCCATCATGGCTATGGGGTCACAAAGACAAGGAAAGGGTCTTTCATGGAAGAAAGACTCCCCTAGAGGCCCTGAATCAGCCCTAAAGGGCTCCCAAGGGTCAGCCAGGTCCCGGATGTCTACCCTCACTTGCGCTCTGTGCCAGCCGCTAAGAACTTGATGGTGTCTTTCTTCAGGGCTGAAAGATCACGGACAAAAACTGAAAGCTTCAGTGATGTCAGGGAGAGGAGCTGAACTTCTGGGTTCAAACTTAGTCTGAGCATCTGGAGATCTAAAACCTTGTCTGTGCTTGCCTCTCCACCACCCCCTGCGTGGCACCTTGGTCTGTGACTCTAGCACACCTGGACTTGGCATCCAGGTGCCTTGCAGCCAAACTCTAAGGGAAGCAGAAATGATTTTTAAAATAATAGGGGCACAGGATGCTCATTTGTGGCCAATTACTGGCCCCAGGCACTGTCACCTTGAGTCTTATTCCCACCTGGGCACTCAGTCCCTTTTCCGGAGCAAGACAGTGGCCCAGCCTGGTGCCTGCTGCCCCACCTGCCTCGCAAGCAGTCATTTGGGTGGGGTAGAAAGAAAGTTTGCATGTTGACGGAAAGCAAGGCAAGAAGTCTGGTGGTGACCTACCCTTGCACCCAAGGGTGAAGGGGGACAGAGTGGGCGAGGGGGTGTCATGTGGTAGAGGTCACTTCTAGTGGAGGAGGATAGTAAGTTCAAAGTGTGAGGAAGTGGTGTGGCTTGAATTCAGAATTATGGGTTAACTAGGAGTGAGGGGGTGAATGGGAAAAGAGATCAGTCTGTCCTTTATCAGTCATTACTCTTTGCAGGCACTGGCTAAGAATTTCCCAGTGGGTGGATGACCTGGTGGGCCCTCCCTCAGTAAGATCACTAGACTTTTTGAAACTTGTCTCTACCTTTTCCTGGCTATTTGGCCTTGGGCAGTTTACCCTTGGTTGCTTAGACAATAAATGGGGCAAAAATGATAGATTTTAACAGAAGATGGGATAAATCCCCTTTTTATTTATTTTTATTTTTATTTATTTACTTGTTTGTTTTGTTTATACATGCACTAGGTACGGTCAGAAGCGCGGGAGGGTGAGAGAATTCACCAGAGCCAGAGCGGGGAGCAGAGCAGGCAGAAGGACCAAAGTCCACTGCTGAGGGGAGCAGCGGGCGGCAGGAGAGGTCTGCGCGCCATGTGGGACCCTCCTGAGGTGGCTGGGGAGCAGCCGGGGATCGAACCGGCGCCGCAGAGGCCGCAGAGGCTTCGCAACCCAGCGCTCAACCGCTGCGCCACCGGGGAGGCCCTAAATCCCCTTTTTAAAATGGTTTGATTGGCTTAAGGAAGAGCAGGACTTTGGTGCTCCAGGTGAGCTGGAAGGTGGCTTGGATTAGGTGTGGTAGTCAAGGCAGAGAACAGGATTTGGATTTAAGGATAACTTCTAGGTTTCTAGATTGTGTTAAAGGAAGAACCAGACAAAGTGCAGTATTTGCTATTTTATTATAATATGTACAATTAATACATATACAAAAAAACAGTGTAAAAATGCAAATATGTACAATAATAATTGATCATATCTCCACCCCCATCCTCCATAGAGGTAAATTTTATCTTATGATCATTTAAACTGGATCCACCTGGCTCATATATTTTCATCATAAAAATAAAAGACAAAATTAACCAAGAAATGCCCAAGTAGCATCGTAGTTGAGACCCAAGGGTGGGGTCTCAACCCAAGATTCCCACAAGGCAGAGACGTGGCAGAAGAGGGGCTTCTCAGAGATGGAAGGTGTGGGGTGGTTCCCAGGTTATGCACAAGTTCCAGATGGTGCAATGGCAGAGTTTGGGATGGAACTGGGAGGATGAGACAAAGTTACTAGCTCCATCCACCCAGGAGACCTGGTTCCTTTTCTTTGCCATAGAATTCCCCATGAGTCAGGGTCCATTGCTTTTCAAGTAGCATAGTGCCTTGTGGTCAGTGTGGTGGGCCAAATTGTTTAAACATAGGCAACTCTCATCCTACAGGTTGTTTCTTTCACCTGGTGTTCCTCAATGAGACCTAGAGAGAGGAAAAGACATTTCAAGGATCTTTCACACTCTGAGCCTGCTCAGCGTCGTTATACATTCTCATTCGGTCATCAAAAATGTACTGGGTGCCCTGGAGTCTCAGTGCTGGGAACACAGACATCCTGGAAGAATTAGAGGTAGAGGGCACCACGGGATGCTTCTGTCGTTGCTACCGGATTATTCCAGAAACTTCTGAACAGCAAGAGGAAACATTTTTTTAGCCCTCAGCTCCCTGGTTGAACTCACCCAGTGTGTCAAAAATCCAAAGGGACTCTGAGAAAGCCCCAGGCATTCCCTGGCCACTGCTCTGGGTCCTCAGCAATGGGACCAAAACCTGTCAGAGACCCTGCCTGTTGGTCCTCAGCAGGCCTCTGCTGTTGGTCCTGGGGTTCCATGATCTTCGTGAGGCTAACTCAGCTGGCCCACAACACAGTTCAAGACTGAACTGACAAGTTCCTGGACATTGTAAAATCAGCCAAAGGCAAGCTGGCAAAGCTTGACCAGGAGAATTAAGAGCAATAGCCAGGCGCCCCCTCCTGGGCAATGTGGGCCATCTGTGTTTATGCATTTCCACTCCAGGTTAGAGGGTCATTTTCCTCTCCCTTTTGGGCTCAGGCTTGGCCTCCTTGTATGTTTAAAAAAATAAAATCTTAAAAGTTTACAAATAGTTACCTACTATGTGTTGGCGCAGTGTAAGTTCCAAGCAAAGTCTTCAGCAAATAAGTACGTAGTCACAGGTAAAAATTATCTATGGACTTTTGCATGCTGCTTTAAGTGATCAGATCGTGCAAAATCCTTCTTGCATGTAATACACACATAGGGTCGCTCCCCGGTGTGTTTTCTCTTGTGTCGGCTGAGTTCATCTGAACGGGAGAATTTCCATGAGCATCCTTCCACATTGCACACATAAGGCTTCTCCCCTGGAACAGAGAGAGAGAGAGACTTATGCTTTAGGTAACACAGGACAATGGAGAAGAAAAAGGTTTGAGCATGTGGAGTGGGAGAGCCATGGCATGACACTGGAGAGGTTAAGTAAAAGAATAGAAGGAGAGCAGCAAAGAGCTGGAAAGGTGAGGGAAAACCGAAGGAAAAGGAAGAGAAAAAGAAATAGGAGAAGCGAGGGTGAGTGGGAGAGTTAGTGGAGAATGAGGGAGGGGGTTTCTGTTGGGCCTAAGGGGATGGCCATGAGTAACGGCCCAGGAGAGAGAGGATCAGGATCCTGAGAGAGCAAACATCCCTCTACTTATCCCACCACCCCCACACAACACCGCAAAAGGCTGCAGTCAGGTTGGCTCTAGAACTTAACAAGTCTGTTCCTAGGACAGCTTTATCCGCCCTTTCAAATTTGCCAGCCTTTTCTGGGACCTTCTGGGGACCCAGGCTTAGAGGGAGGTGGCAACAATCTCAAATGACCCCAAGGCTTTATGAATGTATATATCATTACTCTCCCCATCCCTGGCCCCTCACTTACCAGTATGGCTACGTTCATGGACTCGGAGATGGGAGGACTTTAAATATGATTTCCCACAATCCTGGTATGTACATTTGTAGGGCTTCAAGGCACCAGAATTCTTTTGGAACCAACATCTCTTACTCTTGAGGTTCTGCTTCTGCTTTTCTTGGGATTGTCTTTGGATCAAAGGGGCACTTGAAGAGTACAGGAATCCTGGGTAAGATGACAATTGATATGGCCTCATATAGTCTCCATAGAGATTGTGGCCATTGGTGAAGATTGTCATATGGCCCCCCAGAAGGGGGTCCCCACAAAGGGCCTGGTCACCAGTGAAAGTCATCATCTGGCCCCCATAGAAGGTCTGGTCATGAATGTATGTTAACATCTGGTCCTCAGGGAAGGTCTGGTCACCAATGAAAGTCATTGTGCTTTCTGTAAGAGCTGTGATCTGGCCTCCATTATGGGTCTGGTCAATATTCAGGGGCTTTATTTGACCACCACTGAAGTTCATTGGGTCCCCAAAAGAGGTCTGGTTCCCATTGGTCATGTGGCATCCATACAGGGCCTGATCATCACAGGGGTTCACCATCTGGCCCCCACAGAGGATCTGGTCACCACTGACAATTATTTGGCTTCCACTGAGGGTCTGATCACTACTGGAAGCCACTGCATGGCACTCAGTGAAGTTCTGGTATGCACTGAAAGTCTTCGGGATATCAGTGACATCTGTCATCCAGGAGGTTGCTGTGGGATGAATCTGATCAAAGGAGACCACCTTCTGGTTCGTGGGAGAAGCCTCACTTGTGTCTTCAGGGGGCACAGTAAGGGCTTTCACCCAGTTCTGGGTTGTCTCTTGTTGGCTGTCTTCATCATGGACAGTCAGAGGCATACAGAGCTGTGGTTCTGGCACAGCCTTTTCTGTTTCTGCTGTATTTTTCTGTGTCTCAAAGAGATCCTGAAGAAGTTCAATTTCCTCTAATAGCTCAAGGAAGGAGTGTTTCGTGGTCTCTTTGTTGTTGCTTGATGACTGAAGTAGATCTTGAGTAAGATCCTGCAAAATAAAAAAAGGAAATTAGAAATTCAAGGGTCTTACCTGCTCAAATCCAAATTCTATACACCCTTGCCTAAATATCTACAATGGCCTCTTCATCAGCCTCCCTGATTCCAGCCAATGTGCCTGCCATATAGGATAACGTTTCTTTAAAAAAAATGTATTTATGCATACAAGAAACAGGGTACAGGTCAGAGATGCGGGGGGGTGTTGAGGGGATTCACCAGAGACAAGAGTGGGGAGCAGAACAAGTGGACTGACTGAAATACACTGCTGAGGGGAGCAGTGGGCGGGTGAGACAGGAGAGGTCTGCTGCACCAAGTGGGTTAGCTACCTGGCTGGCAGATAGCTTCATAATGCTGCAACTTAACCCCTTGCGCCACCCTGGAGGCCCAGGATAACGTTTCTAAAGTGCACATTCCAATGTAGCAGATTTCTATGCTACTTCTATCTACCATGGGATGTGGGGACCTAGAGGGATGCATGAATGCACATCACCTCTTGCAGAGATCTTTCCCCAGAAAACTTTCCAAAGATTCTTTGCTGCCCCAGATTTGGTTATCTTAGAGATGTGGACAAAAACTGTATGGTATCACTTGTATGTGGAATCTGAAAATAAGTGGAACTCATGCAAGTAGAGTAGAATGGTGGTTGCTGGTAGCTGGAGGCGGTGGGGGTGGGGTGGGGATGGGAGAGGAGGTGGAGGATGTTTGTCAGATTTTCAGTTATAAATGATGAAGTTCTGAGGATGGGATGTATAGTATGGTGATTCTAATCGATAATGCTGCATTGTACACTTCAAATTTGCTAATAGTATGGAGGTCCTAAATAATCTCACCAAAAACAAAAAGATAGCCATGTTACGTAATGGATGTGTTAATTACCTCGAATATAGCAATCATTTTACAATCTAAAACTGGGGATAGGATGGACTCCTATGTATATAATGTCTTTTCCTGTACACAGATACCTATGATGAAGTTTATAAATTAGGCACAATAAGAGATTAAAATAATAAAGTATAACAATTATAACAATATACTGTAACAGAATTTACATAAATGTGTTTTTTCTCCTGCTCAAAATATCTTACTGTACCAAAATTTTTCCAAGGGTAACTGAAACCACAGAAAGTAAACCCTGGGGACATGGAAGGCCACTGTCCTTACACCAAGCCCTCATGGGGTACACTTTAAATATACACAATAAAAAAAGCTAAATAAATAAAATAAACACTAAATCAATAAATGGGTGTTTCAATGGCTGCTGATATCTTTTTAATCCAACTTGCCCAAGCCCCTCCATCTTTTCTCCTCACTGACTGAGCATCCTTCCTTCTAGAGGTTGGCAGTTGCCCAGGGCCAGGTGGTGTTGGGGGATTTGGGGGGCTAGCCAGGCAGTGGCCATCACCCCAAGAGCCTTCAAGGACAGCATTGAACTAGACCAGCCCCACTACTGTCTGGCCTGCCGCCCCGTCTGTCTGGAGTTGGTCATGCTCTGGGCAGGTAAGCACCTACAGGTGCTCAGTGAATATTGCCAGGAAGAAATGAACCCCATAAATGGACCCCCCTACCAGTATTCACAACTGTTCACCAGCAGTGTTGGATCTTCAACCCCAAGTCCCTCACCTTCCCCCGCGTTTGGAGCTACACTTACCATGTTAGTTAATCAAGCCTGTGGCGGGCGCAGCGGCAGAAACCGTGTTGCGGCAGAGAGCGTTGCAGCAGGCACTGAGCCCTTGGGTGCAGCGCCTGGCTTATATAGTGCTGGGCCGGAAGTGCAAGGATCAAAGCCTTAAACTGGCCACGCCTTTAGGGTGGAGCTTAGGGCACGTTTTTTAATCCCTTTACCTGGAAACAGGTTGCCTACTGACAAAGTGCCTCAGGGCTTTAATACTAGGGTTTCTCGAGGGTTCCCGCGATGCAGGGAAGCAGTTCAACCGATGTGCACATATTAGTGCATTTCATCCTCACCCCAATCCAATGACGTGATTTTTATTTTATAGGATGTGAGAGTTGAGGCTCAGAGAGGTTAACTGATTTGCTAGCGGTCACAAAGTGAGTCAATTGCTGATTCTAGATTTGAACTCAAACATCTTTTGCTCAAGCAGTAAATGGAAGGTGTTGAAGGCCATCTCCTCTCCCACAGCCTACAAATCCCAGAAACAGTTTCATCCCAGCAGAGTGCGACCAGCATGAGTGACTTCTGACCTACTTCTGATTCTGCTTCAGGCCTGGGCTGGATTCCCACCCCCCACGTCCCTCCTGAGGGCCACCTCCTTCCCCACCCCCTAGTCTACAGACATTTTGAACACGAGTTATCCATGCCCCATGTGGGGCCCACGATGCGTTGAGGGGTGAGGCGAGATTCTCCAAAAAAACCTTGTGGGACCGCAGGCCTTCCAGACCCTTCCAGGCAGCTGCTCCATGCGGTAAAATTATAATCCAGACTGCTCTAGGTCGGCCCTCCAGCTCCAGGTGAGCCTCGGTCTGCTTTCCGTCACTATTCCACATGTACATAAATGACAAACTATAGAGAAATATTTTTTTTTTCTGGTGGTTTTAAATTCCAGAAGCAGCATCATTCAGCATATTCTGAAATTTGCCTTTTTCATCGGAGAGCGAGTCATGTGGATAAAGCATTAGTACAGTCCCTTTAACTGAGGCTTTATTTCTGGTGTGAGTAGAGAATGAGGAGCATCTTCTGTTGTAGAGCAACCCCGATACAAAACGGGGTGCCTGACTGTGGGTCCTCACCCGCGCGCTTAAAAGGACTTATCAATGCTCTACTGCAGGCACACGTGAAAGGTTAATAAAAGGTTTATTTACAAGGGAAAGGGAAATGAGGAAATGTACAGCTCTGGGAGAAAAGTGGGAGACAAAGTTTTAAATGCGTCCTACCCGATCCGCCGATCAGGAATCCCAAAATGGCACCCTGAGAGCTGGCCGCCGGCCAGGAGAGTGAAGCAGGGAGGCGAGCGATAGCCAGCCCCCCAAGGCCCACATGTTTGGTTTTTATACCCAACCTGGCTGCTTAAGCCCACCCTCAGGTCCCAGCCACCCTACCTTTGGTGGTGATGGAATTTGTCTTTCCCAATGTCCTGATGGCTTTAGTCTGGAGTGGGGGTGGAGTCCACAAAGCCTGTATGGGATTAGCTCAGGACATCCTTTCCCCCTAACACTTCCACAAGGACTAGGCCCTGGAGACAGACTTCTGCTTCCCAAGCAGGGCAAGCACAGAAGCATCTGGGTGTAAACACATCTCCAGGGCAAAGGAAAATGGGTTCCCCTCCAGGTTACCTTTGAAAAAGAAAGGAAGGGTTCACACCTCTCAAATTCAGTGTTACTGATTACATTGATCAGTTGAATAGGCGCAGTAAATAGAGTTTGCTTTTATTTTTGAAGAAATTTGCCTTTTTTTCTGTTAGGGAAATTAGTCTGATTTTATGGTGGTTTTCTCTTTGGAAAAACAAATGTGCCTGCCAACTGAAAAAAAATTGAATGGACCTCCCTGGTGGTGCAAGGGGTTAAGATGCAACCTATGAAGCTCGCTGCTGCCACTGCAGCATCAGTTCGATCCCCAGCCAGGGAACATCCCACATGGTGCAGCAGACCTCTCCTGACTCGCCCACTGCTCCCCTCAGCAGTGTATTTCAGTCAATCTGCCTGTTCTGTTCCCCACTCTGTCTCTGGTGAATCCTTTCACCCCCCACAACTCTGGCCTATACCCCTCTTCTTGTATGCATAAATAAATAAATCTTTAAAAAAAGAAAAAAATTGAATGGATTAGAATTAATTCTAAAGCTTTGTTTGAAAGCTACTACAAGTTTAGAACTTCATGTAAATAAACATGTAAACAACCAAGTAACTGGCAAAATTGTAAATAGTTTTTCTCTAATATAATTCCTTTGCCTACGGAGTTTGTTTGATAAGAAAAACTACCTTTGGCTGTTGGTTCTCATGTCCCTGCTGAGTCCAAGAATGAAAAATGAAGACTTGCAAGTTGATATCAGGTCAACAATTAATAGTCACAAAAAAGGTTTGAAGAAACCTTTTTATACTAAGACTTTTTACTGAGATTTAGAAAGTAAACTAAATCAAGGAAATTAAAATTTCATTAAAATTAATTATATGCACCTAATCAAGGTAAATCCTTTGATAAATTAAATTGTTTGGGGAGTATGGGACTTAAAAAATTGTCTATGACTTCTTGATTTTACCACTGTGAATAATAAACATGCAAGTGTGTCATTTTAACTTATGTAAGACTCAGGATTTGTTTTAAATAAAAAGATTAAATTAAGAATCACCTAAATTCCTTTAAATTGCTTTATGAGTCATAGTTTATTATTGTTTACACTAATACTTAAGAATTCTAAATGTAAACATTTTTACAATTAAATTGAATCATAATTTAAGTAACTTGTATCTTTTAAATTCTGTCCTTGTAAATCACAGACGAAAATGAAAATTATGTGAACCTGTGGAGTATGCTAACTATTCTAACTGGATAAAGTTTTAGGAGTCATATTTCTCTGCCAGATTCTTGTTGTTGATAGTGACTGCATTATCCTGTAGTGATGATGATCACTTTAACTGCTAGCTGACTTTAGGATCTCGGATTAATACAATATCAAGATAATTAGTAGTCATTGTTTACTCAGAAGTCTCCAAAGAAATTAAAATTCAGAAAGGGGAAAATAAAATTCTTAATTGCTGTGTGATCTTCAAATGAATTTTTAACATGTTTTCTTGACTATCTATTTGTTCTTCATAATGTTCCAATTAAGATGTAGTCATTCCATGTCTTAAAATTATTGCCCTAAATGAGTGCATTTTTGTTTAGCTTTAGTGTTACGTGATGAGTTTATTAAAATAGAGTTCTGGTCCTCGCCTCTGAAGATTCTGTTTCAGTAAGTATGAAGTGAGTATGACATCCCAAGAGTTTGGGATGTCAAGAATTTGGGATGTCAGCTAACAAAAAAAGGTAAGCTTAGCCAAATGTAAAAAAGCTCAAAATGTAAAAAAGAAAAAGAAAAGAGTTTGCTGGGAATCGCAGAGGAATTGTCACTTGGGGCATGCAAACTGCAGCAAGCTACAGGTCAGGTTGGTTTGGCCTTGGAGAAAGCTGTATTTATGGTCAGGGCATGTAGAGAGGGGACAGTTCAGTTAGAGTGTGTTAAAATGAAAAACAAGGGGACACCAGCCTTAAAAATTACCAATACAGACAAAATGAGCTCAGTCATGCAAAGCCCAACTTAGCTTCCTGCACAAGGCTGAGCTGACCTGGTCATTTCCTGTTTATATCTCAGATATTTATGGGAAATCAGTCTCTCACTTCTTAAATTTTTTATTTTCTTGAGGGCACATGAGATTTTTCATTTTATATCCTCCAGCTCTATTTTAGATTGAAATTCTTTCACGGATCCTAACAAGCTCTGAGAAGCTGCACCTCAGGGCAATGGGCTATTTTGTGTAGCTCTGCCCCCAAAGAGACTGATTAGACTAATTTTGTTTTAAGAAGAGTTCAAAGTTTTGAATAATAACATTATTTAAATGTATTATTTGATGTGACTGTATAAATGTGTGTAGATGTGTATCCTTAATGGGTAAAACATGTACAAAAGAAGAGAGACCAGGAGGTGAGAGGAAAAAGAATTGGGCTCCTGGCACATAATTGGGGCCCCAAACTAAGTAGAAACAATGTTCTTCTTTTTCTTTCTTTTCTTAATTGCAGTAACATTGGTTTATAACTCTGTATAAGTTTCAAGTGTACAGCTTTACATTGGGATTGTCACCAAAAGTCTAGTTTCCAACCACTTGACCCCTGACCCATTTTATCACCTCCCCTCCCCGCCAGCTCCCCGCTGGTTAACACTGTTCTGTGGTCAGAATCAAGGAATTCTTTGCATTTGTTACTTTGGTTTGTTTCTTTTTTTTTCCAAGATTTATTTTTTATTTATTTATACAAGCATTGGGTACAGTCAGAAGCGCAGGAGGGTGAGAGAATTCACCAGAGCCAGAGCGGGAAGCAGAGCAGGCAGAAGGACCGAAGTACACTGCTGAGGGGAGCAGCGGGCGGCAGGAGAGGTCTGCACGCCATGCGGGACCCTCCTCCAGTGGCCGGGGAGCAGCCGGGGATTGAACCTGCGCTGAGAGGCTGCGGGCAGCTTCGCAACCCAGCGCTCAACCGCTGCACCACCGGGGAGGCCCGGTTTGTTTCTTTATCTTCCAAGGATGAGTGAAATCATGCTGCGTGTCTTTCTCCCAGCGATTTATGTCACTAAGCATAATCCCTTCAAAGTCCATTCCTGGTAGGATCCCACCTTTTATGATAGCTGAGTAGTATTCCATCTTTTTAATCCACTTATCCATGGATAAAGTTGCAATAAACATAGGGTGCATTTTTTTTTTCAAATGAATGTTTTCATGTTCTTCAGATAGTTACCCCAAAGTGGAATAGTTGAATCTATCCTTTTTCTTTTATTTCTTCTGACCTCATGGCCAGCCCATGTCACCTCACTCAAGCAGGCATCCTCTCCTCAGGAGTCTGTTACATTTGGACTGACTTACATCACATTTTTTAATCTTCCAGTTGGAGGCATTTGGGAAATGCTCACCTTTGGAGTAGATATGTCTGATGATCTTTATGTTACTCTCTATCAGGGTATAATAAAATATTCCCACTGTTTAGAAACTTTAGCAAATATGAAAGTGTTCTTAGACATATTTCTTCTTATTTTGTGAACTCATCAGTTATTTTTTTCTGGTGATTTTTTCCTGATATTGTCTCTTTTTTTGGGGGGGGGCTATGCCCCCACCAAGATGGTTGCTGAATATCACCAAAAGTTTCCTCTGCATCTTGTTTGCTCATCCTTACACAATGTATCTTTAAAGGGGTTTTAGGGGGAAAAATGCTATGCTCCTAATCCCCCCAGAGATGTTCAATAGTGCAGAAAAATTGCCTTATTTCATATTCCCAAATGTGGGGAGAGCTGTCAAAGAGAAAAACTTCAGGGCTGCCAAAAGACTGTTTCTACCTATTGGGGTAATCAGTCATGTTCATTTCATTTACTCCTAAAGGGGCACTTCATCTCTGTGAACTTCCTATCAGTCCACATCTCCAACCCATCATGAGAAAACTTCTGAAAAATCGAGGAATATTCTACAAAAATACCTGATGGATATTTCTCAAAATGTCTGGATTATGTAAGACAAGGCAATACAGCAAAGCTATCATAGATTGGAGGAGACTAAGGAACTCTAACAGTTAGTGCAATCTAGTATCCTGGACTGGGAAAGCCATTGAAATGCAAAGACAGTGCTCCTGGACCTTCCTGGTGGTGCAATGGGTTGAAGTCTCAGTGCTGTCAAGCTATCACCAGCCACTGCAGCACAAGCTCCATGTCGGCAAGGGAGTTGATCCATGTGGTGCAGTAGACCTCTCCTGTCTCACCTGCTGCTCCCCTCGGTGGTGTATGTCAGTAGATCTGCGTGTTCTGCTTGCCACTCTGTCTCTGGTGAATCAATCCTCTTATCCCCCACATCTCTGGCTACACCCCAGTTCTTGTACGCATAAGTAAATAAATCTTAAAAAAAACAAAAACAGAGACGGTGCACCTAAGAGGAATGTATATTCTGTCTTGTTGGATAGAATGTTTTATATACATTTGCTAGATCTGTTTTTTTTTTTTTTTCCTTAGTATGTGTTGTCAAGTCCTCCTTTTTGGTTATCTTTTGTAGTATTACTCTGTGCATTATGAAAATAGGAAAATGAAGTCCCCAACTCCTTGTAAGAACTACTTCTCCCTTCATTTAAACTCTTTTGCTTCATAAAATTTGATGGTCTGTTATTACATAGATAATTGTTTATGATTGTTCCTGCTGTTTGAGCCTTTTATGCACACATAATGTCCTTTATTTCTTGTAACAATTTTTTGGAAATTTTTGAAATTCATTTTTATTTTATATCCAAAGAAGGCACATTGTTTCTGCTGTTAGGTAGGTGATGACCGATTCAAGGAATTTCACTCAGTCCAACTTAATGATGCCCCCTCCCTGTGCGGTGCCCTGATGGAAACATCGGTGGTACATTTTGTGGCCTGCTTTTGCAATTTTTGTGTTGGTTTGAGCAGGGTAAGAACCTTGCTGGTCACAAGAATGAGAACCCAAGTCAGATTTTCTTGGTGACTCCAAGGGAGCTATTCCAACATTCAACAAGGCAAAAGGAAGAGGCTCCATTTTTTAAATTTTAAAGTCTGGTTCTCCTGGATTAGTATAGCCATTCCCACTCTCTTTTGGCTACTATCTGCATGGAATATCTTTTACAGTTATTTCAGTTTCAATCCGTTTGTGTCTTTGGGTTTGGGTGTAAAGTAAATCCCTTTACTTTATAAAGCATATAATTGGATTAGGTTTTTGATCCAATCTCTGGCTTTGATCAAAGAGTTTAATCTATATACAGTTAAAGATATTACTAGAATGGAATACCACTCAGCCAAATAAGGAGATGAAATCTTCCCATTTGTAATGAGTAGACCTACAGGGTATATGCTAAGTGAAGTAACTTAGATGCAAAAAGACAAACACCATATGATTTCAGTCATACATGGAAGGTAGGTAAGGAAAGACTATCAGAACAAAATAATGGATGGGGAAGGGAGAGAGGTAAATTGGGTAAAAGGGATTGATTGCATGGTGAGGGATAGAAACTAGACTTTTGGTGGTGAAAATGTAGTATATACAGATGTTAATTTATAATGTTGTGTGATGTTATAAACCAAAGTTACTTCAATAAAATCTTTAAAAAAGTAATTACTGAAAAAGGGAGATTTAATGCTACCATTTTACTATTTGTTTTCTATGTAACTCAGACTTCAGATGCCCATTGCAGGCTCAGATTTTTTTTTTTTTTTTAAAGATTTATTTATTTATTTATACAAGCACTGGGTACAGTCAGAAGCACAGGAGGGTGAGAGAATTTATCAGAGCCAGAGCGGGGAGCAGAATACACAGACTGATGAAGTACACTGCTGAGGGGAAGCTCAGATTTTTTTTATCTGTGTTTCTGACTTGCTGTAAATTAGAGGTTCCCAGGACACTCTTCGTGGTTTCAATTAATTTGCCAGAACAGCACAGAGAACTCAGGAAACCTATTTACTCATTAGATTGCCTGTTTATTACAGCGAATACTAAAGAATATGAATCAAGGGCAAGTGGAAATGATGCAGCAAGGTGTGGGGAAACAGCACAGGATTCCGTGCCCTCCCCAGGGCATCAGCCTCCCTAATCTCCACAGATTCACTGGAAGCTTTTATGGAGGCTTCATTGCATGGACAGGATTGGTAAACTCATTGCTTTTGAGAGTTGAACTCAACCTCTATCCCTCTCCTCTTCCATGAAATCAGGGGATGGAACCAAATGTCCCAGCTTCAATTCATTTTCCTTCAGATGGTTTACCAAAGTTCCCTTCATTAACATAACAAAAGGTACCTTGAACACTCTATACTTAGAAAATTTCAGGGGAAGGTATGAGTCTGGATCTGTGGATGAAGACCAAATATGTTTGAGAAATACATTTTTGTCATCTGAATGACCACAGAATCACAGTAGATTATAGGAGTGCAAGAATGGACAGTGGAAAAACACGCAGTGTTTCTCAGGTTTGCAGTTGAGAACTGTGCTCAATTACTTCTGCCCAGATTTTGTCAAAGCAAATCAGGTGGCCAAACCTAACAGGGAGGGAGAGAGTACTACAAGGTGCTTGACCAGGGGAGTTGTGTGATTTTAATACTCAAAGGGAGTGAAGAATTAGAAAGCCTTACTTCCAATCCCCTACATACATCAAAAACAAGTGGAGAAGAATTTACAAGACCAAAGAATTTTATCCTTCAACTCAGTGGACAGCTGGACAGCTGTCCAGTGCTGGGGATTCCAGTGCACTGTATTTCTGTGAAAAACATGGTTTTGCTTTATTGTAATTCTATTTGAGCAAATTAGAAGTATAATTAGCTTTCCCACCAGCCCCATTTCTGCATTCAAATCTTAACACATATTTAAGTGTTGCTGTGGCTTCATTGGAGCTATTGACTTTGAAGTAGTGGGTTCCGGTTGAGTTGACAGGACTTTAATGGTGCTGAAGAAGTTATAGTAACAAACACTTGGTTTTGTATAGACATGATTTCCACTTTGGTGGATAAAATCAATAAAGGTTATATTTCTCTCTCTCACCAATCAGTCAATCATGAGTTCTCAATGACACCTCCAATTCCAATACAATCTTATGGAATTATTCTAGTTTTCCCCTTTCCATATTTGTAACCCCCTTCTGCTGAGAAGTTATTCTCTCTATATATAATCACTTATTTGCTCAACATTCCTGTGGGTAAGAAATTTAGTCTCAGTAGCAATAGTAACCTGCTTGACCCTGATCCGACCAACCACACAGGCTACTCTGGCTGAACCAGCCAATTCCTTGGTCCTTGTCCTGCCAACTATGCCAACCTCATGGACCTGACTCCTTGGCTTCAGCCCCATAGACACCCCACAAATGCAGATCAAATCTTCGCCTCCTACCTTGTTAACGATGCCAGCCACTCTGCCTGATATGTGACCCTGCCTGCCAAATCTTGGGCCCTGGAGAAGAGAAGGGGTCAAAGACCAAATATTAGAACTAGAAATGCTCCTAGTGTTCTTATCAGTTAGAAAATTACAAGGATTTTGGGAACTCTGTGCCAGGAAACTTGGGGGAGGGGGACTAGAGACCAATATATATTATTTACGTTTGGTAGCTTTACAACCCAAACTGATCTCAAACCATAAAATAGAGAACACTCCAGCCCTCAAGCGGAGCTGGCACATAGGAATGGGCCCAAGTCTGAATGTACAAGTAAGTTTCATCAACAGGCAGTTTACATTCTCAAAGAGTCTATTCCCATCATCTGTTACAGTCAAGTTAGTTTCACCTGGGAATCTCAGACCTTTGCACTTGTAAATTTTTCACTTGTAAATTCTTGAAGTTTTAATATGCCTATTTTCTATCCAAACCAGGGAATTTCAAGTCAAGAGCCACTGGCCCCTATCTCTACTTTGCTCTAGCTAGTCAAATTACCTACAACTGCCCCATTGATGAAAATAATAATCAACAGAAGGAGAAGAAGAAAAGAAGGAGCAAAGAGAGGATAGAGTGTTAGTGCTTTGAGAAATTTCCCTATATTGGACCCTGGATCCCATAAAACTGCCGTGGAACTATTTATCTTTCTCTTGGGAAGCATATGGGATTAACAGACTGTGACAATGGTCTTTTATTTTTCCATAATATTTTAACTTCTATCTGTTAAAAGGCTTTCAAGACCAAAGAAAGCAACTTAAAGAAAGTAATTTATATTATAAAATTTTTATTTGATCTAACACTTGATCTTTCTCTTTTTAGTTCAATGGTTTCACTGGGGAGACATGTGAGTGAGGGAATTCATGCCTCTTTATTATGGAAAATTTCAAACATACTTAAAGTAGTGAGAATAGAATAATAAGCCCCCCTTCTCCCCCCCCAACCCCGTTCCTGTCACCTGGTTCCAACAATTATCAACATTCTGTTGCTCTTATTTACTACTCTATCCTCCCCACCACCAGTTTTTTTTTTGCTGGTGCATTTTAAAACAATACATTAGATCTTTTCACTTGTAAATTCCTCAGTAAAAATATACAAATACATACAGATTAATTTTATAGCCATAACTTAACCACAATTTCATTACCATACTATCATACCCAGCAAATTAATAACAACTCATTAATACCATCCAGAGATCAGTCCATGTTTAGTTTGTCCCAGTTGTCCCCAAATGTCTTTTATTGTTGGTTTACTTCAATCAGGGTCTTTCTCTTTTTAAAGTTAAATACAGATTTCTCTATCAAAGTAATTTATATTTTCTGTAGCTCCTAAAATAGGCATCAGATTTCTAGGCAGAAGACAAAAACGTGAGCCAGAGAGTCACATAGAGATTTTAGCCTGGTCTAAGAAAAACTAATACATTGAACAATCAACTTGAATAAATTAAGAGTGCACATTCGGAATTGTCATTTTTGGTCAGGTACAAGTGCAGTAAAGGCAAAAATCTACTTTAGCTGTTGTAAATGGAATCTGGGATCTCATCCTCCATTGTTTCTTCGAAGTAGTTACTTTCTCTTCCAAGTAGGTATGAAGACTCTGATTCTGCATGTCAATTTTGTATCTTGCTACTTTACTGTTCCCAGGAGGTCTTCCATTCATTTTAAGTTTCCTAGAAATTTATCATCTGCACAAGGATGTAATTTTAACTCTTCTTTTTCCAGTCTTATGCCTCTAATTGCTTTCTCTTCTGTTAAGATGGTGGGCATCCTTGTCTTGTTTCTGAATTTTGCAATGAATTCCAACACCAATTGTCTGATACCAACTGGGTGGCCTACAAGTCAATTCAATGCTGACACTACCAGCAGTTAGTGCAGACCCACAGTTTAAGGGGTTGAGTCCCACCTGATGGCCTGCCATCAGATGCCAGTTGTCTTGGGTGTCCCCAAGTCACCCACACTTCTGCCTGAATGGCTGCATATCTGGGATTTCCCACAATTCTCTCAGGTTGTGAATTCACTAGAGTCACAGAACTCAGGAAAGTACTATTTTTATGATTACTGTTTTTTTTTTTTTTTTTAATAAAGATACAACTAAACAGCCAGATGAAAAGATAAACAGGGTGAGGTCTTAGGGGTTGGGGGAGGGGGAGGAAGTGGTTGGGTTACCTTCACATGTGCTCTCCTGGTGTGATCTGGGCCTGTTACCCTCCAGTTTCTAGCATTGCAGAGTGCACTGTTTGTATTATGTGTATTTTATTGCAGTTTTTCTTTATACTCTAAGATCTATTATTATGAACATTCCTTGTGCACTTCAAAAGGAGACACATCCTCTAATAATTGAGATTCAGAGTTTGATACATATTTGATTTTTGGTATTTGGGGGAGTAGAGTTGGGGGGGTGACCCGTGTTCATTCACTGTTTGTTTTTTTTTTTTGTAATCCTTGCACCAAAAGACAATTTTTGTATTCTTCTGAAAAGATGGAAATGAATCAAGTCTCAGGCAAGGTGACTCAAATTCAACGCCAATATACTAGGTGGCCTTCCATTTGTTCTGCTCTAAGAGATAGCGATCAGGAGATGGAGCAGGAGTGGGTGCAAAAATTGTTCTGTGCGTGTGCGTGTGCAACTTCATTATTGTGAAACAAAAAACTCTAGGCCCCACATGGAGGTCCTGTGTGAAGCCCACCGGGACTTAATACCCAACCTAACTTGGCCTTCAACCCCCACTGCAGATTCAGCACCATTCCCCACCCCTAGAAAGGTGCAGATGGCAGGGCAGCAGCGGAGCCCAACGTTGTGCGTGGCTCCCACCCTACCCTTCCCCCGCACCCCAGGGAATCCCCCTGGGCTCTTTGGCAGCGCCCACTGGGAGGAGCATCAGACATTAGTCGGTATTTATCAGGCGCACAACACACGCCTCCCCCACGCCCCCACCAACACAGGGATTCCCCTCCGGAATCCCCAGGATGATGGGGGTGGGGGGGAGGAGCTGAAGGAGGGGAGGTCAGGTCCACCCCTCCCCTCCGGAGCGGCCTCCTTCCCGCGCCTCAAACGCCGAGAGCGCCCCTCTCCGCCTCCGGGAAAGGGATCTTTCCACCCAGGTAGCGGACGACCCACCTCCCTCCGGGGCTCCGGGCTGCGCCCCTCCTGGGGAGACCGGGAAGTTGGGGTGCCTCGCTGCCCCCCGCGCGCAGGTGGGGTGAGTGGGGCGCCGGGAGGGAGAACGGGCCACTCCAGCCGGGAGCCAAAAAAGAACTTGTCCTCTTCTTTCGCACGCTGACCTTTTAATTTTTTTATTTTTTCCTAATCACTGCTGGTCTTCCGATTCCCCTCGGGAGAGAGCCCTCTGTCTGTCCTCCCTCTCCCCGGTCCACGCGCCTCCCAGGGGAGTTGCTGGATCTCAGGGCACAGAGCGCTCCGCCCCACACGCACGCAAGGCGCCTCCCCTGGTGCCACCACCCCGCCCCCCCGCCCCCGCCGTGCCCCTAAAAAATAAAGGGAGAAGTGGGAGCAGCGCCGTCAGAAAGGAGAACCAGAAAAGTCTTCTCTCCCAGACCCACCAAGCCAGACCACCCCCCTCTCAGCCTGAGGGACCCAGGAAGGCCCATTTCTGCTTTTCCGAGACAGCAGGGAGGGCTTCCTCCTGTCTCTCATAGGTCAGGGGCCCCTCCTGCCTTTCAGTCCAGTCCAGTCAAAACTTACAGAGCTTATGATGGTAGTGGTGGGGGTTCACATGGAGTTTGTGGACCCCAGGATCTGAAGCCTTAGCTCTGCCACATTCAGCCTATCATCACACTGGTTCCATGGGATGATCTCTGACATCTGGGTAGGGATAAAACTAGCCCTCAGTATCCAAAACAAGATAAGAGCTGGAAAGGCTATCAAAATGTGCCCACCATTTGTGAGCACAAAAAGTAGTAATAAAAGGTGTCAGAACCCGTCTTCATTGGTATGACAGCCATCTGCACCCACAGAGGCATTGCTACCTTTCAGGAACTCTTTTCTGTTATCAGCTCCCCTTTGCTTCACTGCCCAAACCAACTCTGGTCTTGAGATTGTTCTGATAGTTAAAAATTCTTTCCTTCAAGCAGAGCATAGAGCAGTGTAATAGCTGGGTCATGCTCGGCAGTGACTTTGATAGGGAAAAAGAAAGCAATACACTTTTGATCAGTCTCTGTCTCTGGGTGAGAGTTCAATTTCCATCCAATTGTGCTAAGAGGGGAAGCTTTCCCCTCTGTATTTTGGCAGGCTCTGGAATGGGGTCTGCTATATGAAGTTATCCCATTGTTAAATCCTCTATCTCATTTTTACACAGGCCACTTTTGAGGGATAGTGATGGGCTTTGCCTGCTCCTGGTTTTAATGGCAATGCCTTTAATACCTAGCCATTTGATATGATGCTTGCTTTTAGTTTCTCAGAAAAAGAAAACCAACCATTTATCATAGGTAGGAAATGGCATTTGTCTCTTGTTTTACTTAGTGTTTTTAACCAGAAACAGTTCTTGAATTTTCTCAGATGCTTCACATAATTGTAAAGTTTTCAGTATGATTTTATCAGTGTGATTACTTATGTTGATGGATTTCCTAATTTTGAACTATCCTTGAGGGCTTGAAATAAATTCTGTCTGAGGTTTATTCTTAGGTGGTTAATAGATTTTGTTGTTATTGTGAATGGAATTTATTTTCTATTACATTTTCTAATTGCTTATTGCTAGTATATAGAAAAGCTATTGATTTTTGTATGTTGATCTTGTATGTGGTCACCTTGCAGAATTCTCTTAATCGTTTGTCAACTGACTTCTTAGGTTTATCTATATAAGCAATAATGTCATCTGCAAATAATCACAATTTGCCTCTCCTTTTCTAATGTTTATACCTCATTGCTTTCCTTCTCTTCTTGAAATATAGAAAACAGCTGGTGCCATTTTGAATAGTAAGGTGATAAAGGTCATTCTTGGTCTTATTTCTGACTTCAGTTGGGGTTTCTATTGTTTCACCAGAAGTATGGCATTTGCTGTAAGTTTTCTTTTTATCATTGTTGGATTAAAACCAATGTATTGAATTAAAGCTATTTTTTCCTAGTCTGCTAGGAGACTTTTTCTTTTATATCATAAGTGGGTGTTGAACGTAATCATATTTTTAATTTATTAATATAATAAGTTGCTAGATATTCTATGCTGAACCATTTTTAGCAATGCTGAGATAAATCTTCTTTGGACTTGATGAATTATTCTAATACACTGCTGGATTTAATTTGTTAACATTTTTAAAGGATTTTTTGCTTTTTTGTTCATAAGGGAGATCGTGTATATATATTTTCTCCTACTGGCTTTGGTTTCAGGATATGTTATGCAGTAGAATGTATTGGGTCTCATCTTTTTTGTGTAAATGACAACTTTCTTTTTTACACTTGAAGGCTGATGAGAAACAAGCACTAATCCTATTAAAGAAAATCCAAAGTCTTAATTGGAAAGTATGGTAAACAATGTTAATTACTATTTCAGTTTTATAAAACACAACTTGAAAACATCCAGCATGCATGTTTAACTTTAATAAATGAACTCAGGACCTCGCCTGGTGGTTCAGTGGTTGAGCGCTGGGCTGAGAAGCTGCCCGCAGCCTCTGAAGTGCCAGTTCGATCCCCGGCAGCCAGCGAGGGTCCCACATGGCACGCAGACCTCTCCTGCTGCCCGCTGCTCCCCTGAGCAGTGTATTTCTTCATCAGTCTGCCTGTTCTGTTCCTGCTCTGGCTCTGGTAAATTCTTTCACCCTCCCGTGCTTCTGACTGTACCCAGTGCTTGTATAAATAAATAAATAAATCTTTAAAAAAAAATGAACTCAAAACCAAATATAGGTGTTACCTGCATGGAAGCGAGATTACAAGTCATGGCCTTTGTCATTGTCATCATCGTGTCTTCTTTCAATGTTTGATGAGTGATTGGTAATAATTTGTGATGACACCTGGTAAGTGGTAAGCAGAATGTTTTTGAACATTAGAAACTGCTGATGGTGGAGGAATTGATGCTTTTATATCTGGGGATTGTGAAGTGTACATCTTTTTTTGATTTTTAAAAAAGATTTTTATTTATTTATGCATACAAGAGCTAGGGTACAGGCCAGAGGTGTAGAGAGTGAAAGGATTCACCACACACAAGTGGGGAACAGAACAGGCAGATTGATGGAAGTACACTGCTGAGGGGAGCAGCGGATGAGTCAGGACAGGTCTGCTGCGCCACGTGGGTTGCTCCCTGGCTGACTGGGGATCAAACTTGTGCTACAGAGGCTGCGGATAGCTTCTTAGGTTGCGTCTTTTTTATTTTTATTTTTATTTTATTTATTTTTAAAGATTTATTTATTTATACAAGCACTGGGTACAGTCAAAAGCGCGGGAGGGTGAGAGAATTCACCAGAGCCAGAGTGAGGAACAGAACAGGCAGACTGACGAAATGTACTGCTGAGGGGAGCAGCGGGCCTGGCAGAAGAGGTCTTCGCGCCATGTGGGACCTTCGCCTGTGGCCAGGGATCGAACCGGTGCTGCAGAGGCTGCGGGCAGCTTTGCAGCCCAGCGCTCAACCACTATGCTACCAGAGGAGGCCCCATAGGTTGTGTCTTAACCCCTTGCACCACCAGAGAAACCTGTGCTCTGTGAGGGACATTGGAGTCCCTACTTTGTTGCATCAGACACAGTTTGTTGGGTTAGTTATGCCTAGGGTGGAAGTACTTGGGCTGCTAGTAACTGAACTAATAGTTAACCTGGAACCATTACTTCTCCCACAGAAGCAGATGCCTTTTTTGGTAAAGATGTAAGCCTATAACTTACATAGGCACACATATCTCTCAGGTACAATCTGGGGCCTGAATATGCCTTGATCCAAGGGGTTTGATTTGGTTGCCTTGCAATATCTAATAAAACATGTCTTGGGAGCAGAGCTTAAAGGCTACCCAGTGTGACACTGGATTGATAATTGCACAACATCTGCAGCTTTCTTAGCATGACTTATGCACATTTTGCATCATCTAGAATTGTGACAAATCAGGAGGTAAACTCCAACATTGGATTTGTAACTTTTTTTTTTAAATAAAGATTTCTTTATTCGTGCATATAAGAACTGGGGTATAGGCCAGAGGTGGGGGAGGTGAGAGGATTCACCATAGACAGAGTGGGGAGCAGAACAGGCAGATTGACTGAAATACACTGCTGAGGGGAGCAGAGCGCCAGACAGGAGAAGTCTGCTGTGCCTTGTGGGTTGCTCCCTGGCTGGGGATTGAACTCATGCTGCAGTGATTGCCCATAGCTTCACAGTGCTGATACTTAACCCCTTGCACCACCAGGAACACCAAATAGGTGTCACAATTACATCAAAGTTTTACCTAGTTGATAGGTTTTTTAAAAAAAGGTATTATAGTTTTCAAAATTTCATTTCTTTGAATATCAGTGAAGCTGAATGCTTATCTGTATATTTATTGGCTGTTACATCTCATCTCATCTGTGACTTTCCTAATCATGTTCTTCGTGCATTTTTAAAAGTGGCAAATTTGTCTGTATTCGTCTGAAAATATTCTTTATAATTAACCTGAGCCAGAAAAAGTCATGTTGAAATGTCCTGGATCTCCACCATACTACAGACATATCGCCTTCCTTTTCTCCCAGTTTGTAAGGAGCTCCTGCAAATGGGGCACCTCATGCTGAGAGCGCTCAGCAAAGGAGAAGACTCACTGCCATCTTTAAGGAGTGCTTAGTCTTGGTGTGAAGAAGGGAGGTGGGCGCCTGGATAAAGTGGAGGGAGAGAAGAGAGTGGAGAAAAAGAGCACCAGGCAGGCACTCAGGAGCTCCAGTCTACTATTTATGGGCCCAGCTGTGAACATGTGCTGAGAAAGATGAGCTTCTGGTTATATTCTGTTTTCTATACATCCAATCAGCTCCCTATTCCAGCTGACTACCACTATCTCCCACCAGGTTCTCCTGCCTCCACTGTGCTCCCACCCCTGGCAGGATGAATCTGACTCCTTTAGCCCTCTTCCCAACTCTCCTTCCAGGCCCACCCCACATAGCTTCATATCGCTCTCAGGATAAAGTAAAAAGTCAGCTCTGCAGCTCCAGACTGCCCCATCGTGAACCCCTCTTCCCGGTGCCTCGTTAGGTCACCCTGGATCTCTGTTCTAGATATGAATTGCTTCAAGTGGATCACAAGTTTCCCTTGTGGATTTTCTTCCAGCTATTCCCTGCTTGGGACTACTTTCTTGGGCTTCTTTGTAACCCCAAATAATGCAATTAGCTCCTTATTTATCAGCGGTCCAAGCAAGAGACCAAACCTCACTCTCTCTTGGCAATTACCCTGGGAAGCTTCACTTGTCTAGTTTCTCTCTTCATCTCAACCCTTAGCAAAGTGCCAGATTCATACTGAGCACTTAATGACAGGGTAATTAATATCATTAACTCACTTAACGAAAAAATTAAGTGGGGTATGCACTGTGTTCAAGTTTTACATGGATGATTGGTATTTAATTCAATCAGGTACTATTACAATTTCTACTTTAGAAATAAAAATGTGGGTTCAGAAAAACTGCGGTCACTTTTCGATGCTCGAAATGCAACTGAGAAAATAAGAAGGAAATGCTAGAAAACAGTAAAGCACCAACACGCGCGGGCTCGTGGGAACCCAGGACCACGACAAGCAGCGCGTCCAGGCGGCTCCCTACTCGGTTACCAGCCGGCTCCATTTCCGCGAAACACAGGCCGGAAGTGTTCCTTGCGGCAGTGTTTCTACTGCGCACGACCGGAAGTTTCTGTTCGCGGCTTTTCGGGGATAGGGGCGCTACGGCGGCTGCCGCAGCGGGGAAGCCAGGCGCGGCAGCACCGGGGCTGAGGGGGCAGATAGGGCCGTTTGAGAAACCCAAGCGGCAGGATCCTGGCGGAACCGGGGCCTGACCTGGGCCACTCTCCTCGCCGCGCGCTCCTTCCCCACGCCCCCTCTTGGGGCTGGAGCGGCTCCGCCCCCTGAGCTGAGGCTGGTCTCTCTTCAGGCTCTGACCCTTGACCTCTGGGGGCTCCTGCTTCTTTTAGCGCAATGGCTACGGGCGCCGATGTGCGAGATATTCTAGAACTCGGGGGTCCAGAGGGAGATGCAGCGTCCGGGACCATCAGCAAGAAGGACATTATCAACCCGGACAAGGTAGCAGGGACGACTGAGCGTTGGGTAGCTGAGTGAGGTGGCGGGAGGGGTCACAGGGAAGAGATTGGGGAGATGAGGGGAGCCTTCTAGAGACATGGGCGGTGATAGGCGTGACATAACGGCACAGAGGATGTGTTCCCCTCAGGAGGTGGGACACCCGGGGGAAATGGTGTGACACTTCTATGAGAGGACCAAGAGATGTGACACTTTGAGGATATTGGGGAGGGGCACCAAGAAGGTTGACATTCTGAGAGATGATCGAAAAGTATCTTCTACTCTAAAGCCAGGGCTCTGTCAAGACGAGGTGAGGGTTGGAAGTGAATGGCCTATTCAGACTGGGGGTGTCCCTGAATGGGTTTCTGTGCCTTCTGTGTGTCATGTCACGACGTGTCAGTATATATGTGTGTCATCTTTACCTGTAGATGCTGGTTTGTTTAGGGGTTTGCTGGGCTAATGGATTTTCAGGGAAGGGAATTGAGGCTGTGGTACCTATCTTGTGGTTTCCCTCTTCAGAAAAAGTCCAAGAAGTCGTCTGAGACACTGACCTTCAAAAGACCAGAGGGCATGCACCGGGAGGTCTATGCACTGCTCTACTCTGACAAGAAGCAAGTATTAGAACCCGAATACTCCTAGGCCCCTCATCATCATCATCTGCATGTTCCTAACTCAGCTTTCTCTGCCAACCCCCCTTGCCCCCACCTCCCCTCAGCAGCCAGCCAGGACTCCTCCTTGCTTAGTAGGAAGGATGCAGGAAGAATTCAGATCTCCTGCTCCAGGATGTGACTCCCTTGCACGAGGATAGATCAGGTCCCTGGGCCAAAGACTCTACACTCTAACCTCCCTAAACTCCACTGCCAGGGATGCACCCCCACTGCTACCCAGTGACACTGGGCAAGGCTACCGTACAGTGAAGGCCAAGTTGGGCTCCAAGAAGGTGCGGCCCTGGAAGTGGATGCCCTTTACCAACCCGGCCCGCAAGGATGGAGCTATGTTCTTCCACTGGCGACGGGCAGCTGAGGAAGGCAAGGACTATCCCTTCGCCAGGTTCAATAAGGTGAGCCACCACTCTAAACCATTTCTGTGAACTCATCTCCTAGGGTTGGTGCCAGAGGCACATTCAGGCATGTGTCAACCATGGTTACTGATTCAGGCCTTATGGCAAATATCTGGAGTATGGGACTCTGTCTTTCCTGCCCATGAGACCCTGTCTTTTCCTGGACCTATTTTGGGGCTTGGTGGCTTTTTCTGGCCCTTCAGTTGTTACCGTTTCTTAGAACTGTGTTCTGGATGATTTTCTCCCTGTGTACTTTCTCTCTAGTGGTCTCATCTACCCTTGGTAGGCCAGTGACTTATCTCCAGTCTGGAGCATCAGTGCCCACATACCCAGTTGATTACTTAAATGTCTCTCCCTGAAGGCCTCACAGGTATTTTAGATCAAGTAGTACTCTGAGCAGAACTTATAATCTGCTCTCTGTTTGCCAGCCCCCAAGCCTCCTCCCCATATTAGATACCCAGACCAGAAACTTGGGAATCATCCATGACTTAGCCTTCTCTGTTAGCTTTCATGTTATTTCATTCAACAGTCGGCCAAAGAAGTTAGAGGGAAGATAGATAATAAAACTTTAAGCAAATAAAATAAATTTGGTTCTTGCAGATAAAAGCCATCACTAAAATGAAACCAGGACATAAATGGGATATGAAATGAGGTAGCGTGAACTTGCAGTTATAGGGAGGCAACTTTAGATAAGGTGGTGAGTTAGGGCCTCTCTGAGAAGGTATCATTTGAACTAGACTTCAGTGATATATATAACATTGCTGATTGTGTTTCCATAACAAACTACATCTGCCTCTGTTCTTCATTCCCTATGCCAGGACCCTGGTCCACGCTGAGTTACTTCTATTCTAGATTATTGAGGCTCACATAGAGAGCAAAGCCTTTCCTAGACTTACCTGGTCAGTGAGAGGCAGAGCTAGGCTGGGTGAGGATTTCCTACGCTCTTTTTAAGCCACTATACAATACGGCCTTACGGTTTTGCAGCCTGAAGCAGCCTGCACTTTAAGCCTGAAAGTGCTAGGTACTTGAACCCAGGACTTTTAAGTTCCAGCTTCCCCTCAGTTCCGTATGTCTAACTGTACCTGCACATCTCCCCCTGATGGCTCACAGACTTCTCTGACCCAGGAGTGACCCATCATTTTGCACACCTGGTTTTCCTCTATCTCACTATCCTCACCCTCAGGTCTAGTGGAGGGAGAGGCTGGAGATGGAAGATTGAGAAGGGATAACCAAGAGGCAAGGAGGTGTCTGAGGTGATGGGAGGGAAGGTTGGATAAGACAGTTTGAGGTAAAGACAAAAAGAATACCCATTTTGCATTTAGTAAACACTATTCACTGCCAATTCAAGCTCTCGGCACTGAGGACACAAATATGAAATTCTTCATATTGGGTGAGGGAGGCACAGACAGTTAGTTTGTTGGTATACATGGCATACTGGAAGGACTTGAAAGTCATAGAAGCTTCCTGGAGAAGTTAGAGCATGGGTCTAGAAGGATGTCATCAGGTGATAATAGGAAAGGACCTTCAGGCAGATGGGACTGTGTGAGCAAAGGATTAAAATGAAAATGCCAGTCACGTGTGGGATGCTGTGGCAAAACCAGGCCGAGGAGTTTTGAGTTTTGCCTTTATGTCTCTGGTAGCCACTCAGGATCAGATCCTAGTTTACACAGATTGACTGCAGGTGGAGAATGAAGTTGGAGTGAAGTGTGTTAATGACCTTCCCTTCAGTACTGCTTGTACTGTAGTCCTGTCCTCACTCAGTGACTGTCACACCCAAACCAGAAACACTAGTCACCTGTGATAGTACCTGCCTCCCCCCCACCTTGCCGAATCTTACGGTTTTTAATCTAAAGCCTTTCAGTCCTGCCTTTTCCCCCACTTTCTACTGGTATGGCTTTAATTCAGGCGTCTTCACTTCTCACCTGGATTCTGAAACCTGCCAGCTGGTCTCCAGGGCCCTGTCTCGCCACTTCTGCCCTCCCTGCTGCCAGGGTGGTCTTTGTGAAAGAGAAACATGACCCTTCTCTATTTTCTTTACAACCATGTTGGCTTCCATCCCCCTGAGGATGAATTCTAGACTCCTTAGCAGGGCACACAGGCTGTGCAGCAGCCACCTCTCCTGACATGCTGGCCTCTTTGGTGCCTCTCCCTGCCTTGTCCTTGTTTCCATGTCCCTAACCGCTCCAAGCTGCACGTGCCGGGCTCTCTCTAGTCACTGTGTGTTGTCTCCTCTGGGTAGAATGTTCTCTCAGCACTGAGCTGGGCCGCCTTTACCTCTTCCCTGACCAGCCCTTGCTCCCAGCCTGGACCTGGTGTCACTGTTACCTTTGTCATCAGACGCATACAGTGTACTAGACTGTTCCTCTTTCAGCTGGATTGCGCTTGAGAAGGTAGGGCCCCACCTGTCTAATTTGGCACTGTGCCTAATGGGCCATGATAAATACTTTTTGAATGAATCAATAAAAGACCGCCGGCCTCATTTGACTGTAAGTTCCTTGAGAGCAGGACTGGTACACAGTTCTCGAGTATTTTTTTTTTTTAAAGATTTATTTATTTATTTATTTATACAAGCACTGGGTACAGTCAGAAGTGCAGGAGGGTGAGAGAATTCACCAGAGCCAGAGGGGAGAGCAGAGCAGGCAGAGTGACGAAGTACACTGCTGAGGGGAGCAGCGGGCGGCCGGAGAGGTCTGCGCGCCATGTGGGACACTCACCCGGTGGCCGGGGATCGAACCGGCGCTGCAGAGGCTGCGGGCAGCTTCGCAACCCAGTGCTCAATCGCTACGCCACCAGGGAGGCCCAAGTATTATTATTATTTTTTTTTAATTGGCATTGAATTGCCAGGAGGGATACTTAATTAACAAAGCTGGGAAACCAGGGAGACTTCTCAGAGGTGACGATTTCTGAATAGTCAAAAGGATGAAATGTCCTCGAAGTGTAAGGGATGAGGATATAGGAAGGTATTTCAGGCAAGAACTCAAGGCTGATGAGAGCCTGGCGTGTTCCAGGAACTGCTGGTCATTTGGCTATAAGTTGCAGTCTGTGGGGGACAATGACTGCAGAGAGAGGACAGGTCATTCACCCATGTGGTCACTGATTGAGTCAGTAAATACTCATTGATACCTATAGTGTGCCCCTGACCCTGTGCTTAACCCTGAAGAAGGAAATGAACTGACAGTACTTGCTCTGGAGAGTATGTGAAATATCTAGAAGGTACTTTTACCTTAGGCTAGTAGGGAGCCTTTGCAGGGTTTATTTTTTTATTTTAAGATTTATTTTTAATTTTTTTTAAAAGATTTTATTTATTTTTACATAGAAGAACTGGGATACAGGCCAGATGTACAGGGGTTAGAGGATTCACCAGCGACAGAGTGGGGAGCAAAACAGGCAGATCTACTGAAATATACTGCTGAGGGGAGCAGTGGGCGAGACAGGAGAGGTCTGCTGTGCCATGTGGGTAGCTCCCTGGCTGGGGATGGAACTCGTGCTGCAGTGGCTGCAGATAGCTTCATAGTGCTGAGACTTAACCCTTTGCACCACCGGGGGTTTAGAACACCCTAAAGATTTAGTCATAGAAGAGCTGGGATATAGGCCAGAGGTGAGGTGGTTGAGAGGATTCACCAGAGACAAAATGGGGAACAGAACAGATAGATTTTATTGAAACACACTGCTATGCTAAGGGGAGCAACAGGTAAGTCAGGAGAGGTCTGCTGTGCTGTTTGTGGGTCAGCTCCCTGGCTGGGGATCGAACTCAGGCTGTAGTGATGATAGTGCTAAGACTTAACCCCTAAGCCACAAGGGACTTTGAGGGGTTTAGTAAGGGATGACTGGGCAACATGATTAAATATATATTCCAGAACTGTGCTTTTAAAATTATCTCTGGTGAAGGATGTTTTTCTTTTTTAATTTCTAATCTATCAGACTGATACAGATAGAAAAATGACAAGAAAACTACAAATTCATGTTTTTCCGTATTTCAGCAGTTTATCATTATAAAATTGTTTTAAAGGTTTTTAAATGCCAACTCTCAACTTCCATACTTACCACAGACCAGTGACAATGGTTTGCAAACAGCACTGTTATCTGGGCTGTCCTTTAAGTGTCACTGTTCACAGAGATCAAGGCTGCAGATGGAGAATTGCCTGGAGGATTGAGTGGAGGCAAAGAGACCCCTGGGGGGCCATTTCTCTGATCCAGGCAGTGGCAGGATGGTCTGGACTGGGATGTGGCAGTGTACGAGTCAAGAGTAAAAGCTAGCGTTAAAGTCTTTGGCTTGGGCAGCTGGGTTGGGTGATGGTGATATTGACTGAGGTTTGGACTGTGGAGATACAAGTTGGAGGGAGAGTGATGATTTCAGTATCATACACATTAAATTTGAGGTATATGTGGAACCTCCAGGAGGAGACGTCTTAACAGGCAACTGGAAATAAGGATCTTGAGAGCAGGTTGGAGCCAGTGTGGTCTTTGGTGAAGGGATACTTCCTTGGTCCAGCCTAGCATACTCATTCCAGGGGTCTCTGACTGACCCAGCTGGTGATGGCAGTGTTTGTCCCTGAGGGAGGCTTGGGGATGGGGCCTGGGAGGAGGGACTCAGGGGCATGGGCAGGTATATTGAGACTAGAAATCAAGCCTCTTTTTTGTAGAGATGTGTGACCATTCACCTCCAGAGGGCTGTAAGTCTCACTGTCACCACTGGGTGGCAGGAGTGCTGCAGACAAATGTTCTATGGACTTGAAGATCCTGGGCCTTTTTTCAGGTGTTAAGCCATCTGTGCTACTCCAGGTTGATCTCGAACTGCAGGGAAGCACTTATCTATGGGCCCCTTACCTTCACCATAGGGGCAGAAGCAGGTGTCCTATTACTGAGGTTCTGGAGCTGAAAGCATGGTGAAGATGGTTCTGGAGCAAATCCAGAGGCAGGCTGCATTCTTTGAGTCTCCAGGGCCTCTGACCCAGCAGACAGATTCTGTCCAGCCCAGGGATTGGCAATAAACAGGAGGGGCTATGGACACAGAAGGGCTTGAGCCCACTGGGCATGACAAGGGCATGCCCTCTCTGTCCCTCTGTGCCAGTAGACTGTGCAGGTGCCCGTGTATTCAGAGCAGGAATACCAGCTCTATCTTCATGATGATGCTTGGACTAAGGCAGAAACTGACCACCTCTTTGACCTCAGCCGCCGCTTTGACCTACGTTTTGTAGTTATTCATGACCGGTATGACCACCACCAGTTTAAGGTAAGCTGATGTCCTGCATTTGCATGTGGGTTCAACCCCCCAGGCCTGGCAGGCCCACTGCTTTCATTCCACACCTTCCATCTGCTTTTGTCTGTCCCCAGAGGCGTTCTGTGGAGGACTTAAAGGAGCGGTACTACCATATCTGTGCCAAGCTTGCCAATGTGCGGGCTGTGCCAGGCACGGACCTCAAGATACCAGTGTTTGATGCAGGCCATGAGCGACGGCGGAAGGAACAGCTGGAGCGTCTTTATAACCGTACCCCAGAGCAGGTCAGCCCTGAGCCCCACAGACTTTCCTCTGTGCCCTGAGACGCCCTGCCCATTGTCTTCATTTCCTCATGTGACTCACCTCTGTATCATCCTACTGGTACCCACAACCCCTCCCAGTCCTTCCTATCTTTCACTGGCTACCCTCCCTATCCACTTTAGCCCATAATCTCCCTCAGAATCCTCCTTGTTTGCCTCACAGACAGCTCAACACCTTGCTCCCCCATGTGCCCTCACACAGTTCTCAGTCTGTTGATTCCCCAGGTAGCGGAGGAGGAGTATCTGCTGCAGGAGCTGCGAAAGATCGAGGCCCGAAAGAAGGAACGGGAGAAGCGCAGCCAGGACCTACAGAAGCTGATAACAGCTGCAGACACCACTGCAGAGCAGAGGCGCACAGAACGCAAGGCCCCCAAGAAGAAGCTACCCCAGAAAAAGGAGGCTGAGAAGCCGGTGTGGCGGCTAAGTCAGCCCAGCTGAGGGTGGAAGGGCTGTCTGGCAAAGGGGATCCCTAGTAGAGGGTTTTGAGAGCAAACAGAGCTGGCAGGGGACTGACATTAACACTGGGCCTTTTCCCTATGACACTTTGGTCTCAGCAACTCTTCCTTTCCAGGCTGTTCCTGAGACTGCAGGCATCAAGTTTCCAGATTTCAAGTCTGCAGGTGTCACGCTGCGGAGCCAACGGGTATGTGAGTCACCTTCTTCAGTGCATTTGGGCCCTAGGCTCTGTGGCCTGAATGCTGCAGACTGGGGCTGTAGCAGTGACAAGGCTGTGCCATGTGCTATGGCCGGAGGTGGCCTCCCTTGGATCTAAGGGAGATGTGGCCAGGCTGAGGCCACAAAATTCATTGTGTTACTGGCTGCTGCCTTTTCTGGCCCAGAGCTGCCTCTAGGGGCTAACTTCCACTTCCCCATGGCCTTTAGTTGCCTTGTTGGGAGAGGGCTTAATTGCCTGGGTCATTACAGATGAAGCTGCCAAGCTCTGTGGGACAGAAGAAGATCAAGGCCCTGGAACAGATGCTGCTGGAGCTTGGTGTGGGTGAGTATGGGATGTACCCCCTCGAGGCCATGGATAAAGGCTGGGCAGGGCGAGGGCACTTTCTGTCACTGGCCTTCCACCACACCTAGTTCTGCCCCTGTGCCTCCCACCTACCCACCTGCAGAGCTGAGCCCAACACCCACGGAGGAGCTGGTGCACATGTTCAATGAGCTTCGGAGTGACCTGGTGCTGCTCTACGAGCTCAAGCAGGCCTGTGCTAATTGCGAGTATGAGCTGCAGATGTTGCGGCACCGTCACGAAGCACTGGCCCGGGCCGGGGTGCTGGGCGGCCCTGCCACACCAGCATCGGGCCTGGCCCCGGCCTCTGCTGAGCCAGTGATACCTGAACCGGGTCTTGGCCCTGACCCCACCAAGGACACCATCATTGATGTGGTGGGCGCACCGCTCACACCCAATTCGGTAAGAGCCTGGGCAGGCTGGGAGAGCAAGGGCTGACCCTGCATGTGAAGGCGTGTGGGCCCGCGCCCCCTAGTGCTTGCGGCAGGAAATGTCACGAGGGCTCTGTGACTGAGGGTAGGAGTGGGTGGCCAGTGGGCATCACTTTCCCTAAGAATGTGAAACACACCAAGCCTGAGTCAGGCCTCGGGGGCCACTGACCTCAACACCTTCTGTCTCTCCTCAGAGAAAGCGACGGGAATCGGCCTCCAGTTCCTCTTCTGTGAAGAAAGCCAAGAAGCCATGAGAAGCCGCGTGGGGTATGGGTGATGCTGCTGTGTAAATAGAGCTGCTGAGTTGGATCGGGCTGCTATCTTTTCCTTCTCTGATGCACCTGGCTGGGAGAGTGGCCAGGAGGGGGTCTCCATACCTGCTCCCTGGGGCCGGCATCGGGGCCTGCCTGCATTGAGGCCCTTACTGGCCCTCCAACAACTAACCTTTGCCAGTTTAGCCCAAACACCTGTACCTGGGAACCCCCGTGGCTCTACATTCAGTGTTTTCACACAGCAGTGGCCTCAGAAACCAGCAGCTTTGAACATAGCATCGTGCTCAGACAGTTGCTGGGGCCCTGGGCATACACAGCGAGCCTCTCAGGTGCTCCAGTGACCGCCAGCCACACTAGTGGCCTCATGTAGAGAGCAGCCTGGAGCATGCTCTAGCCCCCAAGTTCTGACAGTGTCAGGCACAGCGCCCGGCTGGTCCACACACACCCAGGGCCTCATTTCCCCGTCTTTATTCAGTGGCACGTTCACAGTGGGGATGGGGGCAGACGTGAGGTGGGGCCTGATCTGTCCTGGAGCCCTGGGGGCACCACACACCATGCACTACGGATGGGAGGGGCACAGGGGGGCTCGGTGGCCCCGGCAGAAGCCTGTGTACCAGGGAGGAGGCGGTGATGCCTGAGCCCCCTGAGCCCAGGCCCACAGTGGGAGGGGCTGATACTGAAGTCGAGGGGTGGGTGGGGGCACAAAGTGTCTGCTCCAGAGGGGCCAAGTGGCCGAGCCCTCACCCAGGGCACAAGCCTAGGCTGGGGGACATTCTGGACGTAGAGCTGTGCCACTCTCCCTTTTCCCCTCTGACGAGGGAGAGGAGGGTCCCGGGCTGGACCACGTAGCTACCCTGTTCTGCCCCATCCTGTCCTCGACCAGTCAGAAGGGTTTTGATGTCTGCTTGAAGATGAAGCCTCGATACGCGAGGGTCTTCATGATGTTGGCAATGTTCTTGCAGTCATCTAAAAAGAGGAAGAGAAGACATTTAGGCGGGTCCCAGCCGCTTCCCTTCTGTGCTGTACACGCTCTTACACAGGTGGCAGGTGAAGCGGGGCCAGATTGAGGAGGCACAAGCTCTGGACAAGGGAACCCATCCCCTGGTGGCGGCAGCTCCAGCTTTAGGTTGGGTTAGGTGATGCTGGGCCGGCAGGAAGCCTGGTCTCTGCTTCTCAGTCCCATAATTCATGCTGGAAATTGGCCGGTGTGTCCCGCCCCAGCCCCAGTGGTGATGTATGGGCGCCGTCGCAGTAAGAAAAAGGCAGAGTAAATGTGTAATTTCTCCCTTGACGGCCCCTGGCCGCTGGGCGATCCTTCTTGTTGCCGCCGCGTGGGGACGGCCTGTCCGCCACACTCCGTCTTCCCGCCACCCGCCTTGATGTCTCCATTTCATTACTGTGCTGCCATTCATCACACCCACGGCCAGGGTGACTTTGCCGGCACTTGCATGTGTGTGGCTGTGGCCTAGGCCATAATCATTGGTCACCGGGCACAAGCCTTGGCACTTCTGGGCCAGGGCCCTTGGGAAACACCTGCCCTGGGGCCCAGGCTTGTGTTTTCTGGAAGCAGTCTGCCTGTGCCTCTACAGCCCACACCAATGGAAGTGGTCCAGGCTTGCGCTGCCCTAATGACATGCCCAGTAGCCTCCTACCGGACATGCCTGTGTACCTCAGCCCGAGTACTGCCTCTCCTACTCCAGCAGGCTCCAAGCTCATTAAATATCTGTGCCTGCCAGATCCTGTCTGGTATCCCAGTATTGATCCCTGTGAGAAACCATGCTCAGAACTGTCCTAGACCCCTGGCACCACAGGAGCAGACACTCAGGCCTCAGTACCAAGTATGCTGGCCAGGCCTTGTTCCACCACCACCAGCAGGAGGTGCAGCGGCCGAGCTTTTCCCACTGTAAGAAGTCCAGGTCGGAAATGCCCAGGTGCCTGCGTTTTTCTGTTCTGCTGAGAACAGACACTAGCTCCCATCCCTTCACTTGCCTCTCTCCCCACCCCTCTCCACCTCCCATAGATGCTTCTGGCCTGTAACCACAGCCTCATTTGCACCAGTCCTCATGGGTTCAGTGCTGTGCAACTGCAGTATCGTGCACTGACAACATAATCAGGGTGTGTGTGGGGGGCAGGGGGGTAAGGTCACTTTGGGGCCAGAAGGCCTCTGAACCCGTCAAGGAACAACCCTTGCAACAGCCCTCCAACCCAACCCTTGCCAGAACCTGTGACCAGAAATGGGGATCCACCAGAGCTAGAAAGGGCTATGGAGCCAGAGGAGTTTCTGGTTAGCCCAGGGCTAGTAGCAGCCAGACACCAGCTCTGCAGACGCTGCTTAGGGCAGACAAGTCACCAGGGACCAAACATGAATATAACCACAGTGGATGTGGGCATGCAGAGGTGAGCCAGGACCCAGACCCAGGGACACCTTGTTCCTCCAGAGACTCAGGAAGCCACGAGGGCTGGTCTGAGGCAGAACAGTGGGAAGACGGATGGGTGGGTAGTGGCGACCATGGCAACTCCAGACGTGACCCATCCCCGTGCTTTATGGGCCGGACACGCGCCCCGCTCAGCTGAGGCCCTGTCATTTGTCTCCCTTAGTGTGTGCCTGTGCTGTGGGGGCAGAGGTGGAGGGGGCTGTGGCAGGAGGAGCTAGGCAGTTGACAGGAAGGGGATGGGGCAGGAAGAGCTGGGCAGGAGGGTTGGGATGCAGATGGGACAGGAAGGACTCTGAGAGGAGGGAGGGTTTATGAAAGGGCCCAGGAGCTGTGATGTGCTTTCCAAGACACTACAATAGGGTAATTTTCTTTCCAAGTAAGTCTGGCCTTGTCAGGGTACCTCCAATCCTTCCTGTCTCCTGTACTCTGGGGACCATGGCTGCTGTGCATATTAAGAATAAGTCCCCTCGTTATCTGCAATTACCCAGCGGCCACACACCTCATTTCTTCCAGCAGAAAAGAAAATTAGTTTTCTATTGACTTCATCGGGCTCCTCCCTCATTGCTGGACAAATCGCTCAATCTGCCTCCCCTGGCCCAAGTGAATGTGCCCAGTGCCCCTGCCCCCAGCCCACCCCACCCCTAGCCATCAGTGGGCAAGCATTGACCTGCCACCTTGCCTGGCTCTGAGTTGGGAGAAGGTCCATGTGCCCCGTCCTACACACTGGATGGCTTCATCCACACCCTGAGCTCCAGCTACCTCTAGAGATCACCCTCTTCAGCCTGGACCTGTCTCCCCAGCTCCAGACCACATATCCAAAAGCCCCTGAAACATCTTTTTCTCTGTGTGTGTGTGCGTGTGTGTGTGCACATACGCATGTGCAAGTATGCATTAACTTAAAACTTCCAAGAACACCAATTTTCTCCCACAAGCTTCTTCACTCCCGTGTTCATCCCAGTGAATGGCACCCCAAAATGCCCAAACAAGAAACCTGAGTCAGACTTTACACTTTGTCCTCTACCTTACACTCCAAATTAATCAAACACAAACTGCAGAGTTTATCTTCCTATCCTGTCTCATCATTCACTTCCCTTCATTCCAGTCGCCCACTACTCCAGACTCCCATCATCGCTTGCATGACCCACACTTTCTTTTCCTTCTAATCCATTTTGTACCCAAAGGGATCTTTCTTACACACACCTGATCATGTCCTTTCTGCTTTAAATCCCTTCACTGGCTCCCGCTGCCCTGTCTTCATATGGCGAAAGGCCCCGTACAAAGAGAGGTCTCTGACCTCACCTCTGCCACTCTCTATGCCCAGCCCCCAAACTGCACTCTCAAGGACACATGCACTGTTTTCTGAAAACAGCAAAGTAGACTTTGGAGTGCGACCTGTTTCTAGTCTAAACTTCACCCACTGACCGTGTGACCTGTAGCAAGGGCTTCGTTTCTCTGAACATGGGTTCCTCACCAGGGGTGATAACGGGTACCACCTCAGTGTGACGGTGCCAACTGCGTAAGGTGATGCACCCACATGTCTCTGCACATTGGTTCAAAGATTGGTTGGCCCAGTGGTGAGAAAGTATATACTGTGTAGTCCATGCCACAAGTGAAGAGGGGCCAGCGCAGCTGATGAAGCCAGTAGTCAGTCACTGACTACTGACCCTATTTACTGCGGATTCTGGTGTCTAATCTGTTGTAATGGTTCACTACAACAAACAGAGACCCAGTTTGGGGAAGACCTAGCAGGTCAATGGTATGGGGACAGCGGTATCTAACCCAGACTTTCTCTAGCCCTTGAAGCCTTCATAAGAGATGAGGATAACTGCTGGTCTAAAAAGTCAATGGCACAGTTAGAAAATGAAGAAGTTGGGCAGAAGCACAGAAACAGATTTGGGGCTTTTAAGAGGCCTAAGATTAGAAAGAGCCAGCAGCAGGATGAGCCTGGTGACAGCATGGCCTCTCAGAGTCTTCTGCTTGAAGCCCGAGGCAACCTGGGTCAGCAGCCCCACCCTCTGGGGCTGTTGAACTAATTGAGGCCAGCCTGAGGCTGTTATGGGGTGGGGGTGGGGTGAGGTGGGGGGTGTGTGCACATAGAATTGTGCCCATAATGGAGGCCACCAAGAGTAGGTCTTCCTCACTTCCAAATTCTAGAAGGCTAACCTGTTTTTATGTTCCTGCAGGGTCATCAACTTGATGGCTGCCTTTTGCTTTGGGACATTAATAGTCTTAATGTTGGAAATATTTTTATACTGCCAAGACATTAATGGGAGGGGTGTGGTTGCCCAAATCCCTCAGATAAGGGAGTAGGCACCCAATAAGGAAGGATAAGCTTATTGGCTGGACCCAAAGGTAGTCAAGTATCTGCTTGGCAAAGTTGTTGCTAGTGGAAGGGGGAACTCAGATTGCTTAGGACACAGTGAGACCACTTGAGGCTGACATGCTCCAGTCAGCTCACTTGTCTGGGAATTCCAGTAGAGGACAAGAAGCAAGGCCCAGGCCATGGGCATCCTCAGGAGGGAAGACACTTAGGATACTTCTGGAAAGCCATTCATCCATGCACTGAAAGCACACCCATACCTGTGTGCTAAGTGCACACGAGCCATGCTGGGCCAGAGGGCTGGGCCACAGACTTTAGTTCCCTGTCCTCAAGGAGCTCAGAGCCAGGCCTGTAAGTGGTATAGTGTGAGCAGGGCCCTGAGAAAAGCAGGGCACAGAAAAGGCATCTCATCTAGTGTCTGGGCCAGGAAACGACTCCTGGGAAAAGTTAAGAGCATGTGAGAGCAGGATAGTCAGAAAGGTAGTGTTAAGGTGGGGAAATATTCTTAGCGTAGTAAACAGCACAGGCACATTTCTGGAGCATCCAAAAAAATGAAAAAAAAAAAAAAAAAAGGAAGACAATTAAGTGAAGCAGGTGGTAGGGGTGAAGAATAACAGATTGAGGGGTCGCAAGAGAGGAAGCTCTGAGGGCAGCAGTGACCGACCATGGGAAGTCCTGAAGATCCGCAAATGCTAAGCTCAGGAGCTCACAACTTCTTTATTCTGGGAATGATGAGTACACACTAACATGTTTAAGCAGGGGCATGACAGCACCAGATCTGAGCTTCAGAATTCTCATTGAGGACTGGAAGGGCTAACTCTGAAGGCAGAGGCACCAATGAACAGATAGTACTGGGTGGATTAGGATAGGAATGATCGTTCCGTGCTAGGTGAGGACAAAGGTGGAAATATATTGTTCATATGGAGAAGTGGATGGAGGAAGAGATTTTTAGGAAATATGAGGAAGCCTTAATGAGTTTAGGCTCTTAGTGGTACTCACAGAGATAAGGCAAACCAGAGAAGGTGCAGGTTTGGGGCCACGATGAACTAGCTTACTCTGTGGCTCCTATGGGGCACATCAAGCAAATCAGGCATTTCCTTCATGGCTTCTAGGCTTTATGTCTTGCTTAAGAAGGTCTTTCCTATCCCAGCATTGTTAGAAAACTATCGTATTTTCTTCTAACACTTTCAATTTTTTAAAATCTGCCTGGAATTTATTTTTGTATATAAGACCTAATTTTATTCTTTCCCTAGTGGGTAGCAAGTTGTCCTATCACCATTGATTGAAGTTTCCACTCTTTCCCCACCCTTTTGAAATGATATTTCTATCATATACACAATTCCCATACCTGGGTCTGTCAGAGCCAGGAAAGAGAATGAACAAGAAAATGATCAAAAAGGCAAACTGAACTGGGGGGACATCAGGGGCAGCAGGGTGACAAGCTGCTGACCTCACGGGGCTACGAGGCAGGGTGTCCTAGAGGGAAGATTCGGATACAACCTGAGGCCTCCTGCAGAAAAAGCATTGCTTAGTTACACACCTTATTATCGCTCTCCAGGAGCTGGTGAGGAATGGGGACAGAGCTCATAGATCAGGGACTAGCAAAGATGGGGTGGGCAGCACAGCACAAGGAGCAGGAACCAGATAGGGATGAGAGAGCAAGAGCCCTGGGTGTGTGACATTCTTAGAACCTCGTTTTCCCGTCTATAGAGGAGGTGGCTTGAGAGCAAAGGGCCTGCGCATCAATCCTGGGCTGGCTTGACGTAGGACCTCGAGGTTAAATATACCCCAGACTCACATAGGATATCCTTATGCCAAGAGCTTATTTGCTATTTACTTGAACTATGAATTTGACTGGTGTCCTTTATTTTTACTTGCTAAATTTGGCAAATGAAAGTGCTGGGGGCCAGTACTTTAAGGTATAACTGGCAGAGTTCAGGGTACAACAGCAGGTGGCGCTCAGGAGGAAGTCAGGGGGCCAAGGCAGTGCAGCTAGGAATGAACCAGCAGAGGAGCCCCGCGTTTCCCTAGATTCTGGGTTCAAGTCCAAACTCTACCAATGAATAACTGTGTGAACTTAAGCAAGTTGCTGTTTTATTGAACCTCTTTGTTTTTTTCTTCTCTAAAATGGGGATAATAATAACTGCTTCCCTCAAAGGGTTGTTAAAAATGAAATGCACTTTTATTTGTGAAGAGCTTAAAACAGTGTCTGGGTTAGTTATTATTATTGTTTCAATCATATCCAATCACAGTATTGTTTTACTCCTGTTCTTTGTCTAGACAGCCCACAAATCCCCTGGGCCCCCTCAGACAGGGCCACCTTGGCCACCTGACACCCTTCTGAGACACCGACTCCCTCTCCTGCAGACAAGACTCCCACAGTTCCCGTACCCTGCCCCCAAGACAGGGCCCTTATAGCTTCAACTCCAAAGTGACCCCTTCTTTCAGTCCCTCCCCTCCACCCCCTCCACTCCACCGAGGTGCCTGGAGGTGCCACAGGGCTGATGGTGAAGGATGACGGTGGTTCCACAATAAGGGGAAAAGGCAATTTCATCTTGATTAGCAGGCGATTTCTCTCTCCGTAATAAGCGCGCTCCAAATAATTAGCGTGTTTTACGTAATAATGAAATTACAGAAATGCAGTCCACTTATTCAAACAACTCACCATTACCATATTTTTAAATATTAGACTTAATTAGAGTTTATCACTTCAGAGAAGTATGCGGACCGAAGATGTTTTTAAAAAAATCCTCATAAAGTGTTTATTAAGCGCTGGTAAAGCTGGGATAATGATGTGTTTGGAAATTAAGGCAATCAAACACTTACCGCCGCTCCTGGAGGCCGGGCATGGAAATGAGGCCATTACACGCCCATTACCCGCCAGCTCACAGCCACTTGGGGGGCGGGGGAGGATGCGCCTGGCCGAAAGGGCACGATGCCCGGGAATGCCTGTGCCAACACCCTGCAACAACCTAACCAGCACGCAGAGCATCAAACTCCTTGTGTCACATCACATGCGGCCACCAGGAGCCCGGCTTAGACGTGGCAGGGCAAATGTCTGGGTGGGTCCCAGATACCAATGAAGTCACCCAAGACCAACCCTGAGCCAGACTCCAGGCTTGGCAGGACATGTCAAGGCCATCCAAACCCCAGTGCCGAGTGGGGACAGCAGCTAGGTCGGGCAGCCAGAGAGGTCAGAGAGGTGGTGGAGGTTGAGGACACCACAGACCCAGAGTAGGTGGCCACTACCAGTTCTGGGCCACAGAAGGAAGGGGCAGCAAGAGTGGTGACAGTTGAAGTGGAGCCAAAGAGCAGGGGAGATGGGCCAGGTGAGGAGCACACCTGGGGCCAGACCTGGATCGGGGAAAGCCAACAAGCAGGGTGGTAGGAGAGGGGCTGGTGGCTCCAGGCCCCATTTATCCCGGTGAATAACAAATTCCAGAATTTATAGTGCTGGGTTTTTGTTCTGTGGCCATTTATATCTGCGAGGGGAGGAAATGAAGAGGCAGCGCGGACGCCACATCTTTCTGTGTTATTGCTTGTCTGCCATTTGCAAATCATTATTAATTGTGGGCCCTGGTGGCGGGCCGGGCGGGGGCCGGGCTGGGTACATCCACATAGCTCTTCATCAAGGACCCCAGCCGCTGCCCCAGAGAGCCAATTACCCCGCCCTGATTGGGATCAGATAAAGAGGGAATTTTTACAAATTAGGGAATAAATAGAATTTCCACACAGGGCGCGGGCAGGACCTGAGAGGCTGTAATGAAAAACCATCCGTCACCATCAGCGCGGCCTGGGCACGCAGCTCCGGCACTCCCTCCCCTTGTGGGCCCACCCTAATGCTCAGGGGCCTGGGTGTACAGGTCTGAGGTCACCCCTATCCCTCCAAGGCCCCCAAATAGGGAAGGAGTTCCTCAGAGGGGTGTGTGCACCCTTTGGGCTGAAGACACCTAGGCTGCAGTTCTGACACTGGCCTTAGTGCCACCTCTCCCCTTCCCTGTCTGCCTCTCCCTCAGGGTCTTGACAAGGAGGAGACTGAGGCAGTCTTGAGAAAGGCCAGGGTTGGGGGCCATGGGGCAAAGACCACATCCACGCCCCAACAGCTGTGGCAGCCCGTGGACCACTCACTCTGGGCTCCCATTAGCGCTCCTCCCCTTGGATCATTAAATATGTATATCTTATTACACGCCTTGTTAGAGTATCGAGCTCTATTGACTGATGATAAATCCTGAGCCTCGTCCTGGCCATAAATTTATCTGGAGATGATGAAGACTCAATAATCTAGTCAGGCAGATAATATCATCGGGCCTTAAAAAAGATCATTACATTATATGTCAGAATTAAAAGTGAAATACGCCGTAGTAACAGGGCGGCTGCTCTGGCCATTACAGTGGGTGCCCGCCCTCCCCCACGCGTCCCAGCCAGGCCTATCCAGGTAGAGGGGCCAGGAAGCCTCACCCTGTTCCTGGCTCTGGAATGCCACAGCAAGCAGGGCTAGAGGACAGGCCCAGGGGAGGGGACTGAGCCAGGGAGGGGTGAGGGAAGGGGGTGGCTACTGAGAAGAGCTGAGTGTATCTGCTATACACCTCTGCCCCAAACAAGCTTCCACCTTACCCTGTCCCTAGAGGTAAGTGACCCCCTGCCTTTAGGGATCACTAAGTGGCTCCAATATGAAGGACCTCCCAGATGGCCTGACCAACCAGGACAGATTCTTCTCAAACTGGGGAAGCCTAACAGAGGTTAGGCTACTTGCCTGTGCTGCCCCGGGCACCTGAGTCATGGCCCAGATCCATGTGCCTGCAGCCTATCTGGTGCCTTTCAAGGCAGTGCCATCAACCCAGGCCATGGCCACCCCTTCTTGAGACCTGCTGTCACAGCCTCTGCATCCTGTCTTTTTGAGAAACTTACTGCCAGTTTCTTCATTCTTTGACTCAGCACTAATGACCACCTCTATTGTATCTTATTTCCAGTCATACCCTCCACCTTTTTAACATCCTCCACTACTCTTTCTCTGAAATATTAAATTCAAATAGCCTTAGCTGCTGACAATAATATAGGTTTTCTTTCATCTCACTGGGACCTTGAAACCATTCAAACCTCGACCCTCTTCATATATATCACTGCTCCTGTCTTCACTTTCTTCCCAGTCCACTTGCACTTGCTTATCCAAGCTGGCATAGCCTGTCCTCCTTCATGTCACCAGAGTGAATCCTCTGTGGCTGGAACCACTTGTAGGGAGCTTATCTATCCCCCTTGCCTGTCATTGGATTAGGGTGGCCTTATTTCCTGGATACTGAGATATGAGGGCAAGTTTGCTGAAAGACCTTCAAGGAAAAGTTCTCTTTAAGAAGAGAAGCATGTGAGGAAAAAAACAGTGCTTTACATTCTGCTGGATGTTTTCATGTCTGCACATAATGGATGGGATTCTAGAGGCCATCTTGAGGGCGGGTTAGCCTGAGAAGAACACGCTGAAAATAAAAGAGAAAAATGGAAGACACCTGGGCCCTTGCTGATATTGTTGAGATGCTGAATTAACCAACTCCAGGAACCCTGAATTAATCTCCTTATTACTTAAGGTATTTTAAGTTGGGTTTTCTCCTTTTTATAGCTTAAAGTTGACACTGAATGGAAAGGCAGGACAGGGAATGACATAACAAACGGTCCCTATCATGTAAACTTGGCTCAGTGGGGAGGTTGGGCAAAGGGCAATGAAGACACTGCTAGTTCAGGATAGAAAGCTGGTAATTCTTGTTATGTTCTCTTGAAACATTTGATCAAATTGTTTCCAAATGTATGTCAGGCCACAGACTATGTCACTAAAAAGGCTAACCGTCAAGTTTAGGTGCAAGCTCAGGACAAAACAGAGAAGAAATACAGCTTTACCAAGAAAGGGTTTTTTTGGGGTTTGATTTTTAATTGTGGTTTGCACTCTAAGTTAACACAAAGTCTTTAGAGACTTCTTTCTGCCCTGCCCTCCTCAGCATGCTGCTTTCAATTTCCAGGTTATCTCATGGTTCGAAATGGCTGCTGGAGCGCCTATCATCACATCTATGTTTTAGGAAAGGAAGAAGGAAAAAGCAAGAATAATGCATTTTCCATAGAAGTCATTTTCCTTTAATTATTATTCCTGGAGGATCCACACAACATTTTTCATTTCTCTCATTGCCCAGAACTCAGGCAATCATATTTAGCCATATGAGAAACTTGAAAAAAGTAGCCTTAATTGAGTTAGACACTGCAGTCCTAATCGCACAGGGTCCTATTTAGTGAGAAAGGACAATCGATAGGGAGTATGCACCTAGCAGCTTCTGCCCTAGCAAAGCAACCTAACTGGTACTTCTCACTGTGAGCTTGGATTACATGGACTCTCCTTTCACTCCATTATTGTCCATATTCTCAACTTTCTTGCTCTTTTTCCTTTCATCACCCTTGCTTGGAAAAACCTAAATTCTGCCTTCTTTCTGCCTGCCTCTAGGTTGAATGTGAATAGAGAATATTGTAACCATGTAGATTCGTGGCACTTTTAAAATTATAGTCCTCCAGATCTCAATTGGGTGAACAAATCTACCCAGCACTACCTTTCTCCCTTTCCCCCTCATGACAATTTCGAGTTTCCTCTACTTTCCACAAATCTCAAATCCCCTACACCATCGTCACCCAACCTCCTCACCCATACCATCTTGTCTCCTACTTCACAGGAGACCCAGAAACCATTCTCCTGTCTCTGTACCTCTCCTCTCAGCCTGTTACAAGAGGGGAGCCGTCCTGATGTCACCATCCCTCCACCAAACTTGGGTTCTGGAGTTCAACCCTATGGTCTTTTCAGGTTTACATCGTAAGTATCTCCCCCTCCCCCCATGTAACTTCATTTTTTCCTTCTGCACTGTTTCCTTCACCTAAGGATGTAATGTGTTAAATCTCTCCTTTAAAATCAAACTCCCTTTAACTCCTTTTCCATTTGGCTAGTACCCAGTCTCTTCTCCCTGAACAAACTTCAGAGTTAACACTCCTGGTCTCGTTTTTCCATCTCCTACCCTGCAATATGACACCTGCACTACCAGGGACCATGGGGGAGATGTCCAATGGAGTTTTCTGGTGCAGATCCACCCAGTGGCATAACCCATTCCTTGAAACGCTCTTCCTTTGGCTTCAGGGACACCTCTTTCCCTGCAGCCTTCCTTCACCCCACTCCCCACACCTTTTCTGGCTGCACCAGGTCATGGTAATGCTCAGAGCTGTCACTACCCTCTTCCCTCCTCACTCTCTTCTCCCTCCCTGGGCAACATTATCCCCATAGTCACTATAGTCATCGCCTACTTCCCTACATCACCATATTCCCACGCCCACCACCCAGATCCAGGGTACCACCATCCCTTGTCATCAAGAGGACACAGTGCCTCACTAATATCCTTTACCTGAGCCACAAATCTGGTGCTGCCACTCCCTTTAAGGACTCCAGGAACTGAAAAGGGACGTGAGTAGAAATGCTGATGAAATTCAAATAAAGGCTTGGTTTATGGTACCAATGGCAGTTTCCCAGTGCTGACAACTGTACGGTGCATATGTAAGATGCTAACATTAGGGGAAGCTGGGTGAGAGATGTATAGAAATGTTGCTGCAAATGTAAAATCAGTTGGGAGTAAAAAGTTGGAGTTGATAATTAAAACAAGTAACCACCAGCTCCAACAGGCCCTCATTGCTCCCAGGGTAGTGTCCAAACTTCTCTATAAAGTTCTGGGGATGTGCCTAGATTTCCTTCCTTGCCCACTTCACTCCTGGACCATGGAGTCTGGACACTTTCACCTCTGTGCTTCTTACAAGCTCTTCCTTTTGCCTGGAAAACTCCTGAGTTCTCCACTGGAGGTCCCCCTTCTTCCCAGACTTGCTACGGTTTCCTGGGGTGCCTTACCTAAGCACATGTTTGTGTCAGGAACCCCTTCTTTATATTCTTATGGTACCCAATGTTCGCCATTGTTACTGTCTCTGTCACCTCTCCCCCCCGCCCCGACACACACACACACTCACACACACTCTCTCTCTCTCTCACACACACACACACACACTAGACCGCAAACCTTTGAAACACTCACGTTACCTACACAGAAGTCCTCAGTAAATACGCATTAAGTGGAAGAAAGGAGGCAGAGGAAGTTAGAGGGAAGGGGGATAGGACACGAAGATCGCAGGTAAACCTCCAGCCTGGACTTTTACCACCAAAGCCTAGACACGCCCAGGTCCTGGAAATCCATCCTACTTCTTGCCCCCAATTTCCAAAGTGCCCCTTCCCTATCCCCATGCTTTCCTAGTGTCTTGTTTTCGCTAAGACTTGCCAGGTCAGGAGACTGGCTGGTACCTGAGCGCTCAGCAGTCTGGCCAGCCTGTCCTGTAAACCAAGGCAGTTGGGGCAGTCGTGGTATTGAGACACCCCCAGTCCTAGCCAATGATGCCCTGGAGAAGGGACTGGCTAAGCTGAGGGACTCTAGAGGGAGGCTGCCCTCCCTAAGCCCAGTCCCACCTGGTAAATATTTCATCCTCAAGCTGCTCAGCTAATCCCTATTAATTTCAATACCGCCGCTGCCTTGCCTGGCTCAGCTCCCAATGCATTATTTATCCCCTTTGTTTGTTTGTCGCTAACAGGTGGGCCCCAGCGGAGGCGCTGACTGGGGACAAGACCACTCCATCACAGTGTGGCTGTGAATTAATCATGAGGACTAATGGGAACCACCTCAGCTCCAGGCACTTCCCTAGCTACCTCCCCCTGCCCTGGCACCCAGGGGTGGGTCAGGGCCATCTCAACTCAATTTAACTCAATTCAAAACAACACATTTTATTTACTATCTGCCTACATGAGTCAGACACTATGTTATGCTTTGGGGAAGACAAGCTGAACAAAACAGACCTAAGTTCCTGCCCTCAGGGAACTTACACTCTAGTGGGGCAGAGAAGCACTGAACAACTTATTTCTTAATTAGGACCATGACAGGATGTACATAGGAGCAGTGCAGGGTGCCATGTCGGGGCCCAGGGGAGGGACGTGACTAAGTCTAGGAGTCAGGGAAGGTGAGTTGAGGAAGCCAACTGAGCTGTGCTCTGAAGGATGAGCAGGAGTTAAGTAGGCCAAAGAGTGGGTATGGGGGCTCCCTAGGAAAATGAAGCCATATGGGAAGGCCCCTGAGGTGAGAGAAGGCATGGCAGGTCCCGGGAAATGAGGGAGGGCTTTGTGCTAGAGTGCAGGGAGCATGAAGAGAGTGAGGCCCTGGGGATGCTCTGCTCTCCCTAAGTGAACAGCATTTGTCTCAGGAGATTACTGTGGAGTCATCCTGAATACCTGACACAAACACATGCATGCCATCTCTGTGGATTTGAGCACTGTCTGATTTCTTGACCTTGTGTTTATGGATCCCAAGAGGCGGCTAAGATCATTAACCTTCAACTACACAGACTGGGGAACTCAGGTGAGCATTTAGTCTGGGGGCCTGGGAGAGGCATGTGTGGGCCTCTCAGCACTCTGAGGCTTAGGTGTACCCATGCAAGCTAGGGCTTTGCAGGGACCAAGGCGAGTGCTGGGGACACTGACCTACCTTCAATCACAGTGATCACGTTACCACCCATGGAGGAACTCCAGGCCTGGACTAAACACCCAGAAGACCTTAGCAAACATCTTTGGAGTGAATGATCAAGTAAAAGTGAAGGCCTACCATCTCCACAAATACCTCCCATCCACTAACTCCCCTCAAAACTTTCTCAGAGAGGCCTCCCCTGGTGGTGCAGGCAGTTGATCACAGGGCTGTGAGGATGTCCACAGCCTCTGCAGCACGGGTTCCATCGCAGCCGGCCAGCGAGACCTCTCCTGTCTCGCCTGCTGCTCCCCTCAGCAGTGTATTTTGGTCAATCTGCCTGTTCTGTTCTCCGTTCTGTCTCTGGTGAATTCTCTCACCCTCCTGAACACCTGGCCTGCACCCCGGTTCTTGCATGCATGAAAAAATAAATCTTTTTAAAAAATTGCTTTAAAAAAAAAAAACTTTCTCTGAGATTTAAGTAGACACTCAACGTGTCCTTGGGGCTGTACAGTACTTTCAAATGCATGATCTTTTCCATCCTCCTAGTAAGCTTGAGAGGCAAGGAACATATTCAAGCCCATTTTAAAGAGAAAGAAACAGAGGCTTAAGTTGGTGCATAACTTACCCAAAACCACTCTGCCTGGACGTGTGATGAGCCATAACTAGAATGAGGTCAGCAGGACCCCAGGCTCCAGCACATCCACAGATTGGCCACCTCTGTGGGCCCGCCCCAGGGATCACCTTCAGTGGCTCCACCAGGGACCATCATTCCCCAGAACAGTGTTAAAAGGCACCTGGTTTATGAACCAAGTCCAGCTCTGCCAGGGCACAGGCCTCCCTGTGCACATGGTCAGGGTTTGTAATTCTATTCAAAGTGGCCACTTTGAAAATCCATATGTCTCCAGGCTCCCCGTACATCATAGTGTCAAGTCCTGGAGCAGAGGCATCCATCAGCTGCTCCCAACGCCATGGTCTGTGTGCCCACAAGCTGGATCCCACCCATGTGCTTGTCCTTGGCTCCCAGCTCCTCTGGCAGCACCTACCACAAGGCCCTGAGCAGAGCCTCACTTGAGGCCTGTGGACCCAGTCGTCTTATTCCTGCCTTGAAACTTAACCGCTTGTCAGGCCCCACCCCCTCTCCAATGCTGCCTCCGTCCTACAGGGTCTCTGCTCTCTTAGAGCTAGGCAGCCAGCACGGAGGCAGCCTCGATAACTCGCTAACGTGCTGCCCATGCTGTTCTTAAAAATTTATGACTGTGCAACATGAAAAATCCGGCTGAGGAGCCGTCATTAGCGGCGCTGCCTCCCTCCCCCACCAGAGCCACCCTCGTAAATTGAGATTTATGGCTGCGGCAGGCGGGGCGGGGGCGTGTGCAGGCGGTGAGGATGTTGTAGGGGAGACAGGGAGAGAAGGATGAGGCAGCAGTGGGGCCAGGGGCTCCCCCCTGTGGCAGCTCCAGTTTATCACAGCCTGCAGAGATACCTACGGAAGGGAAGGTGTGGCCTGGGGTGTCAGAGCTGCCAGGGGCGCAGCATTCCTGAGCGGCTGGACTGGAAGGGAAGGGGCCGATCCTAAGCCCACCATGGCTCTTTCAGGGTAAGAACCCGCTCCTGAGGTCAGGTTTCAAGGAAAGTCTTCTTAGTAGGACTGCTCTGGGAGGGGGGAAAGGTTGGACCTAGAGAGGATGCATCATCCTGGCTGGGGTCACAAGGCAGGTCAGCTTCTCCAGCTGGAAGCACCTAGGTTGGACAGTGATTGGGGCATCCCAGCCAAAGAACTGGAGGGGAGGTAGGGAGGGGGAAGGAAGTTTGCTTTGGAACCTCCCCTCCCCTCAGTTTTCTGTTAGGGAGGGGCCAGTGGAGAGGCTATTAAAGCTGAGATTGCAAGTACTGGGCCTGGCCCATAGCCCCTCATCGAGGCCAGGCTGGGCCTGAGGAGAAGAGGTGATCCCACAAGCCTGCCCGCCCCCTCTGAGGGCCCTCCCTATTTCCTCCCTTCTGCCTCCTCCGCTGCTCACTTAGCCCTGTCAGCCAGGCCATTATGAAATTGGGGTTTCATTTACAGACTAATTAAACATTACAGCTTGTTCACAATTACAACGCGGGGATGAGGGAGTAACTAATTACGGAAGAAATGAGCTAACATTTATCTCTGCTCCCACCCTCCCTCTCCCCACAGCCCCCCCCAATCTGGCTTCTTCCCACTCTGGTCAGTACCAGCTCTCTAGGTTTACTTCTCAGGATGGGGAACTGGAAGGGTCTGATGCCCACCGGCCCTGGACACAAGATCTGAGGCTGTTCAGCTACCCTGGGGGAGGGGCTTAGCTCCCAGGGCCCTGCAGCAGGAGTGGGCTTTTGTGCAAGACCTGTGGGTGGGACTAAAGATGGACCCTGTGATGGTATGTGTGGCTTTGACATCTGGGGCAGGAGGGAGGGGGACAATGATTTGGTGTGTAGGGTGACGGTACTGAGGGGCTGTGCAGCTCTATGTATTTTTATCCTGTGGATCGAGGTTTCGGTGTGACTGCTGCAGACGACTATTTGTGCACCAGGGAATGAGCTTGAATGAATCACACCCTCACCCCCCAGCCCCAGGACAGAACAGAAAAGAACTAAATGGCTGCAGGAGGTGATGGTCAAAGCAGGCCTGGGGTGTGGCCCTGGCAGCCCTAGCCCAAATCCCCACTGTGTAGCCCCACTTACTCACCCTCAGAAGCAAGAGAGAGGCAGCAGAGTTACCCTGCCCTGGGGCTCACCTCATCCCTGCCCTCTGGCTGGCCAGATGCTCCCCCTGGGGCCCAAGGAGTCTCCTTGGGGGCCTGGGGTGCCCCCTGTGGGCAGGAGTCCTGGGGTCTGGCTGGTCTGCCACAGAGTTTAATAATAGTAACTGTGAGTATAAGCGTTTCCATCCTTCCTGCCTTTGGGCAGAAGAAGAAAGGAAAGAGGAGGGAGAGGAGGGAGTGGAGCGAGCGGGCTGAAGGGAGGCTTTGAGGCCTCAGAACTCACATCAAACGGCCGGATCTGGGCCTAATTGTCTGACCCCTGCCCCTGCCTTCAATCAGCTCTGTAGCTCCCCGCCCGCCCCTCGCCTAACTAGCAGCCATGTTCTCCTCATTAGGACAAGCTCCCCCTGCACATGTGTCCCCGGACATGTCCCCAGCACTCCCAGCTCCCAACCCTGCCTGGTGGGAGGGTAGAGTGGGGACCTAGTTTTGGAGGGGCCCCTGGGACAGCTAGACCCTCAGCTACCATGGCTGGCTGGCTGGAGCCGCACCAGCTCCTCTCCTGGAGCTGCAGGGACCTGGATGCCACATGTGATGACACATCCTGGGCTGGCTCAGCTGTGGTTGTGTTCTGTCCTCTGTGTGTCCTTTTCGCTACAGCCCAATTGTCTCAGACACGTGGCTCTTGAGGGTGGCTGTTATTTGAATCCTGTCCCCTTCGGGCTGGTTGAGCCCCACAGGGGGTCTACAAGTTGAAGGAACTCGTCTGCTGCTATACAAGGATGGTTCACTTAAATGGATCTGTGCGTGAAGAGCTGTGAGGGTCTAGGGCTTGTGGTGTGGCACTGAAGCAGAAGAACTTGGTGGTGGATAGACATGCATTTAAATTCTGGCTCTCCCACCTCCTTGCAGCCTTGGGTGAATGACAAGCTTCTTGAGCCTCAGTTTCCTCACATACACATGCATATAGATACAGCCCCTATCTTGTAGGGTTTGGGAATTCAATGGAATAACAGATGCAAAGTCCTCCATACTACATCTGGCATTCAGCAGACATTGTGGAAGGATGCTGGTGTTGACAGGGGATTCAAACCAGACCAAACAAACTCCCATCTCCATAGGCCATAGGTCCCACTTTGCCCCCCTGGGATCTGGGTCCTGGTCAATAGTGTCAAAGATGGGAGGTGTGTGAGGAAGGGTCTAGGGCCCTGCACAAGAGGAAGAGCAGCTCTCAAGGACACAACTAATGCCAGGGGCAGACACACTTAGGCTGGAGTTTAGGCTGGAGCCTAAACTCTGGGGGCAGGCAGTTTGCACACCAGCATCAGGTGGGTGGGGCAGAAGCCCAGCTCAAGGACTGTCCTATCGTACTAGGTCTAGGTCAGGAGGGCTGGTCACTGCGGTATGGATTGTCCCATGAGGACTGTGGACCTGGGAGGAGGGGATGCCGTGAACACCACTGTCGTGGGGGCTGTGTGTGCTGCTCTAGATATTCATTCTCAGGATACCAGACCTGTACAGGATGGGGGAGGAGCTGGCCTGGTCTGGGCCCTGACATTGTCTCTCACCTTAAACCAGTGGTAATGACTTGCAAATATTGATGAAAACGCAAACTACAGAGATTGTGTTTTTCGGGGAGTGAAGGTGGGAGAGGGGATAAGGAGGAAAATAAACTGAAATGAAGTCCGGTTATCTCCCATCTGTGGCTGTTCCTAATCCCCCTGCCCAAAGGAATCCAATGCAGCCCCTTATCTGCCCTGTCAATCACTCCATCACCGCCCAGTGCTTGGTGGGTACCACACACACACTCACACACACTCAAGCATATGCTCACACATGCACACACTTACTCCACCGACTCTTGCTCCAACACTCCCACCCACCCCCCAGTCCATTACTCCTCTGAGTAGGAGCAGCCAGCACGCGGGTCCTGCCAGATGGATGCAATTTGCATAATATCAGCAGAGGAGGCTGCAAGATCACCAGGGGTCAGGGCGCTGACATCCCCGCACAGTCTATCTGCAAGTGCTAATTTGGCCGGCATTGATCTGTCTTTCTGATTTCTTTGTCATTTACGTCTGCGATGGTTTGACAGGAGATACAGAGAGAGACAAGGGGAGGCCAGGCCAGCCCGGGGCTAGGAAGGTAGGGAAACAAAGATTGTACTTCCCATGCATCACAGGGACAGAACACATATGTACAAACACTAGAACCTTTCTCCATCCGTCAGCCCACTTGTCCATCCAGTTGTCCATTTTTCCATCAGTGATTGCTACTGAAGACAAGAGGCTGGCGTCTGGCAAAGACCGATTCCTCATATGTCCCTGGGCCCCAAGGGTGCCCATCCAGTTCAGGGAGGAAGGAGAGTGAGAACCTCTCTTCCTGAGCATTATTCAGGCAGGCCAGAGGAGACCCTGTCGATGCCTTGATGCCTCGGCAGTTATCCCTTCTTGTGGCCATCCATACCCTGGCCCCTCACTTTCTCTGGGCAGTGCCAGAAAGAGCAAGACAGGAACTGGGGGATGGAGGGTTGGTAGTGCTAGGCAAGCACAAATTCCAGCTGCCTCTGTACCCACTCCCCCTCAACAAAGCAGCTGTGCTAACTCTTCCCCTCCCAGCCCTGAAGATGACTGATGTAGAGAGTAAGGGGCAACGCACCTGTCTACTTCTCTGGGACGACCAGGGAGAAGCACTTAGATTTGTAGGGGCCTCATATCAATATGTCACCATCCTCAGGTCGTCTGAAGTCCATACACTGAACTCTTTTTTTTTTTTTTTTTAAAGAATTTTTTGTTTTTTTGTTTTTTTTAAGATTTATTTTTATTTATTTATACAAGCACTGGGTACAGTCAGAAGCGTGGGAGGGTGAGAGAATTCACCAGAGCCAGAGTGGGGAGCAGAACAGGCAGACTGACGAAATACACTGCTGAGGGGAGCAGCGGGCGGCAGGAGAGGTCTGTGAGCCATGTGGGACCCTCCTCCGGTGGCTGGGGAGCAGCCGGGGATCGAACCGGCGCTGCAGAGGCTGTGGGCAGCTTCGCAACCCAGCGCTCAACCGCTGCACCACCGGGGAGGCCCCATACACTGAACTCTTGCTGATCCGAAGCCCTCTACTTGAGTCAGAAAGTCCCACATCATATCAGATCTAAATGTTACCTGCTGAACCCTCAGCCAAAGCTCCTGCTTTGGGGCGAGGGTCCGCCATAGGGACCCGCTACTGCCGGGATAAGAGGTATCACAGGAGAAGGGAAGGGGTGAAGAAGACCACAACTCTGGGAAGAAAGAGCCCAGAGCAGAGAAGCAGACACGGTCACTCAGTCAAGGGAGGCAGAGGGGCTTGAGCTTTCCCCGGCCCCTCCCCCGGCCATAGGGGCTCTGTCTTGGCACCACCTCCTTTCCCTTGGATGGTAGCAAGAACAGGGTGATCAGAAGGAACTCCCTGCTGGGCAAGAGGGGGGCTGGTGTTTGGTGTGAGCTAATCCCGGCCTGAGGTCTTCAGAGGGACCTGGGGAACTTCAAGCAGGGGAAGGCAAAGCTGTACAGTAGATGAGCTCATTAGCCAGCACCCCCACCCCCCCATGAGGAGGAGGAGGGCGGGCGGCCCAGGGAGCGTGGCGGCAGAGGCGGCAGAGAAAAGGCTGTCACCGTCCTTTCTTCCTTTTGGTACAAGCGTCTCCCTGAGCCGACGATTCTCCCGCAGTGACACCTCTCACGGGCACTAATGAGATCCGTGTCACAGAGCTAATGTGCTCTGACTGGACTCTTGATAGACACCCCACTTCTTCAGGAGACCACAGGCCAGCAATGCCCCCCCTGGGGCTAGGCCCCTACCCTGCCACATGCCAGCTCAGCTCTCTTGCCAACTCTGCTGGGCCACAAGCTCCTGAGAGTCCAAAGGTGTCTGGGCCATCCTGCCTTACCTCGAGCCTGAGACTCTCCCCACTCCCTGAGCAGAGGGGCTCAGTAACCAGGGCAGGCCCCTTCTGGGCATCAGGGAAGGTTCCAGTTAGTCTCTCCACTAGCTGAAACCTGCAATCCACCAGATCTGTGGGTACCAACAATAGTTGCGATTTTACTGACACTTCCTGTACCGATTTCTAAAAAGGAGGGAAGGAGGGCCAGGTTCTGCCCTCAAATATGTCTTGCCCAGGTCAGGTATGCAGGGCCTGGACATTACCGCCAACAGATTGTAACTGGGGCCCAAGGGTGTATTCTGTGCACTCAGGCTGGGGATGTTGGGCCAAATTCCCAGAGAAGGTGGCCCTGGAAGATGAGCAGGGTTTTCCTAGGTCAAGAGGTAGAAAGTAAACGGAAATCACAGAGTAAGAACTGTCAGTGGCTGCAGGATCCTGGCTCTGACGGTCACTAGAGCCAGGCTGAAGTGGTGACAATCCTTTCCTGTCTTCCTCAGTCATGCTTATGGAAGCTTTGTCAAGCCTGTATGTTTCACATGACCCTGAAGGAAATGAGGGAAGTGAGTTTGTTGTCTTGCTTACTGCTTCTTTTGGTAGCACAAAGCCTGATACCAAAAAGGTGCTTCCTAGTCCAGCAGAGTGGTAAGAACCCAGGCTTGGCCCTCAGATGGGCTGGTGTTTGAGTCCTGGGTCCTCAGTTCAACTTGCAGCTTTCCTTGGGCAAGACATTTAACTAAGCCTCAGCCTCCTACCCTAAAAAATGGGAATGGGGCCTCCCTGATGGTGCAGGGGGTTAAGCATAGCACTGTGAAGCTGTCCACAGCCTCAGCAGCTCAAGTTTGATTCCTGGCCAGGTTGCTACCCACATGGCGCAGCAGAACTCTCCTGTCTTGCCTGTTGCTGCCCTCAGCAGTGTATTTCAGTCAGCCTGCCTGTTCTGCTCCCCACTCTGTCTCTGGTGAATCCTCTCACCCTCTGCACCTCTGGCCTATATCCCAGTTCGTGTATGCATAAATAAATAAATCGTTAAAAAAAATAAAATGAGAACAATGATGACTGTCTTTGAGACTGGTGTGAAATTTAAATTAGTTGACAAAAAATGCCCCCAACTAATGAGTGCCTTGCTGACCCTTTGCTGAAATGAAAGAAGGACCACACAGCAGTCAGCAGTTCCCTGAGGAGGCTGCTCTGCCCCAGAGCCTTAGGACCAACCAAGAATGCTGACAGGGCCCACTGACAACCAAGGACGCACACAGTTCTGCATACACACAGGCATCTCACCCACAATCCTCTCCAAACTGCCCCACTCACCAGGTTCCCAAGGCCAATCCACTCCCCCAAGAGAACTAGGCCTCTCCTAAGAGGGCACGCTTACAGCCTTGACACCTCTTTTCTGCCCAGAGCCCCTAAACCTTCCCTCTCCCTTTGTGCCCAGGGCCATGCTGTTGCCCTATCCTCAGGATTGTATCTGTGCGCTCTGTGGGAACAGGGCATTGTGTCTGTCATCTTCTCATACACCTATCACAGTTCGGGACACATAGCAGGTGCAAGATAAACATTCACTGGGTCCCTTGGTCCTATTCTCCTGGCCACTGAGGGCTCTGAATTAACCACCACCTCCTGAATACCTTGCTGGACCTCCCCTGTGGCCTCTTCAACAGTTTCTTCTCACTAGTCCTCCCTGTACAAACTAGGCCACTCCTCTGATCACTCCCATGGCTGCCCCTCAAACAGCTCCACCATGTACAGCCACCCCAGTGGGCCTGTTCCCCTTTTCCAGTTGTCCCTGCCCAACCCCCATCAGTCCAACACTTCCATATATACCTTAGAAAAAGGCTCTAGGGGTCTGCTCAGCCTAGGGTCATCAGTGATTTGCTCACAGAGCCACTGCCCCTTCTATGGCATTGTGGGACATTCAAGAAGCTCCTGGAGATGGCTACACTGTGGGATTGGCAGAACCCTTGCCCAGCACATCTCCATTGCCGCCTCACCCCCCACTGAGATTCATACCACTCCCCATTCCAGGCTGCCAGCTCCTCACACAGTTAATTAGCACCATGTCACTGAGGACCAGCCTGAGTGGCCAGTGACAGGAGCTGACCCCTGACCCCAGGGCTGGGAAACAGTCCACATCAAACTCTTATAGCGCGACCCTTTTAGCACGCACAGTAACTCGGGGCACCGCCAGCTGAAGCTCATTAAAGCTGTCTCTTTGGCGCGAGGGCCATTAACCTCACTGCTCAAAACCCACGCCTCCCCTCCCCGCCTCTCTCAGCCCAATTAATGCCCTGCATCCTCCCTCCTTTCCAAGCACCCTCACCCACACCTCAGCACCAGCCAGGAGCTGGCAGGGCAGCCCTCTTCATTCAAAGATACAAAGACCAAGTGCCCTGGGGAGGCCCTGGGTACTGGCTGGGGAAGGGTTTCCTGAGCACCCACGTGTGCCAGGCACTGCACAGGCCTTTTACACAGGTGATGCCACTGAACCTTCCTAACGGCCTAAAGAGGCAGCAGCACTGTCCCTTGTCTCAGGTCACAGGCTCTGGCAGTAGCTCCACAAGCCTTACTCCACTGTCACTCACCGCCTTGGGTTGGACCCTAGCACCCATCCAGATAGAAAACCTTCTCCTCTGAAGGCGGGATCACTTCCGTGGTTCTCACCCAGAGCCCACAAGGGTAAACAGACACAAAAGGTACCTCTGAGTCCCAGGAGGCAGCAAAGTGTGGAAACCCTTCTCTCACCAACACATCTTGAGACAGATACACAGAAGCCACCACTGAGCTCAAGACTGGTCCTTTCCACCTGTGAGACTCAATTACTGGAGTTCCTCCTCCCGGGGCCAGTGCAAGTCATCTCACGGGTCCTTGCCCCCATTCCATGCCATAACTGATTCACCTGCTCTTTCTCACGCTCGTTCCCCACCTGTGGCATTTGTTGAGCGCCTGCTAGGATCTGGTTTGTGCAGCACACACACTGCCTCGGGTTCTCAACCAGAGCCCTGATGCTGTGGCTCTCTCACTCACAAAGCTCAGTCTCCTCAGAACCTTACCCTGTAATCTGGCATTCAAGGCCTGTTTCTCATCCAGCTGTTCCCTAACCCCAATACTCCAGTCACAGGGAGGTACTTGTCAATAAATGTCCAAACCTGTCCTCTCAACATGTGGGCTTTCTCATGGTCTCATGTTTTTGTTACATGTAGTTCCCCCCAAGTAGAAAAGTGCTCCCATTTTTCTGCCCAGCAAACTCCTATTGATCCGTCAAGGATCCACTGATTCAAGTGTCCACTTCTCTAGGAAACTTCCTGCTGACCTCCCAGGCATATCACCTTGCTAGGTCTGGGGTCCCCTTTAGGTTGTATGCTATAGCTCCCATGGGAGGGAACAGCAGTTGCTGTTGTATACTCCTTAATTCCCTAGGCCTACTGACCACTTCTTCTTTCCCCTCGGATTCCAGGAAAGCTGTGGGGTGTCCCAACAATAATGATATGGGATATTCTTGTGAGATGTAAATAAGGAGTTAGTAGTCACCTTGGCAACTGAGGACAGGGGAAATCTCCCTTGGGGAAGCCAGGTATTTCTATCGTAGCCCTTAATACCTTGGGTGGCTATTGCCCAGTTCGGTCTCTGTTTCTAGGATGTGAGCTTCTCGAGCTCACAAGTTCACTAAGCATCCCCAGTACCCATCAGCACCAGTGATGTCTATAGTAGGATGAGGGGCTAGTCTGTAGTAGGTGACTGCGTCCTCTTGCTGTATCTTGCCAGCCCCCTTGCCGCCGGCCCCCAACTGCCCGAACCACAGTACCTCCCCAAAGATACATAGGTTATGACAATGTCACAATGCCATCCAGGCATACCCCTCCTTCTTTCCACTTGCAACAAAGCCTATGCCTGTCAACTATGCTGCTTGAAATTATTTGCATGCGCGTGTGTACCCACGCCCACAAGATACATAGAAACGAATGGATAGGCTTTCTGATGGATACACACACAGATGGTTGCTTCCATATATAGACAGTGCCCATGGGAACATGTTTACAGATATAGTGTTACACACATACTCCTGGAAACAGGTACACACATATAGGGACACACTTAGACAAACAGAGATACGCTGCTGAAGGTGTCACATACATGTGTGCATGCACAAACCCACCCACCCACCCACCCTTACTGATCTATTAGAAGCTGGCAGAGCCCCCAGTGCCTAGACCCACAGCCACTCCAGCCCCTCCCAAGTAGGAATCCTCCTGAGGGTGCGCCACCACCTGGTACCCCAAATGGCTCCTCCCAACCCAGGCACAACTCAATGGAGTTTGCTGCTCCTGCGGGGGAGTCAATACCCTGTGGACGGAGCCATCGGTCAGAAGGACCCTGACTAATTAAAAGCTGGTGAGGTTTAAATAATTCATCTCCTTAACTCCCATTGATCGCCCATTTTAGTGGTCACAGACTTGAAACAATATTAAACAGCCTCCTCCAGCTCCACGGGGGGTGGGTAAATTGACATGTGCCCCCCCCCATCCGAGGACATCACTTACTAGGGAGGCAGTGTGGGGAGGGGAATACCTTGTCCCAAATCCAGGGCCACTTGTGACCACCAGACCTGAGACCCTAATCTCCTTCTAAATGTTGTTTTGAGAGATCCTCCAAGGTCAAGTTCTATTCCCCCCTCATTCACCCTTTCCCCTCATCCTTCAGCTATGGAGAGCACCCTCTTAGGAGCACAAAAATCAGAACCCCTCTGATGCCAGGGGTTTGGGGCCTGTGGGCAAAGGACTGACCGAGTTGCCAGGGGGATATGTGGAAAGACTGACCAATGCCGCTGTGGGGCCGGCCTATGTGTTGCAGGCTGAGGCCCTTGTTCATGTCTAGAAGTCCATTCTTGGGCCAGCAGCCCATGGCGAAGCTGTAAGCCTGGAAGACAGGACGTAAGAGTGGTTAACAAAGGCCCGAACCAACCCCGCTCACTCACAAACAACCCCCCCCCCGCCCCCACCGCCCATCTTCCTGCTTTAGGACTTGTTCTCCTCATGCCACTTCATAAGACTCTCCTCACTGGGTCCCTTTTCCACCAGGGGTTTCCTTTCTCCTGGGCATCTCCCAATCAGAGAACCCCACCACCTCTGATTGGGTGCCCCCCTTGATGCAGTTACAAATGACTGGTCTCTTGTTGACACTTTCCTTTTCCTCAAACTCTATTTCCTTTTATTGGCTGAGGGAAACTGAGGTCGGCGTTAGGTGTCACCCACAGCAGACTCCTCTCTAGAGTGCTCCCACCTGCCAAAACCGTCCTCACTAGAGCAGCCTCCTCATTATGCACTCTTCTTTAGAATTCCCCCTCTCTTCAGATATCCCCAACGCTCACTGGGCCCCTCCCCAAGTATTACTGTTCATAAAGGCTGGTGTTTGGAAGGTCCCTGGAGACCAGCCTATAAAAACTTCATAGACAGGAAAACTGAAGCAAGAGGGACCAACCACCTGCCTGTGGCCAATCTGATTATGATCTGGAGACAGCTGAGAGTCATATGGGGGTTCATCTGAAGAGGGGTTAAGTCACCTGGCTGACTTAAGTGGCTGTGAGGGAACACATGACGAGAGAGAGAGAGAGAGAGAGAGAGAGAGAAGAGAGCAAGGGTGTGTGTGTGTGTGTGTGTGTGTGTGTGTGTGTGTGTGTGGTGTGGGGAGCAGATCTCAGCTGAAGGTCAAGTGCTCACTTATGCATATTCAAAGCAGCCACCCATCGATCTGTACTTAATTGTTTTCCTGGGGTTGGGGAAGGAAGTGCTGGGGGCATCGATCTGCTGGGGGGGCCCCCAGCACTCCATTGCCTATATCTCCTACTTTCGCCACCTGGCCGCCACCAACCTTCATGGGGGGGGACAACAGAACACGGCTGCACCTACTCTTACAGTGCCTTACAGACATGACTGACCTGATGTCACAAATGAGAAACTGAGGCCTAGCAAAATGAGAATCACAGGGTTAGAGCATACTAAGTAGTTCAATGGGGAGCTAATTCTTGCTCCGGCTGCTAACAAAGCCCCAGTCTCCTACCAGTGGGGTTGTGTGGCTAGCTGATCATTACCCATCCCTCACTTTAAAAGTCCTCAAATACCAGCTGCCCTTTTCCCAGTGGCAAGAAGGCAACAACATGCAGACAGTGGTAAGTGGGGATGCATGCTGGGGGATCAGAAGCTAGATGGCGAGTCCACCGAAGGAACTAAAGTGACTGGCAGCCACAGTGCCAGGAGGTCCCGCTCCACCAAAGATTCCCTCACAGGGCAGACGGTCCAGCTAGGGGAATCAGGAATGAAAGACAACCGGAGACTGGGCAGAGTCTGAGCCAGGGCCGAGGGATTGGGCAGAGGGCTAGTACCCTTTCCAGCTGCAGAACCAAGCCAAGCCGCTAGCCCTGAGGGCACCGGGAGGCAAGGAGCCAGTGTGGCCACCTTAGCATCCTCCCAAGCTATTTTCCTTGACCACAGAGGTACCAGCCACAACCCAGCTTCCCAGCCAACCTTCTCATCCTTTCCCAGTCCATAGCTGTACCCACTCGGGGGCTGAGTATGAGGCTCAAGGACAGGGGAGAGGACCCTGGCTGCGAGCCAGGGCAGAGCTGAGGATGCAGGCAGAGGGAAAGCAGCCAGCCAGTGGGCGGTGCACAGCTGGAGGAGCTGCTGAGCGTGGTCAGGGCCACGGCTGGAGCGCAGTGGGCCAGAGAGCAGTGGCGGGCCGGCTTTCAAGTACTTTAAAATCACTTACAAAGGCCGGATTAAACGATCAGAAATTCCATTTAATAGGACAAATAAAGAAATAACAATCTACTCTATCAGCCTGGAGAAGGCGAGCTGGATGGGTTTTTTTTCTCCTCTAAAAAGGAAAAAGGGAAGGAAGGGGGAAAAAAGAAGGATAATGTGTGTTTACTCAAGCAAAGAAAAAAATATTTAAGTGATGTCGGGGAGAAGATTGCAGTAACTAGTGAAGAATAACATCGTCTACTTTGCTGTCAAATCACACCCGAATTTCAGTAATAGATTCTCGGCTGACACTCAATTCAATTCGAAGGTGATCCTGCTTTATCCCAGCCCATCAAATATTAAACACTTGCATTAGCAGGTGCTGCCGCTTCCCGGCTTAAAGCGGCGGGCGGGTGGCAGGGCTGCCGGGGCCCCTCTGCTCTGCTGGCGGCTCAGGGACAGGGCAGCTCAACGTTATCTGCACGTCGTTCTGAGTCTTATCGCAGCTAAGCGGGAAGACCACTTCAGATAACATTAGATGCCTGCCCTGACGCGTCACCATGATTAGATTATTATTATAATTATGACCCCCCAAGATCTTCCCCAGACTGGGAGGCATGGAAGGGGGCTGGAGGGCAGCAGAGCCCAAAAGGGCCAGGCCGAGCCTGGCTGGACCAGGGCAAGCTGGAACTCACAGTAGGAGCGCAGAGGTACCAGGTGAGGCGGTAGCCCTGGTCCCGCCTGACGGATGCCTTTCAGGAAGGGCAGTCTAGCTTGTCAGAGCGCGGGCGAGATGAATTGGCGTCTCCGCCACGGCTGCGGGTGTCATGCCGCACAGTTTCATATTCCCAGATAAGGCGCGATAACCAATTGCTGCCGTGACATGGCCTCATCCAGCACTTCCTCAGGAGGCACGGCAGAGGGGAGGGAGGAAGGGGCGGCACGTGCACATGGGTCTGCCAAGCTCTAATAAGAGGGATTTAATTTTTACAAATGCTGCTTCCAGCGGGGCCTTCACATACTAGCCAAAGTCCAAAATGATATTAAAAATGGTTAATTAAAACTGCTCTCCTTCAGCCTGGGCTCTCCTGCCGCCCCTGCTGAGAACCCTGGTATGTCTCCCCAGGTTCCGGCACACACTCATGCAAGCTGAACTTTCAGACATGACCACTGGCCCCCTGAAGTCCCAGGCGTAGTCCCACAGCATAGCACCACAAACTCCCCCCAACTCCTGCCATCACAGGGATCCCTCAGGCATAACCAGGGGCCACAGAGAGCCACCTAGAGAATAATTCCACAGCAACTTGTGTTTCCACCAATGTGTGGTCTGGACCCTCACACCTGCTGCCCCTCTGCTCCTGTGCCACAGGCCCACCACGCCCAGACTCACTTCTAATGGGCCTCCACTGTCCCCAGATACATACACTATTGAGGAGCAGACCCACATAGGCACCAAACTCTCTCTCGGGTTACTCAGCCCATTTTTTCATTTACCTTCCTTCCAGATGTTCTCTCTGGCAGTCTGCATGCCTCTATGAGTCTTAGCAGAGCCTGCCTCAGAGCCCAGGGCAAGGTAATGTGGGCTGTCTCCGAGAAGTCAAGGTTGGACCCAGGGAGTCATGGGGGCAGGAGAATCAAGGAGGTTGTCCCCTGTGGGTTGCCCTCAGAGACAGTGGAGGCCCCTGTGGGATTGGAGGCAGCTAGGAAAACTCCCTGGAGGGAGTAAAGACAACATTCCAGACAGAAGATGCAGTCAGGACAAAGAAGAATGGCAAGAATAAGTGGTGAGAGGCTTAGGTCAGGGCTTGGACATGGTTGGGGCAGCCACAGTGGACAGAAGCTGCCCTATCGTGAGGTGCTGCCCCTCCCAGCTCTTTGCACAATGGTGGTATCAATCAAGGTGCCCTAAATATCATTTATCCTCTTTTTCCCATATGCTTCCTATTTCTGTTTCTACCCTCTCTCCTGACAGCCAGTGGGGTGCAGTGTAAGGGACCCAGAAATTTTCTGACCTTGCTCAGCATGAGGCAGGAATCTGTTTTAAGAGCTCCTGCCAAGATCTGTGCCTGAGACCCTTTGCCACACTGGTTCCAAAATCTCTGGGTGCTCCCTCTCCAGCTGCACTTCTCCCACCCACCAGGGCCCACCTGGCAGCCATGGGTTCCTAGCCAGAGGAAGGGTCAGATGGAAAGATGAGTGGGGAACCCATGAGTCCTATTCAGGGAGGTGGAGTTGGAGTGAGAGATGCCGGGTCTACCAAGCCACCCCGCCCCAGCCCTGTGCCAGGCAGGCATGCACACTTCCTTTCCCCTGGGCTGCTGCAATTTCCATGCGCGGGGAAGCAGGTGCCGAGCTGCTCCCGGCTGGCTCTCCCCTCTCGCGGCTCTGCCCGCGTTGGCTGCTGCCCCATTAGCTTAGTGGCCAGCCATCTGCGACGGGCCTGCCGCGCAGCCCTGCTGTAGGCGCAGCGGGTGGCCCCCTGTGTAACAGGGAGCTTTGCCATTAGCGCCTTTAATATTCTGACACCTCAGCACAGCCTGCTATTACATGCAAACGCTGATCGCCCTGTGAAATTACATTGCTGGGCCCGCGAAATGGAATCGTGTATAATCAGCCTCCTCCATGCACTGTCAGTCCCATCACAAACACGGCGCCCGGCGGCTTACGGGGGCTTAGCAGCTGCGACAAGTGTATTGGGTTTAATAGATGAAGTAGCCCTCATCGGCAGCAGCATCAGATCCTTCAAAGAGGAAAGAAGAGGCATCGACAGCTGCTGGGGTATCTCTGCCCACCCACTTGCTACCTACCAGGGCCCTGCAAGTGGGGTAGACACAGACAGTAGGCAGGGCCGTGGTCAGGGCAAGAACCCAGCTGGGACTTCAGACAGAAGCAAGACTGCTCTGCAACTTTCGGGAAAAAACCTGAGCTTCCAAGTTGGTGCCAGCACACCCAACCCATCAAGCCTCCCGAGTTGGTGGGGAAGAGCAGGACTTTAACCAGACCTCTGGGTGACTTGTCACCCTATAGGCCAAGGGCTGATGGGCCACTTCCCAAGATGAGGAACAAAACTAAATCAAATCACCTACTATTCCTGTAAACACTCAACAGATGATGCTGAAAAGTTGATACTCAAAGGTGGGGGAGAGGCCCAACTATTACCTAATCTATCTAAATGGGCAACACTTCCATAGCTGTTGAACCAAGGACAGAGGCCACAGGTAAACATGAGGGTGGTGCACCTGACAGCCCTTATCTTGCAGAAAGGCACTGTGCTCAGGCTTAGGCTTGGGAGTCAGAAACACCTGCATTTGGTGTCCAGTTCTGCCAGCTATTAGCACCACGACTTTGGATGAGTTATCAAACCTTTCTGAGCCTCAGTCTCCTGAGGGAAGGTAGTTCTTCTCCCCAGGTATAAATGAGGTCACTCAGGAACACCCCATTCCAGTGTCACCTCCAGATATTCTTGGTGCCATCATCTAAATGCACACTGCCTTCTAGATTCAGCCTTACATCAACTGTGGCAGGTCTTTTTCAGGGACAGCCATAACGCCTATCTCACATGTTCTTCTAATGTGACTTTGACTCACTTGCTATCAACAGGGGGAGTCTATGTCCCCTTCCTTCAAAACAGAGTGGGCTTCTGTGCTATTTCAACCAACAACAACAACAAAAATAATGTTATGTCCCTTCAAGGCCATTTCAGAAACACAGAGGCAGTTTCCTCTTCATTTGCTAGAACAGTGCCCTAGAGCCCTGAGCTGCACTGTTAAGTAGTTATACTGCCCAGAGGGTGCCATGTTGTAAGGAAGCTCAAACTAGCTCGTGCAGAAGCCATGAGTCTGGGTGAAGGCAGAGACTTCCTAGATACTCCCTGCTGCTTCAACCATGCTCTGTGCCAGCTCCAGTCACTGAAAATGCATGAGAGAACCGGAGCCAGAAACAAACCCTTTTGATTACCTGACTTGCAGAAACCATGAGAGATAATGAAATAACTGTTGTTTTCAGTCACTCAGTTTTTGGGAGTGATTAGTTATACAGCAACTAACTGGAAAACCAAATACCTCCTCATTTCTGGATATATTCTGCCAATATTCCTCAATAACTTCTCCCTTGACGCTGATAGGCTAGCTTCCTCTTTCTCTGGGACTTCATTCCAAATTACCACCACTCTGGGTAACTTTAGTATCTACAGGATAACCCATCTGGGAACTTTGACTCTCAATTTCTCAACCCTCTGTGCTATACCGACCTTCTCCTCTACCTGTTTCAGTTGTCTATTCCTACAGCCACATATTGGGCCTTGTTATCTCCTGGAAGTGTTTTCCACCTGAAATCTTAAAATGACAGATTCCACTGTGACCCCAGCCTCCTAGCTTTCCAGCTTTGGAATCCTCTCTCCTCTACTCTTGCTTTTTCTCCAATCTACCCATCATATTCTGGCCTGAGCCCATTTTTTACCAAGCCTGGAGTCCTTGAATTAATCATTTCAACTGTTAGTCCACACTCATACTTGAGCTAAGTGATGCTGAAAAAGTGACTCAAAGAAAGCAGCCACTACAGATCCAAGACGACAATCTTAGCACTCCCAGTGGTATCCAACAAACTACTCCTCTACTCCTCTCCTCTTTCACAAACATAGTAAGAGTTGCTGGGCAGAACTCTATCAACTGCACACCCCTCATCTACAAATGCACTTATAGCCCTCCTCATCTGCTCCTTCACCAGAACTGTTCTAAGAGACATTCCACTTCTTATCTAAGGATAATCTTGTACTTGAGCCTCTCCACCTCTTCATTCTGCTCCATCTAGTATCCCCTTTCTAAGCCTTAACCCCCCTTTTTCTGCTGCCTTCTTTCCAGTAGTTTTCAAGCATATACTTATAATCTTTACATAACTTCTGCATGTCTCAGTTTCCTCTTTATAAAATGAGGGTACTAATAGTCGCTGCCCAGAGAGTAGATGTGAGGATTAATGGATTATTGTATGTAAGGTGTTTAAAACAATGCCCAGACCTCCCCGGTGGCGCAGCGGTTGAGCGCTGGGTTGCGAAGCTGCCCGCAGCCTCTTCAGCCTCTGCAGCACCAGTTCAATCCCCGGCTGCTCCCCGGCCACGGGAGGAGGATCCCGCATGGCGTGCAGACCGCTCCTGCTGCCTGCTGCTCCCCTCAGCAGTGTACTTCGGTCCTTCTGCCTGCTCCGCTCCCCACTCTGGCTCTGGTGAATTCTCTCACCCTCCCGCGCTTCTGACTGTACCCAGTGCTTGTATAAATAAATTAAAAAAAAAAAACCAAAAAACAATGCCCAGATCTTTGAAAATTATGAGTATTAGATTATGAAAGTCCTCCACTTATTTCACATCCCCATCCAGCTATTGGGGTTCTTCTGTTACCAACCAAACTTCTCTGAGACTCACTACCACTTATTTCCCCATCACTCCTTAATCTCTGCAGTCTCGTTTGCTAGCCCAACTATGCCACCTAGCTCTGCTGAGGTCAACAATCTCACCATGCTGCCTTCACCACTGGGCAGCCTGCTTCATCTTTGAAACTGTTCGCCTTCGGTTTTCTCAACATTCTCCTCCGAGCTGTCCTGTCTCTCTGATGTTTTCCTCACAATCTCCTACATAGTCTCTTCTGTATCTGGTCATCCTATGCATGTATTTACACACTCCCTTGCTGCTTTTGCCTAAACTCTATCACTATCCTTGGGTGATTTCTTCAATCCCTCGCTTTGAATATCTCCAATTTCCAAATAAGATATTTCTCATCACTTCTGGAGTGTCATATACATCTATTGTCTATCTGACATCTGTATCTGGATTTCACTCAAGGACTTCATACTCAACATATTTAATAAACAAAAATACCCCACAGCATTTCAATAGATCCTCTCCAAAGTGCTCCTTTCTCTTGTGTTCCCAAGTCCCAGTGAAAGCAATTACTATCTATCTGGCCAACTTAGTCTACCAGAAATGGGCGGGGGTGGGGGTTTACTTCCTGCTTCTCCTTACTCTGACTACCAAGTCCTGGAACTGATGTTTCAGGCCTCTGAGACTTTTCTCGAGCAATTCCTCCAGTTTACCTAGAATGCCCTTTGCCTCCCCTGCTTTTTGTCCTAAGGAACACATGCTCCTCTTTCAACACTCAACTCAAAAGGACCTTTCTTTTCCAAGTCTTTACCAGTTAAATTCCTTCTTTAAAACCCTTCCACACTCGATCAGCCCCTGTAACATTAGCTTTATTTATGAATCTATTACTCCATGATGCTGGGGGATTTTTAAGGGCAGATGTTGTATAAGAGGAGGAATATATCTCTTTGGGTATAATTCTGCCAAGAAGCAAGGCCTGGTTTTCAGAGTTGCTACCTCTGCTAAGCCTATCCATTGTCCTTTAGGAACCACAGCTGTTTTAGTCTAGCCGAACAGCAATCCTCCGACAGCTGTACTTAGAACTGGGGACTCAGTTGCCTATGTTAGGAAAAAAGGGGGACTTTTTCCTTCTCCCCTCTCTTTTTCTTAACTCTTTGGCCTTATGGATAGCCTCCACTCCATTCCCCAGGCCCAGAAGCTCAACCACCACAGCTCAACCACAACAGCAAAAGGATAGACACTCTCATCAGATGACATAAACCCATCTTCTCTGCCCCCAGCAGATAGTTTTGTGATCACAGTGTTCTCTGGCTACCAACATACACCTCTGTCCATCAACAGAACTTGAGTGGGATAATCATCACCTCTGTGTATTTAACCTTCCTGCTCATTGCCTACAATTGGACCGGCTCCTCTTGTGTGCTGGAACCCCCACCACAGAAAAGGCAGGGGCTGTGATATAGGTCCTGGGTCCAAAACATTCGGAGGACAGTACAGTTTGATCCCATGAGAGGCCTGAGTCTATTTTCAGATGGAATAAGCTCCCTCAAGTTCCCAGAATCCTTGCTTCATTGCTGAGTCAGAGGGAACTTGGGGACACTGAGGTTTTGGACTGAGAGCCAGACCAGAAGCCTCTGTGCCATCCATGCTGCCTTGCCCTCACAAAAGAGATTGGCCTGTCTGGGGCTCCACGTGCACTGTCACAGAGTCGAAGGCAGCAGGTCGGTTGGAGCCAGCTGCCCAGGGTGAGAGCCACATTGTGAGTTTTCTTTGTTTTCATTACAATTTCCTCTCCCATTGCTTTTTTTTAGCCAGCCTTTTCCTCCCCGGGGTGCTGGGGATTGAATGAAACACCACCCCCGGCTCCAATAAGTGTATTTCAATTACATCTGTCACTGCATAACGATATAATGATATATCATGTGATATTAAATCCATGGTAATCATATCAGGGATTTTTTTTAATCGTGCACTAATCGCATTATTACATCTCTATAATTAACAACAGGAGGTATGGAAATTCAGTTAAGGCAGAAGGCTCAAAGTACTCCCCCCCTCCGTCCTACCCCTGCCCTACCTCCACCAGATTAGAGTACAGTTAGGTGGTAGGGATGGGACTGCAGGGAACTAGCACGATGGGCCAAAGCCCCCACGTCCCAGTGCCTGTTTTGGGCAGAGTCTTCAGCATTCAGGAGTGGCAGAGATAGGCCAGACTGAGAGACCAGGGCGCTGTCTATCCTGTGAAAGCTCAGGAAAGAGCCTGAGGCAGAGTCACAAGGAGAGGCCCAGCTACAAGGCTCAGTTGGGCCTTCCGTACCTCTTGCCACTGTATCACCAATTCATCTCCCCAGGAGGGTTGTTACCTTCCCTTCAAACCTGCAAGGCTCTCAAAGGAGCTATGAGGCATAAGGCAAGTTCTTGCCTCATGGCCTCCTGACCAGATTTCCTCCCGCTCCTGCTCCACATACTCCCTCCCTTTGACCTAGGCCTTTGTGGTGGCAGCTCTTAATATTCCCAGGTTCGGCAGCTGTGATGTCTCTGCCTCTTGGTCCTATCATCCGTGAGCTGAACAAACCCACTTCTTCCTGGGGCTATTCCTCCCCAATTCTCTCTGAAGTCTAGCCCTTCATATTATATGACAAGTGAGTTTTTGATAACCACAGGGTTGTTCCCAAATCTCCTCCAAAACAATCCAAGTTCTTATGTCCTCCCACCCAGGCCTACATGGGAGAGGGAAGGGGCTTGGGACTACAGCTTGAACTATGTCAAATGACCCTGTCTCTCCCACCCCCTTCCTGATACTCAGCTGTTAGGGCTAATCCCCACAGGGGTGTCAGAACCAGTCTGCAAAGCAGAATTCTGTGTTTCAAGTCCAAAGCTTTGAACTTGGCATGTAACTAGTCCTCAGTGAGGGGCAGGCATTTTGCTAAGTTTGACTCTCAGAAGTTGGACAGGCCTGAAGATAAAAGAGAAAAATCATGTCCTTTTTCCTAATAAAAAGGAGACACTAATAGCAGTCAGCACTTAGGCAAAGCACTTTAAGTTTCTAAAGTGCTTTCCAAATTAAAATATAATCCTTTATTAAGCATGTGACACTACCACCATCACCACCACCCACCCCTCACACACGAAGGCATGTACACGCTTGCACACATCACATACATCTTCACTTTCTTTCTCCCTGGAGAAAATAAAAAGGGTGTTCAAAACCTTCGTCTCAGACCTCCCTCCCTCTTCATTAGCTTGCTCATATAACTCACTTAATTGAGCAACTATCAAGTGCCAAGCTCTGTGGTGGGTGCTAGAAAGAGATCAAGTAGACTGCATCACTCCCTTCAAGGAGTTTCCAAGCTAGAAGGAGAGACAAGTAAACCCACATGCTCATATCCTGCCAAGAGGCCTGGAGGGAAATCACTAAGAAGGATGAAGATGGTCTTCAGTATGATAGCCAAGGTGAGCTGCCTATAGAAGGTGAGTTTGTAGGCCAGAAGCTCAATTCAGAGGTCTGAACTGAGACAAGAAAGTTCTAAGAAAGCATATGGTGGCAAATGAAATATGTGAGCAGATATGATCACCCAAGAAGAGAATAAAAGCACTTACCTAGTTACTAGTTAATAAGGTCCTTTCAAGGCTGAGAGGTGGGAAACTGAATACCAGTGCCCCAAAAGCCACCTCTACAGGGCAGCATCTTGGCCCCCGTACCTTCCTTTGTCATTTCTACCTTCATTCTTCCCATGTATGTACTATGGAAGGGTGCAGGCTCTGTAATCACATCAACCCACAACAGACATATTTTGAGAGCCTATTATATGCCACCCATGTGCATACATGCCACAGTATAGACGCAGTACTGTCAACAGAGAACTCATAGTGTATTGAGAAAACAGGTGTAAAATAGTAACATAAATAATCAAAAATATCAACACAATCAGTTATAGCTATAATATGGGCTCAAAGAAGAAACACAGGCTGCTATGATAATACAGAGAAGGGGATTCTGACCTAATTGGGGAATGCTTCCTGAGGACAGGTAAGCAGAAATGACTGAGAGGGGGGCAGGTTTCAGTGGGAGCAAGGAGATGATGCAAGTCAAGGCTGCTAGGCGAACTGTAACCCAGCACTTGGAAGGAATCAAATCAAGTCTAGTGTCCCTGAAGCACAGAAAGCAAGTACGAGATATGGCTGGTGAGGGAGACATGAGATGTCAGGTCACACAGGGCCTCAGGGAACATGATGAGGGCTTTGGGTATTTCCTAAGGTAATGGGAAGCCATCCAAGGGTCTACCACTGTCATATTATGTGATTTGAGGGTGCTATACCAATGTCAAAAGTTGGTTTCTTTGCACACGTACTCATCCCTCTTCCTAAGGGTAGCCTGGCCTGGGAAAAATGAATAGAGAACCAAGATGATATTCTACCTGGAAGGAGTGTAAGAAACCACACAAGCAGAACTTACTCATTCATTGGAGATTCACACATTCACTGAAGGCCTGACAGACCCTGGCAACTCATCAGACCCAACCCTCAAGAAGCTCACAGTCCTATAGACACAGACATCAATAAAAGCCCAATCACCATGGCGGGTAATTAGAGCGATCTGCTGTAGGGATCTAAAGGTGGTAAGGGCTCAGCATCTGCGGCCCACAGGTGGATATGTTGCCTCGGGGTTCTCTGCTCACCACACAAGCAGCACTTGGCTGGCTGAGCACTCCCCAAACAGCCTGCAGAGTGGGCTCCCAGACAAGAGTGGGAGGAGAATCCTGAGCCAAGACTCTTGGGGAAGGGCTGGAGACCGTGAGCAGGAAACCTAAGCCAGGACACTTTGGTGGCAAAGATGAAGGTTCAAAGCATGGGACCAAATCCAGAGATGGGGGGAGTGTGAAAGGCTTACTATATAGTCCCTGGAGGTGGAAGGGGGCACCAAACAACAAGCAAATAAACAACAGGACTTGAATAGAAAATCACTCCAGGAAATGGTAACTCTAGTCCCTAGGTCTGTTTCCTCTTTGGAAAATGAGGGGCTGGATTATTTCTTAGGTTCCTTCTAGATCTGAAATTCACCAAATCTGAGGCTCTTCAACCTCTCACAGGAATCAGGTTTACTGCTGCCTCCACATCTTTGCTTATGCTATTTCGTCACCCTGCAACCGTAGCCTTCCTCTACCCACTCTCCAAATCCTGTTTTTCAGAACACCACCTTCAAGAAGCCCTTCCTGATTTCTCAACCTCCCTTGTCTACATCCCACCCTGACCTCCACAGTTCATCCCACAGTTCTCCCGATAGTGCTTTGCTTAATTACATAAGATCTGGCACTCTTACTTGATTGGTCAAGCGACTGTCTTATCACACCCTGACTCTTGACATCCATTTCAGGGGCAGGAGGGTAGCTCTACTCTCACAGCCCGAGAAGCAGGTGGAAGTCTGGGTCCCCATTCCTCTGCCCACAGTCCTTTGAGAACTCGACAGGCCTCCACTTGAAAAGGGTGCTAAAAGCAATGATGTCTCCAAGTGCAATGGGAGATATTTGTGTCTGCTTTACCCTTGGCTTTTTGCTCCGGTTCAGGTAGGAGCGGGGTGGGCCGGCTGGCAGATCTGAGAGCGCGGCACGCCCCAGCAGGCAGGGCGCACAGCGCGGAGGAAGGCGAGAGTCAGTCTGGAGTGCTCCCCATTTATCAAGCTCACGCAGGCCGCCAGCCGAGCGAGTCTTTCTATCATTACACCTCTCAAAATCCGATTCATACCACTAATCCTGCCTTCATTCTCCCAGATTAATAACATCTCTTTCAACCTTCACAGTGTGATAAATAGACAAAGAGAGAACAAAAGGAGAGACAGAAGAGAGAGAAAGAGCTGGAGCAAGTCCCCATAATAGAGCCGAGAAAGAGGAGAGGGAAAAAAGGAGAGCAAGCGAGAGCAAGAGCAGCCAGAGACTGCAGCTACCTTAGAGGGCTGCCGAGGAGAGCAGGCGCTGCGCCCTGCTATGCGCTCCGCTCTGTCCCTGAAGAGAAAGAAAGGCTTGTTAACAGCTCCTTCCTGCCTGCACTTTTGTTCAAAATCTTTTCTTCCTTTCCAATCCAGCTTTAGGTCAAATTCCAGTGAAAATGAGTCTCCTGGCTTCCCAGTCTCCTCCTAGCCTCCCTACTAGGCCCCGAGAACCAACCAGACCCCTGGCTACAGGGCTGGATCTCAGCAGGAGACGGGGCTGGCATGGCTTTAGCAAGGGTGGAACAAGTTGGCCTACAGCTTTACCAGAGCTATTCCCTTAGCCAGAACCAAGTCCCCTTCATTGGTCTTTAAGCTGGTCAGAGAGGGAACAGAGCAGAGGGAGGGCTTGGGATTCATTCCCAAAGGCTGTGTCCTGCATATCTTTCCAACCTAAGGTTCTGGCCTAAGAACCAGCAGTCCAGCTTGATGGGGAAAGCAGGTATATTTCAGGCTTGCTAAAATAGAGGTGTGGCTAAGGGAAATAAACTCACTGGGCCCCAGCCCTAACACAGCTGATGAGTGACATTGTCTCCCCGGCCAGATGCTTGCCCACGCTTGTCTCCATGGCACTCCCCGCAACCCTCTTTTACAGACTCCAATCAAGGGGTCCAGTTCTGGATGCCTAGCTGCGTTCTTCCAGGAGGAGTCAGACACTCGCTCTTCTGGAAAGCAACACATTTACACTACTGGGTAGGGACCTCTGTCTCCCTCACTCTACTGAGTTCTCTATTCCCAGGTCCAAGCTGCCAATGGTGCTTCCATTCTTTCTTGTCTTTGCCCAAAGTAGTCCTAACATAAGACCAAACCAAATACAGCTTGACACTCACTCTGGACTGCAAAGTATTTATTTATGCCTAGGCAACTGGCAAGCCTAGTTCAGGGGTGGGAGCAGAAGCACTTCACACCAGAAGGCCCAGTTGGCCTTGTGTACCCATGCTTCATAATCCCTCAGATCAGGGGAAGATGGCACTGCATGGAGCTCCAGACCACTCTATTCAGCATACTCTCTTAGTATATGCTTAGTGTATGCACTCCTGGTGGTAGTGGGGGGTGAATGCATGTATAGAAGGAAGGTCTGCCGAGTAGGAGCCTTACAAGCAAGTCAAGGCTTCTCCAAGGACAGAAAGATGTGAAGCAGAGCTCAATAGAAAGCTTCTATCCTGGTAACCCATTTAGAGGGAAGTCCTAATCCAACGAACATCTTGCTGATACTTTCCAGATCCTTTCCTTCAATATCCAGTGAAGGAGTTGGTTTTACCACAACTACCTAGCCCACTGGTGTCATACACTTTCCAGATCCTTTCCTCCAAAAAACCACCCCTTGTCCCAAAACACAGTCTGCCTTTGGATCAAAACAACTGCTTTCCGATCCCACCATTCACCTCTGGGAGCTATCACTTTCAGTCCCAACTCTCCGTTTGCCCAGTTGCCTCTCTTCTCGGGGAAATACCTTGAAGATTCAGAGAGGAGGCTTTGCAGAGCCAAGTAAAGAGCAAAGTGAGTAGACAGCAGTCCTGGGGATCATATCTGTTTCATAAAATCCAGAAGTTCCATTAACCTCTCCCTTAGCTCCATATCAGAAGGACTCCCCATACTTTTATCTGCTCTCCAGGATTTTATCAGGTCTCCAGGATCAGATACCTGCAATAGGGAGCAGGTAGAATGACAATGACTGACACCTGGCCATGGGTCCACGTGACCCAGGCAAGTAGGAGCTGAAGAGGGAGGGCAAGAAGGAGAAAGAATAATACAATCCAATGAAGGAGCATGGTTTTACCACAACTACCTAGCCCAATGGTGTCATACACTTCAGGGCAGGTTAGGTATAGCTGGCCCACAGGCCCCCATACTGCCTCTGAGCCCAAGTCCATAGCGGAGGTCCAGAAGCATAGGCCCCAGGTCCTTCCTTCTTTAAGAGCCTGCATTGCTGGTAGATCAGAGCCTCAGCAGAGTCCACCCTGCAGCCCTCCAGACACAGCACCCACTTGGCCCAGATCCCTAAACTTGCTCTAAACAGCTCCCACACTCTAATTCAAGGGCAACTCCTGAATTACTTCCCCAGGGGTTCAGAAAGATGCTGTGACAGAAGGATAGTCCAGGCTCTGAGAAGGGCCTCTGCCTCTGTGGCCAACCCTTACCCCAACACACACTCAAGGCGCCTTGGCCTGAAGTAAACTACCAGGTCATCGGACTTTGACAGATGGATCCCATCCCCCAGGGGGCTTGGCCTCTTCGATCAAGAGAGACAACAGAAACTCCAGTAAGGGGCCTGTCTGGGGATAGGATAGAAAGAAGTCAGCCAGACAAAGTAGGGTCTCCAGCAGGACAAGAAACCAAACTCGAGTGATGCTTTGCTCCCAAACCGGACTTTGAAAGCGCGCTCACTGAATACCTGGCGCTCAAGCTCATTCTTCCAGGCAGCCAGTGGTACAGAGCAGGGAAGAAGTTGGGTCCTAATGTGTAAAAAGCTTCAGCAAAGCAAAATCATTTACTCTTCAGTGCGACTGCTCAGCAGAGCTAATAAATCTTGCATGAGCAGGGCCGATTCTAATTTCCTAATATGAAAAGGCATTTGGATTGAGAGAGAGGGAGAGATAAAAGTGATTGAATCTCCAATAGTCCAGGTTACTGACAAGAAACATCCTGCTCAGCCCTGAGAGAAGGATGGCAGCGCCCACCCGCCCGCACACACCCATCCGTTCTGCCCCCCTCTTGGCGCAATACATCTCAGTCTCTTCTATTGACAGGACGTGGCTTTAAACACAGTTACACAAGTTATCATTTCTGCCTTCTGATCAATCTGAATTTTCAGGACAATTACCCTCTTAATCAATGATTGCTATCAGCAGCCCTGCGCCTGGACGGATTTCTCAGCAAGGTAATCATGCCGCCAGGCTGGACGGCGCGTGCATAGGCAATGAAGCTCCGGGTGGGGTCTTCTCCCTCCCACCCGAGTCCCCCATATCCCAGCCGCTGCCAGTATTGAGGACAAGGACGGCAAAGTGTGAAGGCCACTTCAAGGAGTGATGGGAGTAGAAGGGAGGGAGAGGAGGGGGGCCAGTCACCCAGTCAGCCTTCCAGACCACCTGATTATGGAACAAACCTATTAAAACCCTAGATTTACTACCCATCACCTTGATGCATCTTCGCATGCCCTCCTGCCATCATTCCTTCCTCCTAATTAGCCTAATAAAGCCCGATTCTAATTATGGGCTCAAACTATTAAGGTAAGTGCAAAGAAAAGAGAAATGTTGGTTTTACTAATCTCTCAGCGGTTACTGGTTCTGGGAACTCCTCTTCTCCCAGGGTTCTGGTTCATCTGGGCTACTGGAATGGCACAGAGTGCCTCCTCTCCTCTCCTCACATGCCCAGGCCGATGGCATTGCCACAAAGCCAGCCTGGTTTAGAGCTGTGAGGTCACCTAGCCCAATAGTCTACCATGGTCCTCCCACAGAGTTAGCTGTCCACATGTAGACAATCCAAAGTCCCTCAAGAAAAGAGGGAAAGGTGTACTCAGTCTGTCCTCATGTCGAGTTAGCCAGAGGCCACGCGTGCCATCATGGGGGCAACTCAGGGAGGGTTCTCACATCAGCTGCTGCTAGGCAGGCTTACACCAGAGGTGCCAACAATGGAATGAAAAGGACATGGTGCAGGACACTGATGAACGAACTTATACCTCAGCATGGGTGGCAGATATGTGTATACAGTTATACCTAGGGAAGAGTGGGTTATGATATTAAAACAGATCCTAACAATTTACTATTCTATCCCAAGGGGGAATGAGAATTAGAAAGTATGCATGTATTCATTCACTGACATTTACTGAGTGAGTGGGGGTACAGCAGCGAACAACACAGAAATGACCCTTATTCTTAAGAGCTTACAATCTACTAGGAAATACAGACAAGTTTAAAAAAGTAAAACCAGTAATGTGAACTTGTACACGAATGTTCACATTTGAACACTGGTGGCATTTGTCACAGCACAAAAGTAGAAACGACCCAAATGTCCACCAACTGATTAGCAGGTAAATGAAATGTGGCAGATCAGTACAATGGAATATTATTCAGGAATAAAAAGAATTGAAGTACTGATTCATGGTACAACATGGAGGAGCCTTGAAAATGACACTAAGTGAAAGAAGCCAGCCACAAAAGGCCACACGTAGAAATTCCCAGAATCATAAGAACAGGCAAATTTATAGAGACAGAAAGTAGATTAGTGGCTGCTTAGGGCTGGGGCATTTGGGGAAAAATGGGAAATGACTGCTAATAGAGTTTCTTTTTGGGGGGACAAAAATGTTCTAAACTTAGATGGTGATGATGGTTGTACAACCCTGTGAATATACTAAAAAAGCACCGAATTGTATACTTTAAGTGGGTAAATAAGATATATTAATTATATCTCAAAATAACTTCTCTCAAAAAACAAAAACAAACAAACAAACAAAAAAAACCCACTATGATGGAAGAGGTGCAAGATCCCACAGCAGGCTCAGCAACAATGAACAAAATCAAGGTAGGCTCTAACAGTGCCTTGGTGCTCCAACACTCACTGTGGGTGTCAGAAGAGGGTCAGAGTTCACAGTGGGAAGCTGGAAAAGTCCTCACAGAAGACATACAGGCATTAGATCTTGAACGGTCAGCAGGCATTCACCAGGCAGGAATACAGCTGAGGGCGTTCCAGAGGAAGGCAACAAATGTAAGGTCTGGAAATGCACCACCAGCTTATCCTGGTGCCCAGCAAGTTCTCACTAACATCTTAAATGGATCCTTGGACACTGAGTTGAAGTGACATGAGAGCTAACAAAACCAGGTCAAAATGAGTAATGTCATTTTGTTCGACATCAGCTGGAATTTCTTTCTTCTGACCAACCTTATAATGAAGTGACTTTCTAGTTGGAAGGGACTTTGGGATTCTCAAAGGACAGGCTAGAGTGCGTGTACCTTGCTGGGTAGACATGAGGATTTCCAAGCAGAGGAGCACGTGAGATGCTCAGCACAGGACAGCCTGGGGTTTGGTGGCTCAGGAAGGGAAACACCATGTCATAGTTGGAAGAACGTGGTTTTTTTGAGTCAGATATCCAGGGTTTAAATCCTTCTCCCAATAAACTCCAATGTCGAGTGAGGGATTTTATCTATTTTACTTGCTATTTTATCCCCCGTGCTTGGCAGAGTGCCTAACCCAGTAGGTACTCAGCAGCCATTTACTGAATGAAAGAATGACTATGTGGAATTCAATTCCATTTGACAACATTTATTAAATACCTATTGTGAAGCTAGCACTCTGGTTACACAGTGGAGCTCTTCAGGGGTGGGGTCCCTGTTTGATCTCTGATCTCTGGACTCAGTACCTAACACCGGTTCTGTTTGGTACCAGGAAGATGTTCAAATTTTATTAATTCCCTTCCTTCTCCTGATCTGGGAGGCTTCCCTAAGACCCAGAGAATCTTGGATAGGTGTGGCCTGAACTTGTTGCTGATTGGCAAGAAAAGGGAAGCTGAAGCTGCAGGGGTGAATGGCTTGCAGAGCAGGTAGTGAGTGGTGGCCCTGTATTTGCCCCACTGCAAGCCATGGTGCTCTGGGAGGACAGCAGGCAATTAAGTCATCAAAGCCATTAAAGAACTGGGTATTAAGAGTAGACTGTCCAAGGCAGTGGACCTGCTTGCTGGGAGGAGGCTAGCATAGGTAGGCTGGAAACAAGCTGCGGGGCTCGAAAGTGGGAGGAGTGGGGAGAAGATCCTATTTCCTGAGCACCTTGTCCTCACCCCAGAGTTATGCCATTTCTACATCTGGTGGGGAGAACTGTCAACTCAGGTGGCTGACCACAATACGAAGGGGGCTCCTCAGCCTCCCAGCCCCCAACTCCTGTAGGGCCTCTCCTCCCCTCCCTCTCCCTTCTTCCCTCCCTCTCCTTCCTGCAGAGCTTCCCTCGAGCCATAAAAATAAAATAAAACACAAACACCCACAGTCCAGGAGGAGGGCGTCAGACAGATAATGGGCATTTTATATCTTTTTATGACACTCCCCATAGGCAGCTCGGCAATCACAGCGCAATAAAGGCAGGCATGCAGCTTGCATAGTTAAACAACTGCCGGGTAATTAGGCACAGCAAACACACCACTAGGGAGGCCTCAGGGCTGTCCTGGGATCTGCCTGCAGCCTGCCCTACTGCTTGCAGCCTAGTAGGTGCCAGGCCCAGCACTAGCACCATAAGACCTGGTTGTGGTGCTAAGGACAGACCACTGGCTGCTGCCATATGCACACTTGGGCTCTTGCCTGTGCTTACTCACAAGCACATCTGTCCGTACACACAAGCACTTCCTGCGTCCAGCCCAATCTCATCACCCCAGGAGGGCCACCTCTTCCAAAGAGGGCAGCCTGGTGTCTCTAGAGGGCCCTACTTGCAGGCCCTTGGCTGCAGCAGGGCCCTGCTCATCTGGATAGTCAGGGGACACACAAGAGCATAGACAAGCCTAGTGGATTCTTTGTCTCATAAATTCCAAGCCAGTACACAGCTGAATTCAAAATAAAGTACTTTTCAAAAATGCAGATGATTCACATCTATACACACTGTACACACACGCCTATCACTGTCTTCTTCTCCAGCTGCCTTGACCCACCATCTTCCCTGCTAGACCTGAGCTCTGTACAGGTGGGGAGCAGACCTGATTCATCTCTGAGACTAAATGTCCCAAAACACAGGGTTTCGGTAGCAACTGGATGTGAATATAGATGTCTCGGTCGAGGCAGAGCATGGTGACTTGCTACCTGAGGGCTGGGTGTAATGCGGGCTAAGCCAGACCCACAGAGAGAAGTCCCCCGAGTGCTGAGGGTATACTGCAGTGTGAGTCTACACGATGCCTGTTTCTTTTCCAGACACCCAGTCAGTCAAATTCAAAAATGACAGGGGACTGAATGCTAATTAATGGGAAAAAGCAGACAAAATCTCGCCACAACCCCACTTAAAGGCTGAACTAGTTAAAGGCCCCCTATCTCTAGGAGTCACCCAGATCACTTCTGAGCCAGAGAAAATAAAAACTCTCAATCCTAAACCATTCCTCCCCCAGAAGAGCTGATAGCAGGCCAAAGTGAGCTCACAGACTCTTGAGACAGCTAACGTCCCAGCTGAATGTGAACACATGTCCAGCTACTTTGTCTGGTCTCTACCTGGTCACAGCTGTGTGTCTGCCCTGAGAACCAACTAAGGGGATCAAAGGCCAGAGGAAGGGCCTGGGCTGTACCCTGCCTTTAGGTATTGAGAGACCACCTTCCTTTGCTTCTTTGGCAAGTGATGTATCTATCCCAAAGAAGCAAGGAGACAAGCTTCTCCTCACCCCATAGTCTCACGGAGAAGCCTGAAACCTCAGCTCCAGCCTAGGCAATCCCATATTGTAACAGAGGCCAGCTATCCAAACTTTAACTTAAAGGTACTCTTTAACACTTGAGCCCACAGCTGTCCTGAAAGGATGTCAGGCAAAGTTCTGCCTTTCCTGTACCCTCCCCTTTTCTCAATGGGATAGAAGAATGGTTCCAAGGCTAGAGATCAAAGTAAATAGGGTAAAATACAGATTTCTCTCACCTTCCTTGCATCTGTGTCATTTTTTGCTGAGAGCAAAAAAGAGGAAACCTCTAAGATTCCATGGATGATCTCAGAACGACAAAGGTAGACGAGACCACTTCCTCCAGTTCCCTTGTTAGATGAGGAAACTGATGCCTCAGAAAGGAAAAGCGACCCAACACCAGCACTCATGCCTTTTTCTTCTAGCTTGAAGGTCATTGTAGGGGTCTTTCTACTGTACTGTGCTGTCCTTGAGAGATAAAGGCCTCAGCTACCCACCTCTGCCCACGGATCCTTGGAGGGATCCATCGGACCACAGGTTCCATACCTGTATCATCACCCACAGTCCCACAGGTGGGCACATGCACACACCTGAGTACATGCAGATTCCAACCTCCCCATGTAGGAGACATATATACGGATGCACATACACATGGGTGTCTCCTCTTACACACAGTCAGATCCTTACTGAACAGCTGTCATTCCTAAGGGGCCTAGAGGATGAGGGCAATCCCTGTCCTTCCCCGGTCACTGACTCTCATTGACTATACAACTAGGAAGAGTTGATGTGTTTGCTTAGGTGTTCAGTTCAAACCAGTCCAGACCAGAGGAATTGCCTTCAGGTAGTACTTACTATGGCACATGTGACAAGAAGGAAGCTATGAAAGGAAAGAACCTGGATTTACCTCCTGGTCATGTGATCCTGGAAAAACTTCTTAATTTCTCTGAGTTTTTATTTCAGCATCCATAAAATAAGGACAAAACTCTTTTCTTGCTGAGTAGCTGTGGGGATGAAATATAATAATGTGTGTCAAGCACCCAGCAATGAGACTGGCACCCACTGGGACTCAGTGCGTTGGTGGTCTGTTGATAGGAACAGACGGGGTCTTGTCTTCCAGAGTGGGCTGCAGGATGAAGTGGGAGAAGGGAGGTAGGTCTGGGTCTCTCTGCTTCAGGGCCTCTCCCTGTCCTTTCCTCACCTTTTCTGCAATTCCCTCCAGTTTCCAAGGCCCAGAGTATAGCAACAAGAAAAACATAAAAACAAAGCTGGGAGAAGGCAGAGTTAGAGTTTCCTTAGTGTTCTCAGATTAAACACTGAGCAGTGATGAGTCCATCTCTCTCCCACACTGTTCCCAGCCCTCCCACAGTATCTATGCCTCTACCAGTATCCTGAGATCCCCCTGCTTGCCCAAATCTGTGAATTGAGAGAAGCAGCAGATCTAGTCCCTTTCCTCAATTGGCTCATGCTCCTGCAGAGACAGACTAGGTCATACACAATAACCTACTCTAGGCGTAGGGGCTAGGGTCAGGATGTTTAAGGTTAAAGCCTAGCTTCAAACAGACCCAGGACAGCTCCCCACTCTCCTGTGTGCTAGTACAAGCTCAGATTTCTCTTCCCCAAAGACACAAAGGGTTTGTCATGGGATCAGGATGAAGCAGTGGCACCACTTGCCTGGAGAGACTGAGCAGCTGCCGTGGAAAGGCACACAGACCAGGGCAGGCCTTCTGTAAAGACCCATCGCAGAGGCTATCACAGAGTAGAGATAGATATGTAGCAGCTGCAGGAACCTCACCAAGAAAGAATTCTAGCTGTCTAGAGCTGGTTTGCTGGTCTGTTCCTTCCCCACTCACTCACCAGGGAAGCAGAATAAGGCCAAAGAGCTTCCAGGCTAAGGGTGTGCGGGGCTGCCTATCCACACACGGGGTATTGCACTCCTCAGAACTTTACAAACATGACCACTTAAGTGATTCCTCATGTTGCAATTTCCCTGTTACCATCAGGATCCCGGGGTCTTCCGGCATAGCGGTCTTAAGATGGTCCACAGACAAAAATGCTACAAGGCAGGGCGGCCTCTTTCCCTCCCTGGCCTACAGGCTCTTTCTTTCTTCAATGGACAGAGCATGGAAGTTTTCTGGAGCTACAGGCCCATTCTTAGAAGGCAGCTTATGGTAGTTCTACTTGAGACACTGGGCAAGGTTTTCTTATTGTGCGTGCTTGCTTGCATTTCCTCTGCTTTCCCCACAAGCTTACACATGGCATCAGTAGTCAGAAACTGATGTTTGTAGTTCCCTAGTCCAGCAGCTGCTTCTCCTCTCACGGGCTGTTGCTCACACTGCTCCCTCTGCCTACAGGGCTCTTTCCACCATCTCCTGAAAACTTACTCATCTTTCATGGACCAACTTTAAGTGTCTCCTCATGAAACCTCTGTGGACTTTCTCTCTGGCCCCAAGGAGAAAAAACTCCTTCCTCCTTTGTGCTGGAGGCATGGAATCCTGTAGAAGGTTCTTAATCTCTCTGTACTTGTTTCCTCATCTGTAAGATGGCTAATAATAGTACTTATAGAATTGCTTGAGGATTAGGTGAGTCAATTCATAGAAAGCATTTTTTAATAGTAGTATTGTTATTAATCTCTGTTGTTTAAGTGAGAAAATTAAGGTTCTGAGAAGGTAACTCATCCAAGGTCTTAAGACAGGTGTCAGAGCCCGAAACCATCTGAAAGCGAGTGTGACTGTACTGCACTGGCCAGCCAGGCATGATGATGGCAGCTGGCATCAAGGACAGCCCTGTTCTTCGACCCTATTCTTCACTGTGAGCTGAGGGTGAACAGCATTAGGTTCTTCTCCTCTGGAGCTCACTTGAATTCTGCTGGGGAAGTCTCTTTTTCCTAGCTCTTGCTCACAAAGGCTTAAAGTTCCCTCCCTCTCTTCCTTGAAGCTTAGTCATCTCTCCTCCGGTGGTCAGTGAGAAGACAGGGGAGGAGCAGAGGCTGACCACTATGAGCCACTTCCCAGGGGGACAGTGCACAACCCAAGCATCACCTGAAGACTAAGTGAAGGGTGAGTCTCACATATTATTATGCTAGTTTGTCCCAGTTTATGCAGATGCTACTGTAATCAACAAAATATAAATCCTTGTAAAAGTCACCAAATTCACTGTAGTTTTTGCATTATGCATTTTTTTTTATCACTAAAGAACCAAAATCCAAGTTCCACCAAGTGTTCAAGGGAGAAGGTAATGTCTGTGAAGTTTTCTGACATCACTAAGAGCTCCATGTGCTCTGCCTGTGTATGTCTCCAAGAGTTCTCCAGTATCACACCTGAGGATCTTTCTTGGGGTACTTTCCTGATCCATAATTACAAACTCAAATAGGTAAGTGTCTTCTGTGTGAAAAACTGTCAAAGGTGATTAGCAGCAACAGGAGGCACCATCTCTTCTAGGACTTAAGTCCCATGAATGTTAGGAGCCAGTGCAATCTCTAGCAAAGATTCAAGCCCTGGCTATTGAAGGCAATTGAGTCTCTGTCTTTCCCTACCCTGGCCTCCAACTCCTTCCTGGCTACCTGCACATATTGTCTGGGTTAAAAAAAATACCTACCTGCGTTCAAATCCTAGCTTTAACCCATGTGGCTATGTGCCCTAAGGCCTGTCACTTAACTTCTCTATTTGTCTGGGAAATGTTGGAGGGGAATAAGCATCTGGACCCCAGAACTCCGTCCAGCTTGATATCCAGCATGGGTTCAGTTTATGCTGGTTTTTACCTAGTGTGTGCCAGGATTAGGGCTGAGCACTGGAAATACATAAATGGATGGCATGCAGATCTCAGGGAACTCACAGTCTTGTGGGAAACAGAACATGTAAGCAGATAATTATAAGAGCATGTGATATATTCAAAGAAAGTACTAAAGCTGTACAAAGGAGGTGGAGACTATTTATACCAGAGGTGGAGAAACATTAGAGGAGGTGTCGTAAAAGAGGGTTTTGAAGGATGAGTAGGAGTTTTCCCAACACACTAAAAGGGGAAAGAAAATATGAGCAAAGGGAACAGACTGTGCAAAGGAAGGTAAAACAGTCCTGTATATTTGAAGAGCAGCAAGAAGCCTGAGATGGCTAGAATGTTAGAGAAACAGAAGATATGAAGATAGGGATGCTGCAAAGAGTGAGATCATCCAGGGTCTCATGGATCTTGCTCAAGAGAAAGGATAAGCCAATGGGTCACAGTCTTCAATACCTACCCTCTTGGCTCCAGTGCTCTTCCTGTCAAAACAAGCACACTGCAATCACACCCTTTCCTATGCCTTTGATTTAAGAGTTCCTCTTCTGGCCCTGACAGTAAGGCATTTCTGTCCCACAGATTATAACTCACTCTGGGCTATTATTCAGCTCCCCAGCCCTGGCCCTGCTGCAGTTAGTCCAAACATAATATCCTTCATGCATATATTATCTGTCTCCCTATTATCTGGAATCATTTCGGAATTAAATTTCAGTCCTGCAATATTGGCTTCAGGAGCGGCGCGCTTTATGGGCTAGTCAAAGGTTAGAATACCAATCAAAATAACAGTGCCGATGCAGCGAGACATTTTAATATTCCAAAACCCGGTAATTGTAAAAGGACATAATATTTTTTCCCTGATTACCCCAAAGGCAACACATGTTAACAAGGCGAGGGAAGGAGTGAAAGAAATTTCAGAGTTCAGACAGCTGTAAGACATATTTAAAGGAAAAGCCCAGGCAGGGCACTAAACCATGGGGGCAGGGAGATGAGAAGAAAGAAGACATTCCAGCTCCAGCTGGCCCCGACTCCAAATACAGCAGTATTCCCTCCACAGCCTCTGGATTATCTCCCAAGAGCTGACACTGCGGAGGGTGGGATATAAGAGGAAACAGCTCAGGATGAGGAGTCTTGAGGCCTGGGTTCTAGTTTCAGCTCTATGATTCAGTACCCCAGTCCCCAAGACCAGCTCCCCCATGGGCTTCAGCATCACATTCCGCAGGAGGCTCTGGGCTGCTCTTCCACCTGTTCTCCTGGTGCTGTGCTCATCTCTCCCTCATTTGTAACCTGTGTCCTGTCCTTTGTGCACGTGTTTCTTCCCAAAGGCAGCCAGAGGCCCTGGTCTACCTGGCTGTAGAGGGGGCTCCTACCAGGATACCAGCCCATAATTGCCCACTGTCCCCTGACAACACCTCACAAACACCAAAAACACCTGGGCCACAGCTCCAGATTGGTTCTGACTACAGAGTCTTGGTATAAGCCCTCCCTCCTCCAAAATAAAACAAAATAGTTTGCAGGACTCCTAGCTCTTTACACCTCTCTTAGTTTTCATTCTTTTTTTTTTTTTTTTCCAAATTAGCATCTGAACAGCCGCAGTCCAGGGGTCCCACAGCCAGCAACAGGCAGCCACCCTTCTATAGAATCCCTGCCCCCAGGCAGCCCATCATCCTTTGAGCAGTTTTGTCTCCACACCTCCACAAAAGTGACCCAACCAGTAGTTTCAGATCCTTTCCCTCCTGATGCCTCCCAGCTTGCTCAGCCTACATGCTGGGGCCTCCAATCTGCATCATCCCGACCTGCTGACCTGCCTATGGCCCCCAGCAAAGAACTTCATTAAGGCCGAGAATTTATTCCTCCATAAGCCCTTAATTTATTACTGCGCTGATTGGGACTCTGAATGCTCCAAGGTCAGGAAAAGTCGTACTCAATCGTAGACACCAGCCCTCCCTTCAGCAGTTTCTCCTGCTGTCCTTTCTCTGGGGAGGGGGAAGACAGAAATGCTTCTTGGAGGGACCCAAAAAAGGTCTCTTCCTCCTTCCTCCTGGCTTAACAGCTGGTCCCCACCCTTTCAGAGCACCCAGAAATTGCAGCCGGGGATACAGCACAGATGGCAGAGGAGAGCAGTGCAACAACTTCACTCCTTGGCACATCTGTTCAATTCTCGGTGACCCTCATTCCTACAACTTCTGAGTATGATGGCTCAACCTATCTGCCAGACTGACTCTCAATCCTCCTAAAGCTGCCTGTCTGTTTCCCTAAAGCCCATCCAGACAGGCATGGGCATCAAACTTGTGAGTATAAATGCACACACATGCATGGTTTGATCTGAACATACATGAACCGTACATTATATATAGGCATGCATATGTACATACATTTGTACCTATGTGCCACGCATGTATAGCACGTATAAATGTGTTGTGTGTGAATATGTGTCTCTACAGAAAACCTCGCTGGGGGCTCATCTGACCTATCCATTTCATCATAACTTATTTACAGTAATATTCTCCTCCACCTAACCTGGCCCACTCCAATGGGCACACCTGGAAAAATGCTAATACCCAGCACTGCCCTACCATTGCAATCACTAATTCAGATACACTTGTCCTTAACCATCGTCTCTTATCCTTCCATCTGGCATGTTCAACTAGACCCACCACACCTGTTCATCTTATTGGGACCCGTCCACTTTTTCTATATCCATCAGCTCCTCTATTGTCTTCTCTCAATTATCTAGCTTAGTCCTGCTGTCAATCTTGGCAACCACTATCTTCACAGTAACTTCACACTTTTTGAACAATCTCTACCTTAGAAAAATACAAATGTCTGCCTTCAGCATGCTTTGGCATAGTCTGGAGCTGTGCTCTGCTAGAGAAAAGTCTACAGCTGAACTGTGGCTGCAATGAGAATTAATGTCATCATCCTCAACTTGCCTAGGAGTCCTACTATTCTTCTCAAGTTGGCTCACTCTGCTCTTTACTCAAACTGCAGCAATCCAGTTCTACTTTCTGCTAACCTGCTCAACCCTTCCCTCCTTTAGTTATCAGTAAATGACTCACCTCCTATTTCAGAGAGACAAATAAAAGTCATCAGGAACTACTTCCACTTGCCATCACCAAGTCCGCAGGTGCTGCCTGCACCTAACTGCACCCATCTTCTTGTCTTTCCCTGTCACAGCGGGAGAGCAGAACTTCCTCCTGAAGAGAGCAGATTTCAAGAACCGGGGTTTTCCATCCCTTCTCTCACAAGCTCAGAGACCTCCCTCACTCCCATATTTTCAACCTTTCCTTCCCTACTAGTGCCTACAAAGAAGCACACCTGTCTTCCAAACAAAACCTGCTCAACTGCACACTTGCCCACCTCAGCTCTTGTCCCTTGTCTCTACTTCAATGCCACATTTCTGAAAAAGTTAAAATTTCTCTATCTCCTCCTTTTTCATTTACTTCCCAGTTCATTTAATTTGGCTCCTGTCCCCATAATGCCACCAAAAGTTTTTGCCAAAGTTACTGAGGTCTAGCACTCTAATTCAGTGGCTGATCATGTGGCTCTCTCCTCTCCTGAAAACACTTTCCTTCCTTGGCTTCTGTAACACCACACTCTACCTCTTCTACCACTCTTTCATTCTCTCTTTTTTACTCTGGTTACTGCTTTTAGCACCAATAGTCAGGCAAAACTAGATTGAATCTCTGCCACTTACCAATGTAAGACACCAAGCAAGCTTCATCATCACTCTGTGCCTCACTTTTCTAACCTTAAATTGTGAAAAATAACAGTAACTACTATACGGAGTTGTCATAAAGATCAACTTAGTATAGGCACATGAGCACTGTGGCTAGCACAGCACTGTCCAAATTTAACGGAGTCACATCAATAGTTATGAATTGAGTGCTCAGTTCAAGTAAAAAGAAACTAACTTTAGTAATATATATATTTAACTTACTAGATCCAAAGATTGTCATTTCTACATGTAATCAATATAAAAATTAATGAAGTGTTTTGTGTTTTTTCATACTGAGTGTGTAAGTAGTTCTCAGTTACACATCTCAATTTAGATATTAAATATTCATCAGAAATACCTGATCTGTATTTAGATTTTAGACAATTAACAGTTGAAAATGTAGCTTCACCAACCCAGGTGGTTCTAAATATACATAAAAGTTCTATAAGTTTTTTATTTACATTGAAATTAGAATTAAGTAAATGTAAAATGTGTTCCTCAATTAAATCAGCTACATTTCAAGTAATCCATTGCCACGGGTGGTTAGGGGCAACTGTATTGGACAACATAGGATGAGCACACAAAATGCAATCAATAACTAAGAACTATTATCATTACTATTAGTGACCACTCCATCTTCACTGTTTCTGACTCTTCCTCCTATAGCTACCAAAATGTTGGTATTTCTCCGTGTTCTGTTTGATGTTCTTTTTTCTTCTCACTCTGTGCACCCCACCCCTGTGGCCTCAATTTCATTTGCACACCAGTAATTCTCCAAATCTGCATCTCTTATCCAGACCTATATATTCAACTCTCTGAGCCCCAGACCTATATATTCAACTACCTAGTCAATAGCTTCACAAGAATGTCTCAAAAGCATTTACACTCAACATGTCCCACACTGAATTCATCCTCTCTTTGGATCCCCAAACTTTTCCTCCTTACATTATTTCAATAAATTCATTCCAATTCATGTGGTTGCTCAAATCATAAGCTCTGGAGTAATCATGGTCTCCTTCTTCATCCTCAACCCTCATCGTGGATCAATCACCATTTCCTGTTGATTGTAGAGTCAATTTTGCTGTAACATTTGTTTTGAACAGATCTGTTCCAATGCAATTGATACATCAGAAAATAATTTGGTCTGATGTAATTTGTGTATAGGTTATGTGCGATTTTGTCCATAAGCAATACGAATGATAAACACAAAAAACTACACCCAGCTGAACAGAACTATTTAAGGATATATAAAATGCACACACCTTCAATGCACACAGCAACCCAGATCATCACTTGTGTTATAAGCCACATCCATCTGGTTACAACTTTCCATTAGGAGGTCACACTCCTAATCACATCACAGGAAGCTAATTTCTCAGAGGCACAGTTAGCACACCTTTATTCTAGAGGAAATGCTCCTTCCACCACTTCACAACAACTCACAAGCAGCAACTCTTATCACGCCCATTTCCACAAGGAAACTTGTGGAAGACAAAGTGCCATATTTATTGTGGTATTTCCCAACATGTGTAAAATTATGCTACCATTTTTAGTAGATTCCTATCTATTTTATGTGTCACTGATAAAGCTCCTGAGTATTGTGCTCCTAACCCCATTTTCACTGCACTGCTTCCCATAGCAGGGTGATTTTCAGGAAGGTATCTGTTGCATTTAGCAAAGCCAATGGCATCATTTAATAATCTATAGTCTATGATCCTAAGACCCTGGACTTGTTAGTATTATAGCATTTTTTTTTAAAAGATTTTATTTATTTATTTATACAAGTATTGGGCACAGTCAGAAGTGCGGGAGGGTGAGAGAATTCACCAGAGCCAGAGTGGGGAGCAGAACAGGCAGACGATGAAATACACTGCTGAGGGGAGCAGCGGGCGCTGAAGGAGAGGTCTGTCGCCGCCATGTGGGACCCTCTCTGGAGACCGGGGATCGAACCGGCGCTGCAGAGGCTGCGGGCAGCTTCGTAGCCCAGCGCTCAACTGCTGTGCCACCAGGGGAGGCCCAATTATAGCATATTTGAAATTATTTAATACCTATTTTATTCTGTTAGGTCTCTAGGGCCTAGCATAGTACCTAGAACAAGAAGGGTTTCAAGAATATCTGTTTATTGATAAAGATGTGTATGTTTATACATGTGCATGTATCTTTACATTTGTGTAAATACATTTGTGTCTGTGCATATTTCCATTTTTTCCACAGGTGACTAAATATGTGTTTATATATGTATGATGTATGGATAGACATTATGTATATTTTTGGGTATGCACACCTGGGTGTATTCATCCACATGAGTATAAAGTGTCTCTGTGTGTGTGTACATTTCCTGCCTGCTCTGTGAGCACTCTGATCTCCAGGAGGGAGATAGGAGCAGGGCCTCAAGTTCACCTCTCTAACCTGAAAGTTCAGTAAGAGTACATGAGCATTCAATGACATTCCAAATGTCAGCAAATATTGGCTTGCTCTACTTTGCTACAGGGGAAGTAGGTGGTGATGGTGAGATGTGGATACCTGGTTAGTGAAAAGTTGCTCTTCTGGACAGGAGAGGGCAGCTAAAAGGCAATATTTTGCCTCTTCTCTGATTAGAGGCCTTAGGATGAGGGGATGGTGATTCAGTTCCAGCTGCTCCTTTACTGGGCAGGCCGAGGTGACCATGATGAGGAAGAGAGGGGAAAGGAAGGAAAGAAGGGGAGGGCAAAGTAAGGTCAAGGACAGAAGAGAATATCAAGAGCCTGGGTCATACATGGAGAAAGAAGGCACAGGGCAAGACCTTGCATAGCTCTCTTGCCTGAACAGTGTTCTCTCTGGCTTTGCTTTTGTCATTACTCTTTTTTAAGGGAGGAGGCACTTTTGTGCAGCCTATAGTGTACAGCATAAAGGTTGGAAAGACCACCATGCCCCTGGCCTTCTAGGGCTCTGATTTGAATGACCGCTGCAAGGACTAGGCTAACATCTGGAGTTGTCATCTCTCCTGCTTAGCCCTCAAACACACCTGGAATTTGATGTGGCTGGAGGACAGAGAGGAATGGCTTACCTCTTGTTTTTTTTCCAGACCTCCAGTTTGCCCCTAAGAGGCAATGACAAGGTCAACTGGGAACAGAGTCCTCAGTTTCCCCTTGTACCCACTCTTCCCCTCTACAACTCAGCACAGTCTGGCAGAGAAATCTGAACCAGTTTAGGACTGCCTACATCCAGCCCTGCAGCACTGAGGTAGTAAGCTCTTAGTGGCAATGTTACCACATTGGTTGGCTACTTTCCTGCCTTTCTGCCAAGAAACCTAGAGGCAGGCATCGTCCCTACACTAAAAAGTCTAGTGAATTTCACAGAGCAATTGCTCCTGGTCAATGCCTGCCTTGCCTGGCCAGGCCTTCACATTGCATTTGTTGAGTCCAGCAAGCAGCCTCAGTTGCAGTGTGACAGCTGGTATGCTATCTTCTGGGAGGCATGGCTAGCTACACCCTCATTTGTGGCCCTGCCAAGTCCCGCCTACGAGCATCTCTATGGAGCCAGCCTGCAATTCTTCACTGAGCACATACTTTGTACCTAGCCCTGAGCTGGTCTTCTGGGACACAGAGAGGAACCAGACACAGTCTCTGTGCTCCAAGCAGACACTGCCAGAAGGAAACACAGAGAGACTCAGTTTCAACACTCTAAGCTCACTGATACCCAAAGTGTCAAGGAGCCTCAGGAAGAGAATGACTTCGAAGTCTCTCAGCAGAGGTGATGCCTAAGCTGAATCATCAAGGGGAAGGAAAGTGCCTGAGGAAGATAACTGAGGGACACTCTAGGAGAGATGAAGCCAAGGCCAAAGCTCAAAGGCAGGACAAAGCCTGGCTTCCTCCTCCAGAGATGAAAGGCAGGAGGTAGCTGTTGCTTAGCTGCATGGGCCATCAGTGATTAGGCATCAAAGTACAAACAAGTCAGCAAAGGACCTGTCCACCATGGGAAAGCCAAGGAGTTCACAAATGTTGCCACAGACTGGCTGCCCTGAGACCTATGGAACAAAGCCCAAGGTCATTCTTTTCAAAAGTTCCTCCACAGGCTTGCTTAACTCCAGCCCCTCCATATAGATAAGCATGCTGCTCTCCCTGCCTAGAAAGCCTTGTCTCCTCCTCAGACCCATATCCAACCTTCCTTGAATGCCTAGTTGAAGACCCAAATCCTCATAGTCTGACCCTCCAATGACCTCTCTCTTCTCTGAGGCCCTAGGGGGCCACCATCCTGATCCACAGTGTGTTCTACCCTCTCTGAGCTCCCCAGGAGTCACTAACCTGATCGGTGGCACAGGGTTCTCCAGGAACTGTTGCTCTTACATCAGAGGGATTGATGGGGATGAACTCCCCAGTGGACAAGGCCTCCTGAAGCAAGAATCCCACAAGAGCAGGGATGTCCCTTCCTACACCTACCTTCTTCTGCTTACCTAGGAAGCACAGCAGCTGGTAGGAAAGTACAGTTTTCTGGGTGATTCATGCTCTGTCACAGCCCACTTTCCTACTATATGGACTCCCTCCTGGCCCACTCTTTGGGTGTCTAGTGCTACACTGGTGCCAGTTTCCTGGATCCTCAAAGGGAACTGGGCTGTATTTCCGTAGCCCCTCCTCACATGAGCCAGGCTCTACTGTGGCTAGGCAGGGCCAAATCCAGCCTGGATCAACTCCACGCCCAACCAGAGGGAGAAACCAGGGCTAGTTAGGGAGGTCAGAGGTCACACTCCTAATCACATCACAGGAAGCTACTTTCTCAGAGGCGCAGTTAGCACACCTATATTCTAGAGGAAATGCAGTTCAGCCCAGAGATTCACTTCTGAGCAAGAAACCTGGAAAATCCCCTTAACTGGGACTTCTCTGAACATGTATGTCTGGGTGACACCCAGGAGCACACTCCTTCAGTACTGGATCCCCAAGTAGCTACCCACTCCCAGAAATAACCACAACCCTCCAGTGCATATCAGCCAGGGAGGTGAAAGAGGGAGAGTTGAGAAAAGAGAATAGCGATGAGGAAGGAAAGCAAGGGAGGGGAGATCTGGGGCGCAGGAGAACCAGAGGAAGCACCCAAGTGGGACCCAGTACCTTTTTCAGATTAATCCACTGCTTGAAGTAATCCGCCACTGGCAAACCCAAGTGCTGGCACTGGCCTGGAAGCCTACAAGAAAGGGAAAAGAGAACAAGTTGGGCACACCCATGTCCCAGATATGGAGCCTTAAGCTAGAAAATCTGTCTATGGGACAAACAGATCTCAAAAGGTCCCACTCCTTCCAAGAAAGTACTCCACCTCCAGCACCCTCATATCTAGATCCAGTCCTCATATCCAGTTTGAGAACCTGGAGACTATTCAAAATATCATCAGCAACTACTATTTTCTGACAGCCTACAACATGCCAACTATCTTACTAACTCACATTTCACATTTATCTTCAAAGTGATGCTATAAAGTAGGCACTATTGCCTACAACTTACAGATGAGAAAATGAAACTCAACGAGGTTATGTTATCTAAGGCCCCATCTAAAAAATGCTAGTGCAAAGATCTGAACCCAGTTGTTACTTCATATCCTACGTTCTTTCCAACGCACCAGTGTGCTATTGTTTTTTTACAGGAGAGTGGCAGAGATATAAGACAGAAGAGAGCAGGGGCACACATTTTGGAAATAGCCAAGCAGGGGTTTCAGCTTACGTTTAAGTCTCTAGCAACAGACTTTCTTCAGAAGGAGGAGACCATATGGAAGGATAAGAAGTCAGAATTTAAACCAAGAGTTAGTTTTTATGTTTTCTTTAAATCAGAATTTACAAACTCTCCCCCTCTAGCTGATGGTGTCATTTTACCCACACAAGTTCATTCAACCAAACATTTACAGATGTTTAATAAGATGTTTAAACAACATTTAAAATGTTAATAAATAAACATTTACAGATGTTTAATACTTTCTGAGGACTCAGAAAGTAACACTACTTCTGCCCATAAGGGGCTCTCAGTTTTTCAGTGGAATAAACAACAAAAGAAATAGACAAAATAACCTGGGGTACATGGGAGGATGGAGAAATACACTAGAAATATCAGCTGGAGAAGATCATAGAATTATCTTGCTAAGGAACTATAGAGAATGAGACTTCTTGCTAAAGAGGAAAGTTTGGCCACGGGAAGTATCAAGCCTACTAAGAGTTATAATTTACAAAGCCTGTCTTGGGGCCAACAATACACTAACAGTACAACTCACTGAAACAGCTGGGCACTAGCCCAGAGACTAGACTATAGCTGCAGAGACAGTGAGCAAGGAGCAGACAGAAGATGGAAAGGAGCACTCGTGAATAATTTATTTTTAAAGATTTATTTTTATTTATTTATGCATATAAGAACTGGGGTATAGGACAGAGGTTGGGGGGTAAGAGGATTCACCAGAGACAGACTGGGGAGCAGAAGAGGCAGAGCTGCTGAAATACACTGCTGAGGGGAGCAGTGGGCGAGATAGAGGTCTGGTGCGCCATGTGGGTAGCTCCCTGGCTCCAAGGGATTGAACTGCTGGCAATTGCTTGATAGTGCTGAGACTTAACCCTCTGCACCATTAGGGAGGCCCCAGCACTCGTGAATTAATGGGAAGGGGGCCCAATGAGAGAAAGCGGTAGAAACCAATTAAAAGGCGAGAAATGCATGCTACTTACTAAGACAGATATGAAGGAGGAGGCAGGGGCATGAAGAAAACATTTGATACCCAAAGCGAACCACATGTAGTCAATTTTATTATATGTTAAAAATTCTCTATATATAGCACGTCTCCCTACTGCTTCAACCCGGCTGGGTTGCTGCCACTGCCTCTGTGCTCCCTAGAGCAGGCCACTGGCAGGAGGCACAAGTCGAGAACGAAGTTTTAAACATATGACTGACAATATTGGTTGAATCTGAGGAGTGACAATATTGGTTGAATCTGAGGAGTCTAGGATGGTATCTAAGGGGTTGCTGGATATCAAGCTTTTGAGAGAGGTCTGGACTGGAGATAAGAGATTGCTGAATTGTTAATGTAACTTAAATAAAATTAAAGCCATAAGAGTAGATAAGATCACTTGGGAAGACTACAGAGTGGGATGAGCAGAGGAGCTGGGCTAATGTCTTATAAGTTTTATTGCGTTAAAATGAAATCAGGCCACCCCTACCAGACCATCACCACACACAAGGAACTCACCACTTCATGTAGTAGCCAGCTCTAATGCTAGACTTCTTCAATTTTTAGAACATCCTTCCTTGATACTGAACTAAATTTGTCTCCTTGTAACTTCCATCCATGTATTTGCTATTTGCTGTATATATTTAAGAACTACAGAGAACAAGACATCTATCTCTTCCTTGCAGAACCCTCCCAAGATGTGAGTCCAGGAAGCTTCCCTCCAGTTCTCCTCTCCCGGCCACATACCTTCAGCTCCTTCAAGAATTCCTAAGGAGATAATGTACCATGAATTAGGACCCACCCAACTTACTCTCATTCCCAGAGTGCAGGGTGCCTGGACCTTTATCAGGGTATGAGACACCCAAGGTTACCCACTTCACATCACCTGTGGTCAACCTGAAGTGGTGAAACCAAGCTTTTCCTTTCTGGATGACATACATACAGACACACAGACACACAGTTAGATACACTTACACACACACACACACACACACACACACACACACATGTGCGCACCTGATTTTTCTCTCCTTTGCTTTAAATGTAGGTCAAATGCCACAGAGTTGTCAAAAAGAAGAGCTGAGAAAAACCCAGATTTGGTTAACTATGAGGTCCCAAGTGACCTTGTTAAGAGGGAGTCAGGGGGCTGGTAGAAGCAGAAGGCAGCTTGCAACATGAAGATGAGTGAAAGAGTAAGAATAGGAAAGTGAAGAACACTTTCCTATGTGCAAAATCCTGTTTTAGGAAGTTTGGCAATGGGAGTCCAGTTCAGAGGACTAGTTTCATACCAGAAAGTTGAAAGGCAGTCCAGCCTTCCCTCCATTACTCTTCGATTACTTAACAGACACTAATAGGAAAGTGATCCCCATATTTCAGGCAGTATAGGTGGATTTACTTTTCTTAAAAGACCTGAGATGTCTTACCTGAAGGGAAGTTCCTCTCAAACATCCAGATGGTCCAGTGATATTAACTACAACCATTCATTTCCTGGAAGGGAAATTCTGGCTGAGATCAAGAGGATGAAGGGGTTTTCAGTCAGGATGTGATACTTCTCATAGTCCATATGAGAACCAAGGACTAAGAATATAAGGAAACGAGGCAAAGTTTTGAGGTGAAAAGGTAGCCTTTGGAGATAGAATGAGATCGTCTCAAAAGCAGAACTGTAATCCTTAGTTTTCTTCACTTTTTCTTTCACGTTCTTTATTTTATTTATGAAAATACTCACGAAGCTCACTAGTTTTGAAAAATCATTGTGAGTGAAGGGGGCCACCAGAGTCTGCAAAAGAACAGGTCAGAGGGCCTGGCCAACAAAAGGCAGGGGTCTCAGGGCACCTATTATGCTGTCCCTTAGCCAATACCTGCACCCCTGACTTTAGATGACACAAGCCTCCCCCTTCAAAGGCAGCTACAGACATTTCTATCCAGATAAGAAAGGTCTAGCTCAGTAGACTCCTGCTGTACCTCATGGAGGAGGACTTAAGCCAAAGGGGCCACACTGAGAGTAGACTAGGCAGACAGACTGTCAGGCTGAAGACTCAGCTGCAGATATGGCTCAGCAGGAGTCCTGAGTCTGTTCTGTACCCAGTGGATGATGAAGCATGATTCTCACATGCAGTTCATCAACTTATAGGTATTCAGGTTATTGAGTCCACTAGTCTGTTGGTGGTCTTAGCCCTGTGACTCCAAGACACAAGCAGTACAAATGCAGCCGAGCCCAGGCCCACCTTCAGGAGAGACAAAGACCCCCATGCCAGAATCTGAACTTCAGGTACCTCGTGGGAAGATGGCTACACATTTCTATGACAGAACCCTACCCCTGCTTAGACAGCACAGAGAGAATAGCCCTGTGAAGGTGGGTTAGAATAGCTGTCATCCCTTATATGAAAGAAGAAACAGACCCAGCGAAGGAAAAGGATCTGCTCAATCATACAATAAGGCAAGGATGGAATTAGAAATGGAATCCAAGCTTTCTGACTGCACCTACATCAGAGCATCAGCTGATACAAGTACACTGAGAGCTCTTTACAGGGCTAGAAAGGCAAAGTCTGGGGCCTAGTGAGGCAAGCAGCATGGTGGCCACTGCTCAAAGTCACGCCTGGGTCCTTAGAAGCCCAAGGCTAGGGTCAGTGGGTACCAGTGGTTCCCACCAATTTCGAAAGGAAAGGGCAAAAGTCTCCCTGGCACAAAGGATCTGAATTCCTTGACTTCCCACCAGATACTGATCCCAAGAAAAGAGCCACTGGCAGTGGGCCCTGGACTAGCCTGCGGGCATGAACGTGCAGGGGTTTATGGTGCCCAGGTCTCCATGCAGCTGGAATCACTGGGCACAAAGCTTCTCAACTGCTCAAACATCATCTGGCCATGCTTATTACTGCTGCCCAATGAAATTTTATGCACCGAGTCCACAGGTGTGATTTCCCCTTCTTTATGAGGGTCGGAATGACATCACTGATGGCCAATAGAAAAGAGCCAATTATGTCCAGGCCATAAAAAGGAATGGGATTTTTTTCCCCAACCAAATCAAAACTTCCTTCAGCTTCATGAATGCAAGGGGCCCCCTTAAAGGCCCCCCTAGTCCTGCCTGTGGGCTCTAAGCTGAGGGATCTGACCGTTTTCCCAATATTGTGGGGCCTAGGGCCAGAAAGGAGCTACACCTTTTGGCGATGACCATGTGGTCTTGCTCATATCACATGGAGCTTCCAGGGTCATCAGAACAGAATTATCAAACTCCATCCTCAGATGCCCAATTGGCTCTTCGAAATGCCATGCAGGGGAAAGTTAGAAAAGATGTGGTATGCCTCAAATTCCCTTACAATGGGTTTAAAAAAATAAGATGGAAAGTAGAGAGCCCTCCCCCCAACTTAGAACAAAAGTGGGAAGAACAGCAGTATAAGAAACTGCCCTCCCCCCAAGTGTATGGCACAAAGCAAAAGGAGCTCCGCCTTCCCACCCACCCTTCACTCAGTCCCACCACCTGCAACCAGCGCTGGGGCCTGGCCCAGACAGCGCTGATGGCAAACAGGTGTGACTAGCTTGGCGCCAGTCAAGGCAGGGGACTAGCTCATTAGGGAGCACCACCCTCACTAATGGGCATGGACAGGATAGAGCCATTGTGAGCAGGAGCTCAGCTTTGAAGATTAGGTGAAGCAGAGCTGCAGGGCTCTGCCAGAACTGCAAGGCTGAGTCAAGGAGGCCAGTAGCAACTGTGGAGGTCTGAAAGACAGACTGGCAGGGACCAGCGGTCAGGACCAGCCAGAGAGCAGACACCAGTTCTGGAAAAGTTCATCGACAGTCTTCCTTCTGTGCTTCTCTCTCTACCCAATCTTAGGGATAACCAAACCCAAATCAGGGAGATGCATGTCACTCTCACTTTTAGCAGACTCAAGTCCTTAAAGAGGTCAGCTGAATCTGGAGCCATATTTGACTCCTTCTGCCTCCCTGGAAAGGCTATGAGATTGACCTTGGAGTAACGTAGGCTGTCAGTCCTGGTGTCCAGAATCTCTAGGACAAGCACATCCTGCTCAACTGCAAGGGCAAACTATTTTGATGCATATGCTAGGCAGAAATAAATGGGAGTGTTGAGGAGCAAAGATTAAGAACAAGGAAAAGGATCTGTCACAATTGGACCACGCCCCAGGATGGAGTAGGCCAGAGACCCTGGCAGCCAGTCAGTCAGATGGAAGCTCCTGCCAAGGGGACATCTATGAGGGGCGGATGGGGTGCTTCCACGCAGGGCCTCCACACTCTCTCAGCCCCATACAAGCATTCCCGCGGAAAGGTGCCACTGGCTATCCTCAGCTCAGAGTTGCCACACTTCCTAAGCCTTGCCCCAGATCCTGAAGCTGAGCCTTGGGAAGGTCCATTCCCATGGAACAGTCCCATGGGACTCCCAGGCTGAGAGTCTCATCTGGTCAGAGCCTCCAGTCAGCATGGTGTGAGTCTTCATCCAGTGTGGGCAGCTGCCCCGGCCCACCGAGGCAGCACTTAGCTGGGGACACAGCTCTTTGTCTCGTCTGTTTCCATTCCCCCACCCAGAGGAGATAAACAGACCCCGGTGATAAACGGCCCGCCTTTCATGATCACTTTTCCTCAAGTTGAGGAGAGTAGCTGGTGATGGATGGGCTGGAATTTGGTTATCAGGAAGGGCTGTCAGCCAGAGGTGCCTATCTCCTCCCCCACTACGCAGGGCATCATTACACTGTGGCACTGAGGTAAAATATGAGCAAGGGGAGGGAAGGAAGAAAGAGGGGATGGCTGGGCTTCCACACGGAGCAAATTGAGCAACAATGAGAGCAGGCACGAGGCTGGGACGTTAGTTATCTGCCTGTGACACCTTTTATCTCGGCACAAATTGGTCCTTCCTCCCCCACTGCATCCTCTTATACAAACAGAGGCAGGCACAATGTGTCACCACTGCAACAGCGTAGTAATTTAACCCGAATTAGTGAGGGGGTCAAGTCAGGAAATAGGGGTTTCTCATTTCAACAGGTTCCTTAGTCTCTGCTCTGAACCACCACATTGGGGGATGAAGGGGAGAGAGAAAGCAGACTCATAATTGAATTCACTCACTTGGCTGCTGCTGATGTATAAAAAATTAATGCTTGAGCCTCCTACTTATCAAAGCCGGTCAGTTGCCACCGTACCTTCCAGATGCACCAGGTTCCAGAAGACATAGCCAGCCGACCCTGGCAGGCCGTGTATACAGTGCTGTCAGCTGATGCAGGATCAGCAAGAACAGGAAGGGAGAGAAAGGTGCTATGTGAGAAGGAAGTCCCACACCAGCAGGCCCTGTAGGAGTCTGCAAGGTAGCGTGCAGGGCTGGGGGGAGGATGGGGCTACAGAGGTTACTGGAGGTGATCATGTTAAAGATGATCCTTGACAGTTCAAGAATATACTTGAGTCTACAGACAGAAAAGACATTCTGGCTCCATCCTCCACCAGGAGATGTCCAGTGTTTTTTATTAACCAGTACTTCCCCCACCACCTCCCCAACCCCCACCCCCTGACACAAGCTCCACTATGCTTCAACTGAGTATGTCAGTGACAGTACAGACGGCACTTCCAAGACAAAAAGCAGGGAGTGGAGGAGCCTGGTCTATTCCCCTGTGACTCCTCCACCAGAGACTCTGGAACTAGATAGGTACCTGATTTGGGGGAGTACAGTACCACCCTCATGCAGCACCAGGCTTCACTTCACTACAGGACAACTTGGTCAAGTGACTACGTATCCTTAGACGAGTCATATCACCTCTATGCCCTGTTCCGTGAAGGTTAAACGAGTCAGCCAAGGGAAACATATTTTATAAATAAGCACTCAAAAGAAAGGGTACTGGTTATAATGAGATTAGCCAAGACCAAACCTGCAACAGCCTTTAGAGATGCTTCTAGGCCACCTGTATTGAGGAGACTGTGTCTTAGTCAGGAAAAGGAGGCTGAGGAAGCTTTGTAGGCAAAGAGAAAGTTCCAGAAGCACTCAACACTTGCAAAAATGAACTCAAAGAAGTCGGGGATAAGGAGAGGAGTTGAGGAAGGAGGGGACACGTTGGAGGTGCCAAATCCAAAGAATCAGCATACAAATACCAGGGAACAAAAGCCAACCCTCAGTCTAGACACAAAATGGGAGAACTTTCTACTTCAACTGCCACCACCTATTGATGCAAATCACTGAAACCCAGGACCCTCAAGGGGTAGAGCCCAATCAAATCTGATTCCTATGGTCTTGGTGCCCACCCAGAAGATAACCACATCATGAAACATAATGACCCCTCTTGGAGGGACTACTGAGAAAGGCCATCTCGTTTCTGGTGCTGGGAGGGTAATTGTGGAGCACACTTACAAAGACTCAGCTTCAGTCTCCTTTGCTCAAGTGCACACACACACACACACACACACACTCCTTCCCTTTTCCGCCTGCCCACGGCCCTGGGAGAATGCACTGCCGACTTCTCAGCGCACTTTGCCCCCACACTTGCCCCCATCCTCTGGGACGGCTGCAGGTTACAATTCCAACCACAGACTTCAGAAAGATGATACACTTGCTGGAGCCTGCAAAGGGTCAGGAGAGAGTACTGTTTGAAATACCAGCGTGACAGCTGGCTCCTTGTCTGTCTCATCCTCCCCCACCCCCCTCCCCAAACTTGTCATGGTACAAGAAGTCTATAAGCAGCCCATCAGCTTTAAATATCAGTGTGCGTGAAGCAGGAGCACGAGAGCGAGGGAGCGGGAAGCAGACAGCGAGCGCCTCTGTCGCCACTGCCTGTCAGGGAACACTAATGAATTTCACCACCAGCAGCCATGCTTCAGATGGGGGTGGGGGGGGGGGCAGGGAGTTTTCGAGGGAGAACTCTCGCGGTATTAAAACATCTTTTCCTAAAGCCCTGTTAATAAATGTCACTGCAAGCCAAGAACTACTGCCCACCACCAGGACTTCAGGACAAGGGAGGGGCTGGGGCAAGTCCTGAGGTCCTCCCAAAAGGGTACTGCTAAGTGAGGCTAGAGTGAGCCAACTGAGCCCCACAATTAGGAGGAAGACCATCATCACCCAAAGTCACCTCATAAAAGCCCTGTGATGCTTGGCTGAGAGGACCAGGACAGGAAGCTCTGGCCTTAGGCAGTGGGGATTCCCAGCTGTGCCTTCCTGGCTGGACCCACTACCCGCTCCACTGCCCATCACCTTCAGCTACTCACTGGACAGTAAGTCCCTGGGCAGTGAGGGACTTTTGACATCAAAAGCCAGAGCTTATGAGCATCCAAGCTCCATTTTATTGATGAGGAAGTGGAGGCTAAGAGTAGTCAAAAGACTTTCCTAAGATCCTGCCACTAGTAAACAAGAATTAAACGGAGGTCTCTTTTAATTCGAAGGAGGCTGCTCTTCCTACAGTGTCAGGAAGCTTCTCCAAGGAAGGACCAGCCACCTCACTGTCTCCTATGTGTCCTCTACTGCCAAACCCTGTGCTCCCCCTCTATTCCCTCCATTGGTACACATGTACCTCTGGCCTGGCCTGGGCCACAGCTGCCAGTTAGCACAGGGCTGGGCTCCAGGCCAGGGTGAACCCAGCCTGGCAGGGAAAGCCTGGGAGCAAGCCAGGCCATCACCTGGGAGCGCCACAGCTCAGAGGGCATAGTTGCCGGCATAAGCCTTCCCTCGGGTGCCCTCCCCACAGCTCTGATCAGCAGTGTCTGATCTGGCAGCGACCTGCTGTGCAGGGGGCAAATGACATTTAATTTCCTCTTCGTTTCCCTATGGTACAGACGAAAGGCCGTCACCTGCGTCTGGGTCTGGCGGCACAGCTGGAAGTGTTCCCAGACAGGCTGCTCTGGAGAGTTCCCAAACAGAAACCAGAACACAGGCGGGTGCAGAAGGACACCCCACAGGCCAGGCTGCTGGTCCTCCCAAAGAAAAGCCACCTCAAATCCTCATTGCCAAGCAGTTGCTTGAAGCCTCCAAAAGGCACTGTGTACACAGGCCTCCCTGCCCACTGCTCTCTGGCTCATTCGCTGGCTACCTCTACTCCCATTTCTCCCACATGGATCCCACATAAATGACTACAGAAAGCACACAACTGCCACACACACTCTGTGGGGAGGTACAGTATGAACCTCCCAGTACCACAAATATTCCAGGAAGACAAATAACTTCTGTCTCCCAGCTCCTCTCTAGTAAAACAAGACAAGCACCTCTCCAGGGTCCTATCGAGGGCAGTTCTTCCAGGGAAAGGGCCCCACCTGCTATGCCTATGGGAAGTGCTGGAGCTGCCACCAGGACCTGGCCAGAGCTCTCCTTCCCAGATGGAAAGGCAGGCGCCCCAGCAGACAGCACAGAATGGGATGTAAGAAAACGGGAGCAGATGACAGGAGGTTTCCAGGGCACTGTTAGTATCTCAGCTGATGAGCTATTCTCTTTTTTGGCCAGGGAATTCAGGAGCTCCTTGGCAGTCTGAGTTGTCTCCATAATCCCCAACTCAGCCCCTACTATACCCTCCACCTGACCTGTGGCCATCTTGACCCTTTGCCTGGGCTGCCTTAGAGAGGCCTACAATGCCCTCTGCAGGCTCTGAAAAGAGGCATCCTGCAAGCAGTCAGGATCTGGGACACAGGATGACCTTGTTCCTATACACTTCCAGGACACAGCTATTCCCCTTAGGCCCTGGCTGGTCTCCTCTGCCTTGATCCCAGTTCCCCCGACTCCTGCAAGGCAAGCAAGCATTTGGTCTACACGGAGTCAGACTTCTGGGTGGGCATTAGGACATGCTAGTAGTTTTTAATCTGTGCTCCATGGAGCTCTAGGGTCTTAGAAGGGACATTAGGTTACTTGGTGGATGGGTGGAAGAAGAGGAAGAATAGGCAGGGCTTTACCAACCTTCAACCAGAACAGTTCAACTTATAGAGTTTGTAATATTGGGCTTTCTCTAATATTCTTTTAAAAGAATAGCTTACTACTTAAAAAAAAAAATACTCACTATGTTCTGCTGGTACAGTGTTCTACTCTGCCTTACTTAGCCTGTAATCAGTTATGCACAAGCTGCTTTCTGTCCTGATCACTTGGCAGTCCCTCCCCACAGACCCCCTCACAGTACCTCCTGGGGCTGGGACAGCTCTCCATGAGGCTAACCTTAGGCTACTGCTGGAATGCCAGCACTTCAAGCTCTGCTGTGGCTCCACCTTCCGTGGCAGTTTCCAACAGTATTCCCGAGGAGAAAGAGCTGCAATGGAGGGTTAGTTGACATTTATAAGAAGGTCCTTGTGAAGCCATGTGGCACATGCCACTCTTAAATCAACACATGGGGAACACCTGCTACCACCATCAATCATCTAAATCAACCTCCAGGGGACCAAAGAGACTTTTGCATCTGGCCAATCTTTGGGTACCGTGCAGCATATTCCAACAGAAAATATCACTCATTAGAAGTTTCCAAACCCTGAATGTGGAACCATGGAACATAGGTTGATGTTCATCAGCTGAGTACGGAAAGGTCTGTCCCCTTGTCGAGGAGTCACTGGTCCCACAATTCTGCTTCTAGGGCTGGAAATGGGGGAAGCCTCTTGACCCACTAGCTGGGCCTCCTTCTCCAGACAGCTTTGGGAAGGGGGGTGGAGGGAGACAAGGAATTGTGCTCCTCCTAGCTAAAGCCACTTGTTAATAGGCCCCAGATTCCCTCATCCCTGGGGAAAAGAAGGTAGCAATGAGCCCTCTCCTCTTTCCACCCCCATGCCTCCCAGCAGGGCCAGGGAGGACAGCCATTAGTGTGTGCCTCAGCAGACAATGGGGAGGAGAAGTCTCCAGAGCAAAGGACAACTGCAGCAATTAGAATGCAGGGAGGTTCAGAAGCTATTTAACTGGGTGACCCCTGAGGTCGCTGCATCTGACTCCCATCCCTGGATAAATATTGTATGAGAGGGGAGGGGGCGCGGAGCCATTGGAGTGCTGCTCCTCCTTCCTCTCCTTCCCCACCCCACATGCCTGCCTCCAGTCACACACACCAGGAACATTATTCATAGCCCTGACAGTCAGGGCAATCACTCTGCTAAGCAAGAGGGAATGGACAAAGTCGACTTACCAAAAATTGACTATGGCAACAGAAGAAAGACCAGGGCTGTGGTGGAAGAGAGCTGAGAAATAAGGATTCCCCTACAGCTGTCACCCACAAACCCCAAACCAGTGGCAGGTGAAGCTGGTCCAAAATAGCAGAGAGTAAATAAAAAATGGAGCATCCTCCCACTTTTGGGGTGCCCCATAATGGAAAATTTCCTGGGTCCCATCACTACTCAGGTGTTTCTTAGCAAAGATGGGTGTCCTAACTTAGCAAAGATGGGTGTCCCCCAATCCCCCCAGGAGGAAGCAGACTTGCCACATGCCACTTACCCAGTTGGGCCCTCAGCTGACCTTGTGGGGAAAGGCCATGAACAAGACAAGTCAGACACAGCAGAGAGGGGTCAGGGTGGGGGAAGAAGAGGAGCGCACTGAGTGCGGGCTGCGCCTCGCCCCCCACATGTGCCGCGCCTCCAGTCCTGCTCTAATGCACCCTGACATGCCTCTGAAGACAGAGAGCTGTTTGCAGTCAGCACCGTGATTTGTTAGTAATTATTTCCATGGTGTCACATTGCTGTCACTCTGTTAACAAAGAGACAGGCTGCCTCGGGCTGCCTGCAAGAAAGAATCGCAGAGAAAAAGGCCTGTCAGGCTCCCGGGATTCTCTGGGCTGGCTGGCTTTCTTCCCCAAACCAACATCCTTGCAGGCTTTGGAAGAAACAGTTTTACAGAACTATCAAGTCTGGTCGTGTCACCCTTTAGCCAGGGACACTGAGAATTTATCCCACCCACACACAGCCTCCCTTTCCAAAGCCTTCCAGAGTTAAGCCCTCTGAGCCCACAGATCATGCAGTCATGGCCACCATGCCAGCAAAAGCCTGAGTTCCCCGGCTTATATCTTCCAAGACCCCTGCTCCCTGACTCCTTCCTCACGGGGGTGTTTGCAGACTCTCATGTGTTCCTGGGAGTCTGACAAAAGCAGCAGCTGCCCCACCGGCATGCATGGTAGTTAGGAGAATATGACGGTAGGGCATCTGCCCTCCTCGAATCTGCCAACCACCTTTCAGGACCAAAACTGCTCAGGTGCCAAAGCCCCTGTAGCCTCCAGGTGCCTGTGCATCTGTGAGGAGATTCCCACTCAGTGCCTGATCTGCACACATCCACACTTGGAGAACTGGAGGTTTGCTTTAGAACAAAGTAATGTCTCCATTATACTGGCTGGGAATTAGAGGACAGATTGGCAAGCGCTGACAAAACAGAGGTCACTCACCTTACAGGCATGGAAAGTTGGAGATTAATTCTCTCTCACAGAAGGAATCAGACACCTGGATAGTGGAAGGGAAGCAGCATTACTGAGAAACCCTTTCACTGCCAGCAGCAGCAAGCAGCAGAAAAGGGGGGCGAAAACCCACAGTTCCTAGAGAGAGGCCCCATCAAGGTAGCAAGGGCCACTGTCACTTAGTTCCTGCAGAATCCCACAAGGTAGACCATCTGGACCAGACAAAGATTTTCCTGGTATCAGAGTACAAAAGGCAGGGGGAAGTGCTGGCTTCATGCACTAGAGCGTAAACTTCACGAAGACAAGATGTTATGGGAATTTTATCTCACTTGTTCATTGCTATAGCCCCAACACCTAGAGCTGAAAAATAAATGGGCCAATGTGGTTGAAAGGCCTCTTCCACAGGCCTGGGCCAGCTTCTCCCCATCACAGAAGTTCAGAGAAAAGGGAGATGAGTACAGATTCCAGAAGCAAGAGGGAAGACCACATGGCCATCTGACTGGAATTCAGTTTGAATGAATGAAGCGATTGGGACAAGTTGATAGGCCCCAAGAGAGTCTCTTATCAGATTAAACATTCACATACTCAACAAACATGTGCTGAAAGATCAGAGAAAGTAGTAAAATCCAATAAAAGGAGAATAAACTGCAAAATAGAAATACAACTGTACGCTACACAGCAACAAAAAGGCTGAACTATATGATACCTTCAATATGGCTGGATCGCTAGTACATTATGGTAAGCAAAGGAAGTCATTCCCAAAAGAGTAAATCCTGTATGAGTCCACTGATATGAAATTCAAGAACAGGGAAAGTGAATCAAAAGTAAGAGAAGTCAGAACAGTAGTGACCTGGCAGAGAGAGGGCATTACTGGTTGGGAAGAGACACAGGGAACTTTCTGGGATAATGGAAAAGGTTCTCCATCATAATCTGGGTGACAATGACTCTGTCATATACTTGTACAAAGGCATATCAGGCTGTATACTTCACATCTGTATGTACCCTATTGTGCTTATTAGATATAAGATCCTTCTAAAAGGATCACATATATAATAAAGCTAGTGCTCAAGAGTCATACAAAATGTTTCAAAATACACAGATCTAAGAAATATCTCACTGGAAAGAATATTTTCCAGCAGTAACAGTGGCTCCTCCTTCTTGGAGTTCAGGGAACAAGTACTCCAGCCTTTACTCTTTAGCTGCCAGGGACCCATGCAACGGCCAAGGCCTGGGAAGGTCCCCAAATGTCCACATCACAAAGGAGTGCTGTCCAGGTCCCAAGCCTAGAAGGTCCTGTCTAGGTGGGAGGCCCTGAGCAGCCTCTGTGCTCTACCAGGAGAGCCAGAAGGAAGCAGAGGTGGACCATATGTTCAACCATGCCCTCAGCTGCTTCCAAGGCTCTCTGAAGCAGCACATCTGTCAGAGTCTGCCATAGAGCATAGACCCAGGCTTCTAGAGGGTGTCCCAAAGAACCACAGACACAAGACTAATTTGTGTGATGAGCTTCAGAGACTGGATGAGCTACCCCAAGACTGGGCTGTGGTAAAGGTCTCACTGCCTATAGTTCCTCCTGCTAGTGAGACGGGGTAAAACCTAGTAGAGGTCAAAGGGGGTGCTATATATAAGTCAGGGGGGCCAGAACCTAGGCAGGCAGTCACAGTGGCCTTAGGACCAAGTAAGCATTAAGAATCACCCATTCAGCAGCTCTATATCAGGCTAAAGCACCCCAACATCACAAACATCTCACATACTAAGCAAATTTATTCTTTTTCAGGGTCTTGACTGAGCAAAACCTCTATTACAGGGCTTCCTATACTCACTAAAGTGCTCTAGACGCTCTGACACCTTCCCAAGGGGTGAGGAGATGAAGCTGCCATAGGTGTTGTGCCCTTTGGCCTTGAAGTATCCAGAAAGTAGAACACCAAAGACTCTGTCTGCCAGGGAGGGGCCATACTTATTGACAAGAAAACAGAGCTTCTCCCCAGGGCACCTCCAGGCCCAAAGTCCTTCCAGAGCAGCCCAACCTGCTGAAACTCAGGCTCTGAGGGACAGGTGAGCTGTCTGTTGATCTACAGCTCCCAGACCACCTGGTAGAGGGGGAAGGGAGCACACGGTGGGGAACCAGGAACCAGTTGGGTGCCACAGAAAGCTGCCCCTGCCCTAGGGCCTGCACAGAAGACATGGATAACTCCAGCACACAATCTGGAGCCCCTTTGCGGCCAGTTCTAGGCCCCAGGACAGGTGTAGGAGGGCACACAGGCATTTGTGAGTGTGCTGGCCCCAGAGGCATGTGAGCTCTCAGGTGGAGGCGGGGCAACCCTCGCTCCTCCGAGCCCAAGAACCCTGGGCCCAAGGAGCTGTCAGGCTAACGAGGCTACCCCACCACCACTCCATCTGAGCGTGGCAGGCTGCACCGCACCACTGGCTTCAGGTGGCTCTTCTTTAATTAATGGCATCCCAGGCTCTGCAGGGAGCTTCACCCCACAATGAATGGCCCTCTCTCATTAGAGGCAGGCCTGCCATGATGTATTCAGGGCGAGGGCCAGGATTCATTTCCCTGTCTGTGAGTTGGGGATGGGAGGGAGGGGAGAGGCAGCAGGGTGAGATTTATATCGAGTGACTTGGATTAGCTGCAGCTGAAACATGACCCCATCAACTCAAGCTGCCTTCTTGGGGCTAACCCGATGCACCTCTGCTGACGAGAGGGCTCTAGGGAAGCTGAAGGGAGGGCAGAAGGTCTGGCTGTCGTTCTCTCTGGGCTTGGGCTACAGCTCTGAGGCCCAGAATTCCTACACAACCTACAGAAACCCCTGCCCACCCCCACCACACACATACATACTTTGCGTGCACTGTGAGCCTGGCCTGACTCCAAGCCACACTTGCCCATCAAGAACCTCTTTATGGCCAGAAGATGACCCATGGCCTCAGAGTTATAGGACTGAGGCCCTGACCATGGCCCTCAGCTGGATGTCCTCCTTTCTGTAAGAAAGACCCCCACTCAGGGCATCTCAGACCACAGGTCACCCAGCACTAGGGAAAAGGCAGGCACCAGTCTGACATGGCAACACGCTGTCAGCCAACAGCTCACAATGGGGATCCTTCAGGCTGAACCCCAAACCTCCAGGGTGAGGAGATCCTGCACAATACTGGTCTCATTTGTGTAATAACCCCTTCCTCCCTGCCAACCCTGGCACCAGCTCACAGAGATGATGACTCTGAAGAGGAGGAACTGGGGTTCTTCTAGGCAAAATGGAGGAGACTTCAGTTGTACAAGTTCCCACTGTACTTCTCACAGACTTAAAAAGGGGATACCCCGCGATCTCTCAGTCACACAGGACATTTGAGGTCTGGGATCTCGGTAAGTCAGGTGGGCAGCAAACAGCACAAAACCCTAAAAATGCTCCCTGCAAATCCCACTAAATTTAGCATTTGGTTTTGCTTGAGTTTGTGAGAAAAATCACACTTTAGAGCCTGCTCTCTCTCTTTCTTTCCTGCTCTCTTTCAGAAGTCTTAGAATACCGAAATTGCTAGGAGAGCTGGAGGGTGGGCCCTCACCTGGCCCCTGCCAGCCAATGGGAAGGTTTGCCAGCTGCTGCATCCCCAGGAGGGTCAGGGCAGAATGCCAATCACCTGCACACAGAGCCACTTCATGTCACCCATGCTTCTCCCTGGCCCGGGTGGAGGAGCATTCATACACCCTTCCTTCCTACTCAGAAAGAGATGTAGCTCAGTTCCGCTTTGCTAAGCCCTATTTGGCAATGTGTCTAAACACATGCAAACTTAATTAGTTCAGGAGGGGAGCCCAAGCGCTTGCAGTGACAGATAAAAGTATTGGGAAATGAGACAAGTCAGGACTGCCAGGGAGTTCTTCCTCAAGCCCTTTTCCCCAGCAGGCTGCTAATCGAAGGTGATGCAGTTTGGTGCTGGGACCAAGTGGCACACCCATGGGCAAGGGACAAGGCTCTCAAGGGCTTAGTGACATGATGAGATGCCCCACATACTTCCAAACATACTAGAGGATAGAGGTGTCCAAAGCAATACTGGCAGTGGTTTCCTGAAAACAGACCTGAGGATTCATTCATTTGAAGCTCAGCAAGGAGGTTTTTAGGCAGCTCAAGCCATACCTCCTGGACAACTATGGCCTGTATCAAAATGAAAATAACACCAGACCAGGTATCATCAATAATCCAGGGTATCAGAGAATATCCAGAGCTCTGCCACTCAGTGCAAACAAAACAAGGGAAGATGGCACTCCTACCGCATCCCAAGGAGTGTAGCCATGAAGGGGGCTACAAGCAGATGGTCAGATGGCACAGTGGGTTAAACATGTGTTCCAGAGCTAGAATGCCTAGGCTTAATCCCTGCCCTGCCATAAACTGGCTGGATGTCCTTGACAAATTTCTTGCCTCTTTGGGAGCCCCAGTTTCCACATTCTCTTTTTTTAAAAAAAATTTATTTTATTTACTTATGCATACGAGAACTGGGGTATTGGCCAGAGGTGCGGGGCGGAGGGTGAAATGATTCACCAGAGACAGAGTGGGGAGCAGAACAGGCAGATCTACTGAAATAACCTGCTGAGGGGAGCAGTGGGAGAGACAGGAGAGGTCTGCTGTGCCATGTGATCCCCTGGCTGGGGATCAAGCTCATGCCACACAGTGGCTGGCGACAGCTTGATAGCACTGAGACTTTAAACCCCTGCGCCACCAAGGAGGCCCTCCACATTTTCTTTTAAAGCTTATAAAAAGAACTTATTTCATAGGATTCTGGTAAGGACTAAATAATATAAAAATAGCAAGCAAGGACTACTGATCAGTGCTCAATATATGCTGGCTATCTTTATTATTTGATGTCAGCTTTTCCAGAGAGGCCTCAATCCTAGGTACTGAAGCACAAATCTCTCGGAGTAAGCCCTTCTCACTGCTCTGAGGACCAAAATTCTCCTCCATGGCCCCTGCCTGTGGGCCATCCCACCCAGTGTCTACCACTGGGGTCCAACACACAGGGCTCGTAGTGAGGAAAACTGGGAGGTTCCTAGCATTAGCAGCACAGTTCTCTAGCCCCTCTCTCTCATGCTGGTACAGGAAGGCCTGAAATTTTTTCTGCATTCTCCCTGAAGTAGTCCACTGTTGATCCTCTGTTATTCTGCCTGAGCAGGGATTCCATAGGCCTATCCCATTACTCAGTTGTCATTTATTCAACAAATATTTATTGAACAACTACTATAAGCTAAACCTTGTCCTAGGGTTACAACAGTGCTCACAACCTAGTGAAAGAGACAACAGAGGCAGCTACAATATAGTTTTAAGTATGAATATGTACACCTGCTTCAGAAACACACAGGATGACACCGAGAAAGAGATTAAGAAGGTTGCTTAGAAACTGGTCAACTAGAACATCTGAGTGTCAATGAACAGTTTGATAGTGCCCTGAGGGCTGAAGGGAAGCCCTGAATGTGTCAAGGCTTCAGTTAGGAGAATGGATCTGAAGAAGTAAGACTGGAGTAAGAGACTTGTTAAGAAGACTTATGTAGTATTCAAGGAGAACATGGTAATCCTAACCAGGGCAATGGTAGTAGGGGTGGAAAGAAGGCAGTGACTTTGAGAACTCTCTAGGAAGAAGAATCATCAGGACATGGCAATTAATTGAGTATAGCTAAAGAAAGGAATCAAGGATGATTCTCAGGTTCTTGACAGAGCTACACGAGTAGATGGTACCAGTTACTACTGAAGAGAACTTTGGAGGCCAAGATATTGGGAAAAGGTAGCAATGGAACTTTAAGAGGCCTGTGGACGTGTAGGTGTAGGTGTAGACGTAGAACAGATAGCTGGATAGGAAGGCTTGGAGTTCAGATAGCAGATTTCTTTTCTCCAGTGGGAAATCTGCTGCCATGTTAGCTCCTGTTTCTCAGTTGGAGTAAAAGATTGGAAGACATTGGCATATACAGGATAACTGAAGCAATGTTGTAAAAGATGAGGTCACTGGTTAGTGTGAGTGTGCAGAATGAAAAGATAGAAGAGATTGAAGAAACACCAACATTTAAAAGGTACCAAATTTAAGGAAAAAAGGAAGGAAAGAAGCATCTGCAGGGTCTCCCCAGTGGTGCAGCGGTTGAGCGCCGGGTTGCGAAGCTGCCCGCAGCCTCTGCAGCACTGGTTCGATCCCCGGCCGCCGGGCGAGGGTCCCACATGGTGCGCAGACCTCTCCTGCCGCCCGCTGCTCCCCTCAGCAGTGTACTTTGTCAGTCTGCCTGTTCTGCTCTCTGCTCTGGCTCTGGTGAATTCTCTCACCCTCCTGCGCTTCTTACTGTACCCAGTGCTTGCATAAATAAATAAATAAATCTTTTAAAAAAAAAAAGCATCTGCAAAAGAGACTGTGAAGGAAAAATCAGAGAAACAGGGGATAGAAGGAAAGTAAAGAGTGTTTCAAGGATGAAAGTGGTCAGCCTTGTTGAATGCTGCCAAGAGCACCCAGTCTGACCTGCCACCCCCACCCATGGTTATGTCACCAGTCACCCTTTCTTCATCATCCGCACCCCTCAAATACCAGGTGTCTGGCTCCCTCCCTATGGGCTTTTCTCCAGGTGGCAGCCTCTGTTCTTCAGTACTCTTGGTGCATTACTGCAGCCCTCCAGGATACCCTCAGTAGTTCCCAATGAGTGTGTGCCCCCCAACCCCAGCCAAACAGTAAATAGGGTAAACCAAGCAAGTGCCTTATGATCTGAAGTGCTCCAAGTCCACAGCTCACAGCAACAACAGAGGAGTGTGGTTTGCACATCTCCAGAGGACGGCAGCCCACATTCACAGGCTCAACTTCTGGTTGGATCTGAGAAAACCTGAGGCTGAGAGAGATGAGGGTCTTCTCAACATATCTGACTTGGTCCCACCAGAGCATTGTTTATCCTGACCAGCTCCAAAGGGCCTCTTCCCAGACCACACTGAGAGGCAGATTCTCCCCATGTCAACTCTTCCCTACCCCTCAACCACCCCACCTCAAACTCCATCTTCTCGATTTGTCCACTTTTAAACCCAGAGGCCACTGAGAAAGGTACTAGCTTCTTAGTCATGCCGTGCTGTTCAGTTGGCAAACTTGGACCGTCAAACTACAGGTTAAAATCTCTGGCACCTGAGCAGGTGTCTCTTTACTCTGGACCAACCCTACCCTTCCACCATGCCAAAGGGGAAACCCTTATAGTCATTCTGGCCTGGGTAAACAGAGAAGAGAGAAAACTAAAAGAATACCCACCCCCAGGGCCTCCCCCTCCTCTGGTGGCTCAGCAGTTGAGCACTGGCTTGCGAAGCTGCCCGCAGCCTCTGCAGTGCTGGTTCAATCCCTGGTCGCCGGGCGAGGGTCCCACATGGCGCCAGACCCCTCCTGCCGCCTGCTGCTCCCCTCAGCAGTGTATTTCTTCATCAGTCTGCCTGTTCTGTTCCCCGCTCTGGTGAATTCTCTCACCCTCCTGTGCTTCTGACTGTACCCGGTGCTTGTATAAATAAATAAATAAATCTTTAAAAAAAAAAAAAAAAAGAACACCCACCCCCAAAAGGAACTTTCCCCAAAAGGAAACACCAGATAAGACAAAGGAGAGGTAGGCCAGGTAGGGAAGGCAAGCTGACCAAGAGCCAAGCCACAACGAATGGCATTTCTTAAATAAGTTTAGAAGGAAAATTAAATCCGCACCCACTAATTTTAAACCTACTTTAGCAGAATCTGTAACTATAGTATCAAAGCTGATGTAAACCTGGAGTATAAACTCACCGGGCTTTGACAAAAGATGGACAAAAAATGATTTTGTCAGGATGAGAGCAGATTTCTTTTCTCCAGTGGGATTTCCGCTGCCACTTCAGTTCCCATTTCTCAGTGCCTCACTAATCAGGCCCTTTCCAACCAAAGTGATGTGAAGCTGGTCGGGGGATGGGGTCTGGGAGAGGGGAAGGACAGCAGTGAGGAGTTGTGGCCCCGGGAAATTAGGGTAGGGAAATGAAAATATTTGCTGAGCTCCTTAGACTTAAATCTGAAAATAGATGTCAAAGGAAGAAGTAAGCCACACACTAACAGGTTATGGGTGTCAATTTACCATCACCCTAGTCGGGCTCATCAGCAGCCTTTACCAGGCGCATAAAAAGCTGATGGCCCTGACGAGAGGTTCCAGGAACACTGCTAAGCTGTGCGCTGTCACGCGGCACTACTTAGGTTTCCTCTCTGGCTGTTTTTATTTTGTTACACATTTAATTAAGAGCCTTCCCAGCAGTTATGCGGAGTCCTGCTTCTAAAGGCAGCTACAGAGCTCTCCTCCCCCAGCCCCTGCACCTGACATCTGCTTCCTTCCTGCACATTCTTTTTCAGAGCTTCACTGGCCTCCCCAATGCAAGCCCAAACCAGCACCACAAGCTGCTTGACCCATCTCTATTAGAAGCTACATGGTATTAGAATTCAGTTCTGTCTGGCTATGAATCTTTATTAAGCCTATTTGAGCCTCAGTTTTATTTTTTTTTCCCATCTGTAAAACAGAGATACCACCTCCTACCGGAGAAAGTCAGGAGGACTGGATGAGACATGGCATGTGCTCATTAAAATTTGATTTCTTTTTATCTTAGCTTGAATTTTACAACCCAATTGCCCTTCTTGATTACATCATTTCTCATGAAGATGTGAAGCAGCCTCTTGAGTCACCAAAATCTGTCTAGGGCCCACGAGCCAAGGGCTAAACTGATGTTGTAGGCCAGAAGAGGCCCGCCTCAGAGAGGATGCCACCCTCTGTTATTCCCTCTCCGTCCACAGGCAGGCCAACTTCAGGTTAGAGGTCCAGTCAGGTAGACCCTGACCTCACACACAGGAAAACTTTTCACATATCCACATATGCGTAGGCCGCTCACATTACAGAGACTCTGAAGAGCCGGTATCTAAGACATGAACATGCCAAAGAGAGAAAGCCACTGGAATGGTGGCGGTTCTGGGAGGCTATTGGAGGCAACTGGGGCCATGAGCCCCAGCACACTGGGTATCAGCCTGAACCCTATCTCACCCTAAAAACTGCAGAGCGCTGCGGAAATGCCTTTTCTGCTGCAAACACTCATAGCTGCCCAAGATACCATAAACAAGAGCAACAGTCTTCCTCCTCTTCACCTACTCCATGGAATCCTTCTCATTCATATTCCCTTCTGGTCCAGCTGGTATCATTTTCCTGACAAATGAGTGTCATCTGGTAACAGAGACCTTCTGGAGCTCTGGGAGCTGGGTGTGCAAACCTAGAGGTGTGCAGTCAGTGTGTGCACATGATCTAGGGATGTGGAGATGAGGTGTGTGAGTATCTAAGCCATCTGGGCTTGCTCCTCCTCCCATCCCACCTAGAGAGTCACATGCCCAGGTTTGACGCCCGCCTGGGTGCATAATTTCACCTCAGTGCCCCGTCTCCAAAAGGCATAGAAATGACCTTGTTAAGAAGATAATTTCTGCTTTGGTAGGAAACGTCACTCTCAGAGCCACTACTCCTTGCCTCCCACCAGTGTCCCACCCTAAGCTCAAAAGCTTACACACACACACACACACACACACACACACACACACACACACACACACACACACAGCTTGCTGCTGCCTTCAGTCACAAAGAATACAGAGGTATTGATTCTATCAGTCCTCAGCAAACAGTTCCCCCACCACCTCTACCCCCATTTGGTTCCCTGGGGGCTGTCTGAAGCCAGGTATCCATAGATAGACAAGCGGCAAAGGAGCCAGTTCTGTCTCCCACAACCCGGGCTGCATCAGGAGACAAAGGAGAAGTGGTGGGGGCAAAGGAGTAAAGAGAAGGAGGGTGAAATTGGGCAGCTTCTTAGAAGCAGGCCTCTTTCATCTCAGTACTGGGTTCTCAGTTGGATCATGGGGGCCTTGTGTCCCAGATAAGAGGGAACCATAGCACAATGGTTAAGAAAAAGGATCCTCGAGCCAGCCAGCTGGGCAACTGATTCTGTGTGTTCTTAAGCAAGTCACTTAGATTCTCTGTGCTTTAATTTCTTTATTTATAAACAGGAATAATAATAATACTTAGGGTTATTAAATAAGTTACTCTTTCTAAAGCCCTTAAAATAGTAAACACTATGAATTTGGTTGGGGAAAAAAAAAAGGTTTCAACTCTTTCTTTCCAGAGCAAAAACATGGCACCCCAGAGCTGGAAGGGCTATTCTGGGCAGGAACACCAGGCAAGGCAGCAATTCCTGCAGGGTCCTTGACTTGTCAACTCCCTGCTCCAGAGGCAGAAGGCCGGACTCACCGCCTCTTCCCTCCCTGGCCAACACAAAGATTGGGTGTGGCCAATCTTAGGGCTTGGACATGTCAGTTTGTGATCCAGCTACACTTGGGCTTGGACATGTCAGTCTGTGAAAGGCAAGACCAGGTCCCACAGACTCCAAGTCCTGCCAGCAACGTGGTCCTTCTCATACTCACATGACTTTTAAGTCCCAGTCTCCACAGGTGACAAAAATTGACTTGACGTTTGGATCTAAGAGGCCTTCCTTCGCCATCCACTCATGGACTTTCTGAAAAGTACATAAGAAGAAGAGATGAGATTTTCCTTTTTTTCCCCGAGTCTGTGAAGAGCCACAGCAGTGAAATGCAGATAGACTGCTTGTAATCAGAGCAGAAGAAAATTGTAGAGCAGTCATGGCTCTACGCTGGGCTCTCAGCCTTGGTTCAGAGCTACGGTAGCACTTTGAGGGCAATCCCTATGGGAAGACCCCGCAAGCCCAAATATGGGGGTCAGGGAGGGAGCCTCTCCACTCCCCCACTGCCTGGCATCCCACCCCAGAGAGCTAAGTACAGATCCCAGGAGGTTAGCCCAAATGTCTCTGGTCCTTAAACAAGGACACAGGTTGTCCTGGGTCATGACAACAGGCTGAAGGATGTGCCACACAGGGACTCCAGTCCACAGGCTCATTTATACCCCTACTCACCCCCACCCAAATGCTTACGAGCCAAATTTATGAATTTGTTTATGCCTCAAAAGAAGATAGTTTTCACCATGAGTTTAGCAGAAGAGGCTCCCTTGCAGGGGCCATCTTGACCCCAGTTGCTAAAAGCTCATACTCTGGCCCCAGATTTGTATTTCTCCTCTCATGGCTGAGGATTAAAATTCAGAGGAATCTTTTGAAAACTGAGCTCAGTTCCTAGACACGGAAAGAAACTGTTCCTAAATACATTCTAAGCCTTTCCACCTCTTCCGCTCTTTGGCCAGTCTTACTTCCAATGTTACAGTCTGTACATGGAAGTACAGATACTGAAGTCAGTATATAATGAGAGAGTTCTCAGAAAGAATTCCTGAAGCACTGCCTAGTTTTCAGAAGATTCCAGGCTGGGGCGGGAGTGCAGTAGCTCACCATTGCCCCGCTCATGCGGGAGGGTTATTTTGAGAGGCTGCATTGCGGAGCAGTTAGAAATGCAGGATTGAAAGTCAGACACATCTGGGTTCTAACCTTGGCTCTTCCATGTCCTGGCTGTGTCACTGATGGGAAGTCGTTTAAAAGTCATTTAACCCCTCTGAACTTCAGTTTCCTTCATCCACAAAATGAGGCAGGATGACTAACCTTACAGGGCTGTTTTGAGAATTAACAGTGATAATGCATTAAGTGCCTAACTCAAAATAGACAGTAGACTAAGAAAAGGAGAGCGGCAGATCATCACAGCACAAGATAAAAGATACAGCAATGGAACAGTGACCAGGATGCTCTAGGACAAGATGAGGAAACCACTAGTTCTACCTTTTATGTGGAAAGGAGTCAGAAAGGCATCAAAAAGATAACTGCATCAAGGACCAGGTGTTTGGGTATGCTTGACAGGGTGGAACAAAGGGAAAGATACCATGTTTTACTACTTGAGGTAAAACCACAGCAACAACTATTCTGCATTTGAGAAGCAATGACGTGACCACCAGATTATAAGCACCATGAAGGCAGGGACGCTGTCTTATTCACTGTCTTAACCCCTAACCCAGCTATTATCCTCTCAATAAATATCTGCTGGTTTATTGAAACATGAATAGTGAGGAGTGTGACCACAGCCCATAGGATATATAAAGGAGGAACAGGAAATGAAGCTGGGAGACTAGGTTAGATCTGATGGCGAAGGGTCTTGTGTGCTCAGGAGATAATGGGGAGCATGTGGAAATCTTGAAGTAAGATTACTTCTAGCAAGTGTAGCCTGGTTCCCTGGATATCTCAGAGATCCTGGAAGGCTGGCCCATTCTGAAGGGCCAAGAACACTCCTATCTGGTTCCATGGCTTGCACACTCCCTCTCTCACCCCCTAGACACTTCCGCAGCCCCACACACATCCTTTTCCCCAGGGTCACCTACAGAAAATAACTCTGACTTTACATAACAAAAGTATTAAAGCAAACCTGGAGCCCCCTCAAATAGTTTATCTCCCTCAGTTTTGGCTCTGTGGCCTTATATCTCCAAGGTAAGTGTCCCACCTGCTATGGGGGTTCCCCAGTACCCCAACTCCTGCACAGTAGTCCTAAGAGAGAACAGGACAGGGCTGTCAGGAGGCAACACTCAGCCGAGCAGGCCTCCACCATGAGAAACATCTATACTCGCTAGGGGCCTTGCAAGCTGGTGGCCCAGGCCTCTCACTGCTGGGGTGGGTATTTAGTGAGCCCCCTTCACTAAGAGCCTGGCTGAGGAAGTAACACCACAGCTGGAATCACGTCAGAGAAATGCCTTCTCTGCTTGAATGGATAAAGGTCTGGAGGAACCACCAAGACGAACCCCAATCAGCTGGGCCAGCCCTCCCACCTACTGAAGGAGCCCAGCCTGAGCCCTGCTTAGAACAAGTGAGTCAGGGAAACAGCCTGAGCTGGCCACACCTCATGGTCTCAATTAGGACAAGAAGTTAGCTTTTTAGCTTTTTACCAACTTGGGGCTCATGGAACAAAGCAGAGCCCATGGACTCTACTTAGGCTAATGGCAGCAACCTTCCTTCTTCACCCAGCAAGTTTGCTGAAGCAGGGGAAAGCAGCACCCTGTATCAGTGCTGGCCTGAGGGCAGCTGAAGCTGCCTAAAGGCAACTTTTCCTTAAAATCCAAAATGTGTAAATGGGATGGTTTCCCATTCGTTTGGATTCAGGGTGCTTTCATTGCTGCCACTGTCTGAAGGAGCCAGCCTAGGAGCCTTCCTAGTCTTGCTCTTCTTCCTGTAGACTGACAGAGGACAGTGGAACTGCCAGCACACCAAACTACCCTCTGTGCTGGTTGGCGGTGATTTTATAGCAGCCTGGGCATGTCACTTCCCTGCAGCAGGAATGGGGACTCTGCCCTGGCACTTCTTGTGCTTCTTCTCTGGAGAAGGAGATCCTTGGCAACAGGCATGATCTTGTGGGGAGGTGATCACTGCTGAAAAGGACTGAGGACCACATCTCCCCTGTTCCACTGAGGAACCCCCCAAGCCTCAACAGCTCTGATTTCATGTTGACCACAGCAAGTATCTTCCTCCCAGAGACATGCCAGGGAAAAGCTGTCAGTCCTCTGGTCTCCCTTAGGGGCCAGGCTCTGACTGGACACAGGGAAGGTGGGCCCCCTCTTTCTCCTATAGTTTGATCTCATAGGAGTCCCCTGAGTCACAGGAGTAAACTCCTCTTCAAACAGGGTCAGTGGGGCTGGGAGACACCTCAGAGCCCATCCTAGCTTCTCCTAATCTATCGAGGATCCCCAAACCTGTCCTTATCCAGCCTGTCAGGTCACAGAGCGTGGCTGGTGACAAAGCCTGGTTTACACACTCCCACTGGGGGAGGCTGAACCTCACTCTTTGGCCCTGGTTCGACCCTAAGCAGCCCCAGGAAATTCAGTCTACATTTCTCTCCCCTGGGGGATAGGCCTCTGGGATAAAGAATGAGTTCTCCCTTCCTCTTCTTTATTCGAGGCCCACTGCTTGCCATACAGATGTGTCCTGCTGGCTCCAGTTACTCTGTCTTCTCCAGTGCATTGATGGGGGTAGAATCTTGGGTTTTCTAGTCTTAAGAATAAAGTACCTAAGGAGGCCCACAGACTTTTTCTTTTCTCCCCTCCCCTAGAGAGAAATGGGAGGGGGGACCTTCTCCCTTTCTAAAAAGCCCCAGGCCAGGAAGGGAGGGAGACAAGCTGAGGCCAAGCACACCCTTCCTTTTTCCCTCAGGATGGAACATAAGAAACAGCATCTTAACCTTTTCCAGCTCCCTCAGGAAAACATCCTAGAAATGTGGCCTCTGCCAAGGGTTCTAAAGCCTTTAATTTGATTCCCTCACATAGGCAATTGTTGTAATTATTCTGATTAGGAATCATTACCCACTGCAGCCCCTGCACCCCTGACAGGCACAAAACATCCCAAGGCAGGCTGCACTGGGGCAGCCAGGCCCAGTCGCACTCCTGGAGGAGCTGACAGCAAACAAAAGCCATCGATGGGGAGTTCTGGGTGAGTTAATGAAGTGCTCATATGCCACAGGAAGCCAACACTAAAGCTAAACAAAAACACCTCCAGTCCCCAGGGCTAGTCCCACAGTGCAGCAGCTTTTCCCCTGCTCCCCAAGCCACCCAGGGCAGGCCTTCCCTGGAGCTGGCCAGCACAGGGCCATGGGCCAGTGGGGGTGGGGGCCTCTGCCTCACTCCTGGCAACACTCGGACATCTTGTCAGTAACCCTGACGGGAACAGCTGGAGATGACAGATCAATGGTTCAATACTCTCAACAGCATGTCACTGATGTGACAGCAAATGTTATTCTAATCAAGCCATAATCATAGTCAAATTACATGGCTACATTCTCAGGAGGGGAGGGAGAGAAAGGCAGCAGGAAGGGGTTATAGGTCAGGAATTAAAGGTCATTCAACCTACCTCCAGCACTTGCTGCAGGCGTGGCTGACCATCCACCATGGCTTGAATAATCCCGGTGAGCTGGAAGGAAAGAGAGGTAGTAGATGGGTGGAAATCCAGCGCACAGGGTCTCAATGCTGAACTGGATCCTTCCCTTCCCTTCCTGTGCTTCTCTTTTTGTGAACCTCTGCCCTGCACTGCTTTCAGTTCAGGACCTGCTGCAACCTTGGGAATAAAGTCCCAGGCCACAATGTGAACTTCTCCCATGACCACCTGCCCTGACATAGGGGTACATATCTATAAACTGACTATGGGTATACCTCAAACCTGTTTCAGGTTTCATTTTGCAAAAAATAAAATAAATTTGCATGTCATTTGTATTCAATAGGCTCAGTAACTCCCGCACAAATTACACTCTAAAGTAAATTCACCTCAGGCTTCACAGGGTTCCCGCAGCACTCAGGAATACTCCCAGGACAGGCTAGCATGGTTTCAAGTCTACCCCTGCTCTCAGTCTTGATGGCCAGCACTTCTAGTGAAGGTGTCCACCCTTCACTCTGCATCTCTGGGCCCTCAATGCCAAGTAGCCATGCGGGAAACAGAAGCCCTGTTAACCGAGGGAGAAACTCAGACAAAAAGGCTGATGGGCAGCAGGTCCTTGGAAGATGTGGCTTCATTATAATGCTGAAAAGAAGAAAAGGATTCTGGTCCTCGCTGAGTGAAACATTATTCTTAGACATGGTTTAAGTCATTTCACTTACTGTTGTAGTTTCCAAGGATCTAGTGACCACGTTAAGTGAGGACTTGATCTAGGGATCTGGTCTAGAAAATCTCTGATTCACAGGCCTATGTTCCACCCAGGTCAGGCCTAGGTTCAAACAAATGTGTTGCTTTGCTTTGTTTCATTTGGTTTTGAAATGAAAATATCCCTCAAGCATAGACCAGGGATGAACTGCCTCAAGGATCTGCAAAGGGAGGCTCCGTTCACAGACTTGGACCCTGCTGGAAAACACCACACCTGCCACACCCCTGGCTACTTCCAGAAAGAGTAGCTTCTCAGGCTTGCTTGGAACTTTTTTTTTAAGTGGGGGGGGGGGTGTGGAGGATTAAACTCCAATTAAACTATAATTACATTTAATGAATACCAAATACCCAACTCACAGAAACCGGAGGCTCTAAGAGGGAAGATTATTTTCTCATAGTGACTTACATAGAATGGTAATACACACCTTTTAGGGAAGAAATTTTCATTTTAAGAATGCTGAGTTCCTCTAGGTGGGTTTCTGTAGTTCATCAAGTCATTATTAGGTGGTATTTTAAGGAAGTGTAAGGACACAGCCACTCTATTTTATATTCCAGAAACTGTTTTTATATTAATCTGTATTTTAATTGGGTAACAGCTGCTGCCTACAGACTTCCCATGGTCTAAAAGGAAAATAAATTAGAAAGATTAACTACACTGTTGTTTCGCAAGGCTTTAACCCACAGCATGCCCACCCAGCTGGCACCTCCATACCCTTTCCTTGCTTGGGAGACCAAGGAACTGCCCAGCAGAGGGAGGGCCTGAGCTAAAGAGAAGAAAAGACAGTCCACTGAGGGCTGGGGCAGAGAGACAGGGAAGAGTCCTAGGTCAGCAGCTTTTCTCCTGGAGAGTTAAGGACTCTTCCTTTCATTTAGTCAACAACTTATTCATGTACAGCCCAGAATGCACCAGCCCCATTTGAGGAATGAAGGCTCCAGTAATGAAGAAAAACATGAAGGCCCTGTCCTCGTGGCACCCCCTCCCACGGCCAGTCAGCAGCCATGCCTGTTCGTCTTCCAGAGGCACAACCGAAGCAGGCAGTCACCCTGTGTTTTGTCCTGGGCGCGCAGGAGCCAGAGTCTGGAGAAATTTGCTGCCAATTCCAGGTCCAACATCCAGATGACTGACTACCGCTCATGCACCCTCTACTGCCCTATCTGGCCCAGTTTCTCTCCTGTTTAGTTCTTCCAGGGCTGAGTCAAATTTGCCAAGTGTGGAAATGGGGTAAGGACTATTCTAGAAAAGAGGGCCCACAGCCATTCTTACTTCGTGGAAAGCTCCAGGGTCTGTGTGGAAGTACGCTGACTGGTCTACTTCTCTTGACTCCACCAAAGGCCATTCAGAGGAGCCAAATACCCAAAGGCACCCTCACAGGAAATCAATGGCACCTTTGCCAAGAATCCTCCCTTCTGGGAGATGGAACTTAGGTCAACACCTGCGTAATCCACAAGCACATACTCTGGGCCTGAGGAAAATTACTCTGAGGAGAGATAATCACTCCACCAAAATGGAAAACCTGGGCACTGCCTGGATCTCTGTCTATGGTCTAGGGCTACCCCTTCATACCCTGGGGTCTGGGATCTCAGGGCTTTCTCATACTCCTCTCCACAATCTAGATAGCAATCTAGAATCATCAACCTGGAAGGAACCTGGTGAGCTCAGCTCCCACTCCCATTCTCTCCATCTTCCCAGACCTCCTGGAGTCCAGTGAGACATGGATAACTGTGGACATTCCCAACAGACTTAAACTCAAGCCTCAGAGACACAGGGGCTTGAGATAACAATTCAACTAAGAGGCAGTCTTCCACGGGGAGGCCTCACTCTGCTGCATTAATCCCACCAAGGATGGACCAAATTTTATCAGCTCTGTCAAGGCACTGGATGAAGAGGGGGTGAAATTTAATAAGTTTGTCCCTGTATCTGATACTGACAACTGGAGGACACCCATGAGACTTATCCAAGAACCTGTGAGGAAGAGTGAAAATTTAATAAATTCTGGGAAGTTCCACCTTAAATCTAACTTAAATCCTTCATGTTGCAGTTTAAGTCATTCCCACTTGGGTTAATATATGTTTGTAAAAAGCTTTCACATCCTCACAATGAAAGGTACTACAGCAAAGCCAAGTATTATTGAGCTGAGAACCAGAGCTCACAGGCTAAACAGAGCTCAGAGACCTTAACCACTTAAAGCAGGAGAGGTGAGAGGAAGAATTAATGTGTGCTCTGTGGCTCCTTTCACTGAGGGATTACAGATTAACTCCCGCTTCTCCAGACTCGGAAACCACAAGGCGAGAGGCTTTTGACCCTGACTGATAACGTGGCTGGCTACTGAGATTCCCTACCCACACAAGGGCTTTGTCCGGGAACGAACTGGCTTCATCATAAACACGAGCGACTACAGGAAGCAGCCCAGGACAGTCAGTGCCAATAGCACGTCAGCATCCAGCGCTTTCTCCTTTCACAGTTTATCTCCAACACAATCGTATTCTGACACCAAGACAGTTTGTTGATTACATAAGCACTTGTCTCTGGTGTGCAATCTGATAATCAGACCCACTCTTTCTCCTCAGACAAAGAGACCAATAAATCTCACCCTTTATAAGTACAGGTGCAAGACAAAGCCCTTTACTGGCATTTAGCAAAATGGGTATTTTTCTAGGTTTGTTTGTTTTTTTTTTCAATGACAACAACAATTAAAAAAAAGACTGCACATGGTCAGGGACTGTGCAGCAGCCCAGCTGTTAAGGACAGAGATCTGATGAGTCGGAGGAGAGTCTAAAGGTGGCAGGGAAAGGGCCTGGGAGGGAATGAAACACACCCCATCTGGTCCCTGTCAGAACCATATATCGAGGCAGACTATCAACTGGAACCAAGAAAGGACTCAAGAAGGCAAATAACATGTTCATTATACAGAGCAGTAAAAATAAGTGTCAGTGTGTGGGCTACAGACTCACTCAAGGCAGATTCTTCTTTCTACTGCCCAGCACTGAGCCTGTCTATCTCCCCACATAAACATGTGCTTACATGTGTGACAGCTGCACACAGAGCCCAGGGTTCTTAGGAACTATTTTGTGCAAGAGAAAAAGTTCTACCAAAGGAGTTGCTTAGGTGCAATCTGGAGGTTTGGGGTTGTTCCTCACATTTACTAATGAACGATTTCTCTGGTTGGGTGACTCCCACCCTTTACCCCTACAGACAGCTATTGCAAGGTTGGATGAGGCCTCAGAACAATGTCCTACATTCTGTGTCCATGTGTCTGTCTACAATTCCATCTGCTATGGAAATAGGCAACATTTAATGATCTGAGGTTTTCCAAAAAAGACTTCACTAACTTAAGAGTAAGTCTGTAGTTGAGTTAGGGTGGGGGAGGCAAGGTGTGGCTGAATAACTCTTTGAGAATATTCATCCACATAAGGAGAGCATATTAAGGGTTTGCTTGGTACCAGGCCCTAATGATGGACAGAGTTGGATTAGAGCTAGTTTCTTCCCACAAGGAACTCACAGTCTAGTGGGGAAATAAAGATATAATTACAATACAATGTTTTTGATCAGTGCTACGTGAGGTTGGGCACAACCCATCCGGGGGCTCAGGACAGGCTTCCCAGAGAAGGTGACGCTACGCAGAGTCCTACAGGACAGGCAGGGGTCTGAGGGAGGCGAGTAGGATCGGTGTACAGGCCGAAGGCCCCTTGTATGCAGAGGTGGATTGGAAGAGGGCAGCCTCCAGGAAAGGGAAGCAAGGTGGGGATGAAGCAGGGAGACAAGAGGCTGGACAGAAAGGAGGGGTCCAGGTCAGGGAGAATTTTGAGCTCTGGAAGCCTGAGATAAAACAGTAGACTCTGCCCACAGAACAGGCTTCAAAACAAGAATGCAACACCACCATGTCTACAAGCCCCCAAATTATGTATGTATGTCCTCAGGTAAAACTTTCTAGAAAAATGAAATATAACTTTCATCAGTCTAACAATCCCAACTCCTCCTCCACCCCCCCACCTCACCCCCCCCAAAAAAAAAATAGTAGCCCTGCTCTGAAAATCATCTGTTTTCCCAAGACTCTCAAGCATCTACTCCTGCCCAGGGCCAAGTTCCAACAGTGCTCAGTTCTGTACCAACACAGGCTGTGACCTTCCAAAACTTGGGCCTGCCTGTCTACACCAGGCAACATTGCTGAAACTGGGACTCCCCCAAAGAGGAGAGGAAAAAAGAGGATATTACACTTCCAGGCAAGTGCACGGCTCAGGTAACTGGCTGGTTTAAAGAAAGTCTTCCTTCCCTTCCCATAAGGAAGGGGTTTTTTATCATTAAAAATGGTGATTTTTCAAAAAGTGCAAAAGGGGCAGATTAGCGCCCCCTGGTGGTATAGGTAATTCACAGGAGAGGGGTATGGGCTGGGGAGGGGGTGGGGTGGGAAGGACACGCTGTCAGGACAGTGGACCCTAGAGGGAGCAAGAACTTCAAAATCATTCATTGGAACAAGCACCAGAAGAGACTAGACTGACTGCCTGTAATAAAAGGCCACCTGGGTCAGGCAGCAAACCCCGGAGCAGTGCTTGAGACTTCACATCTGGCCTAAGTCAGCCTCGGAGCTATTGAGCTCTCCAGGCAGTGGCAGGTAGGCCTATCCCCAGCCTCCTCCACGGCAAGGATATTGTTTATGGATTACTCAAGAACTTCTTTCTTATTTCACTCACATGTACAAAGTACATCTTTAAATGATGGCACAAAGAATCTTAAGCCCCAAATTCTTAAGAGTCCAGAAATACTCATGCTTTCCCATCACTTCTGCTGCCACACATGTTTGACCCATGTTTCCATGGAGGAGAGCACGACATGACACACCATGGGGAAAGAGGCCACAGAAGGCAACTCCATGGAATCCTGAGAGTCAGAACGCCGAGGGGCTCCTCCTCTTTGTCAATGGATCTTGAGAGCCTTTAGCAAACATTAAAATATCAGCAGATCCCAGTTTTACAGCCTGCAAAATGGGGCCAACACCAAACTGATGCCAAGGTAACCAAGTACAGCAGCAGCCTAAGATACAGAGGAGGCCGTTTCAGCATTGGCCAGGCTATCCTCATCCTGCACTTTGCACTGCCCTTGTCTTTCCTTGGTGATGGAGTAAGCTTCCCACAGCTCAACTGATGCTTCATGAAGGGCCACATTGCTCAAAAAACAGAGAAACATTGCCAGAAAGCTAAGCCATAACCATAACCTAAGCTAAGCCATAACCTCCCTTTCCCTATCCCTGAGATTTTACCTCTTGTGAAAGAAGCCCTAAGAGAAATGGAACTGGAAAGAAATTAACCCCACAAGTATCCCCAAATGCCTAGTCACTTGGAAGGGCAGAGATTATAAGGGAGGTAAAATGTTGAGGAAACCTGGAACAGATTGTGCCACTGATCTCTGCAGCCCCCCGAGGGCCATAGTGGCCCAAGCAGAATGTCAAACTTCGTAAAAAGCTGAGTCCAAAAATAAGACCTAAGCCTTCCCTAAGTGGCATGGATGAAGCACCAATGATCCAAAAGCTCCAGTCCCAGCAGCCCTTGCTGCCCAGGTCCAGGACCCTTACCTCTGTACAGAAGGGAGTAAGCTGTGGATGGACTACAGGCTGGACGTACATGTGAAAGGTAGACTCAATTTCCATGGTCTGGCCATTTAGCTTCAGGATGGGGAACTCAATAATTTCCTAGAATGGCAAAGATAGAGAAAAGACAGAACATGTTTTTTAACCAGACATTTTAGAGAGTAACTCAGAGTCAAGAATGAGGGATTGTTTTGGACTCATTAGCTCCTGCCAGGACAAACCCAAGACTGAGTGAGATGCTGCCAGTTTAGCCACTATCCTACCCCTCCCATTGTTAAATATATCCTCAAAGCTTCCAGGGACTGGACACACGCTCCATCCCCATTGTCTCTGGAGAAGGGAAGGAAGGCAGCAACACAATCTCTCCCAGTTTTCCCAACCAGTTCTCCAGCAGAAGCCTACTCACTCAAGTCCCTAAAGTACCTCTCTCCCTTCCCCTTGCCCAGGTTCCTGCCCTGGAATAGGTCTGTGTCTCCAGCCCTAAGACCAAAGCAGATTTCAGCAAATGAAGTTTAAATGGAACCAATGAGTTTCTTCATTTCAGAAAAAAAAAAAAAAAAGATAAATAAATAATAAACAAAGCCAAAGGAGATACTAAAGAGAGAGAGAAAACTGAGTAAGAGTAATAGGAGCTAGAGCCTCCCACCTTCCTTTCAGGCAGCACGCCCTCCCCCAGCCAGTCCCCCCCCCCCCCCACCGCTTAGCCAGCCCTTCCCAGTCCACTGGAACGTAATGGAAGAGAAGGAGGAGGAGTGACAATTTGTTTGGTGTCTCTAAGATTAATTTGTCTCCGTTATTTAATAGAGATGCACAGCACCAAGGTCCTGGTGTGCAAACAGGCTTGCAGAACGCTGGCTGTGCAGCATGCCTCATACATCGCTCCTGGGAAGGGAGGAACGCACCAGAGGGGGGAGAGGGCAGGAGAGAGCACACGCGCACCAGAGAGAAGAGGGAAAGCGAGGAGAGAGAATAAAAAAAATTATTGCTTTTTAATATTCAAAAACAGTTTGCAAAATTTAATCAAAGCAGAGGAAAAGCTAACATTTTTACCACTTTGACATTTTTATTAGCGCTTTCATAAATTTTTAAAACATGAATGGAATTAGTTTACAACACAAAAAAACTGCCCTGAAAACATCTGGAAGAGACAAATAGGAAATAATAAAAAAAATAAATAAAAGCAAAATCCTCCGAGTAAAATTAGCATGTGGAAAAGGCCTCCACTGCAGAGAGAGAAGGGGGGCTTTGCCCACTCAGTGGCCCCAACAGTTAGCTCCAGTGGCATTCCTACCCCAGGCCCCGTTCCAGAGAGGATGTTTCCAGTACCATTAAAATCAAGGCAAACTGGTTTCTCCAGGGGTAGCCTGGAGCAGCAACACAAAAGCTGTTGACCCCCATCTGGACTGGGAAGACAGCAGGAAGACAAAAGGAGAAAGAGCCAATGTCCTTGATTTCCCAGGGCAGCCAGGTGTCCTTTCCCCCCAAAAACATACCTGCTACTATTGCGCTTGGTTTTAGGGCATCTATTTCAATCCAACACATCACAGAGGCCTCAAGAGCAAATGAAGGCAGTCAGATTTCATGCCAGAGAAATTCAAAGGTTCTGGGTTGATCCCCAAAGACTGAAGCTGACAGAAACCCTGAGAGAAGGGCAGAAAAGCTGCAAGGCTGAGGTGGAGGGGGCTCCTTAGACTAGGTGATACCTCTCCTTTCAGGCAAAGGGAGGTGGGTATTTACCCCTCAGTTCCCTGGGTCTCTCATTCCCCGCAAGGCACTACCAACAAGGCCAGCCAAAGGAGAATTTTGCTCCGAAAAAATAAAGCTGAGGCACTCACACACAAAGTATACATTGATCTCCCTGAAAATCAAACATCCAAGATTCCCAAGAGCTAACCCTGAGGTGGAGCAAATCTGCCGCTCTATCCTTCCTCTCCCACTAAGTAGAAGAAACACTTCCCCAACAGAAAGAGCTCCACAGCCGGTGAGTTAGGCTGCCGTGGTGTCTAAGGAAACAAATACAGCTAGCTCTTCACTAACAATGTTAGCTGGGCCCACAATGAAATTTAACCTGTGACACAACTGTACTTTTCATTTAAACTTTCATTTGGGGAGAAGCAGTGTTTGGAGACCTGCAGTTTGTCCTGCTAATAAAGACAAGTGTTGGGACCTTTAAGGATGCCATTCATCTCTGGCTTTTATTAAATTCAATTTTCTTAAGCCCATGATACATTATGAAATTAGGAGTTGACATTCCTCTGGAAACAAAAATATCTATCAAATGTAAATAGAAAAAAACCCTCTATTACCAAGAATTTATGACTTAAAGTTGATCTCTTTCCACTTTTTTACAAGCACATGGTTTGTTTTAGATATCTGAAATGTTATTATAGATCTAGAATTTCATTAGTATTTATTATACAATACTAAGCGCTTCAGCTCCCACTCTGACCAGCACAGAGTCAGCAACCCCTGTAGGTTCTCTGAAAACTTAGTCTTAGGTTTCCCCACTGAAATTCAGTATTCAAACTTTCCCGCTGCTGCTGGCTTCCTCAACTTAGAACTATGAAGTCAACCTAAGAACTCACACTCAGTGTCACCTTCCCAGCCAGTGGGCACAAGCCAGCTTCAGCTCCATGCAGAAAGAGGTATAAATTCCTGAAATGGCCAGGGGCCCAAAGCCCAGCACACAGCAGACTGGCCTATCATAAACATACCTCTCCAAGACTGCTGGCCCATCAGCCAGGCCTCCTCCCCAAGACCACAAAAAGGGACTTTCAAGGAACAGTCTCAGAATACGACTTTGCAGGAACCCTTCCTCCACACCATCAGCAGCTGTTGTCGACAATGAGCTTGACGCTGGCATATTCACATGAGCCACTGAGGATGCAGAAGAGGAGCTGCTGATAGAAGACCCTCTGGGGAACCAGAGCAGAGAGAATCTCACTTAGGGACTTCGTGCCTTTCCATTTAGCCCAGCTGTGGCCAGAACTTCAAAATACAGACCACCAAAGGTACATTTATGGAAGGGCAGGCCCAATCTGTACTAAGTTGGAATCACTCTTCAGCCTGGGCACTTGGGCTATGCCAAACACTTCAACAGTTTTTGGCTGATAATTATCACAGCGGTAACCCCAAAGCTGTGGGTTGATCACAGTAATATCAATGCAGGAGCTTATAAAGATGTGTCTAGGGCCAGTTGCTCAGGAAGGGAATTGTTATCCATGCCCCCTCTTTTCCCTTCCCTTAATTTTATCACTCCCCTGGGAAGATGTTTTCTTAGGAACAGTTTTTAGGGATAGTTGAGGGTTGGCTTGTATAAAGGTATCACCAGGAAGAGAGAAGAATCAGTTTGTATGTACCAGTCCTCTTCTTCACCCCCACTAACAGTTTTACAATTTCTTACTTTGGTCTGCTATTTACATTCAATTAAATTATCTGAGACTCTTTCTAGTATAGGACATCATTAGGTGCTAGAGTGGGATTCAGAGATAAGATGTAGTCTCTGCTTTGGAGAAGTGGGCAGAAAAGATAATTGAACAAATAATGAACAACGCACTATGATAAAGATCTTAGTGGAGGAACATACCAACTACTATGCTTTTCAGTTTACAATGTATTTTCAAACACATTTCCTTATATTACCCTTATTAATCCTGGAAGATGGGTCACATCATCATTATGAGGTCATAAACCAATACTATTAAGCACCTACTATTTGTCAGCAGGGGCTGGGTGTAGACCCAGAGACAAATATAATGAGATATGGCTCCTTTCTCACCTGTGAGGGAGAAAGGAGTTCACCTCAACATTCTAGGAGACACACAGAAAATGGAGTCATTTCATTCCTTCTATTTATTGTTTTCTACGTGATATGACACTCTGATAAATGCTCAGTAGGGATGATCTCACTGAATCTCCTAATAACACACAAGGTGGGAATCATTACTATTCCTATTTTACAGATAAAGTTCCCAAAGAAGTTGTCACTTGCTCAATATGAGGCAATATGAGGCAGAGTTAGGACTCCAAATGGGGAAAATGATACTTAAAGAGAGTAGGACTAGCGGCTTTCCGTATCTGAAGGGTCAAGAAAGATCTGATTTTTTTAGTCTGGAAGGTTATCCTCAGGGAGCTTGGTCTTCTAACTCCTAGGAAGAGGAGCTGCTCTCAAATTACAAGAGCAATGAATGCACATTCTCCAGGCAGAGTCCTGGAGGGCTGCTACTGAAAAGCCCCCACTAGGGCTGTGGTGACCCTGCTCTGGCCTCTGAGCTGAGGGAGGGCCAGAAGCAGGAGACTTTAGGTTGCATCTCCAACACCCAGCTCCTTCCTAGCACACAGACCTCACTTTCTCAACTTCTGTTCAATAACCATGAAGGGCTTCATACATGGCTAGATAGAAGCCAAGCACATGGCTCTAACAGAAGACACCACTTTCACAGAGCTCTCCATAGGGCCATGAAAGTGAAGTGATCTGCCTAAGGGGACAAACATGATAAGGTAGAGCCAGGATTCGAATCCAGGAGTAGAACACTCCAGTGCACTTTCCACCAGGTCCACTACCTCTCATCCCTCAGAGCTATACTCACTCCCCACCCCCATGCTTTCTGTTTGTCTGGGACCCTGTTTTCTGGGAACACAGAGTCTTCCATGCTGAAACTGGTATGCCTGGTCACCCAACAACATCCACAAGCCCCTGCAGGCTAGGTTGTCCACAGGTGGAGCATCATAAACTCAAAAGGCTGGTCTGCTGATGGTGGAATAGCACTGGTCCAAACTTGATAACTAAGGACAAAGTCTCAGAACTTGAATTTTTTTAAAGTATCTATGGTTCCAAACCTATTATACCTGTTATCTTCCTCAATAAAATGCCAGCTACAAATTCTGATGTGTGGGTTTTTTTTTTTTTTTAAAGTGGAAGAAAGATTAAAAAAAGAAAAAAAGAGGCGCCAAGTAAATATTCTTTACTTTTTTTAAAATTTATTTTATTTTTATATTCCCCAATATTCTTTACCTTTTTAAGTGACCAGAGGTTTAAGTTGGAGCAGAGCTTTTAAACACAACTGCTTTCTAATTGCTCAACTAGGAACCCCAGTGATTTTTCTGATAAACCAGGGACAAAAACGGAACAGCATTTCAAATGAAACTTCACACCCTCAATTAGTAGATTACAAGAAATAGAAGTGTAGGTTGCTTTCAGGATATTCCAACAGTTTTCAACTAAAATATCTGCAGTGATAAGATTATATCAGAAGACAGAACAACAGAAGGATTTTAAGTAGAAGGGACCTTAGATCAGACTGTTGGAATTTCTAGACAATGAGACAGTGGTTTTAACAATGTAGGGTTCTTACAGACCTTTTCTCCAAAGCCCAGCTTTTCCTTTACCTGAGCTGATGTTGCTGTGTTCCTGTCTGAAATCAGGGTATGATTAGGGCATTTTTCATGGCTTTCCCCTCTCAGTCTAGGAATTGGAATTCCTTCAATTTAGAAACAGTGACAACTTATCTATCCCTTCCCTCCATCCTCTGAAGAAAACTCCAAAAAGCATGCACCTTTGCATAGAGAGGTTCGGTAAGACCTAAGAGCAACATCATCAAACCAGGAGGTAGAAAAATAGTGCCTGACAAGAACAGGGGTTTTACCCAAATATTTGGTTTTTGGATAAAAGTCTCATGCAGAGGTGGACTCATTCTCCAAAGGATTCAGGAACCTCCTGGCCACAGGGACGAGGGGAGGTTAGAGGGATAAGTGAGGGCAACACTCGGCAAAGAACAGGACATGGTTTCCTTAACAGTTTTTCCCTTGCAAAAAAAAAAAAAAAGACATTTTATGCACAAGGAGCTTATTTCTTAAACAAACACTCGTGGTTTTGATTTACACCACAGCCTGCTCCTAAATAATTTATGGCGGGTTAAATTTATTGCCGAGCCCTGGCTGGCTGCAAATTCGAATTGCCAAATAATTAGATTTTAGGGCAAAGCTTATAAATTACCCGTCGATTTGTCCGGACTTGTTTGTCAGTTGCTTTGTGCTTCGGGTCATCTTTGGCATTTGGCTGTTTGGGTTTTAATTGCTGATTTACACTTTGACAGATGAGAGCTGATGCTCAAAGTTTCAGGACAAGGAAGGGTAAAAAAATCAGAGCTTTAAAAGGCTGATTTTTCACCTACGCGTCCCTCTTCACCCATCCCCACAGACCTCAAAGCAATTAAAATGTAGAAAAGAAGCTGAAAATAGACACTGCTATTCTTTATTTGGTGGGGGGGCAAAGTGAATTACTATAATTCACTTTTACTGAAATCTGAATTTTTAAAAATATATATATATAATGCCAACAAATACAGGAGTTCAAAAGTCTTAGAAACTGCACCCTCATCCAGGAGTGTACATGCCTGTGTACGTCTATGTGCACATGACTGAACCAGTCTCAGTTCAAACATTTCTAGATACTCAGTGGTAAATAACTTGAGATATTAGTGGCCTCTGTGAAGCTGACCCTTCAAGATGGTAACAAGTGATATCTCTGCAGCTACCTTACATATGTATTTGTCATGAAATTAATTTAAACAAACCTCAGGTTGTGTGCAGGAGAGGTTCCCAGAGGCAGCACTAAGGAAGGGCATGGAAGTGGAGGGGTGCCAAGTCTAGCTTACCTTTCCAGAGGAAGGAAAAACTCTCCATGGCTCTGTCCACTATGTGGATAGAGGGCCTGAAGGCTTTTTTCCAGGGGCCTGTGCTCCCTGGAAAAACAGGGTATGCCTCCAACCACCTGCTGTATCCCAACAGCTTACAGAAGCCATGAGTCAGAATAGCATGAAGTAATCCAACCAGTACATACACAGAGGAATTACATGCCGGACACTGTTCTTAGCACTTACGTATCACCCTCCCATAGTCCTCTAAAGATTGGTACTATTGTTAACCCCATTCTGCCAATAAGACAAGTGAGGCACAAAGAGCACAAGTAACTTGCCCGAGGTGAGTCATACTGCTGGGAGGTGGTGGAGACTAGAATCAAATTCAGAGGACAGTTCTGGAATCCATGCTGTGAACCACTCTGCTATGTTATGTTCATCAGAGCAGCCTCCACCTCAGCTCCTCTCATGGACATCCAGAGTCTACACGCTGGGACACAAGCACGTGCAATCAAAGCCTATTTAGCTTATCGCCCAACAAGGTGGGTAAAGGTCATGTCATTTGTTTGGGATAACAAGAAGAGTTAGGCTTGGTTAGAACAAGACCACTTTCCCAGTCAATGCACTAAATATCTACTAGCTGGGGACAAAGAGGTGGAATGAGTAACAGGTGATCAAGATGGGCCCAGGCCCACTGAAGTAGCAGAGTCCTGATCAGGCAACTTGTATAGGAGCCCAAGGAAGCTGGCTGGTTTTCTGGGCCTTGCTCAGTAATCTTCATCCTCAGCCCCAGGCTGCTGGTCTCTTCACAGAAGTCTCCAACCCAAGGACCAGTTTGTAGATTTCCTGATCCCTGCCTACACCTGACGGCCAGATGTGAGACAGGGAAACAGCCGTGCTGGTGTGTCAGTAATTTTAAAAATCACTGACCAGTAAACAAGCAATAGACAGATTGACATCCTGCCTACATGCACTGAACATTTTTTTCACACATTGGCTCATTTTATGCAACATTTCTGTAGGGCAAGCAAGAATTACTGCCCTACTTTATTGATGAGAAGGTTCAGGTGGCCTGTGGTTCTCAAAGCATTTTCCCTCCTAGGCAGCATCCCATTACCTGGGAACTTATTAGAAATGCAAATTCTTCACTCCACCTCAGACTTTCTGAATCAGAAACCCTGATGGGGATGCACGGAGTCAGTTTGTTTCAGTTCGTCCTCCAGGTGCTTTTGATGCTTGCTGGTTTGAGAATCAGTGGTCTAGACCATCCAAACAGTGTTTTTCAGACTTAAGTTACCTGAAGATCTTCTCAAATTACAGATTCTTTTTAGCACTGTGGAAGGGTCTAACAAGCACCCAGGAGATGAGGATGCTGCTGGTTCTCAGACCACACTTTGAATAGCAGAGGTGTAGTCTGGTGACCAACTCCTTATCACAGAAATACTGACCTAGAATTGAGCCCACACTCCCAACTCCTCTCAGAGCAAACCCTCACTCTGCCCACTTTCAAGCACCTGGGGCAAGCCATTTAGCTCTGCCAACCACCCTGGCTCTTGCCACCAGACATTTCATTCTCCAAGAGCCAGGGCAGAAAAGCTGGCATGTCACATCCCAAAACTTTATAGATCAAATTGGCGCATCTCTGGTAGGGAAGTGGGCAGACTTCTTGTGGCAAGACCTTCTCCCTTAGGGAATAAAGTCGAGACCAGGGCTCTGGCTACCCACAGAGCACTCGTCACACTAGTCTCTACACAAAAACACCTTCTTTCTGTCCAAACAAACCAAAAAGCACAGTTGGATATCTCTCCTCTAAAAACCACTTGTTATCGGCACGAGCCAGGAGCGTCTCTGGTCTATTTTGGTTCCTGAGAAAAGGCCTAAAACTCGCCACAAATCTGGAATTGGATCACAGTAAATCCTACAATATCCTGAAGCACCAAGATGGGGACTCCTGACAACATTACCAAGTACCACGTTCTTCACCATCACCATGAACTTCCTTTAAGGCCTTCCCCAGCATTTTTCTCTAGTCTTCTAAAAATGGCAGGTGTCAGCCCATTCATCAGTCATTACTTCCTCCACCCCCAACTAACTACCAATGCCTTTCAGCTGGCCTTTCATTCTAATGCGATTAGTCCGGAAAGCTCTCCCATGAACAATGCAGACATAAGAGTGTGGTTCTCAAGCTCATTTTGTGCCCAGCCCATCTAAAAGCTACAACACATTCCCATCATCACCACCTTAGCCCAACCCACTAACATCTCTTCCAAAGAATGCCTCCTAGCCAGTTTCCCTACAGCCATTTTTAACCTCTTGTAATACCTTTCCCTCCATTCCCTTGAAGCTTGCAAATCTATTTCTGTCCTCTTTCACTCAACAATATAGTGACACTTCCTATTCTGGCTCACTAACTTTGCCCCCAACCTCACTGTGGACTCTGCATGCCACTTTACTTTCGGCAACATCAGCATCTCCAAATAAGAGCCTTTGCCAGCACTTAGCCTTCAGACCAGTCCTTGGCTGGAAGGACCTCCCCAGGACTGGACACTGACCACAGCACTGTATGGAGGTGAAGCGTTCATATAACAGATCGGTTTTGCAGTCCAAGACCCAGTTCTCCCACTGGCCTACTATAAACAGGGATAGGACCAAAACAGCAGCTCATTCCAAGGTACCGCTACTTCAGATTAAAAACTACTCTGATGTCTAAGTCTACTTACCTCCTTTCTGATTCTCTCAGCACCTAACAGGACTTTGCCCATGATAGCACTCAACATACACAACCCTTTCTCTGCCTGTTCACCCTGCTGCTACAGACCTCCCAGCCTGGAGGGGGGTGTGGGGGTGGGAGTTAGTGTCAGTCTGGGAAACTCTTGTTTCAGGCTTTTAGGCTGTGACTCAATTTTCATGGCTAAAGCTCAAAACTCATCACGTAAATGTATGACTGTGGGGGCTTTTTAAGTATTGTGAACACCCAGGATAAGAGAATAAAAAATAATCATCCCAATGGCATCTTAATCAAAATGATGCAGGACCCTTTTTCCCAACAAGACACAGAGATAGAGAAAGCATCTACTAATATCAGTTTCCTTATGTCAAATGACTGAGATCAGTCTACAAAGTAAGAAATGTAATCAACAGAGAAGGGAGGAAAAACAAGACAGGATGGGGGAGGGGAGAAGAGAAGCCTATGGATTTCTCCAAAACAACCCCTTGGATTTCACTCCCTCCCCCAAACCCCTTTCCAGCCTGCTGGCTTTCTTTCTGTGCACCTGTTGCTGCTGCTGGGAGGGAAAGCTCAACTCCCACCCCCACCTCCCAGGTATCTCTGCTCTAGCAAATCCTCCCTTGTTACCCAGGTTCTCCTGCTTCTTCATTAATCCTTCTACTCTTCTCTCAGGGCTAGTCTGTCAGCTGTTTATCTGTTTGATGAGTGTAAACCTCCCCGGTCCTTAGATGGTTGGTCTTCCCACGGGATGTCGAACAGATCCAGATTCAAAAGCCCAGTACTTCTGGGGGAGAGGGCTGTCATGTCACTCTCCAGTCTATGCCCCTCTCTTGAGACCCAGCAGCTGAGGTATCAGATCCACCCTCCCAGACAGTGCCTCTGAGCCTACATATTTCTACCTTGACCCTCACCCTTCTTGCCCACATTTTACTGGATAAAATTCTCTGACACCTCTTCTAGCCCTCATACTCTCATAGCACCCCATTAAAACGTTCCGGCTTAAATGTGAGGAATACAAAATAACTGACACAGATAATCCTACTAAGTGAACAATGAAATATTTGCCAGGTTCACAGTCTTTATTTCTCTCTCTTCCACATTTCCAACACTCCCACAACCAAGCCTGCAGTCCAGGTCAGTTTTCTGAGTCTTTGGCTAATTCATGCTGGCTTACTCTATGAGCACCTGCCAACAGTTCCGAAAGGCCTCATGCTCTCTTCAGCCCAAGTTTCTCAAGACAGGAAGCTTATGTGACCTCTCCCCCTACACGGTGAGCAGGGTGAATCATTCCCCTTTGTGCCCCCAAGAACTTAACCGTGTGAGGGTAGTTTCCATACAGCTTAACAGTGGTTACACACATGTCTACCCTCCTAGACTATGAGCGCCTTGAAGGTAGGGATCATTTCTTCCTTGTCTTCCTATGCCCAGCACCTAACACAGAGCTTGAAGTTGCTATCCAAAGACTAAAAAGACATCTTTTCATTGCCCCTAAGGTGGTTACCATGAGGTTCTTCTCCATTCTTTTGCTCATTCGTTGGTTTTGTCATGTCCAACAAAAACTTTTAAAAGGCAGCTCAGTGTCACTGTTAGTTTACAGTCCCTGATTTCATTCACCATTTATCAATGGCCCTATTCTTTAGAGCTCTTCCCCACCACCAACCTTAGCCCAGCATCTCACAAAATCTGCATTCCAACAGCTGTCTCAGCCCTGGGGAGGCCACCAGGATAATAAGAGGCTGGGGGAGGGGGGAGGGCAGGGAGAGAATGTTTCCTGATTTGCACTAAATTATGTGGTGATTTTGTTACTAGTGACCCAGTGCTCCCCAAGGGAAGTTTCTGGTCCCACCCCCAGGCAACTCCATAGCCTAACTACACACAGTGGCAGCTAAAAGGTACAAACCCTGGGGAAGGTAGAGAAGCAGTCTGAAAAGAGCAAATAAACCCACTTCGATCTGCCTCTGCTATGCCAAACACACAAGGCAGCACCACCATGCATCAGTGCTCCACTCCCCAAGATGTATATTTTACTTCCACATTGCTATGTCTGCTCTAAATAAAGAAAGGCCCTTCGGCTTTCACGTGAAGTTACATCAGGGCCAAGACCCAAACACAGCAAATGCTTGTTCCCATTCAGGGAGCAACAGTGAGAGGCACAGTGAGAGTCCGGGGAGGCCCAAGCTTATGAGGGACCACCAGGACACAGCAGCCTGGGGAGGATGGGGGCTTTGAGGGGAGACATCATATTTATGGTAGCCGCAACAAAAAGACAAAAGAGCCTCGGGAGCTGCCCCATTCCCACCACCATCACCGGCCACCAAGAGAGGATTTCATTTATGGTGACCCTGGAAGAAGAGATGTATTAAAGCAGAGATATAACTAAAAGGAAAGGCAATAATTGGTCTGATGGGCAGAGGAAAAATTATTCCAGGACTCGGGAGCCTGTACGAGAACACTTACAGCTTACACAGTCGTCATAACTCAGCCCCCTCAAGCATTTTGTGCTCTGCTTATGGTGTTAACTTTAATGTCTTAACATATAATACCATCCGCACTAACACAAAATACTACACACGCCAGATGAGGCTGAGTTATAGTTGCTGTGGGAAGCATAACTTTGAATTTCCTGATTTTGGTGCATTTAATCTCAACCATAATGTTACATTAACGTCGGTTTTGCATTTCATTTCCCAGTTTAGAAGAATAGCACCAGCGCCTTTGCCTGTCTGTATAGAAAACAGTGCAGGCTGACTGGGGCCCCAGGCAGAGGGACCACAGCCCAACAACTGGGCTCTCCCACTAACAGGCCTGCCTGGAGGAGCTCCATCAACTACGACGGGGAGGGCAGGGTGGGTCCTCTCTCTAGGGAACTGCCTTCCCATCCACTTGGAGTGTGCAGGAACCAAGGGTAGAAAAAAGGAAAGAAGCTGAATATGGAACAAGAACAGTGCATTGGGTCGCAGGAAGGGGGGAGGGCAGCCCTGCCTCTCAGTCTTGAATGGAGAAGGGAATCAATAGAGTTTGATTTGTAAAAATCTTAACCAATTTCCTGTAAAGTTTTCCAAAATGTCTCTCTCACAAAAGACTAATAATGATGTGCCAGCTCTAAGTCATACTGACATCCTACAAATGCCTCTTCTACATCATTCCTCCTCTTGTCACCATCAACCCTCCCCCAGCCCTGCCCTCCCAAAATAACCCAGCATCTGGACAATTTTCTATAAAAGAGAAACTCCTTTACTCATAGTTCTAACTCAAAATGCAGATGGAGTCTTTTCAAGGGTTCCTTTAAAAAAAAAGAAAAGAAAAAAAGCCCCCGTGGACAAAGACCAAACACTAGAAAACCTCAACCTCAAAGGTCATTTTTCTCCAAAGTTATGGGCACTGGAATACAGATGAGAAGGGAAACAGTCCGCAGGGCTGATGTGAGCTGTGAGAAAGATTGCGCCCAGGGATCTGGCGGAAGCCAGAGGGGTCTCAGGGAAGGAGGGTGGCAGCAGGCAGGACATCTGCTCCCAGATGGGGGGAGCTAGGCTGCCCCTCCCCGGCTGTCCAGACAGCCGAGGTTACTTCCTCCTCCCCAGGTGCTGTGGCCTACACCTCATTTTCCTCACTTACATTTGCTTTGGTCTTTACTGAACACGGAGGTGGTGAGAGAAATTGCCCTCGGGTTAAAGATGCACAATTAAAGATCCCACCAAAGCTTTCAGGCTGCTCCCTGGGCCTTGAGGTCGCAACAGCCATCATTTGATGCACATCCACACCAAAATGAGCAACAAAACTCCTGCGAGGGAGGACAAAGGAGCCACAATTCTCCTAAAAGCAGATAAAAACCTACTTCTCTATCAGGAAACAACTCCTAAAGCAAGAAAGGAATCTTGTTCCTCAAAATTAGAAACTCTTAAAGCATTTTAAACCACCTACAGTAACATGTAAGTGAAAAAAAATGTTTTCAAATGAAAAGCAGTCTCACACTCAACCAATACCTATCATGTTAATCTGAATTGCAACATGTAAAACAAAATGAGTGCAAAGCCCAGAAAGTGAAAGCCTATTACTGGCAAACCGACCACTCCAGTTTCACCTAGCTGAACAAAGTACAAAAATAAACAGTAAAAATGATGACAAATGGAAAATACCAGATGTTTTACCATGTTTATAACTAACATTATTACTCACCCAAGTACAACAGAACTTACACCTGTTAGTTTTTCATGATGGCATTCCTTTAGGATAGTCCCAATAAGCTGACTCAGGGACTTCTGAAAACCAACAAAAGGTGAAAGAAATGGACCTCACGCCAAGCCTCCAGATAGGCCCTGGCCCTGGCCCCAGCCCCAAACCTGTTTCTGTCTCCTATACACCTGAGGGGTAAACATACTCTGGTAAGACATGTACCATGCAGAGGCCTGGAACACTGAAAGCTCCTGGGAGCCTGCAGAACAGCAGGGAAGCTGGGATGGCTCTGATCCACAGTCCCACACCCATTCCCAGGGGGCACGCAGATCTGGCCCATAAAGTATCCCTGTCAAGTGGACAGATGTCAAATCATTCTGATACAGCACTAGGGAAGAATAATCTAACTTGTACATTCTAGTCCTTTTCCTGTCTTATGTAGAAATTCATTGCATCCCAAATCTCAATCTTTCCTCCTTCCCTTTAAGTTCAATTTTGTCCTTATTAAAATAAAGAGCAAGTTGGGCCTCCCTGGTGGTGCAACGGGTTGAGTGCCACGCTGTGACGCTATCTACAGTCTCGCAGCACGGGCCAGGGAGATACCCACATGGTGCGCGCCTGCTGCTCCTCTCAGCAGTGTCTTCAGTCCATCTGCCTGTTCTTCTCCCTGCTCTGTCTCTGGTAAATTCTCTCACCCTCCCACGCCTCTGGTCTGTACACCAGTTCTTGTATAAATAAATAGATCTTTAAAAAAATAAAACAAAGAGCAAGTTATTATACTCCTTGAAACAATTATTCCCATACAATGAACTTATGTAGCCTGGACAAGAAACTAGTCATTAAAACTATATTTGATTTATTTTCTTTCTTTTGAAGCCCTGTTTTTGCACCTCTAATGATTTTTGCTCCTCTTATCCTGAGCTTTTCCAAAGATTCCACTGCTCTTGTTGGCCAGAGAACCTAAAAACAGAGATCCCAGAAAAAACCTGACCTATGATGACCTCTGCTGAAGGACACTGTCCTATCTGGAACTGACAACTTCATCAACCCAACTTCCAGGTTTTCTCTGAATCCTATCAGGATCAGGATCCTGCTACCTGCAAACTTCAGAGAAGATTTCTTTTTTAAAAGGGAGAAGGGATAGTTTAAGCTGCCACTAACAACAAATCTCAAGTCACTCCTAAGCTTCCCATCCCTTCCTTGCTGAGAGTGGTCCAATGGGTAGTCCACTGGAGTTGTCTGGTCCCAAGTGCACCTTCCTACCTGTTGATCACAGCATTGTGGAGGCTTAATGAAGTAGAGATGCATTACATTTATCACTTGCCCTAGATCCACTCAAATCTATCACTATGTCACAGCAAGAAGTTAGATTGATCTGACAGGATTTGCTCTTCTTCACAAACCCATGTAAGTTATTACTCAGTACCCTATGCTCTTCCAGCTGTTTGCTGATTGATTATCTGACGATCAGGTCAAGTATCTTCTCTGGAATCACAGTAAACTAACGGGTCTATAATTTCCAAGATCATTCGTATTCCCCTTTTAAAGATAAGCAAGACAGCAAATGCTTCTTCCAGAGTTCTCTAAAGCAACAGCTAATGCTTAGCTAATAATGAACCAGGGCAGCCAATTCCTTAAGTGCCCTTGGAATCACATCATCAGGGTTCATTGATTCTGGAGATAATCTATAATCAGACCCAGATTCTGGTAAACAGCATGAAGCCCTACTTCAACCTATGTCTGGAAGGCCTCGGTTCCTAAGTCTGGTGAGGAAGTTGATGATACAAGTGACTTAAATATCTACTGCATTATGTCTTTCAGAATTGCAATAAATAAATAAGTAAATAAATAATAATGCCCTTGAAAGAAAGATGAAAGGTGATATTGACAGACCAAATTGAGACATGAATCAGACTTCACCTTCAGCAACATTGGCAGGACCCTCTGTAGGGCAAGAGAACAGAACTGTATAATTATCTGAGCATATAATCTTACTGAAAGTTCCAAAACAAACCTATATAGGCATAAGCCAGGAAGGAGAAAGCAGTAAATGCCATAAGGAAGGAGCCAAGCAATCATGAGGTACAGAAGGGGAATGAATCACAAGAAAAAGAGATGTGTTGGATTATAGACTCAGGTCCTACTGGGGCTTACTCAGTGACTGAAATTTTATGTCAGTAGGAGAAAATGATATATTGCTGATTCCCTGATTCCCAATTGAGGAGAATCTATATAACCAACACCCCACCCACCACCCAGAATATCTGGTAGTTTGGGTTGGCAAAGAAGTTAACTCTACAGCAGAAGCAGGAGCAAGAGGCTAAGAAAGTGCAGCACAGAGAGCTCCCAAGTCCATTTCCTTTTATGTAAAGTTCCTTTCCTGAGGACATTCTCCACATCCAGCTACAATCTTACCAAGTCTAAAGGCATGATTCTAATGCCCTGGAGGCAGACCACTACTTTAAGGGCAAATAAGAAAGAAGAGAGGAGAATGGAAGAGCTAAAGGCATTGTGATAGCTGCTTTCTGGAAAATAGCCACTATTCTAAAGATAGACCCCCCCCCCCCCTTGGTGGAAATAAAACCCATAAGAAACGAAACCAATTTTTCTTGGAAAGTTCCCCATTCCTCCCATCTCCAAAATGCCTGATACCACCCATCTCCTTTTCTCCCTCCTACTTAACATTGCTCCCAGACCAACACGTCTACACATCTGAAATTATACACCTCATAATGTAGCCCCACAGGGAAGAGTACAGTCCTAGTGCCAGGCATGCCCAAGCCCCCACACTACAACAGTCACATCGGCCCCCAGTCATTCCTTCCATACAAACACCAAGTACTTGAATATCATCTAGCATAGGTACCCCTCCACTGTTAATTCAAGCATTCTGGCAATACTACCTTAAAGGTAAAAGGTCTCTGAACACAGTTGGTAACTAAGAAAAATAAGCAAACAAAGAGATTTTCCTTTCCAACAGACCAACAATGGTACGTGTTCAGGTTATATAGTGCTGCATATAGCAAATTGTCCCAAAACCTGATGGCTTAACATATCTGCCTTGTCTCCATCCTGTGAGACAAGAATTTGGAAGTGGCGCAAATGACCAGTCTGGTTCATCCTGAGGTTGAAGTCAGATGTCGACCGGGGCTGTGGCTATCTCCAAGTTCTGACTGGAGCTGGTGGATTACTTCCAAGATAGCACCAAGAAACATGACATGAAAGTTGGCACTGGCTTTAATCTAAGAGCCTTGGTTCTTACATACATGTATCTCTCCACAGGGCTGTGTGAGGTTCCTCACAGTATGGCAACTAGCTCCCTCTAGAACAAGTGATCCAAAAGAACAAGGACTTCATGCCTTTTATGACTTCGCTCCTTCCCACTGTGTTGTTTTGGTTATACAGGACTAGCTCTGACTCAGTGAGGGAGGAGAACTACCAAGGGTGTAAACATCAGGAGGCAAGGTTCACCGTGGGCCATCTTGGAGGCTGACTACCCAGCATTCTTTAAAAGAACATGCTGCAGTAGCAGATAGAAGGTGGGAAGGAAAAGGACAGAGGAAGGATGGGACAGAAAGAAATATTTTGATTCCCAAAGGCTGCGACCAGAGGAAGCAATGTGCCTACTTCACTCCAGAGACTTCTCAGGGCTACCTGAGGTCTTACCCCAGCAAGCTTGAGTCAAATCCCATTTCCTAGGCAGGAGTTCCAGATGAATAGCTAAAGGAAGACATGAGAAAGTTCCTCAGGGTCCCAAAAACAAGACTATTATCTTCCCTCCCTCCTTGCCCACCCCACTTTTTTCTGAAGTAATGATGCAAGTTACCTGAGGATGAATCTGTGGTTTGTCGCACGTGGCCTCAAAGTCCAGCACTAAAAAGTAGTGATACCTCTGGAGAGGGAAGGACACCATTGTCGACATGGATGCGCCAAAGCCGTGGGCCGCCAGCTTTCTGGTGGATATGGAGCAGAACTCCGGAACACCACAGGGAGAAAATAAGTGGGAGCCCAGCACTTTTCTTGCTCTTGAAAGTAAATATGAAGAAAATCGAGCTGCTCCAGTCTGTAAAGGTGCTAGCATTGAACATCCAGAAGCATCTAAAACTTAGGGGAGGAAAGTTAAAAAAAAAAAGACAAAGAAAAAAAAAAAGACAGAGAGCCTGGGTTACTCCCCTCCCACTGTGGCCCTGTTCCAGCTAGTCTTCAGTATATTCACACAACATGAACCACTCCCCAGTGTCTCTGGGACCCATTTCTAAATCACAGTATTCATTATGAAGTTCAAGACCCTAATACTGGCACCTGCAGCATTATGACAATTCTGAGTCTCCCAGATCATCCTCAAAACAACATGCAATCTGGGCCTTCATCTTTACATGGAGCTCTACAGTTCAAGAAGAGTGAAAAATTCTATGGTCACTTCTCAGGTGGCAACAGTTAACATTAAAGCTAAGGTTCCCACAGTAACATGAGGCGACCCAGTTGCACAATCAGTCCTGAGAGTGAAGCAGACTCAAACAGCAAAAAATATCCAAGATTCTCTCCTTAGCTCCTATGCCCCCTAGCTTTTGACATCATCTTCATACTCTCCTTACAGTACCACGGGGAACGGAGTCGATCACTGAGGAGCTTGCTCAAGATATTATGGTGATTCCCCAGCCCCCACACCAGTAAGCAGCACCCTGGGGGAATGAATGAAGCCTGGAGAGCACAGGTGGCAACAGCCTCAGGCTTTCCCATTTGCTGCCTTTAGACTCACTCTCTCCTAGAAGCCCTGAATGACTGCAGGACTTTTTTAAATAGGGGAGAAAGAGAGAAAACCCAGATGTGGCAGTAATAGGAGCATTGCTAAAAGTCTAGTAAAGTTTTCTGAGTGAACATGTGCAAAAAAAAAAAAAATCCAAATCACTTTTCAAGTTTTCCCTTTAAATCTGCAGAACGTCTGCTTCTCAAAAGGGCCAACTAAATATAAAAATCAAAGCCTAAGTTTTACTCACAAATAACTCAAGCTTTCCCTTCTCTGTCCTCCCCCCAAAACAGAACCAAGGCAGGAATGTTGTTTGTCACCCTTTTGTACCCAAGTCTCCTCAATTATAATTTTCAAAATCGAACAAGAAACCTCACTGCTCAATACAGAAATGGCCATAGTTTATGCCTTTGGAAGCCCAGGTCCAAAAAGGCCAAAAGTTTGCCTCTGAAAGGCTGCTTGCTCCCCGAACAAGCCTGTGATGTTTTGAACACACTCAAAGGCAATGAGGTCACTACTACCCAAGTGGATATGGACGATGCCAAGTTCACTTCTCATCCCAGCTCTCCCCTGACTCACTGAAGGAGCTGTGCTCACTTGCCTCCATATTTGTTAGGCTACACGATAGTGTGAGTCCACAATTTCCCATCCCTATAGTGAGAGTCCTTGGCTTAGTGGAGCTAAGACTGGAAAGAACTTTAAATTCTTCATGGATCCTACATCATCATAGTACTTATTTTCACCACAGCTTAACGGCTTCTCCAAAAACACAGCCCAAACTCCTCAGCCCAGAGTAGACAAAGGGTGCTTTGTGTTTCATCATGGAATCCCTTGGAAAGGCAAAGGGGACTATTATCCTTTTGAAGGCCAGAATTCAAAAGAACTCTTCACTCCTGAATAGTATGAAAGTCTTGCTGAGGTGGGAGATACCAGTCTGCTCAGATTTCACATGCTAACTTGGACCTTAAGTCTCTCAGGGCCCTAGAATTCTTTTGTAACCTTTTGAAATCAGGACATACATATGTGCTTTTGAGAGTCTTAACATTCTCCAATATGCCTATGCAGTGTATAAAGTGCATATAGAGTCAATCGGACCCCTTCTACCAAATGCTAAGGCAACTAAGCATAGCAATTAAGAAGGACCTCCAGATTTGAATGCTGGCTTTCCCATTTATTCGCCATGGCATCTTGGAAAAGCTGTTTTTCCTCACCTGTAATTACAGTATCTATTCCTTAAATGAGAATGAAATGAGAGGACACATGTAAAGCACCAACTGCAGTGTCTGGCACATAAAGCTCAGTATGAGCTTACTATTATTACCACTATTATCTAATTGGGCTATGCCCACCTAGGCAAGCCTGGATTCCCATACTTTGGGTCTATAAAGCCAATTAATGCATAAGCAACCTCAGGATAACATTAACTGCTTCTGCATCCCTAGAATGCTCTGGACCATCCATAGAACATGCTATATACATATCCTATCTCCTCTCATGAATAATATATTAATGGCTAAAGGTCTTTCTGTCTACATCTACATCAAAAAAGTTCTCTTACAGAAAGTCTTAGGAGACCAGGCTTCTACATGTCACCAGTCTCTGGTTTCCATACTTCCCTTACTTTTAACAACAAAGTTCAGCTTCAGTCCAGAAACAGAAGGCCATTCTTTCCTTCCTAAAAATTCAATCTAATAACTTTAGAGCCATTAGTTGTGGCTAAGGAAGCTGTGTCTATACCAGTTGGAGTCAAGAGAATCAGGGAGTGGGGATGGAGGGTTACTCAAGCGTAAGCAAGGAAGGAGGACATCCATGCAGAGGCAGGGAGGTATGAGGTAGCGTGTCAGATTTCATGTTGGCTGTGGAAGGGATCTGTGGCGGGGGAATGATATGCATCTGATGTGAGGAGTCGTGGACAGGGTAAAAGAAGCACCCAAGAGGGGAAAAGACCATGGCAAAAATGAGAGATTAATTAGAGAGGTACTATACTAAGGGTAATGAGAAAAAAGTTTCTCACAGAGGATGGAATTAAAATATGGAAAGGGAATAATCTGTGGTGTCAAATTGGAATTGGAGATAACAATGTGAACTCATGGCTTCTGACATATATATAATACAACAAAAATAAAGCTAGGGCCTCTCCGGTGACGCAGTGGTTGAGCGCTGGGTTGTGAAGCTGCCCACAGCCTCTGCAGTGCCGGCTCGATCCCCGGCTGCTCCCCCGCCACTGGAGGAGGATCCCACATGGCGCGCAGACCTCTCCTGACGCCCGCTGCTCCCCTAAGCAGTGTACTTCGGTCGTTCTGCCTGCTCTGCTCCCCGCTCTGGCGAATTCTCTCACCCTCCCGCGCTTCTGACTGTACCCAGTGCTTGTATAAATAAATAAAAAATAAATCTTTAAAAAAAAAAGCTAGATGTTGGTGTATGTATATATGTGAGTGTGCATACACACAAATATATATGCAAATACATTTTTCTCTGTCCACTGAAAGGATTAGTTTTGGAGCAACACTCAATAGCAACGAGCATGTTTACCACCCAGTTGCCTTCTAAATAACATGATGCACTTAATGAACCAGAGCTCTTTGGAGAAATGGCTGATGCTGGGGCTGAGGCAGGAAAAGTGCAAGATAAGCCTGGAATAACTTGTGGCAGAAAGTAAAAAAATGCTCAAAGAATAATGGGTACACATTAAAAGTATGCAGAAGCCAGGTTGAAGGGGCTCCCAGTGGCAAATAAATAATGACATTAATGGATTATAATGCACTGAATAAAAAGGGAAACAATGATTCATAGATATAAATAATATAAATAAATATATAAAATTAGTTTAATAAGGGATATTTACCTAGTTTCAAAGTATCTCCCCATAGAATGCTTATTAATTATAACAGGGAGTAAGTCTGCGATGGAGAGAAGCCTGGCAGACATCACCTTAATCAAATGATAAAAATTAACATCATCAATAATGGGGCAAATCAAAATTATGCACCATAAGATAAGATGCAAAGAGAAAAACAAAGTGTCATTTTTGTGAAGTTCTTACAGAAGATGCATAACTTGAACCTAACCAGGAGAAAGTATCAGACAAACCCTAACAGGGCACAGGCTACACAATAACCAGTGTGTAATCTTTAAAAGTCTCAAGGTCATGAGTGTCAAGGAAGGTTTATTGAAGAAAGTATAAAGGAGATTAGAGAGACTTGATAACTCAATGCCATGCAGGATTCTGAACTGGATCATTTTGCTAAAGAACATTACTGGCACAATCGGCAAACCTTAAATGGGTTTTGAGGATTAAATGGAGGTAACATATCAATGTTAAGTTCCTGGTTTTGATGGTTGCATTGTGGTTCGGTAGCAAATGGTCTTCCATGTAGGAAATGCCTGTAAAATATTCAGACTGGTGGGGTGTTAGGTCCGCAATTTAACTCCTGAATGGTTCAGGAATAAAATTCTGTTATTGTACTTCCATTTTTGGCATATTTCAAACTTTAATTTTTTTTTTTTACAAATCCATATTCAATGTGGTTTTTTTTATGTTTGTTGGTTGGTTTTTTAAAGGAAAGAAACAGCGCATACGGGCTGTTTGGGAGCCATCTCCTGGTACTGCCCAGAAAAGGTAGGCTGCGTGCTCTCCTCTTGCAGGTGGCAGCAAAAAGCAAGCCCTTAAAGCATCTAGTCTCCATAAGAGCCCTCACTCAGCGCCCCTTCACTGACACTGCTGTCACCTTTAGTGCCTTCTCAGGAAATACCCCTGCACTGGCTCCTCCCTGGCCCTTGCACCCTCCCGCATCTTAGGGATTTCCCTTTTCTACTGACCTCTTTACACTTCAGTCACAAGTTCGCAGAATCTGTGTCTATAACTTGTACCATCAACTAGGACTTCAAGTAGCTGGTTGAGGGGCAGAACTCAAAAGAAACAGCTTATGATTCATGAATTTCTGCGCACTATCACCAGAGCCTGAGATTTATACACATTTACTTATACTCAGACACTATTTTCCTTCTAGCAAATTAAAGGTAGTAAGTAGCCTATGGCAAAAAGAAAAGTGAATGATTGTCTCCTTGAAATGAAGGGACCAGCCCCCCATCAGAGACCAGGGAGGGGTACACAGGGACTGCCATGGGCCAGCCCCATTTGGAGAAACAGGCCTGCGCCACAGCCCCTGGAGAATGGTCTCTGTGCACAGTATTTACACAATAGACACCAATGGCTCCTCTGCAGCCATTACTGTCGGTCAGGTAAATAACACATGTGCCAAAACACACATTTAATGAGGGAAATAATATGCCTTTATAAAAAGCCTCAATCTGTATTTACCTGAGAGACCAGAGAAGCACCAAATCACCAGATTAGTGGAACCACAGAGGAGTCATTTTGGTGTCTTGGGTAAATAGACATTTTATAGCCTTCCATTACTGGAGGGGGGAAGGGAGAGTGAAGGGAGGGGGCCATCCTTTAATATCCACATACACAGGCTAGGGGAGCCTGGGGGATAAAAGAGAAACCCATCATGAAATATGGGGTCTACTCCTACCTCATCATCCCAACTACACAGACTTGGGATCTTTGAGAAAGGTAAAGGTTTGTACCACCCCTGGATTCTATCCATTCCATTAGAAACCAGACAGGGAGGTAGGGATACACTCCAGAGAAAACCAAGGCCTAGGAGGCAGTTTCTCAGTTCAGCTGACTGGAAGTACCAGGGACAGCAACAGCTTCCCCAGTTCCCAATCCCAGGGCACCTCTGTACCCCACTCTAACCTTCAGGAGCACAAGTGCTCAGTACCTGGGTCACAGAGGCAGCACCAGAACACAGTAACACCTGTGTGGAACTCACTTAGTCACAGGCACTGTCTGAGGCAGCTAAAAATAGCCTGGGAAAATTATAAACTACATGCCTTCAAAAGTTGTAATCTTCAATCTAATGAATGCATCCTTATTGCCACAGTACTTTCTGTGAAAATCAGACTATCAAAGATGAAAGATAACCTAAGAGGAGACACAATCCAGCCAGCCAGGGAAACTAAGCCCCAAAGGAGAAAGGACTAGCCAAAGTTCACATAGCAAGAAACAGAAGGAATCAAACACAGAGCTCCTGACTCACAGGACAGGGTTTTGGGTCACTGCTCCCACACAAGGCGCAGGCCTCACCTCCCACAGCCTTCTCTGGAGTCTCAGTGGAGAACAGGGGCCTGCGGGTGGCAGGCTAGAGGTTGAGAAAGAACAAAGTTTGACATGCCCTGGAACTTTATAGGACTTCCCTATGGCCCCAAAGTGGAATGGAAGCAGGAACTCTAAAGCTGGGTCATCACCTTTTCTAAACACTCTCTCTCCAACCTGTCACTCCCTTGACCTGTAGCTTTAGCTGCTTCTGCTATGAGGCAGCGCTAGGGAAGAGAGCTCACATAGCAGCAGAAGCAATTACCAATTCCAAACTATCAGCAGAGTTAAAGTCACTAAAGACCTTCAGGAATTCCAAATTCTGATGGTGACATCACAAGCCACAGGAAGCTCACTTTCCCCTTCAACTGGCCTGTCTCAGCAGCTCAAGGCAGCACATAAAAAAATGACTATGATTTGCCCACTGTTTGGTGACCCATATGCCACTCCCAATAGCTTGGGCAACCTCCTTTCAGGGGCCAAAGCTGGAAAACATCTCTCTGAAATGTTCTGCAAGTCAGCTGTGACCCCATCACACATGAAGGAGTTTCTTTCCTAACACCCCACAAACAGCAAGAAATGGAGGGAGGGTAACAGCACGGTACTCTCTTTACTTTAAGCACCGCCACACTTGCAGACAGTATTCACCTAGAGGAGAGGTACACAGAGCCTTCCATACCCCTGCTTCCAAGATGGATTTGGTATAGAAACAAGGAATCACAAGTGTAGTTGTTAAAACATGGGTATCAGACAAACCCAAGTTAACTCCTGCCTCCACTACATATTCTTTGTAAAAATAGCTATAGTAATACGTCTTTGTAAAGTGCTTTGCACAACAGAAAGAACTCAATAAAAGTTATTATAATTACATGAGAAAGAGGACATAACACAATTTTCTAAAAATCTACTACATTGGTGATCTACATATTTCATCTCATCTAATTCTCCCAAATATCAAACACTGTGGACAACAGTATTCCCATTTTACACGTGGGGAAGCTGAGGCTCAGAGGCACTCGACTCTTCAGGGCCCTTTTCTTCTTTTCCCATGTTTGCGAGCCCAACCTCCCTCACTTTACTGATTTCCCCATTAGTTGTAAGGCTAACCAAGCATATCAATTTCAGTTTTTCTTGTGAGGTAAGCTATAACTTTAACTAAAAGTAACTCAACCACAGCAACTGCCTGTCCGAATCATCCAAATTTGTTATTTTTTTATTTTAACAAGAAAAACAAATTGCCATCCTGGGTATAAAAAGAAGAAACAGGAAGGGGTATTTTGGATTATAATGACTGCAATCCAAGGAACCCAAAACTTCCTTTCAAACACAATTTCAGAGGAGCAAATCTTCTGATGTCATAAAGAAACTGGCAAGCAGCAGGTTACAACTAGTTCTTGCTCAGGGCCCCAAATGAGCTGTTTCCTTTTACAAATCTGTTCCTTGGCAAATGCTCCTGCCTGTTTTGGAATGTACGTCCAGCAAATACATCACTACTTCTTCAACTTCTAGCTCAATCTCCCCTTTTTAGTAACTTTCCCTGAGACTCCACCATAAAGTCAATTGCTTAAAGGTCATCCAGTAGCATAATTCATTCCTATTTGGTAACTTTAATCTCACATATACCTGTATACTTTTCACTGTACATAGACATATATATATAAAACTCATGTATCACACATATTACAGTAAGATTTTAGTTATTTGTTTCTCCTGTTACCAGTAATTTCCAAGGAGCTAGGTGAAAGGATGAAAGATAGCAGGTACAAATGTGTGCGTGCATGCGTGCGTGCGTGCGTGTGTGTGTGTGTAAAAGCATACTTGACATAATTTATTGACTTATTTTTTGCCAGACCCTTTGATACATTTTAAAGAATTGAATGTATTATGGTGCATTATAGAAAAGTGTAAGTTTTTTCATTTTTTAAGTCTTAATAATGCATGTATTTTAAAAGTCTGAGAAACATTGAGTTAAGACATAGATTCTCAAGGGCAAGGACCACATTTTATTCATTTCTGTATTCTCAGCACCCAGCACAGGACCAGGCACAAAGAGTGATGGTATGCTGAATGAACATGCTCAGACATGTTAAAACAGAGCAGAGCCTAAACACCAAGCAAAGCTTCTTCTTCTTTCTTCTCTCACCTTCCAGCCCATCCTGTTCTGTCTTCTCCAGTAAGAGAGGAGAGAGAGAGAGAGAGAGAGAGAGAGAGAGAGAATTGCCTTGGTGCTGGAATACTATTAAAAGGATTAATTTAGGGACCGGTGTTTGGACTGTCACATCCAATCACTACCCACAGATCTACAGCTTCCCAAATCAAGCTCATGCAAAGAGGAATCAATTGCAAGGACACAGAGGGTCTGAACAAGCATACTAATGGCCTCCTGAGGTGCCAGCGGCCAGCTCTGACACTCCCATAAATTATCCGCTTTTTGATTTTACCTGTAGCTGTGGGGCACAAGGCACAATTTTGAACATATCAAAGCAATCTCTTGTAACCCGAGGCTCCCCCAAGAATGTCCCCAAAGGAGGACAGGCTAAAAACAGTGACCCAAAGGGAATCTGCTTCCCAATAGGCCTGGTCCTAGCAGTCACCGATTAAAACCCAACAGGACCAAATAGATACAGTGGGACCCAAATCAAGCCTAGCAGATCTGGACAAGGCATGCATCAGACTGCAGTTCTGCAATGACTACACATCTCTCACTCAAAGGAAGAGAAATCACAGCAATAAACCAACACAATTTCATCTGGAGGCAAATGTGCGCGAGCTCTGACTGCTGTACCTCACAGCATGACCTCAGGCCGCACACTTAACCTTCTTGAGCCTCAGTTTCCTTTTATGAGTAGCAGGGACAATAAAGCTGACCACCTGACCCACCTCCCAGAGTGGTGGTGAAAAGTAATAAGCAAACATTTGCGAGACATTTTACAGAGATGCAGGGCCACAAGGGTGGCAACACTAACAAATGACCCCAACAGACAGAAAGAAATGACTGGTCACACTTTGGTGAATTTCTTTCGGATAGCTGCTCACTCAATTCATTTCATTGATAGTGTTGGGGCTAAAGTCCACCCTGAAGAACATTCTGGGATTTGGAATGGGACTCCTGCTGTCTGAAAATGTTCCATTATGAAGAGAGGTGCCTTGCATTACTTGCAATTTCCTCCCCTGTCTGCTGGCTACCAGTACCAGGGCATATATTTCTATCATATGGCCACTGTGACAACTGTGAGGACCCGAAACATACCAAGTCAACTCGCCCAATTGCTGGTTGCTTTTTAAAGTTATCTGTAAAATATTAGTAACAAAGCAAGCAAAACCCTGTGCTGCTTTCTGCCAACCCTAGATGTCCCATTATCTCCATACCAGAGAAAGGAAAGCAAATTCAGAGAGCTCATAAAAACACTAGTCTCAGAAATCTGTAGACTTTCCTTCAGAGATACAAATACACTGGGGCTTGCAAGAAAATTCACTGAACATTCAACACATATTTCATTTGGTCCCCCTGACACATACCCATCACACTGAACTCCCCAAAACTTTCTCCCCAAAACCAGGAAAAGGTCATTGGCTTGCTAGAAGCAACAAAAGGAAAGATGAGTAGGACATCTATAGCAATTCCCTGGAAAGCACAGGAAAATGGGTCCTCCTCTTTGTGGATAATGTGTCAAGTTCAAGGCAATTGGCATTAAGGCATGAGCCCTATGGCCAAGATCCCTATCAGGGCTTCATTTATTCCCTATTTCTTTCAGGAGAAAATTGTTGCCAAAAAACTTTTCCATTCATTCTAATCCCAATTTTTCCTCCCTACATCTTTTCCAGTCTGCAAAATAGATGGTGGCATCACCAACACATTCTTTGATGGACATCCTTTAAACTCTGACAGCAAGAAATTAGCAAAGAGAACCATTATACACAAATATGCAAAGATTCAGTTATATTCCATTTTTAAGGGTCAAAATACAGCCTCAAAGGCTATATTTGCCATATAAAATGCTATGCATGTAACTGTCATGGTCAGTCTCTTTGCCTCTAGCATAGTCGTCTTCAATCCATTCTTAATACTGAAATCTGAGCAAACTTTCTAAGACACAAACCTAATGTTAATCCATTGCTTAAAATAGTTTCTTACTGCTGTTATGATAGTCTGATCTAAGGGTTGACAAACTATGGACCAGGGGCCAAATCTAGCTTGCCACCTGTTTTTATAGTAATACAGACATGCTCATTTATTTTTTGTACTATGTATGGCTCCTTTTATGCTGCAATAGTAGAGCTAAAGAATTAGACTCACAAAGTCTAAAAATTTACAGGAAAATTTTGCTGACCTATTTTAATGTCTTTTCCTTCCCCAACCACCAGTCTAATCCTAAGAGCTTATTAAGGCCCTGGCCTCTGTTTACCTCTACTGCTTCATTTCTCACCATATTCTCCTGCCTCCCTGCCCATTATGTTTCAATTATACTCAACTGCAGTTTCCTAAACTCAACAAAGCTCTGATCTTCACACGTGGTACCTCTTATCTTCATCTAATTCTGGCTAAGGTTACTTCCTCTGGAACTTTCCCTGAGCGCACCAGTCAGGGTTGGGGACCCTTCTGAGAACTTCCAAAACATCCACTTGCCTTATAGCATTCACAGGGTGTATCATAATTGCTTCTTTACTATATATCTCTCCCATGATTTTGTAAGCTCTTTGGCATTAGGGACAGAGGCTATCGTGTCCACCACTACAATCCTGTAACCTAGAAAGTGTCTGGCCCTTAGTTACTGAACAACCAACCTCTGAGATCCTATTTACCAATCATCAGAACCCACTTTTTACGCAATCCCTGATTTTTCTAATTATGGAGATAACCTGAGACTAACCATCCATCTAAGGATGACCCACAATCCAAATTAAATCAAGATTCCCAAAGGTCTTGGTCAAATGCCTTAAGATGTATATTTCTCAGGCTAAAGAACCGTTCTGGCTCTATTCAACCACCCTAACCTAATGCAGGTGCTCATGTGATGCCCATAAGAAACTATGACAGAACATGAGAATCTTGACCCCCCCACCTCCAACATTCACCACTTTATAGACTTTGGGCACATTTTGGTAATCTTTGAGCGTGTGATGCCTTATCAGAAAAAGCTAGAGAAAATATAATCTGTAATGGCCTCCAGCCCCCCCACCCTCCAAGTCCAAACAGTCATAAAAAGAAGTCAAGACAAATTTGACCATGCAACAGGATTCTCACCTCTCCTTACTTCGAAGATGCCAAGATTGGCAGCTGGGGACGCTGAAGGCTCTGTGAGAGCTGGAAAGCCCCAATGCTGTGGATAAATACACAACTCTGCAACAAGTCTATTTCAATATACAATCCATATCCCCCAGAGGGCTACTGTTTAAAACTATTTAAGAACCATACTACATTTCAACTCCTAAACTCAAACTACTTTGGGATAATAACTATCTGTGTGAGAACGCTTCTAGAGAGCTTTCCAAAGCTACTAGTAATGTATCTGGGTTTGGAATGATGAATTTCCTGTTTTTTGGTAGCATACTGTTCTTCCTAAGGAGGACCATTTCCTAGAAACACTAAACATTTGGGTAATCCCAGAATGCTAGTCTAGTCAAGAAAGGTACGTTTATACAGGTAAGGCTAACAATATTCAGGAACTCTGAAATTGAGGCCAAAATTGGGGGACTGTCACAAACCCACAGGGCATACTGCGAATGGCTACACAGATCAGGAAAACACCTGCAGGACACTTTCAGGTCTGCCTCAAGTTCTAACAAAGTCAAGGTAACCAAAGTTCATGGCCAATCATCACTGGACACCTATCACATTCGTTACCTAATTCAGCTATTCCAAAAGAACTAGAAATTGCAGAGGTGCCTCTGTATGCTCAACGAAACATCTAGGTTTGGAACCAATTTATTCCTGTCTACCACTTTACACATTTAAGACTTTTTTCTGCTCAGATCCCTTGGGAAAATGCCACTCACAACCTACCCCACCACAAAGAAAACACTTTCAAAATGAAAGGGAATAAAAGCATTTTTATTTGGAAATTTCAAGTTGGAAGGAGAGCTCTCAGCCAAGCTCTAAGATCTAGCTAGCCGATTATTTACAGGATCTTTGGGCAGGAATTGTTAATGAGCTTTTAATTTGGAGTGCTTAAGTTGCCAAAGTGCTCTGAGCTCCAGTGAAGCACCACAGAATCCATAAAGGAAACCTTATCAATCACTTCCCGGCAGTTCCCTTCCCCCAAACCACCCCAACCTCCCCTACTAAAGGCAGTCAAGTGGGTTTCTAACCAAGATCACAGACACACATTAGTGGAGTCACACTCCAAGTCCCTGTTTATAAATTGGCTTTTAAATGGTAGGGGATTCAGGTATAATATACTTAAGCGCCAGGCACGAACCCACTAAAACAAGGCATGCCATGTAAGATAAAGTCAGAATAAAGCAGAATTTGATGAAGCCAATTTCTCGCACAAACTCTAAAATCAAAAATCATTCAGCCAATCACAACTATAGTTTAAATAGAGTCTTTAGCCAATGGGATTCATGTTATTTCTTGCCCTTCAGCTGGAAGACTGATAAAAAGTCTGACAAGAACTAATGCCAAGAAGTGGCCAGAGATCTGTAGCAGAGGCAATGACAGTACTACCAGTTTGCAAAATCCAGCCCTAAGGACAGAATCCAAATCCCCAATGAGAGGCCACATTCAGTATCTTCAGATCAACAAGTAACAATTATTTTTTGCAAGAACTTGCAGTCACGGCCCCAATCCAAGCTCAAGTTTTGTTTGTTTATTTTGCGAAGAAAACACCTGATGCTGGACCATTTGCAAGAAAAGCAAACAGAAAGCTAGCCAGATTATATTCCTTTCTCCCTCCTTCCACCATCACTACCACCACAGCTATGATCTACAACGAGATAAATTGCTAACCTTGTGTCAGTATGTGTGTTGGGGACAGAGGATAGTCAATGTTCTGTCTACTGTCTCCCTATTTGACTTTTTATCTTCTCTGGTCAAATCTCTCTTCCGCTCCCCTAGTATCCCAGGTAAGAAGTCAGTACACTTCATCAACTCACGCAGCCGTTCTTGCAAAGCCCTGCCCCACTCCCTCTCCACCAGAATATTACTCCGCAGATCAAGCAACCAAGGTGAGCACATGGGCAGCATCCCAGGCTGCACAAACTGCGCGCACCGCGACCCTCACCCCACATGCATTAACCCGGGCCCAATCTGAAGGGGCCTCTCCGCGTCACCCACCCCGGGGTGTTGCCCCCAACTCGGGCCCATCCAAGTCCAGGGGAGCGTAATGGGTGGGGCTGGGGGCCAGGAGACCAGCCCTCCTTCCCAGGGCCGCCCCCGCCCCCCGTCAGCGGCGGGAGAGGCTGTCGCCATGGCAACGCCCCTTCCTCGGGGCCAGTGCGGCAGGCTCCCTCCAAGTGCAGGCCCCGACGTCCCCCTCGGCCTCAGCAGGCGCTCAGGGCAGTTTATGGCGGCTGGCGCGGCCCGCGCCGACTACGGCGCTGGCCAAGCAGAGGCAGGGCCAGCTCCGCCTGCTCCCCACCGCCCGTTCCCGGCCGCCTCAACAGCGGCAGCCAGCACCACGAGTCCACAACACACCGACTCACCTCCGCGCACTCTGACCCGGGTCGACGCAGAGGACGGGCGGGTGTGGTGGCCAACCGCTGAGCCCGCCGCATGCCCTTTCGACCAATAGGCTGCAGGTGGGCGGGGCTTATCCTCCCCAAATGCCTACTCTGCTGCCGACATGCGCTAAAGTGTGTCAAGATGGTGAGTCCCAGTGACTGGCCTCATGGTACTTGTAGTTTCAAAGTTGCACGTATTCAGAAGAGCGTGAAGCGGGCTTACTCATGAACTGTGAAGGAAATGTTTTAAACACGAAAACTTTCTAAGGCCTAGAGCGATCCAGGGCCCCCACCTCGGTTTTCTCACCTTCCAATATATGCCATCAGGTGAGTATGGGTTCATAAGGTGACGTTACATATAGATGACACCTTCCCAGGACTCCTTCATACAACAAGTCTTATGATTATCTACTCTGATGTAGGTCTGGGGATGATTTGATAGGAAGGAAGAGAGCTTTTAGGCTAAGAAGAAAGTGTTTAGATTTCGGAAGGGCCTTCCTAGAGAAGATGGGACTGATTTATTGAGGTTGGCTCCAGAAGGACTTCAGAGCTAAAAGGATACTGGAACTCTAGCTAGTGACAGAAATGTGCTTCATCTTGGTTATGGCTCTCTGGGGAGTCATGAGTACCAGTTTCTGAGGTAGGAAACCTCAGCCTTGGTCAAGCCACTGATAGCTTTGATACGCCCCCCCCCCCCAATCAATCAGAAATGATTTTCTGGGTCCAGCTTCCATCATCAAGTCTTCTGTCTGCCATCTGCTTCCCTCTCTGCCCCCTGCCCCCCGAAAAACTAACTGGGTTGTAGGCCAGAGGTGTGTGTGGGGGGAGAATGGGGGGCAGGGCAGGGTAAGTGGATTCATGAGACACAGTGGGAAGCAGAACAGATAGATCTACTGAAATACACTGCTGAGGGGAGCACCGGGTGAGACAAGAGAGGTCTGCTGCGCCATATGTGGGTTAGCTCCCTGGCTGGGGATGGAACTCAGGCCTTAGCAGTGATAGCACTGAGGCTTAACCCCTAGGCCACCAGGGAGGTATGCATATTTTTTTAACTGATGTCATTTTGGGGGCCTTACTTCTGACCTTAAATCTGACCTTAACCTCATGTTTCCCACCTGAGCTGGAAATGCCTTCCTTGGAGGGTTAATCCCATTTAATGAGCTACGTGATTCTATTCTGCACCTGCAGAATTTATCACATTGTTTTATAATTGCCTATTTCCTTATCTCTCCTTTAAGGATTATTTCCATATTGTTTATGCTGTAATATCCAGGAAGATGTCAGGCATAAAACAGGCACACAATAAATGTGGACAAATGGGAGAATAACCATCAACAACAGATGTCACTTAAGGTCAGTAAAGTAGAGGCATATCTGTGTGTACCAATTCTTAGAACTGAAATTGGGTCTTCACCTTCTATCATCTAGACTTAATCCCAATTAATCAACCAGTCAACATGTATTTACAGTGTTTCTGCTAAGTGTCAGGAGTTATTTCTGTTGTTAAGGATTTAATGGTGAATAATACACAAAATCTGTATTGTCAAGAGGCATTATATTGGGGAGGTGAAGGGAGAGGAAGAACAGGAAATAAATAATTAAATAGATAAATAAAAGTAGACAAGTAAGAGTTCCTGAGGTGGCTTCTCCTGTCTTTGGTTTTGTTATATCCTGAGTCTGGTGAGGGAATAGGGCACAGCCAACTTTCTTGCCTCTAAGAATGAAAAGAACCTATACTATCTGGGTTGGAGGCTTTCTTTCAGATTCAGCCCCAACTATCCTTCATGGAGCCTTCCAAGTTTCCCCTGACTTCCTCAGAATGTGTTCTTTCCTTCTTGATGCTTCTGGGACCTCAGGAAGTTGACTGTAAGATCTTTTTAAATAAAGACCAGGCAAAATGCATTCAAATAATGGGATGGTTTAAAAACTCAGTATATACTGAGTTAGGTGCAGTGCCACCTAACTGCACTCAGTTAGGTGCAGTGCCACCTAACCCAGCATTTGCCTCCTTTCAAAACTCTGGCTCTGTTGTGATTCCCTCTGTTTTCTGATGTCCTGGAAAACAACCAGAGGCAAACCTTATATGGTACTTCATTGGGAAGTACAGTTGACCTTTAAACAACTAGGTTTATACTGTGAGGATCCACTTATACACAGAATTGTTTCAAACCTTCCTCTTCCTCTGTAGCCTACTCAAAGTGAAGTGATAAGGGTGAACACCTTTATAATAATCCATTTGTGATTTTCTTTTCTCTGACTTATGTCATTTAAAGAATTCAGTATATAATATACAAAATATAGGTTAATCAGCTTTATGTTATTGGTAAGTCAATGGCAGGCTACTAGTAGTTAAGTTTGGGAGGGAATCAAAAGTTATACAAAGATTTTCAACTGTGTGTGTTTGGGGGGGGGGTCAGTTCCCATTTTGGAATATTGTATAATCCCAAGGCAGAAAAAGGGGTGGGGGGAGGAAGTGAGACAGGGAAAGAAGAAAAGAATATGCAAGGTTGTGTAATATCAAGTTGACCAGAGTTTAAAAGAAAACACAGCTAGTTCCTCTGTTGTATAGCCCACATAGACCCATCACTTTTCAGACAAGGGGAAAGGAAGAGTTGTAATACCCCACAACTCCAATAAGCCACCGGGGGAGCCAGATCCCACACCCTAAGCCATGGTGATTCATCTGAGAGTAGAAATGGTAAGAGGAGTCGTAGTCTCTGGTTTGGTCAAATTAGGCCGGCTGCAGTCCCACCACAGAGTATCGAAACCTAATCATCCTCTCAGAGGGCAAAGGAGACAACTGGATGTTCAGTGAGGTAAGAGTAGTGAACAGCTAGCTACCCAAAATACAAGTAGCCAAGACCCTGGGTGGGCACATGGAGGGTACACATGAGGCAAGCAGATTTTTGGAAACGTAAACTGAGTCTCTTACACAAGGCACATAAATATACCTCAGGCAGCGCCGAGATGAAGTGACTGAGCTGAAGTAAACACTGAGAGCAGGAACCAAAGAAAGTTTTTTCACATTGCCTTGTCAGACCACCAGCAAAACCACAAGATGGCCTTCAAAGCTGGAATGTTAACCAGCCATTGAAGGTCAGAGAGCCCAGGACCAAGGGCAGTACATGGCAGCTCCTAAACTTGGCACAGTTGTGCGAACCTGGGCAGGATCTGAAAACATTCTATCTGAGAACTGAGGGAAAAGATGCCATTCTGAGTCCCTGTAAACTTCGTAGAGAGCATAGTGCAGTTACCAGGGATATGCACTTAGAGAGCCTGCTCAGGTCTGAGTCCTGGCTCTGTCTATAACCTGAGGCAAGTTCTATACCTCGCCAAGCTCGGTTTCTTCATTCCTAGAGTAGAAGTTATAGTAATACCTACCTGTTATTAGAATTAATTAGAAACATGCTTAGCACAATATCTGGCATAAAAAATTCAGTAAATATCAACTGTTACTACTATTATTCTCACCTCTCCCCTGCCCTTCTGTTCAACTCCTCTTCCTACTGTGATTACTACCTCCCCCCCTATCTCCTCGCCCTTACCCCTACCCCAGTCCTCAGTCTTCTCCCTTTCAAGGCAGGGAGGCTGGACTTGGCCATGCTTTCTTCACCCTGCTCTCCCTGGGGCTGTTCCCCATGAGCCTGAGCCATTCATCTCCCTTGTGACCTGAATCTGAACTAAGAGACGGATGTGGGGTGGCTAAGGCCAGGGTGGTAATGTGCTCCCTTATCTCCGGGCCCCTCACTGGGGCCTAGTTAATTTTCCCTTTGATTTTAATATAGATTTATTGAAAGTTTCAGTTATCAAAACAAACTGCAGCAGCAAATTGGTGTTCTTTGCAGGCCTACAAGTGCCTATAAAGCTGCCATGCTCGGGAACGAATGGCGCTCTCTGGGAGGTCAGTCATGGCAACAGGAAGTCCCTGGGGACACACACACTGCAGTTTAATATTTTTCTTATTAGCCTTTTTCTTCTTGGCTATCTAAGCCTCCCCCTTTAAATCGGAAATCAAATGGAGCCACCTGCCCAGGGAGGCTGTCTTCCCCAAGCTGCTCTACTCTCTGCTTTCTCTGTCCCCTCTCCAGTAATACACCTTCCCCACCCCCACTGTGCTCTCACGTCCCTCTGCCTTGCCCACTGTGACAGACAGGGTTCAGAGTCATATGCCCCAGAAGTGTGGCCCTGTTGCAACTGTAGAAGTTTGGCTTGAGCTGTCCAGCCACTTGTCAGAACCAAAGCATCCCTAGAAAGATTGGGGCCCCAGGCCTCTTCCAGATCTGGTGCTCAGAAGGGAAGAAAAAGTAGAGTTTTGGTTCTATTGAACTCAACCAAAGCAAAAAGGAGATAATAATCCTAGAGATTGGGTAAGTTTTCCTTTCAGCCCAAGCTTTGTCTGATTTCATTCTCATGTCCCCACTGCCACTCCCACTATGACCTCTCTTCTCAATCCCAACTTGATCTTTGAGACACTCCATTCTCTGGTTCTAAGAACCAGCCTACTTCCCTATTTCCAGAGGCTCCATGGCTAGAACCACTCTCTGCCACCTCTTGGCTCTGTTATCAATTCTGTATCAGAAAAGGTTGTCCATTAACCCTGAGATCATTGTAATCTCCTCTGGGCCTAAGATGCTACTGGGTCACTTGTATATGCCTTATCCCAATTCCCAGTGTCATCTGCTTGCTATTTAAAATTCCCTGCCAGCAGCATGGGTACATCCTTAGAACTCGGGCTCAGACTAAAGGTCCTGACAACGCATGCCTGATGGTGGACCCCTGGTGTGTGGCATAGGCATGCATTAAGTGGGCACACCTGAGCCAAGAAATGGCGCATTTAAGATTGGCAGAGGATGGTTTGGTGGAGAGCAGCAGGGAGACCACAAGAGAATGCCAGAGAGCCCAGAGAGGGTAAAGGGCTAGGCCTAGCAGCCTCCCAGTCCCCCGGCTCCCCTGCCTGCTCTGCACCTGGTTGCCTCACTACAAATGGCGTAGAAAGATCATTAAAAGCCTGAAAACACCACTAAGGGCTCTAGGACTCTCCTTTGCCTGCTCTTCCCTGCTGCCTGCCTATGAGCTGGTAGTACCAATGAGTTTATATTACCCTGAAAACACGAGTGCCACTAATTCTAGGCTCCCTTCTGCTCCTATAGAAATACCAGTCCCTAGCAATGTTCCTTAAAAAGCCTCAGTTGTACCCAAGGATCAATCCAAACTGTTCCACCAGCATTTGTCACTAGTATACTGTGAGTGTTGGCCTTGAATGCCTCTGCTTGACCTGTCCTCATGACTGTGTGAAAACATGGCACTCTCTCACCAAGTCAAAAAAAGAAGACTGCCTCTATATTACATTCAGTTCCTGGATTGAGCAGGAATTTCCCAGGTCAAGGAAAAAGAGAAGAGTGAAGAGGAGAAGGTGTTCTAGCAAAGGGAAAAATGTGAACAAAGACACTAGACAAATAATCCACATGTGGATGGGGTGAAACTCCGTACTACTGGAACAGAAAGTATGACAAGGTGAGGGGCGGGAGAGGTGTTTGATGAAATAGGTAAGAGTTAGAGCATGCATAATGTTATAAGCAGTCCCTCTGAATGTGTTTGGACTTGATCTTGAGGGCAATAGAGAGCCACTGCAGGGGTGAAAGCAGAGCAGTGACTGGGTCAGTTCTGTGTTAGAGCGGTGCTCCTCAAACTTTAATGTGCATTCCAGTCACCTGGAGATCTTGTTAAAATGCAAATTGTGATTATGTGGGTCTGGGAAGGCCTCAGATTCTGCATTTCTAACAAGTTCCCTGGGTGATGCATGTCTGCTGGTCCTCAGACCACATGTGGAATAGCATGGTTTTTTTGTTTTTTAAAGATTTATTTATTTATGCATACAAGAGCTGGGGTACAGGCCAGAGGTGTCGGGGGTGAGAGGATTCACCAGAGACAGAGTGGGGAACAGAACAGGCAGATTGACCAAAGAACATTGCTGAGGGGAGCAACGGGGGAGACAGGAGAGGTCTGCTGCACCATGTGGGTTGCTCCCTGGCCGGGGATCAAACTCGTGCTACAGAGGCTGCGGATTGCTTCATAGGTTGCATCTTAACCCCTTGCGCCACCAGGGAGACCCTGGAATAGCATGTTTTTTAGTGCAATCTCTGTGGCACACCTACCTGTCTTTCCCAAATCTGTCTGCTTCTATCAGCAGACACAGAGCATTTTTTTCCCCACTGAAATTGGTTCAAGACTGCTGTGGTTATTCACTTTTATTTTGCATCTGTATTTAGGTCCAGCAAAGGACCAGGTACAAGGTGCAGAGCGGGGGCTGGGAGGAGACAAAAAGCAAGACATTTTCTGTCCCAAAGTGTTCGGTGTCATCTCTGAAGGGGTGGCTTTCCCTGAGCTGCCCGCTGCCAGACCTGTCATAAACATGGTAAATGAGGCCTGTCTCGGCGATGCTCCCTGGGGCCCCACCGCTTCTGCGGCCCCAGCCAGAGATGAGCCCGTTTATCCCTAACAGTTGTCTCTGACCTCTAAATCAATTCCCTATCTGATACAAAAACCCTGGTCCTGCCGGGCCTTCCTCCCAATTCCAGGCTGTGTTGTCAATTTGTAAAACTGGAGGTAGCACATGATAGAGGTGACAAGCACAGGCTTTGAATCAGACCACCTGGTTCATAGGCCAGCTCCACTACTTGTTAGCTGGGTGACCCCGGACAAGTGGTTTAACTTCTCTAAGCTTCGGTTTTCTCATCTGTAAATTGGGGATAACATTTCTGCCTGTATTATGAGGCCGCTGCGATAGTCAGTGTGCTAGTGCATGTAAAGTGCAGCCCCTGGAACATTCAGGGAGTTCCCAATTAGCTATTGTTTGTATAAATATGAAAAGCTGTATAGAAGCTTATCAAAGCCCTTTTGAAAACCTATATATGCAAAAGTGCCTGTCTTTCCTTATCCACCTGTAGTAACCTCTCTTGCTTGCATCAGCGGCCCCCCACCAATAATGCTGGGGAGCAGAGGGCAGCCATAAGGTCAGTATGCAGAAACCCTGCTGGATGAAACAGCCTTTGGGGAGCACTTATGTTGCAGGAGAGATTTCAGTCTACAAAACTAGGCTCCATGTTCAAGGGGCCTGCTTTATAGATTCCCTCCTACCTCAATCTCATCCCTACAGTGTCCCCTCTGTCCAGGGTCACCCAAGCTGCCCCTCTTTGCAGTTTCAGGGAAAGAGGCAGCTTCAATCATTCATCTTAATGCCTCTATTAAGCAGGGTTATGACCAGGACGAGACAAGAAACAAGGTCTTTTAGTGTAAAAACACGACTCTTAGGGTTTGGCCCCAGGGGAACCTCCCCAGCACTGCTGCTGCTCCCAGCTACTGCTGCTGGAGGGCTGCCCAGGCCCCAAATGGGCAGGATGATTTTGCCCTCACTTCTCTCTCTCATCTCCCTTTCCTTGATTCTCAAAGGGCCTAACTAGCACTTTCTTTTCCAAAGAAAAGAGCTGTGGCAGCATTTGGTGGCAGCCACAGGGGCCTTGGGACTGTCTGCATAAGATGTGCACCCTGACTTAGAATCTCTGCCTCTTCAAACCTCATCACTCACCAGCAATGTGGAGGCAGGTACTAGCAACTGAGGCCGGTACAACAGGGTCTCACCTGGGTATGGACTCAGAGCCCAGGGGATAGCAGGACTATTCCTGACTATAAAACATCAGGGAGGATCCTGACAGGATCTTACCACAAAGCCCAGTGTGCCTATTAAAGGGATCAACATATTCTCAGACTCAGGCCTGGGGAGCTGTTCATCAAGGAGCCCAGGGATTACTGACTCTTACCTGTATATGGGCAGGAGTCTGTGGGAAGTAGAAGGGTCAGCCCCTCATCTGGAGAGAAGAACTGAGGCTCCTGGAAAACCGGAATCAAACAGAACAACCGAAAACTTCCAGAAGGCCTCAAAGGGAGCTGTGTGCACAGACCCAGAGGCATGGAAAGACAGCTGCTCCCATGTGTTAGTAATGTCCCCATTAGAACATGAGTCCTTTAGCTGACTGGTGTGGGAGGATAAAATGTGGCACACAGAGGTCAAGATTTAGAAGGAAGAGATGGGTCACCCGATACAGTGTGCTGACCACAGCCCTGCTAATCCTCAGGCCACTACTAGTTCCTAGTGCCACTACAACTGCTGTTTCCTACTGCCTCCTCTCTGGTCCTGGTTTCCCCCTCTGTATCAACACTTATATATATATATATATATATATATTTTTTTTTTTTTTTTTGTTTGTTTGTTTGTTTTGTTTTGGTTTTTTGGTGGGACCCTCGCCAGCAGCCAGGGGACGAACTGGTGCTGCAGAGGCTGCGGGCAGCCTTGCAGCCCAGCACTCAACCGCTGCGCCACCAGGGGAGGCCCTGTATCAACACTTCTAAACATGGCCTTTCTGCACTGAAGCAGGCTGGCATTGAGTCAAAGCTCAAGCTGTGGAACCAGGCAAAACTGGCTTTACCCCTTCTACACAGAGTGACCCTGGATAAGTCATTGTACCTCCCTATGCTCTAGTTTCCTTTTTATTTTCTCAGGGTCTCAAGGAGTCGAGAGAGCAGGCTTTCAGCTTAGTGTAGGACTGGAGCACTGTGGAAGGAGAGAAGGGATGGAGAGGGCTCAGGGTCTCAAATCCTCTTCATGGCGTGAGAAGGAAGCCTCTGCCTAGAACACAGGGGTACTCCTGATGCTCCTCTCTGCAGGCTGTGGGTGGAGGAACCTTGACCAAGGAGGGGGCTGTGGAGGAATGCCAGAGCAGCTGAGGGCAGCACAAAGTCAGAGTGAGTTAGCACTAGTCCCAGGGGCGGCGTGAGCCAGGCAGGCTTTTACAGAGATATCCAGGGAACAAGAAATACCAGCAAGGAAGTTGCCCCATTAATAAATAAGAAGGCGGGAAATTAATGATGGTCTGAAAATGGCTGAGCTACTGAACTCGTTCTTTAAATCTGTCTTTAACAAGAAAAATAAAGAAAAGAGATTTGGCCAATTAGGAGGTAATGAAGACACTGTAGAAATAGCACCTGACAAAAGCCCACATTGGAGAGGGTGCTGAGTGAACATTCAATGGCCTTGACACCCCTCCTCCTACCCCCAGTGAAAAGGTGTTAACTGGAGACTGGGTCAGTATCCATCCAGACCCAGGAAGGGTAAGGGATACTTGAATGGGGAAGATTCCAATTTGGGCTTAATTGATATTTTTCAAGAGCCTGTTGGGAGCCAGACAGGGTGCTCCACCTTCTTCATCACTTTCTCCTGCACAGGCTGGGAATGAAGGTGAGAAAGAGGAGTAGAAGGGGAGACAGAATGAAGGCAGATGGAGGTGACAGAAGGGGCCTAGAGAGGAGAGGTCTCTAAGAGCAGGGAAAATGCAGGACAGAATTAATAAAAGACTGTCCCTGATTTATCTGGGGTGGTGCCTTTTAGGGAAGTCAGTGCCTTTAAATAAGAAAGGCACTGGAAGGAAGGAGAAAATAGTCGAGAGTAGCGACCTGGGGCCTGAAGGAGAAGGCAAGGTGATTATATAGAGGCAGGAAAATTAGAGGTGCTGTTTAGACAGGGCTTCAGGAAGGGACTGGGGTGGGAGGGATAGGGGTCGTGTGCAGGGGGGTAAGAGGGGGAGCGGGAGAGAGATAGGGCAGCTAGTGATGAATAGGGGCAGCCAGAGTCTCGTTAGAGGAGGGTACGGAGAGGATGGCCGCTGCATGGATGAGCCCCAGGCCTGATTTATCATCTTCAGAGCTGATCTGAGCGAGAGGGGTTAAGTAGCGAGTTAATGAAATCCGCAGATGCTGCTAAATGGGGAGAGCTGGGAGCACCACAGCTAGGGGGGGCACCAGGAGGGAGATAGGTGGCAGGCCAGCCACTGAAGGATATTTGGCTGGAAGGGAGGAAGACAGATATTCCAGAGGAGGGGATCCTGTCAGTATCTGAAATCCAGCTGGGTCTGCCCTGGAGAAAGAGGCTGGACAGCAGGCGTATAAGGAAAACCCAGGTCCCATCCTGGGATTGAGGATGTCCTCAATCAAGCTTCACACCCCCCCTGCTCCAATCCCAGTGGGCATCAGCAAACTCATCCTGGCAGCGCCAGAGGCAAGGAGGTGAATCAGACCAAGCCTCTGCTGTCTCTTCCCCCAGGCTGAGTGGTGAAACAAGTAACTACAGTTCGCTGTGATAAGTGCTGTTGAACAACACAAAGGAGGGAGCAATTAATTCTGACAGGGGAGGGCAGGGAGGTCAGAATGACATTAAAGCAAGGCTTGAAAAATAAGGATTTTACCAGCGGAAAAGGGGGAAGAGGAATTCTGAGCAGAAGGAACAGCATGAGCCAAGGCCTAGGAAAAGCAAAAGGGAAGCCCAGGGAAAGGAGCTGACCTGACAGATGTCTAGATGCCTGTTCGGGGAAGGCAGTGGGTAAGAGAACCAGTCCAAAGCCCCTATGCTACAGCCGGGGGTGGTCCTCATTGTGTGAGGTGAAAGCAGCAGACCCCTGTCCTAGTGGTCTGAGTGTGCAGGCAGAATCCCACCCAAAAGTGCTACTTGTGCTTGCTGACTGCGTCCTCTACCATTAACAGTAGACCAGGGCCTCTATTATAGGGTTGACACAAGTTTAAAATCTGTTATGTAGCTTTGACACACAGTACGTGCTTACTAAATATAAGTTATCAATATTATTATTTAGTTGTTGATATTTCCCAGGCTGAACTAAAAAAATAATAATAAATGGGATAGCGGTGTAACTGCAGCTCCAAAATTCACCCAGTTTGCAAGCAGACAAGTGGCTGCTGAATAATTAGACACTCGGGCCCATAAGGCAGAAAGTAATCAATCACTCTAATGATGAAGTGGAACGGGGTGCTGCTGAGACATTGGGGCCTGGAGATCCCTGAGAGGGAGAGACTGACACATAGGCTGGATCGAAAAGAACTTCAAGACCAGACTGTCAACACCTCTGCTCAGGCCCCACAGGGTCAGCTTTTGCAAGCAGAGATGGAGAACAGTTTGCATCTTAGGGTCAAATAGGCAAGCCTTCAGAGCTGTCATGGGCAGATGAGTAGAGCCTTTCCTGTGGGTGTCTACTCTTGTCCTGAGTAACAACCCTCCCCTGGTAGGAGAAACTTCCTAAGGGAAGTGGCAAGATTTCTGTTTCACTCTGTTTTATTCTATATTAACTAGTGTTTGGTGAATATTTGTTGGCCAAAGGACTGAATGAATTAGAAATCTTGAAGCTCTTCAGCACACTACAGCACAGATGTTCTGGAAGCCTTCCTACCATACACACACACACACACACACACACACACACACACACACACACGATCTTTCCTCATTCTCTATCATGACAATTGGCATGAAAAGAATAGCTAATAGTCTGGCTATTTAAAGAATAGGACTTGGAGTTAGTCCTGAGATTCAGACTTTGCTCCACTAGTCACCAACTCCATGCTCCTTAGGAAGTTACTTAACCTCCGTAAGTATCAATTTCCTCCTCTGTAGAATGGTAATACTACTACTACTACTATTTCACAGATTGTGTGGATAAAACTAATCACAATAATCTCTGTGAAGACTTAGGTCTGTGCCTAGCACACAATAAGTTACTGTTGGAGTATGATTTGGTAAAATTAAAACCATAGGGAAAATTACAACAGTAGTAGAGAAAACATCATTCTCCCTTCACCTCCATTTTGTATCCCTTCAAACCTTTCAGTGGGCCTGTTCTCTCCCTGCTGCTGCATGATTTCTTAGGCAGGTCTTATAGCTTTATTCTTTATTTTATTATTTTTTTAAAGATTTATTTATGCATGTAAGAACTGGGGTACAGGCCATTGGTGTAGGGGGAGGGGTGAGAGGAATTCACCAGAGACAGAGTGGGGAGCAGAACAGGTAGATCTACTGAAATACACTGCTGAGGGGAGCAGGGGGCAAGACAGGAGAGGTCTGCTCCGCCATGTGGGTCAGCTCCCTGGCTGGGGATCGAACTCGTGCTACAGTGGCTGCAGATTGCTTCATAGTGCTGAGACTTAACCCCTTGTGCCACCAGGGAGGCCCCAGCTTTATTCTTTAATAAAAACTCTATCCTAAGACCCATCGAGTCATAATGTTGTGCAGGCCCAATAGCAGTTCACTCCAAAGTGGAGGAGTACATGTGAGATTGAGCATGAGCAGGGCTGGAGGGCGCAAGGAAGCAGAGCAGGTATTCCAGACTCCATGTCACCTACTGCCTTTAGCAAAGAAAGCCACTGTGAAGGGTGTCTTCCCCAAAGCCTTTCTTATTTAGTTATAAATATAGTAATTACTGGGCAAGCAGGCTGCTTTACCCTCATTCTTTGAAGTGAAATGAGGTATATCTAGCAGAGAATAGGTGGGAGAGAGGGAATATGAGAATAAGAATTGACCATTGTCAAGGATTCTGTAAACTCTAGTTAATCTCTACCCAATCTTTAGTATGTCCACTGTGGAGAAGCCATCTGGTTTCCACCTCTAGGCACACAGGGATCAAGGTCAAGATGGAGACAGCCATCTGCAAATTTATGTCGGTGAAGATGTGTATGAGATTCAGGGCTCATTCAAAGCAATACAAGGGCTAGCCTTACACTCTCAAGCTCCACTCCGGGCTGGCATACCGAACAGCACTGAGAGTTGATATAAGGTGAAGTTCTTCCCTGGTACTTAGCCAGGAAGGGCTTCCATGGAAGAGATTACCAGAGGTCTTATGGAAATAATGAGTGGTTTGCCTTAACTCAGGTTTGTTGAGGAAGCGGGGACATGATGGCCTGGAGAAAGAAGAGAGGGCCGAGGGAAGATACAGTCACTGATGCCAGCTGAGCCCTCAGTAGATTGGGCAAGGAACTAGGTGAGCTCCCTCTCCACAAGAGCACTGTGGTGGCCTGCACTGTGGGCAGGAGCCTGAACTGCCTCCCTTCAGGCTTTTCTGGGCTGTATGCCTGGACCTCTTGGTTCCCTCCAGTTGCTCCACCTACAACAGAGCTTTTGACTCTGCCAGCCCCTCAAGGAGCACCATGCAGCAGCAACAACTCCCCGCTTATTGTGCACAGCACCTGATGGCTTTGAGGCACACTCATCAAGCAAGAAGTTTCTATCAAGCAAGGAGGCTAATTTTCTTCTTTCCCCACTAATTAGCAATGCATTTCTTTTGAGGAAATGGTGTTGCCTGAGGCACCACCAGGGGGCACTAGGGCCTCTAGGCACCAGGGGCCAAGGAAAATGAAATTGCTTAAACCCAGGAGGTCCCAGGTCCATGTGCTGAGCCCCTGCTGCGGCTGCCTCCAGCAGAACCTTGGTGCCACAGATCAGGGAGACCGCAGTGCTGGCTTATCTAAAGAGAAATGAGACGACTGGGCCAAAGAGCCCTATTTCTGTCCAGCCCTACACTACCTGCCATAAAATTAAATGATCACAATGAGTACATTAATTACCTGACACGAATGCTTTAACATAACAAAATTATTAGCCATTCTAGATTTAGCGTTTGTACAGCACTTTATATTTGCAAGGGCATTGCAATAACTTACCCTGCTGAGGGTGCATCTTGGGCCCTGAACGACATCCTAAAGGACTTCTTCTGGCCAGCCAGCTGTCTGGCCTCTGGCACAGCTGGTTCCCTGCCCTTCTCTTCACAGACTGCTTTTCTTCTTCTTCAGCTGCCACCCGGCAGCCCCTCCTGATGGTCCCCTCATCTGTTCGCTGAATCCCTTTTACTTCAGAGAGCCATGAAACAGTTTCTTCACTTGCACCCACGTTACCTAGCTGGTCCTGCATCAGAATTAAAAAGCTTGTGGGTGGACAGCGCTGGGCAAGGCTGGTCTTTGTGTCCAGCAAGTGTCTCTCCCGTCCTGCTGGTTGTGGCAACAAGTATGGACACAGGATGAGTGCTGCACATAGTAGGAACTCTGAGTTTGAGGCCTGGTGTCGCTCAGTCTCTACAGGAATTGACTGCATGTCCTGTACTATCATTTGCAGTATTCACTGCACCCATTCCAGAGCAAGCCCTGAGTCCTTGGGGGGCATGGCATTGAAGGGGCCTCACCACTGTGCAGACTCAATTCCAGACTAGATGGGATATCACAGGAAACTTCACTAGTAAAACTTGTTGCAGTTGGTGTGGGTGTGAAATCTGCTTCCCGGGCAGACAGATCAAAAGCCCACTTGATGGATGTCTGTGTACCCAGCTCTCCTTGCTTGCTTTCATCTTCCTTCCAGAAAGAGGAGTAAACATTCAGCTAGTGAGCACTGCAGGTGTTCCCTGGAGGAGTGGAAAGGAATATCTTTGAAAGCAGACAGGACCACCAATGAAGGTATCTATGGGGATATCAAGGGTCTCAAGGAGGAACCAAATGAAGGGAATTTGTAGCAGCAGTTCCAGTATTTCTATGTAAGAAGGTCTGTAGGACACCAGCAATTTGGCTGGAGGACAGCTGGGGAGACTTATCTTGAAGCTATAAATCAATAGCATGTCCTACCATGTTTCAGTCAAACATTACGAAAGTGGAGAAAACATTATTTTCTATATAAAGTTTTTCTTAGTGCATAGTATAGTGTCTAAGAGCAGAATTGGATTACTTGGATTCAGATACCAACTTCACCATTGACTAGCTAGGTGACCTCAGGCACAGGCTTTAGCTTCTCTGAGACTGAGGTTCCTCATCTATAAATGTGCGCTGTGAAGATTAAATGAGTTAGTCTATATAAAGTGTTTAGCATCAGTAAGTGCTCATGAATGGTTAGCTTCTGTTGCTTATTGGGAAGAGACATTGAGAGGGTGCCTAAGGCACCCAAACTAGTTATTTGGATGCACATTCTAAGTCATTCAAAGTAAAGGGGAGGTGCGGAGAGGATTCAGTGATATGTACAGTTGAACACTGACGAGACTCCATCCTGAGCTCCCAGAGTCCAGAGTCCAGACATGAAATCCAGAGAACTCCACCTCCAAAGGGGACATAGAAGGGAAAGAGTGGGGTTCCAGATGATAAAAGACCCTCAACCTCTTAGTGGCTTTTAAGTGGTGACCCAGCGCTAGATGAGCTGAGAGTAGTGGGGAGGATGGGGTATGGCACAGTCTCTTGCCTTTCAGAGCAGCCTGGGGCACCTGTGGAAGAGGATGTATCATGGGAGAGGGAAAAGAGTGGGACAGCCAGGAATGAAGGAGGGGTGAGAGCAGGGCAGACACTGTCCTGGGGCAGGATGTCTGTGTGGTAGGAGTATGGCCCCATACCCTGTGGTGCCCCCTCCTGATACTGCCCCATGGGCTAATCAACAGCCTTCTCCTGCTCTCCCTGATGCTTCCAGGCTTTGGGGCTCCTGGAGACTACAGGGGAATGGGGGAGCAGAGACTACTCCAGGAGAAGGAACATCCATGTTCTTGGCCTTGACCCAAAGCAGAAATAGGATGGAGATGACCCTGACTGGGTCTCAGAAAGTTCCAGGGCCACGAGTGTCTGGAGACCTTGGTCACCTCACCCCACATCTTCCTTTTCAGTGAAACGAGGGACTCTAACAAGCTTCTCCTAAAAGCCACTTTCCTCAATAAGCCCATTTGAGTTTCTGAGTTTTCTTACAGAAGCCACCACCTTGTCATGAGGGAGCTGAATTCTAGGGTTTTGCTCTGATAACCTTAAAGCTGAGATGACTGGGCTAAAAAACCCTAACCCTTCCCAGTGCTCCAGACAGAGTAGACTCACCCACCAGGCAAGTGAACAAAATAACCCAGATATACATGTTTCTTCCTTGAAATAGCATTTTTGGGAAGGCTCTGGATTAAGAATTAGGAAGTCAACTAGAAAACTTCTGACCTTATACTTCAGGCAATCCTCTAGCTTAGGGGTCTTCAAAGATGAGTCCTTAGGTCAGGAGTAAAGTACTAGAATAAATATATATATATATATATATATATCTTTATTTTTTATTTTATTTTATTTTATTTTTACATCCTTTTTCATCCTTGCACAATGTATGCATCTTCATCCTGGTTATATGTATCTTTAATGTAAAAAAAAAAAGAAATTGGGTTTTTCTGATATTTGGCATATATTGAGACAGACACCCTCCTTTGGTAAGTCACTCCGTCATCTGTCATGTAGGGAGATGATGTGTCCTGAGGGGAGATGGGAATTCAACAATATGTTCTGTTAACAGTGGTGCTTATGACATTCTATTAATAGTTACCTTGTGCCTAGTTAAAGGATTTACTCATTATATTAACTAGTTTTATCCAAACATCTTCAGAGAATAGAAAGATGCCTTTGAAAAGATACCTGCAAAGAAGACATGACTTGGAAATAATACAAAACAGCGCAAGCACAAGTAATCACTTCTACTCCTCGTGGGCACTCTTAGAATATCAGATAAAAATAATGACAAGCTAATCATGTTTGCAAACACTTTTTGAAATTATTAAGAACATCTCAAATATGGATTTACATACATTATAATGAATTCTAGTCCTAACATATATTATACCTTGAGATATTAGCCGGTGATAGTAATTTAGAAGTAAATATACATATATTAGGGGAATGTGTGCTTTTTTTCTGTTAAGCTTGCATGATCAAGAAATTTGGAAACTGCTAGTTCAGCTTGTCAGTGGCACAAGTTTTGCCAAAAAATAATTATTGTTTTCAAAAAAGTGGTAAGATGAAACTTCACATCTATTAATTTGTGATGTTATAACTCTCTTATACAGTATCATTCTTGGTTACATATGATCTGTAGTATTCAGTAATTTTTTGTTCAAGTTAGTCTTCTCTTCCTAGATGAAACTGTTGTAGTTAGTACCGAGAACTTACAAATAAGGAAAATAAGGTTGCCCTTGAGAGAATTTAACTTAATCGGCTGGTGATGAAAGGAACCCACTGTGTCCTAGGCTTTTGGGGATGGTTATTTGACTACTAATCAGTGGTATTAACACATCTAAGGAAAGAAAGCTTCAGTATAGACTGTAATGAAACTCGAAATAGAGGAAAGCCAGAGAGGTAAATGTTAACTGAAATCATCTAGCACAATCCACGGGGAAAAGATATTGGCAACAGGGGAACTTGAGCATTTCAATTGTTAGTCTTCAGACATTATTTCCTCTGGATTTATTTTTATTTATTTATATATACAAGAACTGGGGTGTAGGCCATAGGTGCGGGGGTGAGGGGATTCACCAGAGACAGAGTGGGGTGTAGACCAAGCAGATCTACTGAAATACACTGCTGAGGGAGGCAGTGGGCGAGACAGGAGGGGCCTGCTGCTCCATATGTGGTTTTCTCCCTGGCCGGGGATTGAACTCAGGCAGTAGAAGTGCTAGCATTGAAATTTAACCCCTAGGCCACCAGGGAGGACCCTCATGAATGAAATATTCCCCTCTTTTAATTACAAGTTCTGGGAATACCATCAGGAGACTGGCTTACTAATTCTGCTTCCCAGGTGCTACAGACAGAAATGGGTGCTTCTAATCAGGTCTTACCATTTTGGTTAATGGAAAATTATATTTCCACTGTTTATGAGGTCTGATAATCAAAGTCTAATAATACTAATTATGTGAGTCTGATCATTAAGTGAAGATCAAAGTGAAAAAGAGGAAATTTATAGATCAGGAGAAAATATAGAAGAATTATTTTAAATTTTGTGGTTGAAATGTTCCTTTTAAGTAAGAAGTTGTAAAGGACATCACTTAATAAAAATTTTCATATAATGAAAGCCACAAAATTAAAAGACATAATAGGCTGAGCCAACTTACTTATAACATATATAATAAATATTCACAATATATGCAGAAAACCTAATGGTGGATAAGGAAAAGACAACATTGTAGAAAAATGGGCAAAGGATAGGAATTAGTAAAGTCACAGAAGGTATGTTCTGTATTAGTATGTCTAATAAATATTTGAACAGTGGTTCAAGATCACTTTTAACTAAGGAGATAGAATTAAAATAGCAATGATAGACAGACATGAGACAGATATAATTTTTAAAAGATCCATGAGAAGGTGTGTAACTGCTATTTAACTGACAAATTGATAGCATCTTTAATACAATTGATGAGTGTGTGGGGAAACAGTCACAAATACAGCCAATGGAATACGCATTGATACAACTTCTTTTGGAGGGTCATTTGGAAGTATCTATGACACTGTGACTCTTGCTATTCTGCTCGAAAGACAATTGAGCTAAGAATAAAATTCATAGGTTGTAATTTCTTTCCCCTCAGAACCTTGAAGTCACTGCTCCATTGTTTTTCTGATGTTGAGTGTTGATTTTTATATTTTTATTCCTTTTATTCTTTTATTCTCTCTTGGTTAGTCTTATTTTGTCATGAGTACTTTTTCTTTTTTCAGGGTGAGATCATATGTCCTTTACCCCTTCAGTCTTTCCTTATTTGAGAATATCTGTCTTTGACTTGTTTGCTTAAATGACAACTTAACCAGATATAATATCCTTGAGCTCAGTTTTATTTCCCTAGAAACTTAGCAGCCATTTAATTCTCCTGTGAAAAAATATGAGGTCAGCCTGATTCTTCCTTCTTTTGTAACCAGATTTTTCTGCTTAGATGAACTGAGGAGCACTTTATTCATCATTAAAGCAGAACTTAAGATATGTTTGGGATTCAGTTGTTCATTATCAGTTTTTCTTCTGTGCTTTTCATGTGTAGATTCAGTTCTCCATATCAGGGAAATTTTCTTGGAGGATTCACCAGAGACAGAGTGGGGGAACAAAACAGGCAGATTGAATGAAACACACTGCTGAGGGGCGCAGCGGGTGAGTCAGGAGAGGTCTGCGGCGCCATGTGAGGTAGCTCCCTGGCCATCCAGGGATTGAACTCATGCTGCAGTGGCTGTGAACAACTTCATAGGTTTCGTCTTAACCTCTTGCGCCACCAGGGAGACCCTGGAAGGAATAAACTTAATGGGAAATTAATGAGTTTACTTTAGAATATGCTGAGTTGGAAGTACCTTGGAGATATTCATTCGAAGAACAGTTAGGTATATGTCAATGTGGAGCTCAAACAATTCTGAACACAAGTATGAATGTAAGGAATATATATATATATATATATATATATATATATGTATTTTTTAAATTTGAACCCATCTTGACTTGCTATGGGATACTTCTTTTTTTTAATTTTATTTTTATATTCCCCAAACAATTGTAACCCCTTTATTTTGACCCCAATCCCTCCCTCCCCCGCTCCCCACCCCTCATAAAGTGTCTCTGGTTCATAGTTGTTTGTTGATTATGATTTTCACTTTCTTATAGATATTCATTTTCCTGGTCCCTTATTTAAGTTTTCTAGATTCCTGCTATGAGTGAGGCCATCCGATATTTTTCTTTTTCTTTCTGGCTTATTTCGCTGAGCATGATCCCTTCCAGCACCATCCATGTTGCTGCAAATTGCATGTGTTTATCTTTTTTGAATGCTGAGTAGTATTCCATGGTGTATATGTACCACATCTTCTTGATGCAGTCATCTACTTTTGGGCATTTGGGTTGATTCCAAAGCTTAGCTATTGTAAACAGTGCTGCTATAAACATAGGGGTGCAGGTGCTCTTTGGAGTTGATGTTTCTGTGTCATTTGGGTAAATACCTAGGAGTGGAATTGCTGGATCATATGGAAGCTCTATGTTTAGTAGGTCCAGAAATCTCCACACAGCTCTCCATAGTGGTTGGACCAGTTTGCACTCCCACCAACAGTGCAGGAGAGTTTGTAAGGAATATATTTTGATAGTCATTAAAGCCATGGGAAGAGTTGAGATTACTTAAGGAAAGGGTAGTGAAAGAAAGAGAAGGGGTCCCAGAACAGAGTCCTGAAACACTCTCATATAGTAGAAGAGGAAGCAGGAACCAGTCTGTCATACAAGTAAGGGAAATCAGGAAAGTATGGTGTCTTAGAAGACAAGGAAAGAGAACTCAAGGAGAGAGTTCAGGATAATTCTAAAAGAGTGAGTGCAATGATGGACCATGAGCTCTAGGCTAGATAAATAGAGACATGAAGCCAGAAAAGGCTAGAAAGTAAAGGGACCAATACTCTGATATTCAAATAAAGGGGAAGAACAATTGCAGTCCATTTAGTTTAATAAGGCAGCTATAAGGGTAGGTGGTTATGGTCAGAAAGTAGACTACTAGGGTTAGTGACTTTTGAAGTAGAGAATGTGAAGAAGTTTCAGGAGATGATGACAAGTTCTAGGGAGGGACTGTGGCATTGTAGAAGGATATTGTAAATTAGGCGGGTCTTTTGTGAGGACTCTGAAGTAAGTTAGGATGATGGCAGGATTTGGGTACAAGAAAAAATAAGGCAAGTCCCAGTGTTTTCTGTGAACCACAAACACACAGGAGGTAGGTAGATTACAATGAGCAACCAGGGAAAGGGGAGCAGAAGTGTTTACAAAAGAAAAGAGAAGCAGTGGGCTCTGAGTAGCATCAGGGAGTATCCTCAGCTCCTAATGCTACACAGATATGACAATAGGAACAGCCTTCACTGGAGGAGGCTTCAGAGAAGGTGACTTAGAGACCCAGCTTTGGGTAAGGCAAAAAGTGGAAGGAACATTCAGGGAAGTGACTGAGGATGGAGAAGAGTGGAATTGTAAAGGGCAAATGGGAAATTTTCCTAGCAAGAGAACAAGAGGATTGGATTGGGCTTAAGGAAGTGTAGAGTATTTTAGGAATAATGAACAGAGGACAAATACGGGGAGGGAGCAGGTATTTATATATGAGGCTTTGAGCTATGAAAATAGGAATGCATCGTTAGTCCCAACTGACTCTGAGAGAACAGTGGACACAAGGGTAGCTTATTAAAAGTCCACTATGGTCTGGAAGGTCCTGCAAGCATTTCTTTTCATACAGAAGTGTGACTAGTCATAATAGAGGTAGCAGAACACAGTTGTGGGAGCAAAGCTTGAAGTTCAAAGATCTTTGAGAGGTTAACAGGGGTCCTAAGAAGACTAGATTCCTAGGGACAGCATCTACTGATGTCCTTTTTAATTGGGGGCTGGAGGTCTTGAAGCCTTGGCTTAGCGTGGGGTAGGTGGAAGAAGGGGCTTAGCAGTGGATCAGGAATAGATTCTAGATCTACAGATGCAGATGTAATTTAGAACTTCCATTGGAACACATTTTTTTAAATTTTCACTTTTCAAGTATAATGCAATGCCTTAACTATTATTTTGAAATATTTTCACTTGTTTTTGCAGGCTCACAATTTAAATAATTTAGGTCATTTCCCTCAAATTTCATTCTTATTTTAGTATATTCTGTTTGCTTATTTTTAAATTTATGTTATTCTTTCTGTTTAAGTTAAATTTTTCAACACACACACACAAATCATGGTTTTGGATTAGAATAGAACTTACAAGTCTTAACAAAATTTAAAATTGTTACAGATAAGGAGGGAAAGTATAAATTTTGGTTTTAAATTCATTCCTTTCCTACTACTACCTTATAGAATCAACAGGAAATACATTAGCAGAACTAGACTAATATCATACATAGAACATTTACTTCATCCCTCAGCTCCTTGCAACTTGTACTGCAAGGAACTTCTGAGATCACTTTTGTATCCAGCACTCTCTTGGTACTTTTTATAGCCAGCTTCCATTATTTTCTCATGGTGGAAGCTCTTTGTTTTTTACCCACATAGAATCACTTCTAAGATACATATTTTTCTCCATTTTGACAGCTCTGAAAATTGGGATGCTTCTTGTAATCCAAACTGTCTTTGATTTGATGAAATATAGTACTTTGTATCACTCCCCCACAGAGCCTAACATAATTCCTGACACACAGTAAACACTGAACAAATGTTTGTTTATTGATTGACTAATATGTAAATTAGTAGAGCCCATATAATTTGAATTATTTTTTAAAATAAACTTTAACTTGAGCTCAAGCAATTTTTCTAAAGCTTATGCTTCATAAGTTTTATTCATTAAATTTTAGATTGTTGCAAATAAAAAGAGTAAAGGAATAAGGAAAGTGGCATTATTTATTGACTTTATATGATTAAAAATGGTTTTAATATTTAAAACAACACTTAACACTCACTTTTGTGTAGAATTTGTCACTAAAAACACCCTTTTAGTATAGGTAGACTATAAGAATAATAAAGTATATGGTATATGTAAGCTGCTCAACTAGTGAATGTCTTGGCTTCTTAGTTAATAGTACGTATTTTCACTGGGCTGTGTTGTTTCATGACAGGCAGATATACTAAAAGCATTCTTAAATGCAACCCATATTTGCCAAGGGCTTCTTAAAACTGATCTCCTTGATGTGAAATTATAACTGCATATGTATTGTTGCATTCATCTCTTTCTAGTCTTCAAAAGAAAGGGAAGGAAAAGATGCAGCAGAGCTGAAGTGTAATTGCTTATTAGGCAGCACTCAATGAGGGAGGCAGTAAAAAGTGAAACTACTCTTATTGCACAGTAAAGAGCACCTTATTTAGCTCCTGGGAAAGATTGAAGGATATTTACTGCTAAGATGCAATTTTCACTCACTTTGAAGGAATCGTCACAAGAGTTTACCCTTTTTCCAACTTAGAACCTTTAAGTCTTTCTCATGAAATGTTTAGATTCTTTTGTCTTGCGTGGCCACTCTGTACCTTCTTCCATCCGCTCCTTAGCTTCTATTCAACTTTTGGAGTAATTTTCACTTCTGCATTCACATCCGGGCTTTCCTTAGTTTATCCCTTTCCTGATTGTTTTTATGGCAATGATATCCTCTCTGACATTCATTTTATCCAAGATTAATTTCCTTTTGCCCCAAATATTTTAATTTTTTTCTCTACATACAACCTTGTTAGGAAGCCAGGTGTGTCCCAGTGTGGAAGTGTCTGTTTTCCATTTCGCTGAAGTTGCTTCCTGGAGTTACTTCTCTCTTGGGAAAAGAAGGGTGGCTTACATTGAACTGCATTACTCCACAATATAGTGGGCACTGATTTTACAAGTTACAATGAAGGATTTTGATTGTGGTGGCTGCCCTCCATTCTGGGGAAGGATCACGTGGATGCCTGATCCCTCCCTTCCTATTCAAAACACACGCAAGTTATCAGGGAAGGGATCACTGGTGACTTCCAGGTATTTTTTTCCTTGACTTTTCCCAATTATTTATTTATATTTAGTAATTTTTACTTTCTAGCTTTTTTTTTACTTTTTCAGTTCTGCTTTTTTTAGCCTTTTGAACAGGTTAATCTGAACTTTAATAATTTTATCTGTAAAATATGGACGAAAATATCTCTCAGGGTTTTTGACGGTTAAGTGGCATTGCTTCTTAAAAAGTGATTAGTTTTGGGCCTCCCCTGGTGGCACAGCGGTTGAGCGCTGGGCTGCGAGGCTGCCCACAGCCTCTGCAGTGCCCGTCGATCCCCGGCCTCCAGCAAGCGTCCCACATGGCGCACAGACCTCTCCTGCTGTGCCCGCTGCTCCCCTCAGCAGTGTGTTTTGTCAGTCTGCCTGTTCTGTTCCCCACTCTGGCTCTGGTGAATTCTCTCACCCTCCCATGCTTCTGACTATACCCAGTGCTTGCATAAATAAATAAATAAATCTTAAAAAAATAAAGTGACTAGTTTCATTTCCTAGTTAGCTTTTCATGTTACTCAGTTCAGTATATCCCTTCACTATTTGCAAATTGAAATCACTCTATTTCTTTGCTATGCTCTTGTCCTAAAGTGTTCTTCCCCTTAATGCACTCACTCTTCCAAATTCACATGATCTTCTAGTAGGCTGGCTGTGAAATTTATTTGGATCCTCTTGAGAGTGTGGGTGCATGCACCATCATACTGGGATAATAGGTATAAACTGGGACTGCCCTAGGCCAATTAGTGTCCTATGCACTAGTCCTCCAGGCCATGCAGGCTGCCCCCTATCTTGGGAATGATCTACATGTTGCCCTTGCATGGCTCCATTGCTTTGGTGACCTCATTCAGTATAAATTTTCTCTTACGTCACCATCACTATCAATAGATATCAGAACTGCATAGATTTACTTTCTAAACCACCCTTCTTTATCAACTTCTCCATTTCTGTTAAAAGCTAAACCACTCTTCAGAGTTATCTTTAATTTTTCATATTCCTTCAGATCTCATATCCAGCCATTTGGAAGTTTGTCAATTCAATGCTACAAGCATTTATTGCACATTTACTTTGTTCCAGACACCAAGTGGAATGCTGCAGATAAAAAGATAAATAAAATACAGTCCTGATATACAAGAAACATATATATACATATATGTATATTTCCAATTATGTTTACTTAGGTAAAGTTGGGTTATATTGTTGTATCTGCTTTAAGCATTCTAGGCTCAAATCTCTACATATACATGTTTTTAGTTAAATATTAAGTAGGCACAGATTGTTAAGGAGAAGGATAGAAAGCAAGGTCTTGAGGTGACAGCAAGTATGATATACTGAAGCGCTGAGAGGAGATCAACATGAGGAGAGCAGAGAAGTGGGGAAAGGACAAGGGAAATGTAGGCAGAGATCAGACCTTTATCAAAGGGCAATCATAACATAAGCATTGCACATGATGTAAACAAATTTGTCCTTTTTATTATTTATTTTTTTTAAGATTTATTTATTTATTTATACAAGCACTGGGTACAGTCAGAAGCGCGGGAGGGTGAGAGAATTCACCAGAGCCAGAGCGGGGAGCAGAGCAGGCAGAAGGACTGAAGTACACTGCTGAGGGGAGCAGCGGGCGGCAGGAGAGGTCTGCGCGCCATGCGGGACCCTCCTCCAGTGGCCGGTGAGCAGCCGGGGATCGAACCAGCGCTGCAGAGGCTACAGGGCTGCAGAGGCTGCAGAGGCTGCAGAGGCTGCAGGCAGCTTCGCAACCCAGTGCTCAACTGCTGCGCCACCGGGGAGGCCCCAAATTTGTCCTTTTAAAAAGGAGGTAATTGTAGGGCCTCCCCGGTGGTGCAGAGGGTTGAGCGCAGGCAGCGCTGTGAAGCTGTCTGCAGCCTCTAAAGCACCGGGCTGGCTAGGGAGATACCCACATGGTATCTCTTCTGTCTCACCCACTGCTCCCCTCAGCAGTGTATTTCAGTCCATCTGCCTGTTCTGCTCCCCGCTCTGTCTCTGGTGAATCCTCTCACCCTCCCACACGTCTGGCCTGTACCCCAGTTCTTCTATAAAAATAAATAAATCTTTAAAAATAATTAAAGGAGGCAATTGCAGTAGCTTAAACAAGAGATGATCTGATTTTAAAAAATGAAGGAAAGCATGGTTTTTAGAAATACCTAGGTGGTATAATGACAAATTTAGTGATTAATTTGTTATGAGTGACAAAGAAAGAATAGTCATGGATGACCCTGAAGTAACTGGTACTGTTATTTACTGAGCTAACACAGTACAACACAGAGGAAGACCAGGTTTGTGGTGAAGATGTTAAGTCCAGGCTTAACCATGTGGAGTTTGAGGTACCCTTAAATATTCAGGTAGAGAACTTATGTAGGTGATTGTATTTATTTATCGGTCTGGAGCTATGAATTTGAAGATTTCTAGATAAAGCAATGGTGACAAAGTCTTGGGAGCAAATTCATTTACCTTGGGAAAAAGTCACACTGTTCTAATATGCACATTAGAACAGAATGTGAAAAAATCTTTAATGGTGGAATTAAGGAAGAGCTGTCAATAGTGATTAAGAAGGAACAACTAGAGAAGAAAAAAGAAATTCAGAAATGTATGATGACACAGCTGTCAAAGGAGGAAAATATTTCAAAGAGGGAATGGTCAAGTAAAATGAGAAAACTGATGATCTTACTAAGAGAAGTTTTTGAGGAATGTGAGCACAAACTCCAGATTGACAAACTTAATGGGTAAGTGGGAAATGAGAAAATGGAGGCAGGTATTGTAGGCAATATTCTCCACAAGTTTGACTGGGAAGGAGAGTGGAGACTGTGTGTGAGAGGTGGAGAAGAATATGAATGATGAACTGAGAAAGATTTAATGAGAGATATTTGAGTATGTTTAAATGCTAGCCAGAAAGGAACTATTAAAGAGGAAGAGTTTGGAAAAAGGAAAGAGATGATGCTTGTGCAAAGACCCTCCAAAGCACAGGCAGAGGGTCCAGCCTTTGCTTGGAGGAAGACCTCTTCTTCCCTCTATGCAATGGGAGAGAACAAGGAAAAAGAGGTGTAGGTGTGTGCAGGAGGTGAGAAGTTAAAGTAGTTTCCACTTGATGGCTTTCATTTTTCAAAATAGGTGCTCAATAAATATTTATGAAATAAATGAATGAATAAATGCAAGTAAGAAAAATCTGAAACCTGAGCAATTACTTATTTTCCTTCATAACAATTCTATTGTCCAGAAAAGAATGTAGATTTTAGTGGAGGTGAGGGGGATTCAGAATACTTTAAGAAAGAGTACCTTTAGTACTTTTGGGAAGGTGGATTTCAAAATCAAGCATTAAGTATGCTAAAGATTTGTCCTAAATGAAAATCAGCAAGGAAAATGCTGCTTTTTTGGGTTGAGTGAAGCAAAAGGGCTGTTTGTCTGTTTTGTTCTATGCTTTTTAAATAATAAATCCAATCATTTTTAAACCCTAGAATTTTCAGACCACAAACTTAGACTTTGAGAGAAGTACATGAAACTATTAACTATTAATTTGTTATTTGCCAAGAACTGTGGTGAGTACCTTTCACTTAATCTTCAGATCAATTTTATGAGATAGGTGTCATTAACACAGTCCATTTTAGGGTTGTGAACATGGAGCTTCAGAGAGGGTGAATGTGACAAGATCACTCAACCAGTAATGGTAGAAAAGGGCTTAACCCCAGATTTGCCTTCAGTCATTCTTAACCGTGGTGCTATATTTCCATCTCAAATTTTAATCTCTCTGATCACTGCAAGTGGTGCAACCAAGAGTAAATTGTTCCCTGACATGCCATGTGCATTTTTTTTTTTATAGTTTCCATTCTTCAGTAGTCAAACCTAATCTTCTTTAATGCCCTACTTAAATCCTACCTTCTCCTAAAACCCTTTGTACCCTAAAACCCTCGAACCCTTATTCTCTCTCTGGTCTTTGAAATCTTATGAAAGCTTGCCTGTGTTACTCATTTGATAAATTTTATCTACATTATAATTGAGTTGCATATTATTTAACTTTTCTCTCGATTGTGACTTAACACCATAAATCTATATGCTTCTTAGAGGATAGGAAGTGCATCTAATGTCATTTTTTTCTTAATATCTTTTAAAACTTCTTGTAGTATGCACTAAGTATTTGTTGCTAGGTTATTGGGTCCATCTTATCATCATTATAGGTTGAATGTATAAGAACTACCTGCAGCTACTTTAGAAAGTTTCTTATTTATGCCAATGTGAGAAATGGAGGATTTATTATTTCTCTTGTGAATTTATTTTTTCTTTTTCAGTTATAAAACAGGGAATCTCAATGTATCTGTTGTTTTGGGGGTGGGGGGGAAATTCCTTGAAAGGAAGTGTGGAAAGGAGACTTTTTATTTTGTGAAGGTTTTTTGAAGCTTACAAGTTCTCACAAAAAAAAGCCCAAATTGGTTGAACTTAAAGTTCCCCCTCCTTCTTTCTCCTCCTTCAGAGTCCTTTTCTAAACCTACTAAACCTACTTCCCTTAAAATGACTTTTATTGATTTTCACTCAATGAGAGTTATTCTTCAGAATGAGGATGGAGGGGTCAGAGAGAGAAATTTACCCTGTGTTACCTGTGGAATAGGTGTACCTCTGTATCTAGTCTTGCTTTATTTGTTCTGTTTCCTGTATCCAGAAACCTGCACCCTGGGGATCATTAGGTCCTCTGTGTCTTGGTCGGAGTTTGAGTACAGTATACTAATAGATCAATTTATGTGTTCATTCATTCAGCAAACATTTATTGAGCAGGCATGTCCTAGGCATTGGAGATACTAAGATGAATAAGATGTAGTCACTGCCCTCAATGACCTCCAGATGTACTGGAAGGCACCAGCTTGGTGGGGGGTGGGGTCAGGGAAGGCTTTCTAAATGAGGTAACTGAGTATCCTCTGTTAGGGAATCCTAGGAGAATAAAGAGATCAGTCTTAAAAAATAAATATAAACATCTAATCAAATTAGCCAGTGAGAAAGACATTTATTTAGACAGGCTTTACCAATGTATGTCTTATGTTTCTTTTGCAATATTCCCCCTAATTTCTTTGCCTCCAGTCTTAACCCTCTCCAGTCTCCATTTAAAATTGCCTTCAAAGTTATTTTTTTCCATGGTTATCTGATCCTGCCATCCATGTCTTTAGATTTTTTTAAGGCTACTCATTCATTCATTCTTTTATTGTGATGTTTTAGATGAGTATTAAGTGTTGGGATGCAGTGGCAAGCAAATGGCCCCTCCCTTCAAAAACTTTGTCTAGACGAAGAAGCAGAAAAATAAGCAGTTGCAGTATAGTCTAATACTGGCTTTGAAAGGACAAGCATGTGATTCTGTGGGAATATACAGAGGGGATCCTCGCCCATCTTGGGAAGTCAGGTATTGCTTCTTGAATCTGTATTGCCTAAGTACCATGCAAAACAACTGCTTTAAGCAGATCATAGTCTAGTAGAGGAGCCTGAAAACATTATCAGTAATTCCAGCACAATGTGCTGATGATAGATAAATGCATAGGGTGCTGTGATAACAGGCGTTGAGGAAAATGAAGGACTGGTGGGCAGTTCATCTCCCCGAAAGAGAACCTGCCTAAGCAGAGGCTTGAAGTATGAAAAGGAGTTAGCTAGGCATTTGAATTCCCAGTTCCTTAATTTGCCAAACAGGACTCTTAATGATCCATCGCTCTATTGTTTCAGTACAACTGTATCTCTCCCACATCTTTGTTTTTTAAATTAGGAATAAGAACCCTTGGATTATTTCATGTTTCAAGTGGGGTATGAGAAGGTACTGGAGAAATATGGTGTCTTTCTGGAGCAGAGGATAAATAATTTAAAGCATTGTTTTATATTGAAGCATAATATATTTGTGGAGTCGAAGGTAAAATTTCCATCGATTTTTCAAGATAAAATAGGACACAAAAACTCCCAGCAAGTGGCAGGTTATTACAGTCTTACCCTTAGATACCACCATCCACTAAAGGTTTCAGATACTACCTGAATGTGCCAAGAACTTTCATGGCTCTGTGCCTTAGTCTACATTAGGGTACTCTTCTCTTAGTCTACATTAGGGTACTCTTCTGGGGTACTCTTCTCACTTTTCTCCCTAGGTAAACTCTCCTTAACCTTCAAAGCCCAAACTTAAGTGTCACCCCCCACAATAGCCATCCGTTTATCAGATAGGCTTTGAACACACACTTGTGTCTACTGCCTTTCCCAACTGCTACAGCAACGTTAGCCTCTCCCTCTTTGGTGTTCCTACCGTCCTTTATAGCACCGCTCACATTCTACCACACTCTTTCCTTATCTGCCTCTGCTCCTGGACTGCAAGCTTCTCTAGGGCAGGGACTGTTTTGTTTTGTTTTATCTTTGTGGCTTTAGAGACTGCCACTTGGTAGACACTCAATAAATGTTTGTTGAATGTTGAATTTATGAACTGTTCCTTACTCTGTATCACCTCTGCTCTTACATAAAGTAATATCTCCTCTACTTCTCATCTTCAGAGAATGATGTGTTCCACAAAAGTTTATTTTCCAGACAATGGAAATTTACTTCCTAAAGTATCAAAACCTGCTTTAGGTGGGAATTTATTTTTCTTTTTTTTTTTAATATTTTTTATATATTTGTTTATTTATATTTATACAAGCACCACAGGGTACAGTCAGAAGCGTGGGAGGGTGAGAGAATTCACCAGAGCCAGAGCGGGGAGCAGAGCAGGCAGAAGGACCAAAGTACACTGCTGAGGGGAGCAGCGGGCGGCAGGAGAGGTCTGCGCACCATGCGGGACCCTCCTCCGGTAGCCAGGGAGTAGCCGGGGAGCAGCTGGGGAGCAGCCGGGGAGCAGCCGGGGATAGAACCGGCGCTGCAGAAGCTGCGGGCAGCTTCGCATCCCAGCGCTCAACCGCTGCGCCACCGGGGAGGCCTGGGAATTTATTTTTCTAAATTTTTATGTACTTACTGGCTCTCATACATAAAATATACTACGCACAAGGTATTTCTGGATGACTTATCCCTGGATACATCAGAATATGCTGGTTTGGAAGCCTTGACATCCCCAGGGGCCACTGATGGGACCCCGTTTTTAGTGTCTACATGGAACAACTCCATTCTCTTCTTGGTTTTAAGTTCTTGTGCTGGTTTCTTTTAACCACCACTTCTTGCTGTCAGTGTGTTTGCTCTGACAACACTGTCCTTTGCTCCTTTTATATGCTTTTTAAATGGACAATTCAAATTACAGAACTAATAGATGTTCGTTGAAAAACAAGCATACAGAAGCATATGAAATAAAAAAGTGAAGTCCTCTCTTCCTTCCTGTCTCCTCCTCTCAACACTTCCACTCTCTGGGCATAACTGTTGTTAGTGATAATAGGTAGCCCTGCAGGCCTTTTTCTGTCCATGTGTGTATACTTGTGTGTATACAAATAACAATTCATATGATGCATGCTGTTTTATGTCTTGCATGTCTTCCAGAACTGGACAATATATAATAGGCATCTTTGCATGTCAGTACATCTGAGTCTATCTCATTCTTTTTAATGGCTGCCCCCTTTTAATTTGACAGTCTTAATCAGCTGTGAATGGGAAAGCCAAATAATCAAGCTTATTAGAGTTGTACCTAAGAAAGAGTAAATCGGCTCTGAGTGAAGGATTGAGAAATTCTCCTAGGAGTAAAATGTGTTAACTTTAGCGCATGGACTTTGTAATGTTTATTTTGGCTATTCTGGGACCCTTTTTGCTTATTTCCTGGCTCATTGTGTTTTGGATAGCTGAGGATGCTGGGCAAGTGACTTGTGAATTAGTGAGGTATTACATAATCAATTTTGCATTATATAATTTTGCTATGATTTGGGGGATTTAATTTTTTCATTTAACTGGTCTTTTTCAGCTCTAATTATTTCTTCTAACATCTAAGCACTTGCATCAAAGTGAGGACCATTGTATGTGGTAGTAGTCAAAAATGTTTGACTTGACATGATTGACATGGGATTGCTTATCTATAGCCTCTACCTGTGAGATTGTACTGAATTTATGGGAACTCTATACATTGATAAGGAAGCCCTTTACTACTAATGAGCATTAAAGTACTAACAGTATCTTGCCCTATAAGTAATAACATCCTGTAAAGGGTTTCTAAAGGGTCTTCCTTTTGCTCTCGTTCACCATAGTAAGTGGCTAAGTCGTGTGAATTCCACCTTTTAGTGCTTATTGTAATATGTCCCCTCTTCCTCATTCCCACTGCCCAGTACCCTGTCTAGGCCCTATTATGCACCAACTAAAATTACCTGTAGTAAGCTTCCTAATTGTTCTCTCTGCCTTCCATCCAACCTCTAACCTGCTCGCCCAACAACTAGCTCTCTTTTTAAAACAGAAAGCCTACCTTATTGCACCTCTACAACCCCCTTCCTGAGAGGAAAGCCCCCCAGGAGTTTGTCATCTACTATAGGATAATATCCCACTTTCCTTAGTTTGGTATACAAAATCTTTTGTGACTTTCTCCATTCCCAACTATTTCTTGCTACTCATTGCTTCTTACTTCCATTTCTAGGGAAATCAAATGACTTTGTAGTTCCTTCAATGTACCACACAAGAGAGTTGTCAATACATGCTTGTTAAATGAATGAATGAAATACCCTAGGTAGTTAGGGTGGCCATTCAACCTGTTTGGCTCAGGATGGTCCCAGTTCATACCTGCCATCCCAATGTAATTACTAAAGGTGTCTCCTTCTATTATCTAACTTATCTCAGACCAATGAACTATATGGTAACCCTAATTATACCAGTCGTCAAATTGATTTCTAACTCTTTCTTTGTCTCCCTTACTAGATCATAAGCTCCTAGGGGGCAGAAATTTTGTTTGTTCATTTTACTTTTATATTCTCATTTATTCACTCAACTGAGAGACTAACACTGTTCGATGCTATGGGTATAGTGTTGAGTAAAACAAACACAGTTCTTGCCCTCATGAAACTTACAACCTAGCAGGAAAGAATAATCTAGTGCCTGATACAATAAATATGTTATTGTGTGAATGAATAAACTAAACATGGATAAAAACTTAGAGGTTTCCAAACAAACAACCTTCATCCCATGAATTACAGAGACAGAAACAGCCATTAACACAGGACTCTGGATAAAATTAACTATTTACTTAAAGAGTTGCTAAGTTAAAATTTTAAATGTTAACAACACATGCACACCTAAACACATATGACATTTATATGCTACCTTTATGTTGAACATTTTCAAAGGGGACCATGAAATAATAACAAGAATGAGACACTGAGACTCAGTGTTTTTTAGATAGACAATTTGTAATCCCACCTGGTTCTTTGCAGGGTAAACTATAAGTATGTACCCCTGCCCTCTTTTGGTTTTTTTTTTTTTTTTTCCCAGATGAGAAATCTGAGATTTAAAAAACTGAGACACAAACAAAGGAACAATTTTTAAAAACCAGGATTAGGTTTTGGTTGGGCTTTGCTTTCAGAGCCCTGACTACCTGCTATTTTAGACTTGTTAACCATCTTCCCATTGGCAAATTACAAAACCCTTCTAACCTCAGTTACTTCTTCTACATATATATTAGTGATATTATCTCCAGAATTAATGTAAGGATTAAATGAGATTATGTAAAAAGCATTAGATCCCTATGACCCTGTTCCTAGGAGGCACTTGGGGACTGTTTCTTCTCCATCCATTTCCCCTACTTCTTTTTCTGTCTTTGGTGAATTAAAGGATCACATAAATTTATTTGAAACAAAAATTATTTGAAACAAACTGTAACAATAAACACGGACAACAATTTTTCTTCTCAAATCCGGGTGCTAAAGTAGGCCCTCTCTAAAACTATAGCTTTATTTATATTTATTTCTTATGTTATTGTTAAGCAACGACCCAGCGAAGCATTCCAGGAGGAAAGCCGTAGGTAAAGGTTTTTCTGGGGGGAAAAGGGCAGAGTTTCTGGAGGAGCCAGAATCTGGGGGTCCTTTATTAGCAGTGGGAGTCAATCTTAAAGATGTACCCACTTATTCTTGGTCACTTTTGGCTCTGGAGAGCAAGAGCAGCACCAAGCCATTGGTTGCGCGCTTTCAGGGTGGGGAGCGTGAGCAAAAGCCAGCGCTCTCTCCAGTTTGCACGGGGTCTGGCACCCCGAGACTTGGGCGCTCCTCGGCGAGGGCCGGCAGGTCTGTTCTCCTGGAGGGCCCGGGTCTGGACTCCATTTCCCAGCGTCCCTTAGTGCCCTAATGTATTCAGTGCTCAGAGTGCCTGTGTGTGTGTGCGTGTGAGAGAATGTGTGCGTGTGTATGTGTGTGCGTGCGCGCGTGTGTCTCCGAGTCCCGGGGAGAGTGGAGGCTCATTCACTGATTAGAGCCAGCGCTGAGAGGCAGCACTGCTCCTTCTCTCACGCGCCCCGCGCCTCGCTCTGTACATGCAATCCCAGGCAGCTCGCGAGCACACGCCCGGGGCCAGCCGCCTGCCGCCGCTGCTGCCGCTGCCGCCGCCAACGCCGCCGCCGCCGCCGGCCCCGCGCGCCCGGCGCTGCCCATGCCCCGCGCCCGGCGCCCGCTCCCCCGCGGCTGCTGAGAAGTGCGGCCGCGCGCCCCAGGAATTTCCACGGCAAGTACGGAGACCCGAGAGGGGTGTGGATGTGTGTGCGCACACGGGCGGGGTGGGTGCCGGGGCGGCCCGGTCGCTCGGGAGCCCGGACAACTTTGCAGGTCGGTTTCCTCGGGATTCGGGCGCCCCCCGCACCCCCCGGGAGGGGCGGGGGCCGGGACCTGGCCTGGCGCGTCTCGGGTCGTCCCGCGGCGGCCCCGGCCCCGGGGCTCCGCGCGCTGCGTGCGCTGCCTCTCTCAAACTTTCCGTCCCGAGTTTTCCCTCGTGTGCTTCATTTGGGGGGTGCGAGGGGAGGGACCAGGCTCGGGAGTTGGACGAGTGGGGAGAGTGAGGGGACGGTCGGGAGGGGAGCAGGGCTTCTCTCCCCCGCCTGGTAGGAAGCCCCGAACCCACTTCGCTTGGGTCGGGCGCGAGGACGCCCTCTCGCCGGGCTCCCCGCGTCTCGCGCGGAGATTTCCGGCGGGCCGGGCCGGGGGTACCCAGCGGGGAGCCGGCGGCGGGGGGCGGGATGGGGCGCCCGCTGTCCGGAAGGGAAAGAACCCCGGCCGCCCCCGCGCTACGTGCGGCCCGCGGGGTGGGGTGCCCGGAGAGCGGCTGGGAGCCGCGGGGCCCCGGCGCGCGGCGCGCCTCTCCGAGGCCGGGCGGGGTGGGGGCGTGGAGAGGTGGGGGCGCGCGGCGGGAGGCAGGTGCGGGCGCGGAGGTGCGCGGCTCGGGAGTCGCCCGGCGGGCTCCCGGCCCCGCTCGGCCGGGCCGGCCGGGCCTCGGCGCAGCCTGCCCGTGGGGGGTCTCCGGGGATTTTCGGGGTGGGGACGCTCTCGGCGCGGCTCCACCGCGCGGGCCGGGAAGACCTCCGTGCCGACAGCGGAGCGTTGCCCTTTCCGTAGTTTTATTTTTATTTTAGAGCTGCCTGGAACTGAGTAACAATTTCTCTTCCCTCCGACTTGAGAACAAAACTTTTCCGCGAGCACGCCGGCCGCTGCAGTGGTGCGGCCACACCGCCGCGCTCGCCCGCCGGGCCGCGCGACCCTCTCCGCCCGGAGCCCGGCCCCGCCACCGCGCGCCGGGGCCTCCCGCCGCCCCCCTCCCCGGCCCCAGGCTTTTCAGGGCTCGGCCTGGGCGTTTCGCTTTGTGCTTTGTAAGGGAAAGCCTTTTCTTCCAGGGCACAACAAACTTGGGCGGAGAGCTTCCGTGTGGCCCCCCGGGCGAGGCCGCCCACGGTGGTGAGGCCATTCGAGGGGATGCCCGGCCGGCCCTCCGCTCCAGGAGCCCCTCCGAGAGCTCGCGGCCCAGGTGGACCCCGGCGGGGTCAGGGCGACCTGAAGCCCCGAAGTAGCGGGGGCTCGGGCTGCTGGGAGGCAGAGCACGAGCTCCTGCTCCCGGCTAAGAACGCGCCGCTTCCTCGGGCCCCGGCCGCGGCTCCAGCGCAGGGCCCGGGCGCCGGCCCAGAGCGGCGCGCGCGGCACCGGTGGGTGCGTGGGGCGGGTGCGCTCGGCGCGGGGCTCGGCACCGCCGGGCCGGGCCGGGCCCGGCCGTCAGGGGTCTCTGCCCCGGGAGAAACCTAGAAGGAAAACTCGGGCGCTCTCTGCCCACGATGCCCACCAGCCCCGTCTCGCCTCTCAGCCCCGCTCCGGACTCCGCTAGAGGGGTTAAGGGAAAGAAAGGGAAAATAAGGGGGGCGGAGGGGGGAAGGGCGGGCGGCGAGGAAGGGGCGAGTCAGCTTGGAGGGAGCAGAGTCGGCCGGAGTCCCGGCCTCATCCTCCGCCCGCCTCGGGGGTTCTGCCCCCAGATGGAAAATGAGCGGAGGGGGGTAAAGGCAGGAGGAGCGTCGAGGCAAAAAAAAACAAAACCCACGCGGGCGCCTCCGTTCCATCCCTTCTGGCCCGCGGAAGCCCGGCAGAAGTGGCGAGAGTGCGCCCGCGGCGACCCCGGGCAGGGTGGCGACGGCGGAGGACAGGGCGCGCCGCGCGGCTGGCGACCGACGGGGCCCGGGCCGCGGGCCGCACACCTGTTCCCCAGCGGCCGGGGTGCGCGGCCCGGCGGGCGCGCGGAGCCCTCCCTCCCGCCCCGCGGGCACCCCGAGGACCCCGCACCGGCCGGTGTTCGCGGCAGAGCCGGAGTCCGGGAACCCGGAGACTGCCCGCCCGAGCGGTGGCGCGCGGCGAAGGGACCCGGTGACCCTCGGGGCGGGGCGCTCGGGGCACGAGGTCCTGGGACTTTGATCGAAGGCACCTCCCTGAGAGCCTCTGCCCCGCGGGCCCTGCCCGGCGCGGCTGGGGCCCCTGGCACTCGTCGGTTCTCCCCTGGCCGGCGCCCTCGTCCCCCAAAGTTGCAAGCAAATTGTTTCTTGCGGAGGTAGTTGGGACCTGAACTGTTCTTTGTGTACCGGCAGCCGAGAGCCGGAGGGAGCGGTCAGGCCAAGGGACGGTGGGCTCGGCTCCGCGTGGGTCCCAAGTTTGTGTTGGCCTCGCCTGCTCCTCGTCTCGCTCCGTTTTCCCTTAAAGAGTCGCTTTTTCTCGGGGAAGACTGACCGGCTGGAGCCCGCACCCGCGCGGGGCCGGCCGCCCCGCCAGCCCCAGCCCTGCCCTCCCGGCCTGGCCGGGCTGTCCGGGGCGCGCGCTCGTTGGCCAAGCTGGGCCCGGGTCCCGACCCAGATCTGGGGCCGGTGCCCGGCCACGTCTGAACCGCAGGCGCTGGCCACAGCCCCGGGGCCGCGGTAGCCTTTTGCTTCCTGAGCCCTCGCATATGGCGGTGAATTTTCTGTTGGAGCGGTGTTTCCAAGCACCCCCTGGGCGTTTGGTGTGAGGGAATTCTCTTCAAGCGAAGAAGTCTGTGAACTTAAAAAAATTCTTTCCTGAGTTCTTCACCACCCCCCACTACCCAGGCCCCTTTCCCCATTGTTCTCTGCTTTTTAAGTTGCCTGTTAATTTTTTTAAAAGTTTATTTATGTAAAGGGAAAATATCGTTTAATTTGTTTTATTTTAATTCCTGGCTTTTGGAAACGGTTCAGAGACTACAAAAATGTCACCTGTTGTAATAAGCAGAGGGGTGTTGTGTGTGCGTTTTAATTGCCAACAGGGTCGTAGTTTGGTGGGCGTTCAGAGCTCTGGCTCCGGGCAAGAGGCTTTGCAGCTTTCTTTGTGGCAGTCATTTGCAAGTGGGTTTGGCTCCCAGCAGCAGCAGCAGCAGCAGCGCCGCTTCCTTCTATGCCGATCCCGGCGCGGGCCAGGAAGCCCAGACCCTGGGCAGGACTGGCCAGAGGCTGGGTGGGAAACTGCCCACTCTCGAAGACTTTCTCTTCGGCTTTCGGTTTTTCAATGCGAAAGTGGCCAGTTCGCGCCAGAGAGCGCGGAGCGCTGCGCATCAGCCCTGCCTCAGACGTTTTCACGTTCCAAACGCCAGCTTCTTCGTTTCATTTGTCTTGGTGCTGGCATGTTTAACCACGCAATTAGTAATCTCACTAATTATTCAGCTAGCCGGCGTTTTGTAATCACGCTAAACCAGGGTCGGCTGTGTGATTTAACAAACAAACTCCCACACACAGAGAACCGAACCAAGCCCATCACGTGAAGGATTTGGAAATTTTAAAACTCAATATTTGTTGGTCCCTCTGTCCAGCCTCACTGCCTGCCAGACAATTTATTTAGCTTCGTGAATTGATCCCTCCTCCTTGTTTAGTTAATTCAACAAAGACTTTTTGCAATCTGTTTGGAGTTTGTCTGATGCCGTGGAAAAGTAGCTGATGATTTATTTGGTTGCTTTTCGATTTCTGTCTTCAGCCCTTCTTTCTCCTCCTTTCAGTGGGGATGTCAGCTGTTATTACTTCCTATTGATCCCTTTGCAAAGTGAGAAGTGAACTAAAATTAATGTCAATTCCACTGCTCGGATCAATAGCTGGAGTTATTTTAATCTGGATTTGCACGAAGTGCTAAATTAAAAAAAATCAGCATAGAGGCAGAAAAGTAACAGTTACTTACTTTCCCTTTGCCCGGTTCTTTACAGTCATCCAAATGCTCCATCAAGCTGATTATCTTACAATCCATATTTTTTTAATTAAGAGGGTCAGTTAGTTTTCTTATTTTGGGTTCTGTGTTTAAACCCATGACATTTTGACATTGGGAGTGTATTAACTATAGATTTTCATAATGACTGTGGTCTGCTGAAGCCTCCTGTATACAAGTTGTTAATGTGAGGAGGGGTAAGAAAGAAAAGGGGGAAAAAAAAACACGTCCCCTTCCCCCACAGAGACCAACGCCCACACAGTGGAGTAAAAGAGATGTGGCCTAGAAAAATATTGTTGATTTATTTTCATTATAATGAAGTTTCAAATGAATAACCAGGTTTGAGTGATTCACCGTGTTCTGCTGTAGTGTCCGGTGCTGTCGCCAGATTACTAATTTATGAAACTCATTTAACATAATGAGGTGATCTAGGAAGTAAAAATAGAAATGGAATCCTCTGAGTGAGGGCTATTGGTGGGGGGCGGGGGTGGTCATTCCTCTTCTCACCCCCAAGAGTATTATATCTTGCCCTTTTCTCCAGCCTGCCTCATGTGGCATTCTGGTTGATAAGCAAGGAGTGTGTTCTTTCTGCAGTGAAGAGCTGCCCAGAACCCTTGGAACAGCCCTGGACCCACTTTCAGAGCATCCATGTTGTGTGACCATTAATCTGACTTGAAAACAGCCAAGAACAGGATTCCCAGACTTGTCAAACTAACTGGCTGTCCTTGGCAGATCATTCCCTGCACTGCTGTAACTTGACAGGAAAGTTATTTAAAATTTGGAAGAGAGAAAAATCCGTTAATGTGAGATACATAATCTGGTAATTTAGCAATGATGTCTATAAGGAAAGATGCCAAATGAGGAAGCAGTCTGATGGTGTGCACTCATCTTCCCAATTAATAACAGTCATTGACACGTCTGCTACAGGATAGGAGAAGGAAATACTCTCTTTGCACTGCATTAAGCCAGGAGGATTCATCTACAATTTCACTGAGGTTTCTCATTTTGAGAGTATGCCTACCATACTCCATTAGCTAGGTGGGGCTTTTAAGGGAGGGGGCGTTTGAGACATGACTCAATTTAAAACTTATAATTTGTAGCAGATGGTGATTTCGGGTTATACTTTGAGTTTCATTAAGTTCCTATTTAGTGTATATTTGTGAAGCCCGTAAGTCTTAGTATTTATCTTATGTTATCCTGACTTTTAATAGATAGCCCTTCCCTCCCACCTTACACCCCTCAAAATATATTTTGAAACAGAAGCAGTGGCCATGAAAATGTACAACCGAAAAGTAAAAGGGAAATTGAAAAAAGTCTCTCCAAGCTCCAATTTGTTCCAGGGGCCTTTTTCAGACATCAGCTCTGACTGGGCCAATAAGCAGAGCAAAATAAGTCAGAAATTTTGTTAACATTTCGCTTTAAATGTTAATGGCGAATCCAAAGCAGTTTACAAATCTACTTAAGAGTGAGTGCATTAGTAACTAAAATCACCGATCTGTTCTTTGCTGCCCCTGGAAGACAGACGTTTCTAGAGAACATATGCCAAAGGCACCCATTATGTTTTTAAATATTGTCAGAGACGCCAGGCATTTTATTGATGAAGGTTTTGTTCCATCTCAGAAAAGAGAAAGCCTGTGTGGAGAGGAATGTGTCAGGAAAAAATGCTGCTGTTGTTTCTTCACACAGTACTTCTTTCTGGAAGCAGTCTCAGATGATACATGAAGATGTGTGTTTAGGTATATTTGTGTGTAATTTACCCACATGTATGATTTGTGTAACTTACCCATATGTATGATTTGTACCAACTAACATACAGATGGTCATGGTCTAGGCATGCTTGAATTTTTCAGCATCAGGGCGTTGTTAGTGGGAGATAAAGAGAGGAGTCCGGGTTGTGTGGGGGGGGGGGGGCGCAGAATCAAAGAGGTGGGCCTGGTCTCTGAACATCAGGCCTGCCATGAGTGGTGTATGCAGGTGGAAGCCCTTTAAAATATAGGCCCCACCTAATCTGCTGGTGAGTTGGCCTTCCAAAGCTCATTTGCTCAGGGAATATTGTATTTGGAGGTTTTATGATTTTTTTTCCTTTGCTGGGCTCAGGCGCATTTCACCCGGAACGTGTAGGGACCAAAGTCAGCTACGCGTACATCACAGTAAGTTGTCTATTGATTTTCCTGAATGAAAACGGTCTGATGCTGCTGCCCACTGGCTCCTAAAGCCTGTGGTGTCTCCTGCCCGAGCATCTGTAAGCCAGAAGGATGGTGTTTCGATCACTTGGGGTTTCCCTTTTCCTCCCCCCTGACTGTCCTCCCCCCTCTCTTTTTTCTCCTTGCTGTTTCCACAGGTCTTAGAAAGGGATGATTCCCCAGTAATATTCCCTGCCCTGATCCAAGGTGCCACTCGGCCTCCCTCCCGGGCGAGACTGTTTCTTGTGTGACGCCGGCCATAGACAGAGACTCCGATGGACTTACACCGGGCAGCGTTCAAGATGGAGAACTCATCCTACCTCCCCAATCCACTGGCATCCCCAGCCCTGATGGTCCTGGCGTCCACGGCTGAGGCCAGCCGTGATGCTTCCATCCCTTGTCAGCAGCCTCGACCCTTCGGTGTACCTGTCTCAGTAGACAAGGACGTGCATATCCCATTCACCAATGGCTCCTACACCTTTGCCTCTATGTACCATCGGCAAGGTGGGGTGCCAGGCACTTTTGCCAATCGTGAATTCCCCCCTTCTTTACTACACCTCCACCCTCAGTTTGCCCCCCCAAATCTAGATTGCACCCCAATCAGTATGCTGAATCATAGTGGTGTGGGGGCTTTCCGTCCATTTGCTTCCACTGAGGACCGGGAGAGCTACCAGTCAGCCTTTACACCAGCCAAGAGACTTAAGAACTGCCATGACACAGAGTCTCCCCACTTGCGCTTCTCAGATGCAGATGGCAAGGAATATGACTTTGGGACACAGCTGCCATCTAGCTCCCCCGGTTCACTTAAGGTTGACGACACTGGGAAGAAGATTTTTGCTGTCTCTGGTCTCATTTCGGATCGGGAAGCATCATCTAGCCCAGAGGATCGGAATGACAGATGTAAGTACTCGGGTGCCAGCCCTCCCTTGCTCCCAGTAAGCCCTGCCTTCCAGTAGTGTTCAACAGGTCGGTGGTGTTTTTCATGCTGCTGGTGATGGGAAGGACCAACTACTTCCCATTCAATAGCTGTACAGTGCTAACGTTCACTTGTCTCCCGTCAGTGTGCATTGGTAGTTCTTGTGGGAAAGGGATTTCTAAGGTAGCCAGAGGCAAGCTGGCCTCATACTGCCTTTCTCTCCAGGGCATGACTGACTTATTCTCTGGGGACTCTGGAGTGAAGAGGGGTGCCGTAGATGTACTAGAGTGAGTATCATTTCATTAGATAGTGTTAGGCTCCTGGAGACTGGGGGGAGGGGGGGTATAGCCCTGAAGAAACTCGTCCCTCCCTCCTCTCTTTGCTATCCTCATTATGTTTCTCTGATCTCAGTATTATTTTTAGCTTTTTCATTGTATCACATGCAGCAGTCGCCACGTGATTTTATTTTCACAACTCTCAGTCCTCCTTGTCCACATCAGGCTATTTTTCAGAGAAGGACAAAGGTGTCGTCAATCACCATAAAGCATTTCAAACAGCTGTGTTGTCCTGTGATCGCAAGGCTAGAAAGCTGGCTTCTCTTGGGATTTAACAGGTTTGCTGGATGCTTATCCTGGGGCTCACTTTTAGGACTAGACACGGTTGACCTGTGTGACTGCTCCATATTTGATGTTCACAACTATTATTAATTTCTGTTTATGGAACCGCTTTCTCATGTTCTCCAAGTGCCTTGTTGGGCATGGGCTACACTCACTAATTGTTGGAACTAAACCTTTATTTGGAACTTACAAACTAGGAGTGCTGAACCCTGCAACCTTCTCTTCTCGTATCACCAAAAACTAATTGTGTTTTGTAGCTTCTTGGCTGTGGTTAAGCAGAGCAGTGTTCTTCAAGCCTGCTGAGAGTTTATGAACTGAGGGTGTTTTCCCACCCAATCCTTTGTTCTAAGATTTACTTCATTCTGTTTTCTTAAGAAAACTACATCTGAGGTTTGCTTTCCCCTCTTCTCTATTTTTTGTGCTCCTGTCCTCTCTATAATCACCAACACGAATATCATTTTTTTTTCTCTTCTCTTTATGATGCCGAGGAGAGTAATAGAGACATTGCAGCTCTCTCCCCTGTCGGCACTGCTTCCTCAGGCTGTCTCCTTGAATTAGGCACTGTGTTAACTTTCCTGCGCTAAAAGGCATCTGCCTAAACCCAGCGTACCTTTTCAATAAAAGTCATCATAAAATCAACCTGCCTTGTAAATCCATCGCTCTTTGGTTTTGAAATATGTTGCAAGTGTGTCTTTTATGTCAGCATCTGTAAGCCCGAGACCTCCCCACTTAAGGGAGAAGGCTGCTGTATGACAGCCCCACAGCCGCCTGCTCTCTCACTTCTGGTTTAGCTCCTTTTCCACTTTTTTCCCTCTTTGTACAGCTGACGTGTGTGTTACGGTGCTGCTTTTCGGATATAACAGCTGAACAGGGATTGGCGTCATGTTGGTCTCATTTATTTTATTTTATTTTCATTTTCATTTTCATTTGTTTGTGCAAGTGATCGAGGCCTGCTACAATCTGACCTCTGGCTAAACTGCCCTGGGTTAGGGTGTGACAGATTCTGCCCCATCTTTCCCTCCAAATATCAGTTGAAAATGCACTCCTCTCAAAATGAATGTGCCACAAAGTAACACCTGGAAATCAAGATTTCTTTCTTCTCTCCTAACAAATCCAGCTTTTCTCCATTTTTTTTTTTTATCTTTTTAACCCAAACCGGTATCAGACACCCAAAGCAGGAGGAAGCTTGTTAGTCAAGTGAGAACTCATAGATGCGGATATCCATTCCCTCCCGAGTGTCAAAGCTATAACTCTTCTGTTTGCCTGGTTTGCATTGTGTGGTGGTGCCATCCCCCATGGAGATGGATCCCTCACACAGGAATACGCCTGGGTGGAGAAAAATTAAATGAGTCTGTCTCCCAAAGTGAAATGGAATTCTGACCTTGAAATTAATGAGATTCTGATCAGAAGGGTGGGGAAACTTCTTTATTTTAGATTGTAGTGTTATATAAATTGGAGCCCTTTCCCCTTTTATTATTTGTTTAAAAATTCTTCCTTTCAACAGTACCTTGTGTTCTCTTTTTTCTCTTAAGCAAACATCAAACCTATAGATGTATCTGTGTATCTAGGGTATTTGTACACCCACATTATCACCTAGAGTTTTATTTATGACTAATCTTTTACAAGAAACAAAGGTGCTGAGTGAAGAGGAGACTGTTACCCTGTGATAACCCTGTATCTGTGGCCTTTTCTCCTTTCCTCTTCTTCGCTAGGGTACAGACTTCACGAGGCTGTACCGAGTGGGTTGCACTTGCACTTTTGCTTTCGAGTTTGGAAGGCAGAAGAGACATTTTTCTGTAGGGAAGGGCTTAAGAGGCGCTGTGACAAAGTCCGCAGCAGTTTCCTTGGCTCTTGTCATATGCCGACATGTGTCGGAATATTTATGGTCTGTTTTATGTAAATACATATTTAAGGGCCGTTAGAAGGCCTGATTATTCCCACTAGATGCCTTTCAGGTCCTCCCTACAGAACCGTTTTGAAATAAGTAATATTTCTCAGATAATCGAGTGACAGGATACAAGACTGCTTCCAAAGGGAGAGCTTTAAGGGCAGATGGGGCAGTGAGGGGGTGGAGGGGAGGAGAGAGAAGTGTTCACAAGACCTAAGAAATAGGATACAGTACCTTTTGGTCAGATTGCCAAAATTAACCATCTGTATTTTAAGGGTTTTATTCTTAAATTTTTGAGTTAATTTCTGATATGATTAGCTCATATTTCAGTATTCTTCATATCAATAAAATTTTTTTCATAAAATGCAGAGAAAGTGTCTCAATTAAATACAATAGTAAAACTCCTGAATAAGCATTTAGCATTAGGGTTTTGTTAAGAAGGGGGTCCGTACGTGTGTGTGTGTGTGTGTGTGTGTGTGTCCCTCCCTTACTTAGACTAGAAGTTTTATGGCTGAGTTTTAGTTCAATGAAAAAATCAGTTTTACAATGGAAACACTGACAGTTTTTACTGTCGCAGCCACCTCCTGCTTACACACTGCATCCATATGCAGATATGTCCACATGTGAGAGCATTTGCAGACATGGTATACTGCACACATGTCCTTTCCTTAAGTCTGGGTCCCCATAGACAGGATTTCTTGCGTAATTAAATGTATATTTTTGTAGAAGGAATTGTGGCTTTTTGGGTAAAGTGTTGTCTCTCCTAGTAGATGATTCCTGTTTGCTTGCCTGTTCATCTATTTGGCATCACAGGTGATTCTTGAGGTAGGTGTTGGGTTTTGTGGGGAAAAAAGAAGCCTTTATTCTGCAGGACTGACTTGTATGCCCTGGAAAAGGGGAGAACTGTTTTTGTGAGAAGTGGTTCCATGGAGGCTGCATAATTCCCCAGGAAGGGGACTGAGGTAACTTCTGTTTATTGTCATTCCCTGAACCAGTCTCCAAGGCTCCTTGTCCAGGGAAATGATGCTAAAATTTATGGACCAATTACAAATAATCCACGTGTGTCTTACATATGAAATGTCTACAGATATGTTTCCCAGGGCTTTTAAAATAAACATTTCCTCATTAAGTAACTTTACAACAAAAGGGAAGATAAGTATTGTCTGCTGCCTTGTGCTAGAACCTGTACATTTATTACCCCTTAGCACCATGGCTCTTATCACGTGCATTCCTTGATTCTCTTGAGGCCACCCCCTATACCCAGATTCCTGCCTGGGTGACAGTCTTTGGCCAGCCTGCCAGTCTGATCTGCCAGGCTGAGTGGTCAGCCCGAATTGGAGTTGGCCAGTCTGCATGCCTGGCTGAGGGCTGAGAGGGACCAGAATTGCCCTTGTGAAGTGATGACTGGCCCTGCCTTCTGGCTCACCTCAGGGTTGGGCACTGGGCACTGAGCAAAGTGGCCCTGGTCCCTTGCCCTTTCTCTATGGCCTGGCAGATTCACAGGTGGGCAAGAAACTGCCTGGCTCACAGCAGCTCCTGGATGTCCTACTTTGCTCTCATTTTTGATGCATTTGAAAAGTCATTCTCAGATCCCCAAAGCCCTGAGTAGGAGATGGTATTTTGTGTCCCAGAGACACACTCTGGGATGTGTCTTTATAAAGGCAAGTGTCACTGAAGAAGCAAGTTCCTGGGAATCAAATCAACAGAGCCCACACAGGCCCAGGACAGCCAGGAAAGAGGAGGCTGGTTACACCTTGGGAGTGGTCTTGGGGGGAATAGACCTCCCAAGAGCTCTGGACTGGGGTGTCATTAAGAGAATTGCTCTTGCTGGGAGGATGTTTGGGGGGCAGTTCTCAGGTCACCAGGCTCAACTCCTGCATTGACTACCCTGAAAGAGCACATCACCAGAGGAGATGGTTCGGATGGTTTTCCCTGGACTGACTGCCTAGGCCTGTTGTTTGTGAGCTGCCCTGGGGCTCCCCTGGTGTCCCCGTTCTCTTCCCTGGCTGGGGGCTGCCGGGAAGAACTCCTGTGATGTGTGTGGTGGTTTCTGGTTCTTCACTCCCAACACAGTCATGGAGACTCCTTTTCATGCTGCTGGGTTTAATTGTCTTGTTGGGATAAAGAAATGTTTGCACAGCTAAAGTGGGGCCGGGCTGGACGGGAGCAGTCCCTGATGGCTGCAGAGCCATCTGGCCTGGCTTGGCTTGGCTCGGCGCGCCGCTCGCCCGCCCGCCGGGCGGCTGGGCTCGCTCCCGCTCTCGCTCTCCCGTCCCCGCTCCACGACGCGCCGCTCTGGTCGGCGGCTGCCTCCTCGCACGGCCGGAATGCCTAATCACCATGGTGAGAAAACGGACACCGCAGCCGTCCTCCCTCCGCGCCTCGCGCCCTCCCTCCCATCAATTGTCATGCAGAAGTGATCCGGGCTGCCGTTTCCTCGCGGCCGCCAGCCAGCCCCTCGCGCCCCGGCAGAAGGGTGGCTGGTAATTGATCGTTTGGGGGAGGGGGCGCAGAGGCGCGGGGCTGCGGGCCGGGGAGGAAGGACGGCAGAGGGGCCCCGCCGGCTCGCTAGGCAAGGACACCGTCGCCGCCACCGCCCGGGCCTCCACCACTGACGCGGCTTCGAGTGGTTTCAGGAATGTGGGTGACCTAGCCGTCGCCCGGCCGCACTCGGGGGCCGCGGGAGAACTCCGGGCGCTGCCCCGGGGCCGGGCGAGCCCTTTGTCGCCAGCCCATCCGCAGCCTTGAACCCGGGCACCACCGACCAGGTGCCCAGCCCCGCCCCGTCTGCCAAGGCCCGCGCCCCCGGGTCTGCGCGGGACTGAGCCTTGGCCGTCTTCTGTCCCGGCTGAGCCGCAGGCGGAGTGTGGGGAAGGGGTGGAGGGATGGGGGTGGCCCGGAGGGGGCACGCCCACACGGATGTCAGCGCGCTGGGGGCCAGGGTGGGAGGTGCAGGTGGACGCGGGCTGGGCTGGCGGGCCAGGGGCGCACTGCGGGGAGGGCGCGTGGGGGAGGCGGGAGGATGGACGTGCGCGCGCGGGCAGCTGCAGCCAGCTCGGCACCCGGGGACTCTGGGGTAACTCCTGTTGGGTTAGAAATACTTTCTTGCTTTTCAAATCTGGAAAACCTTCCAGGGGATGTCTCCCAAGTCCCGAGGTTCCTGAGTCGGCAGGACGGCTGGTATTCGGAGCAGGCGAGTCGCGGCCGCTCTGACCGTCTGGGGCTCGCAGCCAGCACAGCGGGGCTCGTTAAAGTCCCGGCGATTTCTGGAACTCTTCCCACGGGAAGTTTTCCGGGGCTGCCTTCCGGTCAGCGACCCCAGGTTGATTATTTGGTGGTCCTTTTCTGTTTGAAAACAAAAAACACACATTGTATCCAAATAACAAAAGTTGCTCTCCCTCCCCACCCCCTTTCCTCATTAGGCAGGGAAGAGGAAGCTGGAAAAATAGAATTTTATTTTTGTATTAGTTTTTCTTGTTTTCAGCTCTCCTTAACTGTATCTTTCTGGTTAATAAATATTAGCACTGCTGAACAGTATTCTTTGTAAATACTCGGGACTTGGAGTGATAATACATTTAATGGAGTTATATTATTATAATTTTTTTCATATTTTTAACTTATTAATCACATCCATTTGGTGAATAAATAGCAAAACACATAGTGGAAGGTATTCTTTATCTATATTCGGGATTTGCCGTGGACCGTAAAATCCAGAATTTCAACACAGAAATAACAATTTTTTGGATTTGAGTATTCTCTTCCAACACTTTAACAACATTTCCCAGTGCTATTTTACGCTACTCAAAGAGAAATGATCTACAACCTTAAGGATAACATTGCTATAGAGCAGTTAAAATGCCTTAATAGATGTTTAAAAATACCATTTAAATTGTGGCATTTGAGGTTGAACAGAGTGTGTGTTTATCCTTTGCACCTCAAAGTGTGTGCTACAGGATGGGACTTAGTAAATATCTTTGGGGCAAGAAGGAGAATTTCCTGCAAAAGAACTTTCACCTACTTAGATCCTGCATTGGGACTATGGGTGTAGGCCTGGAGAAACGGTCGAATAGGGTCTGAATCAGTAATCCTGGTAGACGCTAAGTAAATAGGAGTAATTCATTCCCATCAAGAATAACCCAACGGATCAGGCTTTTCTATTATCTTAATCACATTTTAGTTTTAGTGTTTAATTTTTTTTTGTATTGGTGCCAGTAACACTGAAGTGTTCAGTATTGAGTATTAAATAAATTGATTATGGTGATTATACTCTAATTTTATGTTTTCACGAGTTTGCCATATGTGACAAAGGTGTAGTGGTTCAAGGAAAGAAAGGAAGAATTTATTTACGCTTTGAGTTTTGATCGTGACAAAGGCAGTAGAAATTTTTCAAGAGATATGTACAAAAAACTTACCTTTCTCAAATGTAGGCTTATTTTGTTGATTATTTGTGATACTAAAACTTTCTTAACTGAAAAAAAAAATCATTTAAAATTTGCTTTTCTCTCCTAAGTTTCTATACACCAAAGATTGGAGTCTCTCCCCTTCCCAAATGTTTTCCCACAGCATTACACCCCCTGTCATGAAGTCCATAAAGAATGATCTACTTTTGATGTATATTTCAGGGGGAGGTGGGGAAGTTCTTACCTAGATCCTGGTTGAAGTTGGAAACAGACAAGTGATGTTGGGGTCTTGGAGCACATCTAACCACCTAGCAATTCAGACATTTGACCACCGGTTTTCTCCTTGGAATGTGTTCTGACTGAAGATGACCCAGAGGAAATGAAAGTTGTGTTTTGGTGGGGAGACATGGCACTGCATCCATTACATTCTTTTTTGGCAAGCTCTGAGCTTTCGGAAAGTCTAGTGCTACGTGTATAGAAGGGACCACTTGGTACAGTCTCAGGAGAAATCAAGCCCAGTAAGCCTGAGTGTGACTCACCAGGCGAGGGTTGTCTTTTTCCACTGAAATTCATTTGCAGGCTGAGACTTACGGCCTTGCATCCATCTTAGAGCGCCAGACAGTCAGCAAACTGTAGGGAGGGGGCAAGGGCCAGCCTTGGAGAGACCTTTGCTTTATTTTCAGGTGTATGATTCCCATTTAGGTACCAGCTAATCCTATATTACTCTCACTTGACCTTGCCTTTTTGGGTTTGATTTACACCAACCCAGGGTAGTCTGGCATAATAAATACGTGTTAAAGGAATAAATGCTGTATTTACCTCTCAAATTGACTTAACTTGAAGGTGTTTCATATCAAAGGTGGTGAGTTCAGCCTCTGGAGTAAAATCCTGATCCTGTAGCTTATTTGCTCTGTGACCCTGGGCAAAATACTTAACCTCTCTGAGTCTCAGAATTCTCATCTGTAAAGTGGGAATTATATAGCTTTAAAAGATTGTTGTGAAAGACTGAATGAGATTAAATATAGATATAATGCTTAGACCATTCTGTTCACATAAGAAGTGTTCAATACATGTTCAATGACTATTATTGTTTCAAGGACAGTCTGGAGGTGTAATCTTCATTGTTAGAAGTACCGGTCCAAACACAGGGTCATGAACAACTAGTGTGTATATCAGAGGCTTTCACACACTCATGCCTTATGGCAATATGAAAGAGGGAGGGAGAAAAGCTCAGAGCCCTTTTCTGTGATAGCCAGCTGCTTCACCTCCCTTCATTATTATCCATCCACCAGGATTAGCCCTGGTCACCCTCTGACCTCTTTCTCCCTTCATTTTATTTAGAAGCAAGGTAATATTAAAGATACGGAGTCTCTGAGTCAAAAAGGGGCTTGTAAGGTTAGATATGTAGACAGTGGCCCAGGTTAGAGAATCTAAAACTCATCATATTTTCTTATTCTGGAAATTTATATTATCAGATATTGTTTGAAATAAATGGGCCATTAGAATTTTTGTGTGATAAGATTTGGGCGATATATAATCAGATTTGCTATAATGCTATTTGACTAGTATTAGAATTCAAAGTCCCAGAGTTTCTAGTATGTCCTTAAATTTTTAAGTTATATGGGCACTTTTACCCTCTTGCCTATGTGAGAGAAATCTGTGAACCTTCCCCCATCTGTGTGTGTCACAGTCCTACAGCATGATGGATTGTCTCTGCTTGGGGGAGGCTTAGGACGGGGCTTGAAGGGGCCTTGTAGGTCAGGAGAGAAATACAGCAGCAGGACTGAGCTGGGGGTTGGGGGGGGGGAGCTGCTGGGAGGGATTAGCAGAGGAAGGGGAGGGCTGGGCCGCATGGGGATGGGCCCTTCCATAGTGTCTGTGTGCATTCTCCTAGGAGTAAAAGAGGGCTGTCCATTACTCTGAGCACACAAATAAACTCAGTGTTTTTCTCTTTGTAGAAAGAAGCCCCATGGGGCTTGGGAATACCAGAGAATGACTCTGCATGTCAGTGGGGTGGGGAGGGGAGAAGGAGCATGGGAGTGGGGAAGACTGGCTCTCTGCCTGAGGACCTTGAATTTGAGTCTATTATTAAAATATAGTAGCTCAGATTTGAAAAGTCTTCTGTTCACATATGTATGTAGCAAGAAATGGCCATTGGAGGCCCATTGTCTGATACCTCAGTCCCTATCTCTTACTTCATGGTTCCATTTAAGAGATGGAGTTCAGGTTACTGTTGGGGGCCAAATGTCTGTAGCTTATAGATTACCCACTTCTCTATTGCCAAATCTTCCATATACAGACACAAAGGTATGTGGGAGGTAGGAAGGGAAATACTGAACATTAATTTTCAGTTTTAAAGAAAGGGGGGAAGTCTGGGACTTGGGCCCAAGTGCCAAAGTCATAGTTTAAGAGGGAATTCTAGAAATGCAAGATGGGGTCTAAGAGGTAGATGGAGAGGTAAAGGCAGTAGCTCATGCTGAGGTAAGTAATCAGCAGGGCTGCAGTTAGGGCCTAGGCTTCAGCTTCCTTCCTGAGCAGTAAAATTACAAAAAAAATCCTTAGAACAACAAAAGTCTGGACGCATGGGCTTCCTTCCTGACAGGCCAACCTGGTGGGGCTTCATTCAGACTGAGCAGCAGTCAAGGCTGATTTACGGGTAAGAGATCCCAGACAGACGTGTAGGCTTAACCCTTTTCTAACCGCAGTGACGCCCCGTTATAAATGCTGCCCTCTTCTTCCAACTTCCCACTACAGTGTGGGTAGCTTTTTATTGTCATGTTTTCATATTTAAAGAGAGTACCTGCTGCTGAAGAGCCTAAAACACTCTTCATGAAAAAGCTGAGTTTATGAGAAGTTGAATAATTTGTAAGAGAGCTTATCATCAAGTCTGCGATAGCACTGCCGTTGCGGCTTATGGCTTATATGATACTCGGGCTCTTGATGACATTTCATTGACTTTGGAGCATTGCATCCACTTTTGATCATGGGAGGTGTCTTCTGGAGTCTGTATTGGGATGTTCCTGTGAGCCTCATTTCTACCTCTATAAAATAGTAGAATTACAGAGGGTATAGTGCTACTTCATCTTATGTATGTATTGGTGTCATTGAAGGTAAAAATGACAGAGTACATGACACATGATCAGTTTCCATCTGATAGAGTATATGAACTCATTAATTCATTTAGTCATCCAACTAGTATTTACTGAGTACCTGCATTGTTCTAGCGAGGTACTAGATACTGGGGATGCAATGATGAGCAAGACAGATGATAGTCCCTGCCCTCTAGAGCTTAAAGTTTAGCAAGCAATCGCAGGATATTGTGAACTGTGCTATCAGAGGGGAATAGATAAGATACCATGGGCTTGGAAGCAGGAGCTCCTAGTCTTGTCTAAGTGTCAGAGAGAATTTTCTGGAGCAAGTGACCTTTAAGTTGGTATCTGAAAATCAAGAAGGAGTTATTCACTTGAAGGGGCTAAGTGTGGCAGTTTGCTTTTCTGGACCGCTACAGCATCTGAGAGTGGAAGAAAGAACTACAGAGCTGTTAAGGATGGCTTACAATAAAGTAAGAATAGAATTTTTCTCTGCCAGAGTCTAAGACCTGACCTTGACTCTCGGTAGTACTCCATCCCACAGACAGGCATTCTTGACAATGTCCATTTGGTGCTTATGTAGTCTGAGGCCTAGTATCCTATAGGGTCTTGCTTTTAAAGTAACTTTCTAAAGATAAGTGACTATAAAATACTTTCTGATGACATATGATGTCTTAGAACCCATGAATACCCAGAGCCATGCCTCATGTGGAGTAGGAAATGTTTGTTGAATAAGAAGAGCCATTACCCTGCTGAGGTTTAGTGAGGTGGAGCAAGGGCCCACATCTTTTTTTTTTTTATTAAAGATTTATTTACTTATGCATACAAGAGCTGGGGTACAGGCCAGAGATGCAGGAGGTGAGAGGATTCACCAGAGACAGAGTGGGGAACAGAACAGGCAGACTGACTGAAATACACTGCTGAGGGGAGCAGCGGGTGAGACAGGAGAGGTCTGCTGCGCCATGTGGGTTTCTCCCTGGCCGGCCGGGGATTGAACTCCTGCTGCAGAGGCTGCAGATTGCTTCATAGTATGGTGCTTAACCTCTTGCGCCACCAGGGAGGCCCAAGGGCCCATATCTTTTTGCTAAAGTTCGTGTTCAACTCTATACTTTGTCCAGCACAGCGACCTGATAGGTCTTAGGACCTAGAGTAACTTCTTGACCATTAAACAAAACCACACAACACCCGGGATTCTTGGCAGGATTTCTTGGCAAAGTTTCCCCTGGGAGGTGCATTGCCCAGGCTCAGCTTTTCATGAGGGAGGTTAGGCGCATAGTGCCAACACTGTTGAAGAAAAAAAGAAGGCAAAACAAACCGTTGTTCCTGGTTGGCACACGCTGGCATACTAAAAACAGTTCCTTCTAGCCGGGGCCTCGGTATCCTGCCATCCCTGTTGTGGTTTTCCTTCCCCTCATGTCTTATCATTGTCATCTCTCCACATCCACAGCACTTCCTGAGCTCCTGTGTGTAGAGCTCTTGCCCCATGCTGTTTGCCGGGGAGTCAAAGAAATAGATGATACTTCCTCCTCTTGAGGGCCTATGGTTAAGGTGAGTAATTAGGGTGTATACATGAAAAAGAAACAGTAGTATAAAACGCCAGACAATAAGGGCACTAGGGTTTCAGGAGAGGTAATCCCCACGTTTCTCAAAATGTGCTCTAAGGGCCACCTGCTTCCTCATCACCAGTGTAGTGATGGGGAGGAGGCAGGGAGGGGTGAGTAGAGAGTGTATTCATAATGCAGATTCTCAGAATCACAGAGGACATGGCCTGGAAATCTGTATATTTGGCAAGCAGGAGATTCTTACATTCCTTAAAATTTGTGAAATCGCTCATCTAGGCTGAGCATCCCTGAGGAGGAAGGTCTCTTTGGCCCTGGAGGAACAGGAGTTAGGGCTAGACAAGTCCAGAGGAGACTAGAATTCTATCCTGGAGCCTGGGAATGGTAGGAGTGAAGATGTGGGATCTGCTGACAATACCCTTTTTCTCCAGTCTCCTGGAGGGTGGGGTCATTGTATTGTCCAGCAGCCTCTAGTTCTCCTCTTTGCCCCTCCTTGTGTTGTTTCCCTTCTCTTTCCTTATTGCTGATCACTGACTGTCTACGCTCAGACTACCCTTTTCTTGGTACAATATGGTAATTTTGAGGTGGCCCAGTGGAGGGGTTCGTAGTGCTTAGCCAGATGTGAGGGAGGCCAGTGTGTACTTCAGCGCGCCTTGGGCTCTAGCCAGCTCGTCTTCTCACTGCTGTTAGACTGCCCTGAAGGGTCTGGAGAGGGTTTTTCTGCCAGTCTTCTCTCTCCCTTTCCCCAGTCCTTACGCTTGCTTCTTATGCTAAAATGCTCATTTGTAAAGAAATCAAGGTTGGAGGGTTAGAAGAGTCTCTGTGGCAGAATTAGTCACCAACACCTGCAGCTTGACTCTCTGCTTCAAGCTTTAACCCTTCTGTGGGCAGTTGCCAATGGGTACAGGCTAAATGAGCCCTGAATAAGGGCCTGGTCTGAGGTTCACCTGGTTTCAGGTGCCTGTACACTGGTGGCTGCTCTCATCAACCTTGGTAAAGGAATTGGGGGCAGTGCCCTTTTCCCAGCATATTTATCCTCTTTTAAAAAAACATCCATCAGGCCTCCCTGGTGGCACAGCAGTTGAGTGCTGGGTTGTGAAGCTGCCCGCAGCCTCTGCAGCGCCGGTTTGATCCCTGGCCACCGGGCGAGGGTCCCACATGGCACGCAGACCTCTCCTGCCGCCCACTGCTCCCTTGAGCAGTGTACTTTGTCATTCTGCCTGCTCTGCTCTCCACTCTGGCTCTGGTGTATTCTCTCACCCTCCCGCACTTCTGACTGTACCCAATGCTTGTATAAATAAATAAATCTTTAAAAAAAAAAAAAACACCCATCACTTTGTACTGTAATTGTTTGCTTAATTGCCCCTCTTCCATGGGCTCATGTCTGTCTCCTTGTATGACTATCCAATGTTTTCCCTCATGTACCACCTTGGCACAGTAAATATTTGTTGTGAGAATAAGTGAACCCAGGATCACCATTTCCTCAAGCAATGCTGAGCATTGCCAGCTGGCTCTGCCCACTTGGACACTGTCTGAAGGACCACACAAGATCCCTCACAGGCCTGGGTACCTCCTGGCACATTATAAATGGGAACTGGTGACTAGAAGTAGCAGTGCTACTGCTGGGACTAACTCAGTGATAGGGCGAGAGCGCAGAGCAAGAGGCTCTGGCTTGTCTTTTACTAGCTGTGTGTCTTTGGGTAAATTGTTTTGTATCTCTGAGCTTCAGCTCATTTACATGGTAAGAGGTGGTGAAGAACCCTTGCCCTTCCTTATGGGGCTGTGGAGTCAGAAGCGATAAGACACACGTTTTGTAGGGTAACCATGTAAATAACACACACGTGCAGACAACACATGTACACACACACTATGAGATATATTTACTTCAAGAACTTCTGTCTAAAGAGCAGAATGTCTTAGGAAACTCAAACAGTTTATGAAATACCTGAGTGTTCAACCTAGAGGGAGCCCTCCTACCTGCTGTTTCATCTTGAAGCTGCCTTACTTTCTTAAGTGGTTTCTTATGTGGTTTGGGACAAACCTAAAAGTTCTATAGACTTGTTGTGAATGTCAGTTGGGGGGCTACTTTCTTTTACACAGAACATGACAATCCCAGCTGAAATTTCATTTTGCCAGATTCCCACAGAAAGGAACTTACCCTATATCTTTCTTAGCAAATTTCACAGTGCCTTTATTTTTTTGTTTCCAGGGCCAGTGACTCAGTTCCTTCTTTGTGGAGGGAAGTGTTTTGGCTCAGAGGCATAATGCCTGGCCTAAGGAATGATAGGCAAAATCAAGGTGAAGAGAGCTTTCTACCCTAGAGATCTTTTCTAAGCTGCAAGAATAGCCTTTTCTGCCAGCGAGTAGGATAAGAGGGCCAGGTCAGATTTGGAGGCTTTGGAAGGGCTTGCCTCATGGGCAAGCGCTTTAGAAGTCAGAGCTGGGCCAGGAGGAATGGAAAAAGCAAGCATTTGAAAAAGGCTTTTCTTGTGCGGTAAACTTCATTGTGTGATTATTTAATAGACCATTAACAAGCAGATTCATTAACAAGATCTTAATTAACAAGTTCCAGGGTTATTCCTTCAACTTCCCAGGGGAACTGTTCTCCTCCTATTTAGTCCCGGAGACTTCCTATCCTCCTTAAACTAACCATACCAGATGCATTTAAATTCAGTCTTTTTATGGCAAGTGAAGTGACTGCGGGCATAGGCAGGAACAATGTCCTTCTCCTAGTAAGGACTAGCTAACACCTTTTGAGCACTTTCTATGCATCAAGCACTATTTTAGTGCTTTACATGTAAACATTTAATCCTCACAAAATCGCTGTGAGATAGGTATTGTTACTGTTATCATTTTGCAGATGAGAAAACTGAGGCACAGAGTGTTTAAGCAATGTGCCCACTGCCACAAAAGCAAGAAATAGCATGGGTGTGATTCAAACCCATTCAATCTGGCACCAGAGTCAAAGGGAAGAAGGAAAATCCCAGGAGAGGGAAGCCTCTGGGTCAGATTCCTAAGGCAATAAGAATAAAATAGTAATTGTTCACTGTGTGCCAGACTCCATTCTCAGCCCTTCACATAGTGTGTCAGTTTGTGTCCATGCTTGAAGAAATTTTGGAGTCTTTTGTAGTGTGGCAACAAACTATTTTGAACCACCGTCTATTTTGGCACTCTCACAAACCGTTCTCACTGCCCACACTGTGAGTTCCTTGAGTAGAGATTGTGTCTTACCTCTGTTCCCATTGCCTAGAATTTATTAGTTATGATCGAAAAAAAAAAACCCAACTTTGTCAAAGGTTGGTGGGAAAGAGGAAGATGGTGAACGTCTGCCACCTCCTAGTGCTCTCTGGGGTCACCCGCCCGCCGTGGGGGTACTTGGCCCTGGACAGACATAGCCGTTCAAGAAGGGTTAACTGGGAGATAGGACGGACTCACCTAGTCTAACTGCGCCTCGATTTCCTCAGGGTAAAGTGGGACTAGCACTGTTGCCGATCTCCAAGGGTTATTTTAAGAATGAAATGAGTTAGTATAAAATGCAAAAAAAAAAAAAAAAGTATGAGGAACACTGCCTGGCACAAAGTAAGTCTTCCACAAATTTCGCTGTAATCAGTGTTACAAGGACTTGGGCACAGATTTGCAATCTCTTGAGCCAGGCTCATCCCTGGCCTCCACTCTCTGTTACATCTGTGAGTCAGTGACTGGCAAGCTGTGATCTCTTACGGGCGTGTACAGTGTGGGACAGGACTTTCTATCTCTGAAAAAATTCCCTATTGCTCTGAAGGTCCTGGTACCTGTAATGCTGTCTGTCCTTCTTGACTCCAACTAAAGGGCAGCTGGAACAAGGACTACTTATGCTCAGCTAATAATCCCCCTTCTTAATGATCCTAGAAGACATGGGGTAGAAATAACTAGAATTCTACATCTAACTCCTACCTGGGGAAGGGTATCCAAAACTTTGTTTTGGGATAAAGAGCTTGCTTAGTTGTGTTCTTTCCCTCTGACTTGCCAGCCACTCAGATGGCAGGGCTGTGGCCCATTTGCTCTTTGTCTGCTGTACTGGGGAGAAGATAAGGAAATGGAAGACTGCCTAGAATTAGGGGGAAATTTGAGTTAGGAACAAACGGTTACAGTTTGCTTTATTTTCTTATTTTCTAATTACTTACATGAAGCTTAAGGCTACTTTCGCCTTTATAGTAAAGGGGAAAAATGACTTTTTCCACTATCAAGATTCTCACCCCTGGCAGATAGTCAACAAATAATCTTCTTCCCAATCTCAGCTGAAGACTTAGTTCTCAGTTCTCACAACTGACTGTTTTTGCTCCCACTCTAGTATCCAGCCCCTGCCCCGCCCTCTTTCATTAACCATAGATGCTCATAAACGCTCACATTGGCCTCCCTTTTCCTAACTTAGCAACTCTGTGTTCTTTCTAAGTAGCTTGGCCATGATATCACTTTCTTTAGCAGCATTCTAACTTCTAAGAAGCTTAATAGGCAAGGAGATTGTGGGGTCTTTGACTTTCTCTGAGCCTCAGCCCTAAGTGGTTTATTCTATTAAGCTGATTCTTGGTGGGGTGGTTAGAGCTTTGCTAGATAAGAAATTGAGGGTGCTGGTGGGGGTTTGTAGTTACTTTCATTCCCACTTGCGCTGTGCCCTACCCTCCAACCCATTCCTGCCCTGTGGTTCTATTTTTACAGGTCAGGAATGAAGGGAGTGGTGATGAAGTAATAAGGAACTTTTCTTAGAGGACTTAAAAAGCTGGCTTTTCCCCTAAACTGCACTGAACTTCCCTCACCTTTTCCCTGTTGCCCATTTGTTGCTGCTTTTCAACCAGCCACTCTTGAATTTTTCCATTCTTCCCTTCCACCCCTACCTTGGCCTCCACTCCAATCTTAGCTACAAAAAAAGGAGTAATGAGTAAAAATTATGGGCTATTGTTTGAAAGAGAGAAAACCCAGGTGTGAAATGTAGAATAAAAAAAATAACAGATTCCGTTCTAACAAAAGAACAATGCAAAATTCTTCTTGGTTACCACCTCCCCACTCCCCATTTATACCAAGATTAATTTATTCCTTCTGATATTTTGACCCAGATATTTGACCTAGAAAAAATTTTTTTTTTTAGTTCAGCTGGGCCAGCAGGTTGGGGGTGCCTGGGAAGAGTGTCTGCTTTTTATTGTATCATATTGAGCTACAGGGAAACTACAAGGGAAATTTGTGAGCAGGGAAAATGAGGTTGCGGAGAATTGAGGGGAGGGAATCATGAGTGTAAATTGTAGTGGGACAATATTCACAGAGAAGGTAGCAAGAAAACCAAAAGGGACCAAAAAGCTAAAGGAAAGAAAACTTAAAGATAGAGATGGGAAGATATTGGAAAAGTTGAAGCATTTCCATGAATGATGAAGAATTAGCACATAGTTGTTGATGAAAGACTGGGAAAGCAGGGCCCAAACACGTAGCTGGGAGTGGAGGGTGGTATAGTCTCTTTGGAGGCAATTTGGCAACATCCAGTTATGAAAAAGTTAAATGAAAATATCCTTTGAGGGGATTCAACTATAGGAATTTATCCTACATATATTTTGGTGAAATATATAAAGCTGTGTATGCCTTATAGTATTGTTTTATAATTTCAAAAAGCAGAAGCAACGTAAATGTGCACTGATAGGGAATTGGTAAAATAAGCTATGATGCATCTATATAATAAAATACTAGGTAGTGGTTTTAAAATGAGTTAGGACAATATGTGCTTTTATGTAAAACAAGGTACAGAGAAACACGTGACTGCTTTATATAAAAAAAGAAGATACATACATATACATATCTTTATATATGCATATAAAACTTCTGCAGGGATATAACATAAATTGTTAACAGTTTCCTTTGGGGAGCACAACTAGGATAGAAAGTAGAAGTAATACATTTTTATCTTATGCACCTCTGTAGTATTTAAGTAGTTAACTTGTGCATATACTACTTTTATAATTTAAAAATCTTGTTTGTGATTTTAAGAAGATAATTTGGCAGTTTTGGAAATGGAAAAAGGACAATAGGTTAAAACTAGGGAAATCTGTAAAATATGGACTTTAGTTAGTAAATAATGTTTCGATATTGGATTATTAGTTATGACATATGTACCATCCTAATAATAGACGATGTTAATGATAGGATCTGAGGACTAGCTTTGCAATTTTTATCTAAGTCTAAAGACTACTTTTAAATGAAAGTTTATTTAAAACAGATAATTTGGAAGACTATATTATGAGCAAAGCCTATTGCCTAACATTTAAATATTGAGTCTTGGAGAGATGAATTGATGAATGATCCCTCTAGTGTTAGGTCTAATTAGTAATCAGTTCTGTTTCTTCCAAATGATCAAGTGGAATGAGATGTATAGATAATTGCTGGGAAAGTGTCTGGTTTTTTTGTTTGTTTACAAAATTAGTCTTCTGAGTTAGTTTGTAACAAATTTAACTGATGGTTATTTCCATGAACCCAAAAAGTACAGACTAGTTCAGGAGCGGTGTAGTAAAAGGGGTTTGGACATGAAAAGAGATGTAAAGGTGGTCAAGTGCATGCTACTGTCTTCATCTTCAAGTGAGTGACATGGTTGCTTAAGGATCAGGTATGAGGGATAAGTCGAATCCCATTGAACCTGCTTTGTTTGTGGCCCTTTTTATGAGACTCTCTTTCCCCTGGACTTGGCAATATGGCCAAGGAGGTATAGGCCAGAAGACTGCATCCCTAGCCATCGCTTAATGGGGGTCTCTTCCCACTATGTTCACTGTAAGGGCAGGTGGTGGGCACTGTGGCTGCCTTCTTGGCAGGATTAGGGTCTAGAAAACACAACCTGCCATGGGCTCAATGTGATTTGTGCCCATCTCTCTTTCTGCCTCTGATAATAAAAAATGGTTAAGACCATGTAGAAGAAATTTTCCCTCTGAATGAATTTATATCCCAGCCAGAGGAAGGCAGACTTGGTTTTTCCTTTCTATATAATACAGGGAGCTCTCTGGGCTGCATCCCAGTTGGCCCAGCACCACTTTAGAGGAGGGATCCTAAGTAGTATTGGACACAACTGATGACTTCATTTTTTGGAATTCCCCGTGTGCTTGGCTTCTGGGACATTATGGTCCCATATTTTGGTCCAGTTTTTGTTCCCATAATGCCTGTTTTTACCCACATCACAGCCTGTGTACTTTTTTTTGTCATTGTGATAGAGTAATAGTAAGGTGAGCAGGATGCTACTGATATTTTAGTCTGTAGAGGAATTTTGAAACAATAATCAACTAAAAATTGGTCCATCTTTTAATATCCTTTAATATCATGTCCTGGCCATTTTAAACAATGTCAGTTATAAAGTATTTCTCCCCCAAATATCTTTCATTGGTCTGAGTTCTAAAAAATTGCTGTGGTTACTCTTCAATTTTCATCATATACGTGTAGGTCTCGAATTAGCCTACTTTAAATTAGTTATTCTTTATTAAACATTGTATTCTATAAGGAAGAATTGGAAAAACTTCCAGTTACACAGCAGGCTCCTAATATCTGCAGATGGGCTGGTCTTTGAAAGTGAGCACCTGACAGTTCAGAATCAGTTGAACACACTTAGGGCATAGTTTCTTCAACTCCTGTGAAGCTGCATATCCCTGCATGTAAGTTGTGGATTCCAAGTGCGGGCACTTTAATTGTAAAGATGAATAAATAATTATTTCAATTCTGCCATTCTTTGTACCTACTTGGTGGTGTTATTTGTGTTTTAATTTTGAAACAGCAAAACAAACTAGGAACTGAAAGTGTGATATTTTTGCTTGGTTTGTGCAAATTTTAATTTGTCTAGTTTATGGTTTAGTAAATTAGAGTATCTTTAAAAATGAGATATTCTTTTAAAATTGTTCATCACTTATGTTAAAACTAAAGAATTAATCAAGAAAATTGTTGGTATGATTGATTATGACATGATTGTCATAAAAAATGATTCTGTGTGCTCCATCACCCTGGAGGTGATGTTTAAATGGAAATATGAGTGATGTGCAGGTGACAACCACGTTAAGGTTTGGGAGAAGGGCATCTTGGTACAGAGGAGCCATGAGGTCTGAGGGTTAGAATGGAGTGAATTTGGGGGAGATGGAGCAGTGGATGAACTGGAGAGGGACCAGCACTCTGCAAATCTTTTAGATCACAGGGAGTCTGGATTTAATTCTGGATACATCAGGAAACCACAAAGTGTCTAAAGCAGAGAGAAGTACTATGTTGTGATTTATTATTTAAAATGATTACTATGAAAAAAAAATAAAATGATTACTCTGGCTGCTGGTGAATAAGGGATTGAAATAGAGAAAGGGTTAGTTAAAAGACAACCTGTATAATAGGCTATTGCAATAGTCACAGTGAGGTAGGAGGAAGGAAGTGTCTTATGCTTCTTGAAATTTCCTCAACGCCTTTCCCATAGTCGGCATTCAGTAAATAGTAAATAAATTTATAAAACACAAGTGGCTTAAAAACAAAACAAACCCAAAACTGTAACAGAACAGATGCTGAGTAACATGGTGTTACACCAAGAATAACTGGCTTTGGAGTCCAACAGAGTGGGCTTTGGCTGCAGCACTGGCACTTCTTAGCTATGTCACTTTGGGGCAGGTAATTTAAACAGTGAGCCTTGGTTTTCTTGTCTGCAAAATGGGAATGATCAGACTTCCCTTTTTGTTTTATTGGACAAATTAAGTGAGATAATATGTTTATAGCATGGTACCTAATGCGGGAGCAACTCAGTAAGTGGTAACAACTGTGGTTGGCAAGACAGGAGTGTGTGGGAATGGAGCTTTGATGTGTCACAGAGCATCTGGTGTTCCTAAAACTATGAGAGTCACTTTGGACCTTTTTGCAACTGAGATGCTGTCTCCCCAATCTAAAATTTGCTGACCTTTGAGTAACTGGATTTTCAAGTCTAAAGAGGAAAGAAAAATAAGAGAGAGAGCTTTCGAAAGAGAAAGTGGGGGGTTATCTCTTTGAGCTAAATTCTTCCCCTGATTTTAGGAGGAGTCAATCTCCTGTACCTTCATTTGAACAGAGAAGTCCTAAGGTGTGTGCTTCCTTCACAAAGTAACTACTCCCTGAAGCAAGTTTCCAGTTTTCTCTGCAAAAGCTCCCAGGGGCACAGTGAGCTCTAGTCTTGTACCTAGTTAAATGCCTCGATTAAGGATACAATCAGAGCTGTTTGGCTCTGTAAATCATTTGACCTCACCTAGAACTGCCCAGGCCTCCAGGGCCAGCAGTGAAGATTCTGAGTCTATGAGGACAGTGGGAAGCTGGAAACAGCTTTTATCCTTAGAAGGAACATGACCACTTCTTTGGATGTGATACAGTTTTCTTTTTCTTAAGGTTTTCTTGCCAAAATGTGTGTGTGTGTGTGTGTGTGTGTGTGTGTGTGTGTGTGTGTAAGAGAGAATAGGAAGAGAAAAAAAGGCCCAAGAGTGTACAGAAAAATATGCACAAAGGCTAGAGGAGGGACTTGCAGGGGAAGACAAGGAAGTGATTTTGCCCAGTAAATCCCACTTGAACCGGGTCGTTTCTGAGTCCTGAACCTTTTGAGGTTCAAGTTGAGTGCACTCTTGACAAAACGTGATTTTCTGGTTCACATCAAAAAGGCTTTAAAAGACTTCGAAGTCTTTTCCTTGGGACATCAAACAGTCTTCAACAAAGCAGGGTGCTGATGAGATGCGTGCAAATGAACAGATTAAATTCTCCCGTGAGGATTAGATTCTCCTTAAGAAGCATGTGAAGTTGGAAACATGGAAGACAGGGCTCCGTCAAAACATACTCTCGGGGACCCCAGAGTGCCCTCATGCCTGTTTCCCCTCAGGACCTCCCTGGGTCTGGAGGCTGACCTTATTTGTTATAAGGTTGACATAGAAGCACCCAGGGAATTAGAAACTGAAAACAAACTCTTCTGTATTCTCTATCCCGCCTCAGGCAACACTTATGTCCCCCAATAAAAGGTGTAAATTAACTTAGAAAAGATAGGTCGTTCCTTTGAAAAATTGTCAGCTGTCTTAGTGGCTTAGAGCAGAATTTTGCTTATTGAACCAGCCTCAATCTTTAGAGAAAGAAGGGCTTAAATGTCTGCTAAATGCACTGGCTGACTTTGGGATTGGTGCAGCTAACCCACCAATGTGGAATTTGTTTCAGAGCGAGATAGCAAGTAAGCCGCTGAAGCTAAAGTCCACTGTGGAAACAGAGCATTGGGTGGGTCAGCTGCAGGCAGTTTCTGAGCTGAGTGGCTAAAATATTAATGATTAGCTTTAAGGAGGAGTAACTCTGACTGAGGCCACTCTCCTGAAGAAACCATAATTAGCAATTAAAATATATTTAAAAAACTGTTCCAACCAGTGGCTGCTAAATAAATAATTGTCACTGCTGATTGAATGTGTTTTATTTCCCTGTGTTTTTTTTTCTTTCTTATCTTTTTTCTCCCTGCATAACTTACAACCCTGTAAATGCTCAGTAGCTGTTAATATGATTCTGTCAATACGTTTACCATGGTGACTTGGGCTGTATTTGGCGAGCATTTGAAGAAATCACTCACTGGTCGGAGGGAGGAAAGACAAGCTGTCGATATCCAGGGAGAAATGCTAATAACCCTGGTGACAAATCGTCTTCTGGATTCTCCAAGGGTTAAGAAAAAGCACCTCTTAGACATGGGAGCTCAGGGCTAAGTGGTGGTGACTGGTTAGGAAGCACAGACATTAGCTGTCACCATGTGCAGTGTGTCCTTTTCATTGTCTTACTTGGCTCCCCTCAGAACCACAGATGAGTTTTGGAGACAAATGGATCTGGTTTGGAACCCTGTTCCCCTGCTTTTTAAAGCTGCGTGACCTTGAGCAAACAACGCCCAACCTTCATTTTCTCATCTGTGAATTAGAGACTAATACCTAGCCTTATAAGGGTGGGGAAGGACATTTTTTACTGCTTCTCAAACTCTTCCGAGAAAGTACACAAATGATAGAAGAAAATAAATTTACAGCCCCAGCAATGTAATGATGGGTAGAAAATATAGCATTTTGAAGTCTTGCATTGTTTTCAGTTTTTGTGTAATTTGCATTCTGGGTTGTTGACTTTATCAAAATAATGAATGTTTAAATAGGCCCATCATTAAGTAAAATTGGTGCTCTGATATGATTAATTAATTCAGCACATATTTATTGAATACCTACTATTGCCAGACAATTCCAGACACCTGGGATACGGCAGTGACTAAGGTAGGTCCAGGCTCCCAGTGAGCTTATGGCTGCATCAGCCAGGAAACCTATTCTTGAATATTTCTGAGATCCCCTGAGACTCATTTAAGGGGACAACAAACCTTACACCATAGAATCTTGGGAAGGACCTCCACTGTCTATCTATTGTGATTTTAAATAGGGAACAAGTGAAGCATCTACACAGAGAGAACTGTTAATACTTTGGCATATACCCTTACATATTCCTTCCTATGCGCAGATAAGTCAACATAAATATTTTGATGTAAGTAGGACCATACTAACACTCTAGCTTGTGATTTTCTTGTTCACATATTTATTATAGATAATATGTTCAATGTCAGATCTAAGTATAGATCTATATCACCTCTTTTAAGTGCTACTTAGTATTCCATTGCAGAGATTTGTGTCTTTTTAAAAAAGATTTATTTTTATTTATGCATACAAGAGCTGGGGTGTAGGCCAGAGGAAAGGGGGGTGTGGAGGGTGAGAGGATTCACCAGAGACAGAGTAGGGAGCAGAAAAGGCAGATCTACTGAAATATACTGCTAAGGGGAGCAGCAGGCAAGACAGAAGAGTCTGCCGTGCCGGGGGATGGAACTCTTGCTGCAGTGGCTGAGACATAAGTGTGCCACCAGGGAGGTCCTGTTAAAAGTCTTTAGTATTTGCCAATTTAATAGAAAGTTTTGTTTTTATTAATTTGTTTAATAAAATTTATTTAATCTGCATTTTTAATTGAAATTACATTGCTTTACAACCCTGTATATTTTAGGGGTATAGGTTCATACCTCTTCAAATGTATATTATCACACACACACCACCACAATCCCAATAATCCTCCACCTTAGTCCATTGAACTACTTCCCTTCCAGCTCCTCTTCCTCACTCTCCTCTCTGCATCTGCATTTCTCTAGTTATTAATAAAGTTAAACTTTTTAAAATGTTTGTTGAGATTAATTTATCTTCTTTGTGGAATTGCCTAGTCATGTTCTTTATCCATGGAGTGGCCATCTTTCTCTTACTGATTTTAAGAAACCTTTTTTTTAAGGATTGATTGATTTATGCATACAAGAACTGGGGCACAGGCCAGAGATGCAGGAGGTGAAAGGATTCACCAGAGACAGAGTAGGGAGCAGAACAGGCAGACCGACTGAAATACACTGCTGAGGGGAGCAGCGGGCAAGACAGGAGAGGTCTACTGCACCATGTGGGTAGCTCCCTGGCCAGCCAGGATCAAACTCGTGCTGCAGAGGCTGCGGATAGCTTCACAGTGCTGTGCTTAGCCCCTTGCGCCACCAGGGAGGTCCCAAGAAATCTTTTTTTTTTTTTTAAAGATTTATTTATTTATGTATACAAGAACTGGATGCGGGAGGTGAAAGAATTCACCAGAGACAGAGTAGGGAACAAAACAGGCAGACTGACTGAAACACTGCTGAGGGGAGCAGTGCGCGAGTCAGAAGAGGTCTGCTGTGCCATGTGGGTTGCTTCCTGGCAGGCCGGGGATCAAACTCATGCTGCAGAGGCTGCGGACTGCTTCATAGTGCAGTGCTTTACCCCTTGTGCCACCAGGGAGGCCCACTGTCTTAACTTTTATGATAATTATTTTCCTACTCTTCTTTATAACATTATCATCTATGTATATCGCCCTAGATAATATAGTTTAGTTTTGTATTTTTGAATACTTACGGAGGTGAAATCATGGTTTTTTGGCACTGTGTGTGTCTTGTTTCTCCTGTTCTTCATTAGGGTCATAGAACTCATCCATATTATTAGAAGTAGCTAGAATTCACGAATTTTTATTGCTTTGTCCATTTATGCATATACCCTGATTCATGTCTCCATTCTAGCATTGATACTCACTTTAGTTATTTCCAGTTTGGGTTTTTTAGAAAAAATGCTACTATAAACATTTTTTATGTGCATCTTGGTATATAGGGCACACGTTTCTTTGTGTTAGAGATCCAGGAATAGAATCGCCAGGTCCTGGAGTAAGCATTTCTTCAACTTTACTGACTAACATCAAAGAGGATCTATTCACTTGTTCACTGCCAGCAGTGCATGAGAATTTCAGTTGTTACAAATTCTCCCTAATACTTGGTATTGTGAGACCCTTTTAATGTTTTTCCAGTCTTGTGAGTATGCAGTGATTTCTCAGTATGGTTCTTATTAACATTTCTCTGGTTACTGATAAAGTAGAATACATTTCTTATGTTTATTGCCATTGAATTTTCTCTTGTGAAGTGCCTTTTTGGGTTTTGATCTTCTTCTTCTTCTTCTTCTTCTTCTTTTTTTTTTGATTGGGTTATCTTCCCTGGTTTCTTCATGTCGGCTTAGTATTTTCATTCTAGTCAATCACTGCTTAGTATGAGTATCTCCTAGAAATATCCTCTGCATATTCTAACTGATCTCCTTATCACTAAGCTCATACCCTGTTGCTCCATCTTCCTCATTGCTACCATAGTTGTTTCTAAGACAAATCCTGTTCCTGTCATTCCTATGCCTAGAACCTGCCAGTGACACCCCAGGGGCCTCCTGGACAATGCAGCATGTAAGACCCTGCATTGTGTGTCCTGTGCCTGGAAAATTTCTGCTTTTGCTGGGATCTCTCAACCTTCTTCCACTGCTCTTAATTTACTGTAACCTCCATCTATACCAAACTGCAGTTCCTTGTATACCTGAAACAGTTTCACATCTGCCTTTGCCAGAGTTATCCTTCTTCCTCCTTTTACATTTGTCTTGGAGAATACCTGCTCATCTTTTAAAAACTCAGTTCAAAGTTCACTTCCACCTCTCTTCATCATCCCTCATTAAACTCTCCATCTTGGGATTGGGGTCAGAATGGGGGGCTGCAATTGTATGGGGAATATAACAATAAAATTTATAAAAAAAAAATAAAAAATAAAAAATAAAAAAAAATAAATAAATAAACTCTCCATCTTCTGTCTTTTTACTAAATACATTATTATTATTTCTAGCAAAGCACTATTTACTTTATTGCATGTATTGCTTAATAATCAGACTTACATAGTTCTCCAAAGGCATGGGAAAATCCTTAAAGGTAGAGAGAAATTTCTTACTCTTTTTTTTTTTTCAGGGCATAGGATTGTATCTGGCACAGATCAGACAGTGGTAAATAGTTGCAGTTGTTATTAATGTTATTACTGTTATTGTGATTATATGTCTCTCTGTTTTCTTCATGTGAATTCTTTGAGGGGCCTGACACTTGAATGGCATGCATTTTTCTAACTTCTGAAAACAATTGCTTTAAAGTGATATTTGGAGTAAGAATATAGAAATCAAAAATATTAAATTTGCAGAGAAACAAACTGATTTACATCCATCTCATTAGGCTCAAACTAATTTAGGCTCAAACTAGTTCAAAGCAAAAGTATCTAAGAGTAGATATAATTTATTATAGGTATGCTTGAGTTAAAAATTCAAGCTGTAAAAATAAAAGTAGGAGGGCCTCCCTGGTGGCGCAGCGGTTGAGCGCTGGGTTGCAAAGCTGGGTTGCCCGCAGCCTCTGCAGCACCGGTTCGATCCCCAGCTGCTCCCCAGCCACCAGAGGAGGGTCCCACATGGCACGCAGACCTCTCATGCCGCCCGCTGCTCCCCTCAGCAGTGTACTTCGGTCCTTCTGCCTGCTCTGCAATCTGCTCTGGCTCTGGTGAATTCTCTCACCCTCCCGCACTTCTGACTGTACCCAGTGCTTGTATAAATAAATAAATAATAAAATAAATCTTTTAAAAAAATAAAATAAAATAAAAGTAGGAAAAACCTCACTTGGAAAAGTAACTCAAATCTGTTACATGATATTGTTCTTCATCTAAAAATAATTTAAGGTTTAGCACTGGATTATAATGTGTGCGTATTACTGGACTGATAGAAAAATGAGGAATACAACACTAGATAACCTTTGGTTAGCACCTGTGTGTGCTGCTGAAGAGCTTATCGCCATTACCATGAAATCGTATGGCTGGCCCAGCTAAGACTTCCTTTGCTCTAAAAGAGTCTGTTCCATGGAGTACCCGTTCTTAAACTCTGCAGTTTGACACAATGGATGAAGTTCATCTGCATTGGCACTCTGTCATAGAGGAACCTGCAGTGATGTATAATTTTCTGGTCCGTGATCTCTATCTTCTCCTCTCTCCTCTTCAGGAAAGCATAGCATAATGGAAGTAAGCCACAGGGACATTATTTATTCTAGTGATAAACTTGATCTTCTCCAAGTTATATTTTCTAAAAGATCAACTGTTTATCTAAACTTCAATACTTTAATTACTAGTGGTAAGACATTACTTATGCAGATGGTCCCCAACTTACGATGGCTCAACTTAAGATTTTTCAATTTTACGGTAAAAACAACCTGCATTCAGTGCAAACCGTCCTTTGAATTTTGATCTTTTCACAGACCAGAGCCTGGGCAGCAGCAGTGAGCCACAGCTCCCCACCCACCATGTGGCCACAGGGTTAAACTACTCACACTCTACTGTTTTTCACTTTCACTACAGTATTCTATAAATTACATGAAATGCAACACCTTATTACAAAACAGGCTAATGATAGATGATTTTGCCCAACTGTAGGCTAATGACAGTGCTCTGAGCATGTTTAAGGTAGGCTAGGGTAAGCTATGGTGTTTTGTAGGGTAGGTGTATTTGATGCAATATCAACTTAGAGATAGTTTCAGTTTGTAATGGGTTTGCCAGAAAATAACCCCGTGGTAAGTTGAGGAAGATGGCTTTTTCTCACAGTGGTGTGTTTTGTTTGTAGAAGGAAGAGAATTTAGAGTTGTACCACCTGTGATTCATATTGCAGCCCAGTCACCACCATGTAATCCAAAGCTAGTTGCTTAGTATCTCTGTCATCTGAAAAATGGGCTACTATTCAAGTTGCTGTCAGTTGCTATTTATTATTCACTATAAATACTGATGCGAAACACTCAGCATAGTGCCTGTCTCCTAAATATCTTTCAAGTCTGTACAGCTCGTTCTCCTCATCCCCCCACTCCAGTTGCATCCCTGCTATAAGCCATTATTATTTGTGTTTTGGACCACTGCCACAGTTTTTTAACTGGTATTTTTCCCCTAGTTTTGCTCAGAGCAAAGGATATTCTAAAAGGTTGACTCAAGCCCTTATCTGGTGTGTCCCTCATATGACGACAGATAGGCAACTGCCATTCATTGAGTGTCTGTCACATGACGGGGACTGGTTGAGCATTTCATGCATTATCTCATTTAATCTCACAATAAGTCCATGAAGTAGGTATCATCATTCACCTTTTAAAAGCCAGAGGTTGGAGAGATTGAGTGACCTGCCCACTGCCACTCTGCTGGGAGTTCAGGAGCTCTGTGTGCATCCAGGTTTATCTGGTTCCAAAGACTGCTCCTCCTGTTTCATGCTGCTGCTGCATCAGATTTATCAGAGCCTAGTGCTGTTAAACAACCTAATCCTATTACTAATTCCCTGTGTGCTGATTCCGGCTTTACCATACGGTCTCCTAGTGATTTGGCTTTGCACATTACTTGGGTACAAGGAGATGATGGTGGATGCAAATATCTGGTCATAGATGAATAAACTGGCTGTCTAGTTTTAGACTCCAGTTTTTTATGACTTCGTGAATGTGCATGAGCTTCCTTGGTTTCTCTCACCTTCGACAGGATTGAGTTTCTGGACCAGCAAGACTGAGGGCCAGATTTTGGACTTTGATAAATTTGCCAAGGGAAATACCACCTGCTGTGAGTCTCCTGACAGTCAGCCTTCTGCTCCAACCTACAACTTTTTGTTGCCTACAATTAACCTTTGTGACGGAAAATCTTTTATTTGGTTTGAAACCTGACTGCTTTTATAGACTTTTAGGTCATAGCAGAGATAAAGACTGTGTCCCCCATTGGTCTCCTGACTTACACTAGCCTTTGTGAATGGCGGCTCATTAATGTGTTCTCAAGCACTGTTTTGAGCCCTTTGGCAAGGGAATACAAAGACATTTAGTATTGTGCCCTTGCCCTCAAGATGCTTACAGTGTAATTAGGACTATGAGACATGAAAAAAGAAATGACCAACAATTAAAGATTCCAGATCACAGTATGTTCACAAAATAAGCTCTCTTCAAGTGGGTTTGAATGAAATGGGTTTGAAGTGAATGTTTGATATAACATGTGCCTGGAGCTTCTATGGGAGCTCAATGAATATTTGTTGAATGATTGTTCAGACTGTTGACCTTCCAGATACTTCCATCCATAGGTCAAGCTCTGACCTCTCTAAGAAGCTGCAGACTTGTGATATCTCACTATCCACTGGGAAATCCCATCTCAATGACTGTCCTAGCAGCCCCTCAATCACAATATATCAAAATTGATTTTATTAGCTTTCCATTGCTGGGGGAGCAATATAACCTTAAGTATAGCCTTAAGAACATGAAATCTGTTCATGGAGTCTGGATATTGGTTTGATTTGTAGCTCCAGTACTTAATGACTAACTGACTTTGGGTAAGTCTCTTAATTCTTCTTTCCCTGTGTGAGGGAATATTTAGGTTATTCTATAATTCAATGAGATAGTCAAAGGATTCAACATAATTCCTGTACATAATAATCATCCACCTTAATTGTTGTCCTAATTTCCCCCAAACTTCCAGTTTCCTTGTTTGGTAATGATGCTGTTGTCACTCCTACACTCTCCTTCACCCCATCTTATCTAATGATTTACCCAAAACTTCTACCTTTTACCTTATCTTTCAAATTATGATTCATTCAGCACATGCTTATATCTGCTGAATGCCAAACACGTTGCTAGGCACCAGAGACACATGTTATGTCTCTGTGTTTGTGGAGTAGATACATAAATAGTGGCCACCTTCAGATGATCCACATAATAGAAATACACAAAAATGCATTAAAAAGAGTCCAGAAGATACATCCCTTTCTCCTTTTAAACCAATGCTCTTGCTTATGCCATCACTTCTCACTGTAAACATTACAGGAGGTATTTTCCCCTTTTTATTAATTTTGAAAATGTATAGGCAAAAAATCAAATACATGCACATCATGAAAAAATTAATTTTTTATGTTTGTAATAAATTGCAAAGTATAAGTGTCTTTTACTCCATTTCTTTAATCCTCTCATTTACCACATAGGTAAATACTGTTTTACAATTTAGTATGTACCCTTCCAGTCCTTCTCCTATTTATGTATGTGTACCTTTATATATATTTATGGAGACAAGAAGAGTCTTTTACATAAATGAGTTCATACTATAAACATACTTTTGCTTTTTTCACTTAACTGTATCTTTAAATTTTTCCATGTCAATACATAATAGGATTACTTTGAACCCCTAAATGCTACTCCATGTTTTGTAAATACCATAATGAACTAGTTATTTCCCTATTGGAACATTTTAGTTGTTTCCAGTTTTTAATCCTTACAAGCAATGCTGCAGTGAATTTTTTTTAAGATTTATTTTTATTTATACATACAAGATCTAGGGTGGAAGCCAGAGGTGGGGTGGGGAGGGGCGAGAAGATTCACCAGAGACAGGGTGGGGAGCAGAACAGACAGATCTACTGAAATACACTGCTGAGGGGAGCAGCTGGCGAAACAGGAGAGGTCTGCTGTGCCATGTGGGTTAGCTCCCTGGCAGGGGAACAACTGTTGCAGTGGCTGAGATAGCTTGATAGTGCTGACTTTAACCCCTGCACCACCATGGAGCCCCGTGAACTTTTTGCACATGTGTTTTTATGGACATATGCAGTCATTTTTGCAAGTTAGTTTCTAGTAGTAGAAGTGCTGGATTAAGAGGTGTGAGAATTTAATTTTTCATTAGAATGCGCTCAATTACCCTTCAAAAAAACTGTTTATACTCCCATCCAACAGTGAATGAGATGGCTCATTGCTCCACACCTTACCAATATCTCCTTCAATTTTTTGCAAATCTGATAAGTTTTAAAATGCTATATTATTTTTTAAATTATATTTTTATTGAAATAACATTGGTTTACAGCACTGTATTTGATTTAGGGCTATAGATTCTACCTCTTCAAATATGTTACCACACCATGCCCACCACTAGATAAGATACCTCCAGTCCTCCATCATAGTCCACAGGGACCCTTTCTAACCTTCTCCTCAGTAGTCTCAATTCTATAGTCAGATCTAGGGTTTGTTTGGGGTTAGTTTTGTTTGTTCTTTTGTCTTGTATCTTTATATTCCACATGAGTGAAATCATCCAGTATTTGTTTTTTTCCTTCTGACTTATTTTGCTTAAAATGCTGTTATTTTATAGATTTGTATTTGTGTGGTTACTAGTGAATTTGAGCATGCTTTCATATATTTATTGATCACTTCTGTGAATTGCTTTTTTGTATAATTTGCCTATTTCTCTATGAGGTTGTCTTTTTCTTATTGATTAGCGGATTGTCATCACTACATTATGAGTGTGCTCAATTCTTTTTCTGTTAATATGTTACAATATTCTTCCTAGTCTATTGCTTGTCTTTATTTACATTGTATTATATCAAAAAACAGAAGGTTTAATTCTTAGGTGGTAAAATCTGTTCATCATTTCTTTTATGATTTCTGGGGGTTGTTTTGCTTGAACAGTTTTCTTACTACCCAGAAGATAATGTGTGTATATAATCTTTTTCAGTATTTTCATAGTATTATTGTCCAGGTTAGGCCATTGATATAATTGAAATTTATTTTTAGCTATAGTGTGAATTAGGATTACAATGTTTTTCCTAAGAGAATTTCCAATTGTCCCAACACAATTAATTAAATAGTCCATCCTTTCCTACTAATTTGAAGTGCCAGGTTGTATGTATAGGTCAGCTTCTGGATTCTTTTCCCCCCTTGATTTTTTGGGCCCATTTTTGTGTCACCACCATGCTGTTTCAATTATTGTGGCACTATAGGATATTTTTATACCTGGTGAGACCTGGCACTACATATTCTATCCATTTTATTTTCTATTTTTGTCATATTATTTTTTTCTCATAATTTTTGACTGCTTTATTACATTTCCTCTCCCCAGGTGAACTTATGGATATTTTTGATCAGTTCCATAAAATTGCCCAGTTCCATAAAATATCCTCCTGTTGGTATTTTGATTGGAATTTCATTAAATTTTTGGTTTAATTTGAGACTTATGTGGGAATATAATGCAGTCTTCATGGATCAATTTTTTTTGTTTGTTTTCTTTTAATGTCTTTCAATAACACATACAATTTCTTCACCTTGGTGAGGCTAGTAACATGTATTTTACAATTTTCCTGCTATGATAAATAAGATATTTTTCATTACATTTTTCTGTTTGGTTATAGTTGGTGTGTTGGAAAATGAGTGATTTTTGTTGTTGATCTTTCATCAAGCTTTTACCAATATCTAATATTATTAGTTTTGAAATTTTTGCCATTCTTAGATTTTCTAAGTTAAAAAGTAAATCACTTGTCAATGGTGACAGTTTATGTCTGCCTTTGTAATACTCCCATTTCTTTGTCTTATCTTATTGCATTAACTAGGCTCTCCAGTGCCATGTTCAGTAGTTGCAGGGACAGCAATGAAAGCAGGCATCTTTGTCTTGTTCCTGACTTTAATGGGAATGGTGAATGCCCTTTATCAAATCAAAAAAGTGTTCTTTTATTACTGGCTTGCTAAGAGTTTTAATTTGTTGTTTGTTTTATTTGTTTGCTTGCATCTTAAAATGAGGAATGGACATTAAAATTTTTAACTTTTTAAAGTATCATTTTTGTGGTGATATGACGTTTTTCTCCTTTGATCTATTAATGCAATGGTTTATATTAATAGATTCCTAATGTTGAATAATTCTTAACCTTTCTGGATAAATCTTATTTAATCATGAAAATTGTTCTTTTAAGAACAGTTAACATTAAGATATTTGCATTGACACTCTTAAGTAAGCCGATTGCTTTCTTCATTGTCATTTGTTATGTTGGTATATTAGGTTAGCACAATGGTTCTCAAACTTTTTGTTCTTAGGACCCCTCTGTTAATGTATAAGCACATATTCCATTTACTGCCAGAGCAGTGGCATCATTACATGGCATTCCATTAGTCTACAGAAAACTGTACACTTGTGTGACAGTATGAGAATGAAAATGTGAAAACATTATTATCAAAATAGCTTTGACCTAATGGACTCCCAGAAGGAACCTCAGGGATCTTCAAGGATCCCTAGACCATACTTTGAGAGCTGCTAGTCTAGTAGAATGAGTTGTAAGTTTTCCTTCTGCATTAATGTAAATAACATAGAATTTATTTATATTTTGAATTAGCATATATTTAAGAGTAAACAACTCATCTGTAAGTTACTTTGAACTGATGGCTTGTGGAATGGCTTGCCTACCATTTCAGTTGTTATTGGTCTATTCAGGTTTATGTCTCTTCTTGAATTAATTTGTCCATTTGTATTTACCTCGAAAATCATGGAATTTCATGTGGAGTTTCATTTTCAAGTGAAGTTATGTTTAAATTATAATTTCTAGATTTTGTTTATGTCAAAAATTAAATCTCCTTTTTATTTCCAATATTGTTTGCCTGTGTATTTTCTCTTCTTTTCTCATTTGGGTTTGCTAAAGGTTTTTCTGTTTTATTACTATATGTTGGTGTGTTTTAAAGAACCAGTTTTTTTGTGTGATTAATCAAGTTTATTTTTGTGTTTGTTTCTGCATCTATCTTTTATTCTTTATTTTATTCTTTATTTTATTTTGGTGGATTTTTTTTTTAAGTTGGATTTGTTGAGGTATACTTTACATATGGTAAAATTCACCCTTACAGTAAACAGTTCTATGAATTTTAACAAATGCTACACTCATATAGCCACCAACACAATCAGCACATAGAGACATTCCACAATCCTCAAAAATTCCCTCTTTGCCCTTTCTAGTCAACCTTTCCTTTGATCCTCAGTTCCTGGCATTCCTTTTCCTGTTTTAGTGGTTTTTTTTTTCCTTTCTGAATAGTATTCCATTATATGTGGTATATATACCACAGTTTGTTTATCTTTCACCAGTTAAAGGATATTTGAGTTGTTTCTAGTTTGGGGCAATTATGAATAAAATCACTAAAAAGAAAAAAATGAATAAACATTTTCAAATTGTTTTCTGTGTGAACATAAGTTTTCATTTTTCTTGAGTAAATACCTAGAGGTAATAATTTCTAGGTCATATGGTAAGTATGTTTGACTTTATAAGAAGTTTTCAAGCTGTTTCCTTGTCATTCTGTTTATAGTTTTCTGTTAGTTTTGTTCTTTCCTTTCCTTGTGTCATTTTTTTTTTTAAGAAAGTGAGTTTGGTCTCATGCTTATTCATTCACCTTAGCAAGGGCACAGAGCACACCACAATGTTTCAAGCATAAAATGCAAGGGGAGATACCTCAGTGACAAAAGCTGGGGAGTGGATGAGCAAGATGATATTAAGAAGTTTTTCCAAGTGAGACACTCACCCAAAGAGAGGTGGAGATGGAAAATACAAGCAAGGAGAGAAGAAGGAGAAGAAAAGAAATGGAAACAAAATACATAAAAGGGAGTGATCATTGTGTCCCTGTAATACCTTAGTGTAACACTATGTCTTGGCACCTACAGAGAGCACTGGCTGTGGGGGGGAGAGCAAGGTGGGTCAGGAACCACTAATGCCAATCCTGAAAGCTTATGGTTCCAAGGTTCAGTTTGAACAGAGGTAAGCCATTGTGAGCTTTGGAAAAGGGCCGTCTTCTGACACAAGTCATTGTTGTGATAGATTGAGGTTTGGGGAAGAGACTCGAAAGTATGGTAGGTATTCTATAAACACTTGTTTAACTAAGGAGCTGCATATTTTAAATTGGTTGCAAGGATGAGAGGTTTGTTAGAACTGCAAATACATGGACTGGAAATAATGAAAGCAACTTGGGAGAATGAGTAATTTGAGAGGAAAAAAGAACCCTAAAACCTAATTTAATGGTCTGGGGTAAAGGGAAGATTTGGTATCAGAGACAGAGAATCAAGTAGTCAGAAAACTATGACTGTAACAGACTTCATGGAAACCTAGTGAAGACCAAAGATGACGGTCTGGATTCTCTGGCTCCAGCACTTGCTGTCTATCCCTGGTTGACATCCAGAAGCCAGACAGCCAGGTGGTGAGAGAGAAGTGTTACTGAAGGACTCTAAACTTTGGGGTAGGGTGAGGCATAAATTAAATGACCCTGAAGAGCCCTCTAGCCTGGGCTCTTGTGATTCTAGTATTAATATTGCTGACATGTCATATTCCCAGAATAAGAATAAAGAACTCTTTTGATTTGGAGAAAGAACCTAAGATCTTGAGTGGGAAAGAACAGGAGAGGGAGAGGAAAGCTCTCTCCATACCAAAGAGGGAAGGTCTCTTCATACTGTTGTAGGAGAGGGAAGGTCAGGTGGTGGGGCTACTGTCTCTGTTCAGATTATACATTTTTATTCACAGCTTTAACATTGCATTCATAGGCCCTTTGCTCCCCCTTCACAAGAAAGGCATTTATCTCTCGGGTACTGGAAAGCCTATGAAACTGAGATACTAAATAAAAAAAATAATTACATGTAGTGTGAGAAGTGACAATAGAGTTGCATCATTTAGGTAACATTTATTAGGCACCTACTAAGTGCACCGTTTCATAGGATATAGCAGTGAATAAAAGTTGAGCAAGGCCCTGCCCACAAGAAGCTTCCTAAATTTTGGTGAGAGCATATGGAAGAAAGCATTCACTCTGCCTGGGCCTCAGAAGGCTTAAGAGAAGAATGGCACTAGCATTATTCCCAACCTCTTCTTTATGTGGCAACCAAAATGCTTTTTTAAAATTACACCCTGAAAAGCTTATTCCCCTGCTTAGTCTCACCAAAGGCTTCTCATTGCTTCCCTGATTAAGATTCAAGTTTTATTAACCAGTGAGGCCCTGCGGGATCTGACCTGATCCCCCTTCTACCTTGGGGTCCTGCCACCGGCTGTTCCCTTTATCTAGAGTGCATGACGTCCCACTCATTGCCCCGACCCAGCTCTGGCTCCAGCCCATTTTGCCCAGTTAATCCCTTTTATCCTTCAGATCTCAGCTCCAAAGTTAATTCCTCAGTTTCCCCCACCATTTCCCTTTTCTGCAACCACATCTGTTCTCATAACAACCTGTGCTCTCTCTCTCTTTTTCTCTCTTCCTCACCTGCTCTCCTTCCCTCAAACATTAAATAAATGAGCATAATAAAGAAAAAATGGTAAACTGTGATAAATGCACACAAAGAGAACAGCTTATAACATTTTAATAAGGACATAATTATATATTGTGTCTATTAATTGGTTGTTCACATAAATAGATGTACAAAATTGTATTTTGAATAAATGACTGAAGATTAATTATACCAATCAGAGGAAGGAGTAAAGAGAATTCCAGGCAAGGGAAGTGACAGAAACATGCAAAGACACAGAAGCATGAATGGGCATGAACTAACGGGCAAAGGACTGGAAACCTGAGTAAGTGGACTGGCTGAAGAGTATAACGATAAACAGGATCCTGTTTGTATCTTTGTGTTTTTTCCCAGTAGGGTGTGAAGGTAGTCTGATTGAAATCAAAAGTTTGTATGCAAAAGAGTACAGACAAGGGAATGTACAGACGTGCATTTTACAAAGATAAGTCTGCTTTACCCATTCAAAGATGGATATTGCTATCCCATCTCCAAAATTAAAGAGTTCTAAATTAGAGAAATCCCACCCATTCAGCATTGCTACTAGGTGATTAATCAAAGTCAAAGTGGGAAGTCATAAAAAGCATATGTTTTTTAGCATTTTATTTTATTTTATTTTATTTTAAAAGATTTATCTTTATTTATTTTATTTATTTATACAAGCACTGGGTACAGTCAGAAGCGCGGGAGGGCGAGAGAACTCACCAGAGCCAGAGCGGGGAGCAGAGCAGGCAGAAGGACCGAAGTACACTGCTGAGGGGAGCAGCGGGCAGCAGGAGAGGTCCGCGCGCCATGCGGGACCCTCCTCCAGTGGCCGGGAAGCAGCCGGGTATCGAACCGGCGCTGCAGAGGCTGCAGGCAGCCCCTCAACCCAGCACTCAACCGCTGCGCCACTGGGGAGGCCCAGCATTTTATTTTAACTTAGAAGATATTGCTAATACTTCAGGTAGAGGACCAGAGTGGAGTCATTGATTGTTGAATGACCACATCCATATTATCTATGGATTTCAGCTTCAATTTCTTTAAAGTAGAATATGAAACTTAAATATTCTATTTTTTTACATCTAAACTTTTTTTTTAATTTTTTTAAAGATTTTTATTTATTTATTTATACAAGCACTGGGTACAGTCAGAAGAGTAGGAGGGTGAGAGAATTCACCAGAGCCAGAGCGGGGAACAGAACAGACAGACTGATGAAATACACTGCTGAGGGGAGCAGCAGGTGTGGCAGGAGAGGTCTGCACGCCATGTGGGACCCTCGTGCCAGCGGCCGGGGATCGAACTGGTGCTGCAGAGGCTGCAGGCAACTTCGCAGCCCAGCACTCAACCACTGCGCCACCAGGGGAGGCCCAAAACTTAAATATTCTTATAAAATAATCTCAATATAGACTCCATTGTTAGGATATTTTTTTCTTTTCAGATTTTTTTTACATGATAGAGTAATTGTTAAGAACACAGCCTCTCGGGCCTCCCCACATGGCGCGCAGACCTCTCCTGCCGCCCGCTGCTCCCCTCAGCAGTGTACTTCGGTCCTTCTGCCTGCCCTGCTCCCCGCTCTGGCTCTGGTGAATTCTCTCACCCTCCCGCGCTTCTGACTGTACCCAGTGCATGTATAAATAAATAAATAAATCTTTAAAAAAAAAAAAAAAAGAACACAGCCTCTCAAGGTGGACTGCTTGGGTTCACATCCTGGATACACCTGTTCCTAAATTGGGCAAGTTGCTTCACTTCTTTGAGCCTCAGTTTCCTCAATATCTACTTCAGAGAGTTATTGTGAGGCTCAAATGAAATTTTTATATAACAACTTAATGTAGTGTCCAACATATAGTAAACCTTCAGTAGATGTTAACTATTTTCCCATTGTCCCATCCATACAACTCAGTAGCATTTTAAAAAGGGATTTTTACCTTTATTGAGTCTCTCAAACATTTGGCTTTGTGTTCTTAGAAACAGTTCTCTTTCTTTGGGCACCTTTTGCTTACATAATATTAAATTAAGTTATGTAAATACAGTAGCTACTCCCACTGGCATAAACAAATTTTGGAGCAATCATAGTGTCTTGCACAACACTGGCAAAGTAGATGTCGATGAAACAGGGAGTAGCCTGCTAGCCAGGAACATGAACTAGTGTGTGTCAGGGTAGGACTGGAATTCTCCAGTAAGATCACACCAATCAGAGGAAGGAGTAAAGAGATTTCCAGGCAAGGGAAGTGACAGAAACATGCAGACACAGAACCTGGAGGTCAGCTGGAGAGTGTTAGCTCTTAGATGACAACCTCTGTCCATCCAGCATCCTCTCCCTCTCCCTCCTACTATAGCTATGTTTTAATCTCCTCAACCTCCTAGACCCAAGCCAGACCTTTAATCTTCCTAAGCACCAAAAAAGAGAATGGTCCCCGGTGGAATTTAAAATAAAAACAATACCAACTTGTAAAATAAGCATAAGGAAGCCCAATAAAGTTCTGACTTTTCCCATGGTGATTATTTCAGTGCTTTTTTAATTTTAAATTCTTCCTCCCAAAATGTAATCGGGGTTCCCTTGACTTTGCTGGTGCCCTGGGAACATGTTTATCTGTTGGGTCTAGGACTGATTCTCCCAGTTTCTCCCCCAATCTCTCAGCCTTCTCCCAGAATCACTTCCCTCCCGCAGGAACCTAGGTTGCATGGTCTACCACTTGTAACTGTTCTTTGGTTGTATCTTCTGTCCAACTTCCCTACATACTTGTCCTTACACCGAACACACCCAATAACCCTCTAAACAATGGGGCATGAATTTGAGGTGACCAATAGGCAGCTGAACATAAAAGTCTGGACTTAAGAGAGAGAATAAAAGTAAGTAAAAAGATGTGGAAATCTTCAACAAAGAAGTGGGAGTTGACCCCTTGTGAGTACATCATAGCACCAAAAACAGACATGTAGAGTGGGAAGAACAATGACTAAGCTGCAACCCCCAGCAACGTCACTGTGTAAGGGGAAGTGGGGCAGGATCACCAGTGAAAGAGGGCAGCCTGAGTCCAAGGAATGAGGGCTTCAAGGGGAGGGATGACCGGTATCAGACACAACACAGAGATCAGTAAGATTAGACAGTGCCTGGCACCTAGCAGTCACTCAGTGCACACTACTCTGCTAACTAATTAGTTAGACCTGAAACATTTAGGGTGTCATCTTGGTGCTAGTTTCGGGTTTCCTCAGAAACAGATCCTGAGACGAAGATTTGCTTATTTGTTCAGGAAAAATGCTGTGGGGTGGAGAGTGAAACAGAAAGAGAAGCAGCCAATAAAGGATGAGTTCTGTTGGCAACCATTACAAGCTATTAAAGAATAAGCACATTAGGAAACTTCTGGAAGTCTGCAGTACATTCAACTCATAGTTACCCCTCTCAAAAGATGAGGCAATTGGGATATTCATATACCAACACCTATAGGTCATTGGTTGAGGGTTGCTCCTAGGAGTCATTAATTCACTGACACTCGCAGCCTGCTGCTGGGGCAGCAAAGCAGAGCCTGGCTGCACGAGAGCCTGCAGGCAGATGAATGCACGTACTGGCAGTTGGGAGCCTGGGGTGCACTGAGTGGTAAGGGCAGAGATACGGACAGGGCCACAGCAGCACTTGGCATCTTAGGTTTCAGTGGCAAAAACTAGACTTCTGTGCAATGTTAGTAAATTGGAGGTGAGAAGTGGCGGTAAGGACTGAGATAACAATTTCAAGATGCTTGATTGAAAAAAGAAGCTAGGCCAACTCTGTGGAGGTAAGGAAGGAAGGGCAGGATATAATAGAAGATCAGAACCTCTGGTGATATTCACTGAGGAAATTCATTTTTCCCCATTTTTCGTTAAGGTGAGAATAGTGGACCAACTGCTTCCCACTTCAGGGTCATCCTTCAGCTTGGACCAGCATCCAGTGATTCCTCTGCAGGGCTTTGGGTTCTGGATTCTCCTCTGGAGAAGCCCTGTTGAGCTAGCTTTTTCCAGCCTCAAGCTTGCAGTAATCTTAAATAGGAAGAACAAGAGGAGTAGAAAGACCATAAGTGCTGAGTAAACTGAGGCAGGTGTGTGCCCGCTAGCCTGCCTCTGAGCCCAAGGAGACCACAAGGTCAAAAGGGAGCTGCTCTTGCAGCATCTTCCTCTGAGTGACTCCTTGCTTTCTTGCCTTCCCCTCTCATGTTGGCAAATTGCAATCATTAATTTGGTTTGAGCATAGCAAGCATAATCCTGAACGAAACATTCCTGTCATGTTCCTCGAAGTATGGCTCTTTTTTGATTGATATCTGTCTCTGGGCTAACACATGAGGCACTATCTTTTCCCTAGCGCCTGGCACACAAAAGTCAATAAATATTTGCTTATGGGGAAAAGTACAGGAATTGCTTTGGATGGTGCCAAGACCAAGGAAAGGCTGAGTTTTTTTTAATCCCTCTAGAGGTGAATTTTCTACAAAGGTAATGAAATTTAAATTTAAGAGCCCCTTACTTCATAAGTGCCTTTCAAGACCCTGGGAGGGCCCTTATACTATTTTCACATGGTCCAATTGTTTAAATTTGCAAAAGTAAAGTATCTTAATAAAAGTCGAATAAGACCTTGGTTTCCACTCCAACTTTATACATCTTCTGTGGAGTAGCTTTGGGGTGACTGTGAGTATTTGGGACCTGGTTAAGGGGAACTTGAGTTGAGAATATATTTAGGGTTTTTTTAGGTTAATTATATCTCTTCAGGTGGTTCATAGGTTGAAGCTCTTGGGGGTACCTGGTAGGGCACATGAATTTGTCCTGTGGCATCCTGCAATGGAAGAGGAACAAGACTTAAAATGTGTGAATCCAGAAAGTATCATCACATGTAAAATTGTAAGTGGAAATTTTGGTTCCTATGGCTACCTGGTCAAAATAGAACCTCTCATTTATCAGGAAATACTTCTCAGTGCAACACATACCCAGATAAATGTATATTTTCTTCTTTTTAAATAGGAATCATATGAGATAGAATTTATTAAAATTCCTGTGTTTATAGGGCATAAACCTGTGGCAAATGCTACTAATAATGAGTGCATTCTAAGATGAAGTTATATATTTTATACATCCCCAAAATACTGGCATTGCCAAAGATAACATAAAACTCCTAATAGGCCACTATAACAAGGACATCAATAATAAACTGGTAAAAGAGTGTCAATAAAATCCAAGAATATTCAGGCAATTTTGAAATGCACTGAAATGTACTGTGCCTCTGTAGGGGCAGGAAGGACACAGTGCAGGTTTTCTGATCCAGCAGACTGGGTAAAGGAGGAGTCAGTCCTCAGTGGTTTTGCAGGTCTTTTTATTGGGATTTACCTGGTACACAGCAGGTAAGGGTGCTGGGGGGCCGGGAGGCTGGCAGGCCTCCCAGCCCCCAGCAAGTCTTCATTCTATCTGGGCTCTCCGGCCTTGTCTCGGCTTCTGCTTCTCTTGCTTCTCTCTCGTCTTCTCTTTTGGCTTCTATTCGTTCTTGGCTTCTTCTCTCGGCTTCTGCTTGGGCATCCCAGTGACGCCACCCTTAAAAGCCTAGTCTCAGCCCAGGTGAATCCCATCTACCTATGCCCACACCCTACTCCAGGTGCCCGCCATCAGGCATGCATTCAGGACCGCAAGGATCCATCATCTATCCTGATGGTGGGAGGGCAGAAAAGCCTGACATTTTTCCTTACCCTACAGCCTCTATGAAATAAACTTGATAGGTGTTTCCCCAAACTTCTTAGTAATCCTGAAAATTTATATAACAATGCTAATAGGTAATTTTACTGTTGAAAGAGACTTAACTAAATTATTAATAATAAATAAATGTTGACCAACAATGGTAGAAGACTGAATTATATTTCTATTTTCTTTATAGACAATGATGCATAAAATTGTTGTTTATATGAAGAGTCCTTCATATAAGAGCCCAAGAATTATTGGAAATAAGCACTTGGGGATATCTCAGACAATATTATTTAGGAAATTTTGTGATATGTATGGTTTTTCCTCAATTTTAAAATTTTTGTAATTTGTTGTACTATCATTTGTTATTCTAAATAAATACTCAATTTTGAACCTGATTTTATATTTGTAATTTTGTTTCTTTATTTTTAAAAAGGGGCCTCAGAGTTATTACATAAGCTAAACTTCAGATACCACTAAACATGGATGTGTCCCTGTGTCCTTCCTTCAGCTTCCTAGCTTTAGGTGGTTCTGAATATAAGCAATATCACCTTTAAAATCCCAACAGTAGACAACTGATGTCTGGCTAGTTCCCATGTGGATATTTTAAATGGCTCATGACCTCCTTTTTTGGTTTATAAAGTAAGTTGAGTTTTCAGAATTAACCAGTAACTGAGGACCACTCCCTTCTGATTCATGCATGGAGCTTGAGGTTTAATCTTATTGAGCCTCTTAATTCTAGAATCTCTCAGAATCCAGCCCCCAGGGACTGATTTCTTCTTCCTGTGACATTTGACTGGCTCTAGAATAGAGACAGAGTTGACTGGAAAAGGGGGAGGGTTACCGGCATGCAGAATTCTCATTTGATGACTCTTGGGGAGTGCCTCCTAATTGGTCCCAGTTGGTATATCTTGCTAAGAAATCTGGCAGAACTGAAACAAGGCATATGATGATCAGTCAAAGGACGTGAGAGTATATGGATTAGAGAAGAGATATCTCTGTTGGCGACCAGTATCAGCAGCTCCTGCTACAACAATATTTCATAACAAACTTACTCAAAACTCAGTGCCATGAGGGCCTCCCAGGTGGCGCGCGCTGGGTTGTGAAGCTGCCCGCAGCCTCTGCAGCGCTGGCTCCATCCCCGGCTGTTCCCCGGCCACCACCAGAGGAGGGTCCCACTTGGCGGGCAGACCTCTCCTGCCGCCTGCTGCTCCCCTCAGCAGTGTACTTCGGTCCTTCTGCCTGCTCTGCTCCCCGCTCTGGCTCTGGTGAATTATCTCGCCCTCCCGCACTTCTGACTGTACACAGTGCTTGTATAAATAAATAAAATAAATCTTTTAAAAATAAATAAATAAATAAATCTTTAAAAACAACAACAACAACAAAAAACTCAGTGCCATGAGGTGATGGGTATTTATTTCTTGAGTGCACAGATATGTGGATCAGCTGAGGTACAGCTGATCTAAGCTGAGCTCTGTTGGGTTTGGATCCATGCTATGAATTGGTCCAGGTCAACTCCATGTGCCTTTATCCTTGAACCTGCAGCTGTCAAAGGTATATTCTTCTAGTGGTGAAAAGCAGAAGCCCAAAACATTAAAATCAACTTTGCAAGCACATTTCAAATCTCTGCTTGCATATGTCTGCTAAAATCCCATTGGTTAAAGCATGCCAGTGACCAAAACCAAATTCAAGGGGGGTATGAAAGTCTCTCCACCCTGTTTGGAGGACAAAGCAAATCATATGGGTGAGTCAAGATGAAGGTGGAGGAGTGGAAGAAGTGAATATTTTTATGAACAATCATGTAGTCATCCATAAGAGCTGCCATACCAAAGAGAGAGCATATTTCCTCACCTCTAAATTCTCCATCTACCATCTATCCCCATATTCCCTGATTTTACAAAAATACTATCTAGTTTATTTTGCCTCATTGTATCTAGTATCTGATCCCCTTTCTTCATTCTCACTAAACTGTTTGCCTAGATTACTGCTATAGCCTGCTAACTGCTCTCCTTGCCCCTGGTCTTATCCTTTTCTGATTCATCATCCTCAGAGCTGCCAGCTATTATCAGTATCTCATCAGCATCAACATCATCATTATTGTTATCTATTTTGCATTATACTTGCTGGTGTGTGTGCCTGGCTCCTTCATTATACTGAGAGCTTCTAGATGGTAAGGACTGTTTTATTTATCTTTGAATCTCCAGCCTCCTGCCGCGGGCCTGATACACAGTAACACTTCAATAAGTGAATATGGAAGGAATGAAGACGGGATCCCAATTTAAGTCTGTATGACCTTAAAACCTAAACTCTTTCTACTCTAGCATAATTTAACCTTAGTCACAGATGTGTTGTTGATAAAATAAGGATAAAGCTCAAACCTTCTCACTGCTACACCAGTGGAAAAGCAGGCTACTAGATCTAGATTAACTAAAGATTATTTCTTCCATAATCACAATAATCCTTCCTTATCCTAATTCCTCAAAAATAGAAAGCTCTAACAGCCATAATTTATTTATTTATTTTAAAAGATTTATTTATTTATTTATTTATTTATACAAGCACTGGGTACAGTCAGAAGCGCGGGAGGGTGAAAGAATTCACCAGAGCCAGAGCGGGGAACAGAACAGGCAGACCCACGAAATACACTGCTGAGGGGGGCAGCGGGCATGGCAGGAGAGGTCTGCACGCCATGTGGGACCCTTGCTGGTGGCCGGGGGTCGAACCGGTGCTGCAGGGGCTGTGGGCAGCTTTGCAGCCCAGCACTCAACTGCTGCGCCATTGGGGAGGCCCAGCCATAATTTTTTTAAATGGTCATAAGCACTTTAAATATATGAAAAGATGCGCAACTTCAGGTTGGCACAGATTAAAAAAACAATTTGACATTGTATTAGTGAAGGGTGTAGAGAGAGACATTCACATGTATTGCTGATAGGAGTGTAAATTGGTTCATCCTCTATGAAGGGCAATTTGGCAGCATCTATCAACTCTTTATGAACTGATATGGAAAGGTCTCCAATATACCCCATTGTCAGTGAAAAGGCAAGATGCAGAACATGGAGTACAACGTTGCTTGTTGTTGGTGGGGAGGAGAAAAATAGACATACATATATATATATATATATATATATATATGTTATTATTGCTCAGGCAAGCTCTCCAAGGATATATAAGAAACTGTTAATAGCAATTGTTTTGGAGGGGAGTTGAGCTGGAAATGAGGATGAGAGGAAAATTTCTTTTTCATGTATATTTTTATATCATTTAAATTTTATCCCATATAAAACAGAATTGTTTAGATATCATAAACAATATCAGAAGATCAATGAACTTGAAAACATATTTGCAGCATAGTATGGCTAAGGGCTCATTTCCTTAATCAAAAAAGAGTTTATATGTCAGTTAAATCAAGACAGAGGGAGAGAAGTAGTTAAGGGCTGTAAGCGCTGGTATTAGAAGAAATACAAATGGCCAATAATTATATGAAAATGATGCTTGCTCAGATGTTATTATAGAAAAGAAAATCAGAAGGAATCCTTCAGGGAGTTGAGCTCTAGCCTTAGATGTATTCAAGGAGGCACTACGTGGCCACTTATGAAGGTGGTTGTTGAAGGGTTTCTTTCATGCATCTCTGATAAAGGAAAGATCTTGAGCATTTGAAGGAACTAATTCTTTCCAATCCTTAGGGTCTTTAATTCCTTATGGTACCCAATGGAGGGAAGTTGACAAGGCCAAGCAAACAAGCATAGGGAATGAGGGAAGGGAAAATAATGTGAGTTCAATTCAAAGCACATCACCCCAGAAAAGGAAGGAACCTTAGATCTCATCTTCTGAACTTCCCACCTGATACATCTTCTCTTGGGACACAGACCCAGATTGCCACTTAATAACACTGAGCGAGTTTTTATGACTTTATCATTCATTCAATAAATATTTACTGAGTTCTTTCTCAGGCACAGCCCCTGTCCTCATGAGACAAACATTAATTGTATAATTATTCAATGTAAAATTGCAGCTGTGGCAGGCTATAAAAGCCGAAGGTATGATAGGACCCAGATAAGGATTTTAGGAAAAGTTACGATGATTAGGATGAACAGGAGTTTCGCTAAGCAACAAGGAGAGGGAAAGCAGGCAGAGGCAACAGCACATGCAAAGGCCCTAACAGGAGGGCTCACAGCAAAGCCTAGGATGGAAAAGACTCAAAATAGTGAGGCACATGCAGTATGGAGCAAGACTGAGGAGACAGAAGGCAGACTTTAAGGTTCAGTCACCCCATAGGAGCAGTGGAGGCCCCCAGAGGGGTAAAAAGTAGAGAGAAGAGCCTCCTGTGCCTTCATCACATTCACATACAAACTATTCCTCTGGCTATGGAGTGGAGAATGGTTTGGAGAGAGGCTAGCGCAGGTGCACACAGGGAGTTAGGAAGCAGATGCAACTGACCAGAGAGGATGGCTGCTTAGAATGCTGGAGGTGGATCAATCTGGACAAAAGTGAAGGAAGATTAAGAAGTAAAATCAACAAGACTTGATGGTCTAAAGAGTGACAGAGAGGAAGGAATATGTCAAAATATTTCCTAACCGGATAGATGATGGTACCCATTCATTGAGGTAGAAAATGATGGAATAGAACTGAGTTTAGCAGGAAGTACAGGAGTTCAGCTTAAAACATGCCAAATATCCAATGCTTTAAGAAGGTATAATCAGTCAATGACATTTATTTATGGAGTGTCTCCTGTACCACTGGCAGTGGACTATACATGTTTGTTTGTAAAAATAAATAAATAAATAAACAAACAAACAAACAAACAAATAAATAAATACAATGTCCCCTTCTTTGTTGCCCAAGCTGTTTCACTATTCAGTTACCCAACCCTTCTTATTCTCTCATTTGTCTGTTTTCTGCCTTTCTCTGCTTTTCCTCATTTGTTGAATGGGTGCTCTTACATTTATTTATTATTTTTAAAGATATATTCATAGAAGAACTGGGGTGTAGGCCAGAAGTATAGGGGGTAAGAGGATTCACCAAAGACAGAATGGGGAGCAGAACAGGAAGATCTACTGAAATACACTGCTGAGGGGAGCAGCGGGCAACACAGGAGAGGTCTGCTGTGCCATGTCAGCTAGCTCCCTGGCTGGGGCTCGAACTCAGGCCATAGTGGTGAAAGGGTGAGACTTAACCCCTAGGCTACCAGGGAGGCCCCGGCTCTTACGTTTAAAAGTGTGTTGACCTGATAATCTAAAGATCTTGACTATCACTGCACTTCACTCTCTAGACCCATGGACACACCATGGGCCTTATCACTCAGAACTCATCCTTCCTGTTAAACTGCTCTCACGCTCTCTTCTATACCCTCCTATCCATCCAGCCTCCCATGTTCCCCTAAATGTCCTGCATCTTCCTCTGTTTACTGTCGTATTTTCATCCTTCCCATTATTTCCAAACTTTTCAGAAGAATTTCCTATCATAGCCTGACACGTAACAGACATCCAATAAATACTTGTTGAGAGATCAAATGTCTCTACTTCCTTATTTCCTATTCACCCTCACCCCAACCCACTGTGGTCAGTGCTGACCTCCATCCCTCTGCCTTAGTCTGGTGGGGGTTTCCTAGCTACCAGCTGGCCCTTTCCAACCTTTATTTTACAAGACCTCTCTTCAGCGTGCCTGATAGTGTTGCCTTTTTTTTTTTTTTTTGCAAACTCTGTATATCATTGAATTCTGCATTTTCTGTCTCTGACCACTACCCTTTTGAGGAATTCTAATCTTCAAGGATTGTCTTCAGCTTTCTTCACTTCTGTACAAATATTCCCTAAACAATCCCCTCCACTCTCTATGTTGTTAATACCAAAATATCCATGCCCATCTTAGAACTCCCTTCCAAACTTAGTGAGATGTATTTCTGACTGCCTGCGGATATTCCCACCAGGGGCACCTAGTAGGTGTTCATTAAATATTTGTTGAATGAATGAAAATCCTTTAAGCACTTCATAGTTATCCTGCGCCTAAAAGAACCCATCTTTCTAACCTACTCCTCTTGGTTTATGTTTCCTGTTCTTGTTAATGGTAGCATTGCCCATCTAGGCATACAAACTAAATTCACTTTAAACCCAAGATCTGTAGTTTTACTCCTAAATATGTTTCAATCTGTTGGTTCCTCTCTATTTTCAGTATATCCTAGTTCAGGCCCCTATCAGATCCTATTTGTTGTCTTTCTCATTCTTGTCATATCTCACCTATATTATTCCAATAATCTTTTAAATTAGTTTCTGTAACCTTTATCTTGCTCCTGTCTGGTCTTTTTTGTTTTCAGTTGAGATAAAATCCACATAAAATAAATTCATTTTAATCATTTTAAAGTATACAATTAACTGGTTTATATATTCAGTGTTGTATTACCATCACCACTATTAAATTCCAGACCATTTTCATTACCCCCAAAAAGAAACTCTGTGCTTTCCAAGTCCCCTTGCCCCATCTCTTGGCAGCCACTAAACTACTTTCTGTTTTACTTTATGAAATGTCTACTTCTAGACATTACATATAAATGGAATCATATAACATGTGGCTTTGTGTCTGGCTTCTTTCATTAGAATGTTTTTGAGGTTCATCCATATTTTAGCATATATCAGTACTTCATTCCTTTTTTATGGCCAAATAATATTCCATCCTATGGATTAATCATATTTTTGTTTATTGATTCTCAGTTAATGGGCATTTGGGTTGTTTCTACTTGTTTGACTATTATGAAAAATACTACTCTATAGGTTTTTGTATGGACATATGTTTTCATTTCTCTTGGGGAGATACTTAGAATTGGAAATGCTGGGTCATATGGTAACTGTTTAAAATTTTGAGAAACTGCTAAATAATTTCCATAACTGCATTATTCCCATCATCAGTATATGAAGATCTCATTTACTCCATATCCTGGAAGCCTTGCTTGTATGGTGGTTTGTTGATAGTTATCCTAGTGGTTGTGAAATAGTGCCTCATTGTGGTTTTTATTTGCATCTCCTTAATGACTAATGATTTTGAGCATCTTCTCATTTTTTGGTCTTTTGTGTGTTTTCTTTGGAGGCAGAGTCTTATTAAAAAGCAATCTCATCATGCTACTTCAACACTCAAAATTTTTAATCATTCCTTATTTTCCTAAAAATAAAATTGAAATTTCTTCGTGTAACATACCCAGCCCATCAGGATCTGTCCTTGGCTTTACTGTTCAACATCTTCTTTTACTCCCCTCCCTACCCTTTATCTTTGGCCATATTGAACTGAGGAGAGCTAGGGAGGATTTTACTTTTGTCTTCTTTTTGTCAACCAAGTCTCCAACAATAGACAATGTGCAACCAGAGCTAAGGAAAGGAGTCATCTGATCAGAGAGTGCTGAGGTGGGATTAGCATATCGGCAGACCTCTGCTGGCTTTTTCTTTTTCTCTCTTCTCCATCTTGGTAGTACTTACTTTGCCCTGACTAGGCCACATAAATCCTGGAGAAGGACTATATTCATGTCTCTAGACCTTACCAGAAGGTCCTAGCTTTTTGGGCTTCCTGGGCTGTGAGGTGCGTATTTCCTCATGTCCCTCCCTGGGTTGGGATCATCCAACCCAGGAGGCGGCAGGCAGGCAGAGGAGCGGCAGGCAATTTGTTCTGTAGGCCTCTTCCCTCTCTTGTCTTGACTGCAAAGGGCTGGAAAGTCAGTTTCTATTGTGATTAAGTTATAATTTAAGGCAGTGAACATGTGCTCTGCTGGCGGCTATAAAGATTCAAATCATAAAGTTTTACAGTGGAACGGTTTCTGTAAAAGCATCGTTAGGAAGTGGGAACCATGCCTTTAATTCTTATGACATATGGGACTGCCTGGTTTGTTTTGGTTTCAGTCGAGTTTAGTAGGGTGATAGTCTGACTAATTAAAGTCAGACCTTCTTCCTCGCCACAATGCCATGCCCCATCAGAGGACAACAGAGAAAGGTGGAACTTTTCACCTCACTTCTGTTCCTACCTTAGCTAAGCAAAGACAAGGAACTCTTTTTTATTTTATTTTATTTTTATATTCCCCATACAATTGCAACCCCCTTATTTTGACCCCAATCTCTCCTTTCCCCACCCCTCCCCCATAGTGTGTCTCTGGTTCATTGTTGTTTGTTGATTTTGATTTTTTCTTTCTTATATTCTTTTTCCTGGTCACTTATTTAGGTTTTCTAGATTCCTGCTATGATGAGACCATCCAGTATTTTTCTTTTTCTTTCTGGCTTATTTCACTGAGCATGATCCCTTCCAGCTCCTTCCATGTTGCTGCAAATTGCATGTGTTTATCTTTTTTGATTGCTGAGTAATATTCCATGGTGTATATGTACCACATCTTCTTGATCCAGAAAGACAAGGAACTCTTACAGAGCAAGAGTAATCCTTAGGTAACTGGCTATTTTAAAAGCTCCTCCAGCTGACAGGCTTTGTTCCTTGGGGGAATCCATGTCTTCCTCTGTCCCATATTATCTGAGAGATAAACCTAGATATGAACCAAGCCTAACTGAAAGATGACTTCTTTTACAGTGATCAGCTGAAGAGATAGGGAAACCCTGTAACTTGGTCAATGATAGAAACAAAGAGAATACTAATAATAGGGTAGTTTTTTCAATCAACTTCTTTTTTTGAAGGAGATTTGTTTATGCATACAAAACTGGGGTGGAGACCAGAGGTGTGGGGTGGGGTTAGGGGAGGGTGAGAGAATTCACCAGAGACAGAGTAAGAGCAGAACAGGTGGGTTGACTGAAGGGGAGCAGCGGGCAAGACAGGACAGGGACATGTAGGTCAGCTCCCTGGCCGGCTGGGGATCGAACTCCTGCTGCAGTGGCTGCTGATAGCTTGATAGCACTGTTTCTTTAACCCCTGCGCCACCAGGGAGGCTCATCTTAACCAACTTCTGCTTGATGTATTTGCCTGGTTAACCTGCACTGACTGTGTTCTGTGTAAAATGTACCAACTGGGGCCTACAGCATTCTCTAGGCTGCGGTTACTACTGATCGTGCTTTTGTACAGGACCCTACACTGCTCCTCCCTCCCTCACGTGTATGCTTACCAAGACTTACCTGTGCATGTTCCTAAGCCTGTGCCAGTGGTAGTTGTTATTATAATTGCCTAATTTCATTAACTATTTTGTAAACTCAACAATATAAACTTGAAAGGAGAGAACGTTTGTTTTACAAAACCGAAACAAATCCTAGAAATTGGACTGTAGCATTGGAGGCCACCAGAGAGGAGGGTGGAGCGTTGGGAGTAAAGAAGGGGGCCCAGTGGACATAGGGGAGGACTATGGTTGCCTTGGTGGTGGGTGTGGTATGGTAACATACACCTGAAGAGGTATGAACCTGTACCCCTAAATCATATACAGTACTGTAAACCAACATCACCTCAACAACAACAACAAAAAATACAATTTTTTTCAAAAAAGAAAGAAAAGAGATGTTTTTGTTGTTTTTTTATGAATGTCAAGTTGAAAACTAAGGTAAGTTTTTAAAATAATTGCTGTTGAAAGAAATGTGAATAAGGCTGACTGAGGAAAAATATCACAACAATCTAGGAATCTGTTTTCTAGTTTCTTTAAGTTCTTATTCTTATTCTTACTCCACTATTAAAAAAAAAACCACCAAGAATTGTAGGCATTATATTATGATTGTGATTTATATAGGAGAGATTTGGAGAGCCAGTCAGCAGACACATGCCCTTGCCTTTCATCACAAATTGCAGAATGAATCTACATTTATATATTTTAAAATTAAAAAAAAAATCCAAGGTGAGTATATATCTTTTTAATGAGATTCTGCTTTACAGGACTTTGTGAATAATCACTGTGTTGGATAAGAGGGTTTCTCTGTGATAGGATTTATCCCTATTGGTACCATTACTGAATGTATTAAATCTTTACAGAGGAAGACATCCCATTTTCAAGTAAGAAAACTGAGGCTTAGAGTAGCTAAATTGTCCTACTTCATACAGATACAGTGAGCATCCCAGGTGTGTTAGCTATAAAACCAAGAAGGAATATAAATTGCAGGAATATACCTTGGTTTTATGATTTTAGAAAAATATGACACTGTTTTCATCTATTCAATCAATAACTATCCAGTCACCCACTCTGTGCCAAGCATTGTTCTAGATTCTGGGGATGTGGCAGTGAACCAAATAAGACAAAAATCTCTGACCTCATGCAGTGTAACTTACATTCTTATGGGGCTAAATGTGCATATATCCTAGAGAAACCCTTGCTTCTATACTCTGAGAAATGTGTACACAAGAATGTTCACAAAATTGGTCATAATAGTAACAACAGGGCCTGTAAAAAACCCACACATATATTAGCAGGAGAATGGATAAACAGATTTTGGTTTATTCCTATAATTGAATACTATAAAGTGGTAAAAATGAAGACACTATAAGGATATGAATCAAGACAGAACTCTTAGAAATATAATGTTGTATTAAATAAGCCAGTTGCAGATGACTACATACAAAGGGATGCACACTCATAAAGTTCCAAAACAAGCAATATATTGCTTGAAGACATACATATTTAATAAACTATAGAGAATAGCAAGGACTGAGGTGGGGAGAAGCCTGGGGTGGTGGTTACATGAGTGAGATGGGGGTGGTAGAAGAGGGGACCCAGAAACAGAGAATAGTTGTAAGGGGTCATGTTTTATTTCTTAAGTCAGATGGTGGTTCATAAATGTTCATTTTATTACTTTGCTTCATATCTTATGTATAACATATCTAATGTTTAATTAAATTTTAATACCTCAAAGAAGGGAGAGAAAGTAGGAAAGTATAGAGAATTAAGTCCAAGATGTTGGATTGGAGTAGCGTGGGGTTAGAAAAGCCAGAATACCAGAACTCGCACCAGATGAGATTTGCTTAGCTTGCACCAGGATCCAGACCCTGGCTTTCTTTCCACCTCTCCCATGTGGGAGAATTGCCATGCTCTGGAAACTTCTTTCAATAAATAGTCTGTGGCTTCAGAAACATTGCAGAGACTGACACTGGGACCTTGAAGCAGGGACAGCAAATGTTACAGGTGTAGCCTAGAAGTAGCTTGGGAAAGGTATATACTAGGGTCAGCAGACTGGGAGTTTGGAGACATGAGACTGAAGATAGACTTGACGTTGGGGTTTCTGCAATGGTCTTGAACTAAGACTGTGTTTCTGCATGTGTTTTGGGGGGTATGGTTGTGGTTTTGGACTGCATAGAATACAGCAACCAAACTTTGTGGAAAAAAATTTGCTATGTCTTTGGCAGAAACAGCAGATAACCTGAGCTGCATCTTTGTGTGAATTATAATATTTGTCTAGAAATAATCAGACATAATACAAACAAGGAGCCCATAAGTTATGAATTTTGGCTGTTTCAGTTAGTGTGGTCACCGAGAAGGCAACTTAATTCCTTGGGATGCATTGCACATTAGGAAAGGAACAAAACAGTTATTGTGAAAAATAAGATAAAGATTGGAAATAAATTACATTTCCTAAAACTGCTTTCTGAGTATGCTAGAATATGCTAAACATTTCCCAACATTCTAGTCTCATTCACTCACTTGAAAATCTCCTTTATTCAACAAATATTTACTGACAACCTACTATACACCAGTCTTTATCCAAGACTTTGAGAATGTACAAGTGAGTAAATAAATTCCTTCCCTTATAAGGTTTATTATAGTCTGATGGGGAAAACAAACAAGTAAACCGATAATTATTCATTGTTACAAATGAGCATGAGTGCTATGGAATAAATGGCACAGCAATCTGGAATAATCAAGTGACCTGCTAAGGATGATCTCTAAAGAAATCCATTTAATAAAGATCTAAAGTTAAGACCTACAATGAACAAGAGCATGTTCAAAAAGACGGAAGTGGTTATTTAATGATCCTGAGGTAGGAAGGTCAGTGTAGCACCTTTCTCATTTGAAAAATGAAAGAACCAATGGCTCAGTGGTTTAAAGAATGAGAAAGAACCAGTTATCTATTGCTACTTAAGTCTTAGTTGCATACAGCAGTAGCATTTGTTTCTCATGCATCTGTAGGTCAAGTGACCCAGGCTCAGCTTGATCAGATATCTCTGTTCCTTGAAGTAGATTAAACTCTGGTCTCATCCATGGATGTTCATTCTGCAGCTGGGGCTAAAGAGATGGCAGCTACCTGGGGAGAGCTCTTCCTCTCAAGAGGGCCAACCACACAAACATATTTCATATTTGATCTAAGGTACCTTTGGCCAAAACAATCACATAAATAAGCCAAAAGTCAAGGAACAGGGAAATAAACATCCCCCTGGATATAGGAAAGGAGTAAATATTTTGAGACAATAGTCTTATTTATCACAGTCTACCTCTTGTTCATGAATATTCCATTCCTCTCACCTGCAAATACACTCACCCATAATTCCAAGAACCCCCCATATTTTATCCAAATAATGGCACCTGGCTCAAAGTTGAGGATTTTGCAATCTCTAGCTCATGCCTAAGCATAGTTTCTCTTGATCTGAACTAAAAGAAATAAGCCATTGCCCTTCCCATTCAACAAACAGTGATAGAGTAGATACAAGATGACTGCAATAAATAACTGCATTCAAAAAGAGGAATGTGCACATAGAAATCACCATTCCATAGCAGTTTTGAAATTATGCAGATGTTGGCAAGTCCCACCATCCTAGGAGTTGGGAATGTTCCCTGATTAGGCCTTGGTACTGTTTCAGGGGAATGGCTCTCCAATTCATTGTCCTCTATTACTCTCCTCTGTCAAGGCATACTCAATCCAGATGTAACTGCTGATACTCTGGTCATGTCAGGCTCCTTAGAACCATGAACACAAGCTTTCTAGCAGCCTCTTTTCCAGCTGAAAGAGCCTTCGAGATACCATCTTGTCTCCTTCAGAGTTTAATGAAGACTCCTGATTTAAACATTACCTTGAAACTGATATTTTCAGTCTTGGGTATTTTCTGGGCAGCACCCTGGATTTATCTTTAGCCCCAGGTTGGATCCTGATTTCAAATTTTTTTTACTGGAGAGACTGAAGATGAGAATATTTTATTTAACCCAGAAAGTTATGAGTTTTCAATATTCCCACTGAATTCTGCTTGTAAGCTAATCAGTTCTGTGCTGAGTGTATCTCTTTCTTGTTCATGCCTCATCAAATGTATCTAAAAGCAATTAGCTCATGATTTCAATAGTTTTCCATAAGATCTCTAACTCCACTAGCTCATTAGATAGAATTTCTACCTTTAATTATTATTTGTTTAGCCACTGCACTTTACATGTTGCTGTGATTCCAGTTTTTGATATCAGTTCCTTGTTGTCTTCTACCCAGTTCTGAAGTCCATAGCACATATTTTAGATGTGTTTCTTGTTTCTATTATAACAACTCCTCAATATTAAAGTGATTGAAAAAAGAAGAACTCACCAAGGCAAATAATATAAATAGGAGAAAATATATGGACACAGATCCAATTCCCGGAGAACTCCAAACTTTAAAAATCTAGTAGAGGAAAAGAAGCAAGCAGCCTGAGAGGGGGAAGACAGAGTGATGGTAAGCCAAGGAACGGAAGGGGGAGTATGTTAAGAGAGAGCAAATGGTGAGCCATGGTGAGCATGGTGAGCCATGTCAGACGCTGCTGAGAGATCAAAGGAAGAGACAAGACTTCAGGATTTGGCAATATGAGGACAGTTGATAACCTTGAGAGCCATTTTAGCGGAGTGACAGGGAAAATTCAAGTTGACATTGAGAATTAATGGGAGGTGAGAAAAGGTTACAACAGATGTTGAAAATACTTTGGAGATATTTGGCTAAGGAGAACAACAGAAAAATATGGTGGGTGGAGAGGATATGGGATTAAAAGAGGGATTTTTTTTAATAGTAGTATGCTGGTGGAAATGATAAGAAGAAAAAGACTGATTAATGAAACGGTTTTTAAAGGCAAGGAGGGATCGGATCCAGAGCACGTGTGGAGGACTTGACTTTGATAGAAATAGGCTCATTGTCTCAGTTGTAAACAGAGGGAACAAGGAGAAGATGGGTGTTAATCCAGATATTAAAACCAAAACCATGACAGCTAACACTTCTTGGGTACCTATTACCTGTCAGGCATTGTGCCAGGTGCTTTGCATGCAATAGTCAACCCTGCAAGCATGGTTTTATTTCATTCCCATTTAACAGATAAGAAAACAGAGTCCTGGATGCCATCCCTTCTCAGGGCACTTAGCGCTGCTCTGTGTCTGAAGCCCAGCTTTCAAATACCTGCTCTTGATCAGAAAGAATGGATGGTTGTGGGGGAAATATTTCATTTCACAGCACTATTTTAGAAAGTCTCTCACCACATACAATAAGGAGAGAGAGGAGTGTCATTCTCTTATCAGAAAACATACTCATCATATTAGCATGCACAGCAATCTGTGCCCATTCAGATATTGAGCTAGAACTGGGTTCTAGACCGAGTTGGTTGAAAGGTTACAGATGATGAAGCTCTTCTCTTGGTCTTGAAGAAGCACCAAGCCAGTGGGCAAGCAAGTGACTCTATCCTGAAAAGGTGAACAATGAAGCTATGTCAAAGGAGCTGTGAGGACAATTCATGCTAGAATAGACAGGGGCCAAATCCCAGAGGGCCACTCAGTGTAAGCAGTGATACAACTTGATCTGATTTGAAATTATGATTTAGAGTTTGCTTTCACATGCATGTTTATTATCTGTTTATGTCCAATTTTCATAGATTTTTTTCCCCTTACTACTTTTTCTTCCTCAAGCCTTCCAAAACCTAGCAGGGTGAATTTTGTTAGTAGTGTGAGGGGCCAAGGAACCCTCAAAGCTGTTAGCTCCCAGCTGTTAGTCTGGGCTTGGAGCTGGCCTTACTGTGCTACACCGCTTATGCTAGCCAAGCATTGAAATGTTTCCAATCTGCTTTCCCCGCCTTGTATTTTGGGTTCTCCTTCTCCCTTATCTTCACAAGCTGTAGGGCCTCTGAGGAAGGGGCTGTGTCATCTCATTTCCAAAGTTTGTTAGGCTAACGGCTACATCTAACAGACACCGTTGAGAAGGCAGCTTCGCTGTGACAATATCTGAATTCAGGTTTGTCAACCCTTAAGGTTCAGAATCCTCTCCTGGTTATTGTAGGTGGCATATAAGATAAAAAGAGCATGGAGAAAGAAGTAGGAGATTTTTATTGACCCAAAGGAAAATGGCATCTATCACCTCCACCTACGATGCAACAATCAGAATTCAGTCATATCTAACTGCAAGAGGAGCTGGGAAAGCAGTCTGGCTGTGTGTCCTGGAAGAAGAGAAAGCTGGATTCAGAGGAACACAGCAGATTTCTGCACAGTGGGTAGAACTGACAGAGTATACTACTGAGCTCTGGTGATGACAACGGTGATGAACAATGACGGGAATGTCCCTGTCTGGAGACTGATACATTCTACTTCAGGTTTTAGGTGGAATGACTGGGAGAGTCCCAATACACCCATTAATGAAAGGATGAGGATGGGGAAGGAGAGGAGGGAGGGAGAACTTATTTGAACAGAATGGGAACTGACTCAGTATTCTGGAAAGGGGTTCTCCTCCAGCAGATCTCTGAATGCTGCTGTAACTGAGTCAATCTGATTTTCACTCTTTGGCCTTTTTCAACCAGGGGAGCACTCGTGTCCTTACATGCCTTCAGTGTTATGAATTAACTTCTGTCCTATGTATCTGGCATGTACTGTCCAGATCTACTAGTTGTAGTATTCTTGGGAGAACTAAGAAAATAATTCAAGTAATTTTTCTGTCTCCATGGTTCCGTTGAGGAATCCTGGTTAAGAAACATTGGCTGAGGAGAGGACACAGTGTTTTGATTTTGAGGCAAACTCTAGGCTATATTCCCCCTCCCCCCAATCTCCTGCCCCCTGAAAGGAAACAAACTGATGTCATGAGAAATTCCTTTCTAATAAGAAAAACAAATGGGAGGTCTCAGGGGATTGTGCGCAGGGAGAGACAGTGGTCGTTTAAGAATGAGAAAATGGTGACTCCTGCTCAGAGTTCTGGTTAAGTATCAGGTAGAATTTTTCCAACATCATTTTGAATCAAGAGAGGCAGTGAAATCACTTTAGTAAAATCTTTGAGTGGGAAAAATGTAAAGAAAACAAAATCCAACTAAGGCTGCCTTTCCCCAGGAAAGGCATTAGTCAGGCGGCCGCGGGAGCCAGCCACCTCTCAAGAGCCTGTTTTTCAGTGTCACTGCAGTGACTCTCCATGCTCTGGGTTTTAATTCTAGCCTCTAATCTCAGTTGCTTCTGTGATAAATTAATTGTAATGATAGAGGCCCCAGTTACGAGGTCTGCACCGTTTGCTTGTAATGTGAGCGACAGGTTTAGGGCCTGCTTTATTTAAGATGCCGGGGTAATTACATGGGAGTTAGCATATGCAGGCCGAGATATGATTCATTCTTCCAGCCACAAGCATGACACAGCTGTTTGCGGGATAAAATAGGGGAACCGTGTTGTTACAAAATGTTCCCCTTATTATACCTCATTAAAAACAAGGTTGTGATAAGTCAGGACTGGCAATGAAGAAAATCTATTGCCCCTCTGTAAAACCTGATAGGAGAGGGGCTCAGAGCTGCGCTGTGTCATTTTTTTTTTTTTTAATCTTTTTTTTTTTTTTTTGTCCTTTCTCTGACTCTCTTCTCCCTGTTATTCAGAAACCCAGTGAATACTTGGGGAAGAAACATTCTCCCAGACCTTTTCCTTTTCTTCTGATGAAATAGGGTCTGCCCTTTCCCTTTCTTAGATAATGCTGAGAATTTTCAGGAAGAGAGAGCATTCGCTCAGAACAAAGGAAGGGGGGTCTTTTGGCAACTTGTCCCAATTTTGTCCTCATCACCTTCAACAGGAACACATGAACTGAGAGCGCCCAGAGCAGAGGGAGCTCAGAGACGCCGACAGGGAGCAGAGCTTCAAAGTCACAGAAAATCACTGGCGAGCCACAGAGGCTCATTCCTTTCAAGAGACAGACATATGCTGTCTGCCCCCATCATCTTGCTTTTTAAAAATAACTTTAAAATTTGAAATAAATTTTGGCCTCATTTTCCTCCTTTTCTCTCTCTCCAAGGGAACTAGAGAGAGTTTAAGCAAACGTGCAGATTAGCATTGAACTACAGCCCAAAGGCCAAATAAATTAGGTTCTCCTTTACCAAAGTAGATGGTTAGGAAAGCTGAGAGCCACGGTGTAGAAAATATTCTGTAGGCAATAGCCACTCCAGAAGGGCCATTCCAGAAGAGCTGTTCTGTGAGGCATATGTGTCTGTTCAACAGTAAAATCCACTTGGGAAGCCACAGGTCTTAGTGGGTTGGGAAGCTAGACTAGATGGATTCAAATCTTAGCTCCACCACCGCCTAGCTGTGTGGCCTTGGGAAAGCTGAGTCACTATATCTCTATGCATCAGCCTCCCCAATCTATAAAATGAAATTGGCTATGGTATGATCTACCTCTATGTTTGTTATGAGGGATAAATGAATTTGTCCATGTAAAGAACTTACGGCAATGCCTGGCAAACATCAAGTGCTCAGTAAGTGCTAACTTCGTTATAAGTAGCAGAGTTAGCAACAGCAAATTGTTATGAGCCAGGCAGAAAAGACTTGACTAAATTGTGAGGGAAGTTTTAAAAAAAAATTGTAGTTGCTGCAACAGAAGTGAGAACTCTAACCTGGTTTGTGACTTTTTCAGAGTTTGGATTTGGGGACAAAGTGTCAAATTTCAAATTGGAAATTCAGGGAAAGTATTATTAATTGTTTGAGTTACAAACCAAGGATCTGCTCATCTTGATAAGAGTATCTTAAAGTGTTCACCTTCAAAAAATTTTTAAAAAGATTTATTTATGCATACAAGAACTGGGGTATAAGCCAGAGGTGTTGGGGGGGGTACTGAGAGGATTCACCAGAGAGAGTGGGGTGCAGAACAGGCAGATCTACTGAAATACACTGTTGATGGAGCAGGGGGTGAGACAGGAGAGGTCTGCTGCGCCTTGTGTGTCAGCTCCCTGGCTGGCTAGGAATCGTACTCATGCTGTAGTGGCTGACAATAGCTTGATAGCGCTGTCTTTAACCCCCGCACCACCAGGGAAGCCCCTCAAACTTTTCTTTACTGTGATCTACAGAAAGAAATATGTTTTATAGTATGACTCACTACACACCTACCAAATGACATAAAAATTTCACAAAGACAGTACTTATCCTTGCCGATGCACTCTACCATTTTCTGTCACTATTTTATTATGTTTCATATATTTCATTATATTTCCTTGTCATTACTCATAAGTTGGTATCACCCTCCCCTACTGGATCACACTTTGCAAGTCTTGGGCACTGGGCTAGTTCTCAATAAATGAGTATTGAATTGGGTTGAATTCCAGGGGTATTGAAGACCACTTTCTCCTATCATCAGTTTATGAGATTCTGGTGATGCAGATACTACTCTCAGTAAAGAGTAATGGATGAGGCCCAGGCAAACAATTTGAGTATCATGTTTTTGGGCCACCATTATTGGTTCAGGAATGGGCACAAGTTGAAGCAAAATGGATGCCCTTTTTGCTAAAGGATGGGGTTGCATGTGGAAAGAAGACAAGTTTTGCATGCTATGCTCATGATATAGCAAGTTTAAAATATTGCCAGAGTGATAAGAGCTGGTGCTGAAGTAGTAGGCACATTTTAGATATAAAATCATATATATAATACAAATCAGTAGGACCAGAGAAGCCTTAGATACTAAAAGAAGAGATAATGCAGATTTATAGGTAATGATACATAAAATAGAAGTGGTAAACACAGAACAATTCTGAGATGTTTTGTGGGAGTTCAGTGTAAGATGAAATTGCTTTCAGCTGGTAGTTCCTGTTATCCCACAGGATTCTGTAATACACATTGTTCATTTATTCAGTGCATATTTATTGAGTTTCCTCTATGTGTCAACCCCTCACCATTGGTTCTTATCCATTTCCCTAGTTTTATGAGGAAGACTTGGATTTTCAGCTGCCTATTAGGCATTTTCCAATAGGAGAAAAAAGAGTCTTTTTTTTCTCTCTCTCTCAAAATCCTAGTTAAAAACCCAGTGCATCCTTTTTGCTTTAACTTGTGCCCATTCCTGAACCAATAATTGTGGCCCAGTAACATGATACTCAAATTGTTTGCCTGGACCTCATCTGCTTCACCAGAATCTCATAAACTGATGATGGAGGAATGGTGGTCTTCAATACCCCTTTTTGTTTCACAAATCTATCCTTACACACACAGTTTTCACTGCCTAGAAAATCGTCACTCATCATTTTGCCTAACTAGTGAGTTAATATTTGTCCTTAGAAACATTGCTCAGTAATTATCTCCCTTGTGAAATCTACTTTCCTGGATGGAACTAATTACTTCCTTTTCTACATTCTTTTGTACTTTAAACATATCTATTATTGAATTTATCAACCTATAATTATCTGTATTAGGGTCATCTGCCCCAGTGTACTGTGAATTACACCAGTACAGGAATTGTCTTAAACATTTTTGTACTCCCAATGCTCAGTTTTTAATGTAGTAGGTACTCAACAAATATTTATTTAACTACACTGTTTACAAGAGTAGTTGGGCAGAAAAATGTAATAGCAACTAGAAAGGTAAATACTAGAATGTTTCTTAGGAACAGTTAAAGATAAATGAGTGATCAGAGAAGAAATCAATAAGGAAATTAGAAATTGAGATGAATGAAATGATAACATACCAAAATGATAACATACCAAAACTTATGGAATGTAGCTAAAGCAGTGTTCAGAAGAAAATTTATAGCTATAAAAACCTATATTAAAAAGGTGATGTATCTCAAATCAATAATCTAATCTTCCAATTTGAAGAAACTAGAAAAAGAAGAATAAATTAAGCCCAAGTCAAGCAGAAGGAAAAAAATAATAAAGATTAGAGGATAAATTAAATAAAGAATAGAAAAAACAAAGTAGAAAACAAAAACCAAAAGGTGGAAACAACCTAAATATCCACCAGCTGATGAATGGATAAGCAAAATGTGGTTTATCCATACAGTGGATAATTATTCAACCATTAAAAGGAATGGAATTCCAAACATTTAAAGAAGAATTAACACTCATCCTTTTCAAAATCATTCCAAATAAGTGAAGAAGGGTGAACATTCTATTTCTTTTTATAAGGCCAAATTACCCTGATACCAAAACTTGATAAGGACATTATAAGAAATAGAAAACTACAGGTAAATAGTATCTCTGATAAATAAATATGCAATAATTTTCAAAATATCCCAGCTAACTGAGTTCAACATATTTTAAAAGGATCATACTCCATGATCAGATGTGATTTATTCTTAGTATGCAAGGATGGTTCAATATATGCAAATCAATAAATGTGATATACCATACATCAAAAATCATGATATTTCAATAGGCACAGAAAAAGCATTGGACAAAAATTCAACATCCATTTATGAGGGGGGAAAAAACCCTCAACAAATTGGGTATAGAGGGAATATTACTCAATATAATAAAGTCCATATCATATCATAGCTAATATTATACTCAATGGTAAAAGATTAAAAGTGTTTCCTCTAAGATCAAGAACAAGATAAGGATGCCACCTTTCACCAGTCCTATTCAACATAGTAATAGAAGTCCTAGCCATAGCAATCAGGGCAGAAAAAGAAATAAAAAGCATGAAAATCAGAAAAGAGCATTAAGATTGTCCTTGCTTGCAGATGATATGATCTTATATATAGAAATCCTAAAGACTTTCAAATGATAACAAAAGAGCAGAATTAATCAACAGATTCAGTAAATTGCAGGACACAAAATCAACATGCAGAAATCAGTTGCATTTCCATAACTAACAATGAAATATATGAAAAAAATCAAACAGTCTTATTCACACTCAGTCAATAGCATCAAAAAATACTAAAATAGTTAGGAATAAATTTAATGAAAGAGACAAAAGGTCTGTACAGTGAAAAACTCTTAAGAATTTGATTGAAGAAGTTAAATAAGATATCCAAAAAAATGGAAAGATACCACATGTTCATGGATCAGAAGAATTTACACTGTGAAAATGTCCATACATGCCTAAAGCAATGTGTAGATTCAATGCAGTGCCTATCAAAATTCCAATGACATTTTTCCACAGAAATAGAAAAAGAAATTCTAAAATTTGTATGGAACCACAAAAGACCCTGAGTAGCCAAAACAAGCATGAGAAAAAGAACAAAGCTGGACGCATCATGCTTCCTGATTTCAAAATATACTACAAAGCTATCAAAGTAATCAAAACAGTATGGAACTGGCATAAAAGGAGACACATAGAAAAGTACAGAGTTGAGAATTAAGAAATAAATCCTTGCATATACAGCCAATTAATATTTGACAAGGGAGCCAAGAACAGTCAATGAAGAAAATATAGTCTCTTCAGTAAATGCTATTAGAAAACTGAATAATCCTCTACAGAGCAATAAAATTGGACCATTCCCAAAAATTAACTCTAAATGTATCAAAGACTTAAAAGTAAGATTTGAAGCCATAAAACGCCAGAAGAAAACATGGAGAAAAATTTCCTTGACATTGGTCTTGAAAATGACATTTTGAATATAATGCCAGAAACACAAGCAACAAAAGCAAAAGAAAATAAAAGAACTACAAGAAACTAAAAAATTTCTGCATAGCAAAAGAAACAAGCAATGAAATGAAAAAGCTAATTGTGGGATGGGGGAAATATTTGCAAATCATATATTGGATAAGGGATTATATCCAAAATGTATAAGGAACTCATACAAAACAATGGTAAACAAACAATGTGGTTAAAATTGAGCACAGGAACTGAATAGACATTTTCCCAAAGATACGCAAATGGTCAATAAGTACATAAATTGATTTTCAACATCACTAATCATACAAATCAAAACCACAATGAGATCAATCACTTTATACCTGTTAGAATGGTTATCATCAAAAAGACAAGAGATAACAAGTGTTGGCAAGGATGTAAAGAAAAGTTAATTCTTGTGCATTGTTGGTAGGACTGTAAATTGATGCAGCTACTATGGAAAACAGAATGGACATTTCTCAAAAAAATTAAAAAATGGAATTACCGTATGATTTAGCAATTCCACTTTAGGTACATATCCAAATGAAATGAAATAAGGATATCAAAGAGATATCTTCACATCCACATTCATTGCAGCATTATTCACAACAACCAAGGAATGGGCAAAGAAGATGTGGTATATATACATAATGTAATATGGTAGGTAGGTGGATGGATGGATGGATGGATGGATGGATGGATGGATGGACGGACGGACAGACAGACAGCTAGCTAGCTAGCTAGCTAGCTAGCTAGCTAGCTAGCTAGATAGATAGATAGATAGATAGATAGATAGAATGTAATATTATTCAGCCATAAAAAAGAAGGAAATCCTGCCATTTGCAGCATGGATGGACCTTGAGGGCACTATGCTAAGTGAAATGTCAGACAGAGAAAGACAAATACTGTAAGATATTACTTATACATGGAATCTAAAAAAGCTGAAGTCATAGAAACAGAGTAGAATTGTGATTGCAGGGCCTAATGGGGAGGGGGGCAAGGGAAGACTTAAAGTTATAAGATGAATAAGTTCTGGGGAATCTACTGTACAGAATGGTGATTATAATTATAGCAACTCTGTATCATATGCTTGAAATTTGCTGAAAGAGTAAACCCTGAATGTTCTCATCACCTAGAGACAGAGAAAAAGAAAGAAAGAATTGTGAGGTGATGAAGGTGTTAACTAACCCTACTGTAGTAATCATTTTCAATATGTATATATCAGATCATTACTGAATATAATTTATATGCTATACAATAGACCCATTATATTGTATCCTTATACAATATTATATGTCAACTGCATCTCAATAAAGCTATAAAAAAAAAAAAACAACAGGAGTGAAGGACTGAATGGCAGAATTGCTCTGCCATTGATGAGCCTTGACTATATATCATACTCTGTAAAAGAAACCAAACACAAAAACCATGTACTGTTTGACACTATTTATATGAAATGTCCAGCATAGGCAAATCCATAGAGACAGAAAGTAGGTTAGTAGTTGCCTAGTTAGGGGTGGTGGGAGAATTGAGATGATGGCTTAAAGGTATGGATTTGGGGGGAGAGGGTGTTGATGAAAATGTTCTAAAATTCACTGTGGTGATGGCTGCACAACTCTCTGAATATACCAGATCCCCTGGATTTTATAACCCCTAAATGGGCCTTTTGTATAGCATATAAATTATATCTTAGTAAAGATATCTTTAGAAATCTTGAGGACTCGAACTGATTCAGTAATAGTGAGGATGGAGAAGAGGGAACAAATTACAGAGAGATTACACAGATGGAGAATCTACTGGATTCTCTAAAATCATTTTGATTTATAGATAAGTGGGAAGAAGAAATCAAGTCATAATAAAATTTCTAAGTTTGGTGCCTGGGAATAGTGGGTAATACCATTAACAAAAAGTTGTTTTTTGGGTTTTTTTAAAAGATTTATTTATTTATTTATACAAGCACTGGGTACAGTCAGAAGTGCGGGATGGTGAGAGAATTCACCAGAGTGGGGAACAGAACAGGCAGACTGATGAAGTACACTGCTGAGGGGAGCAGCGGGCGTGGCAGGAGAGGTCTGCGCGCCACATGGGACTCTCACCAGTGGTTGGGGATCGAACCGGCGCTGCAGAGGCTGCGGGCATCTTCACAGCCCAGCGCTCAACCGCTGCGCTACTGGGGATGCCTGAAAGTTGTTTTTTTTTTAAGAGCAGATTTGGACAACAAGATAAATGTTTTCAGAAGTCCACGGTGCTTGACATTGTTATTTTATTTATTACTTGTAAAATTAATTAATTTTAAATTTCTAATTTTTAATTAATTAATTTTTTCTTACATCCTTTTTTTTTTTTTTTTTTTTGACAGTATAGGATTTCTCCCCTCAGGTGTTGTCACCATAGTTCTCCTACCACCAAAGCACCCATAGTTCATCCCCATCATCCATTTTGCTCTTCTCCCATCCCTGCCTTCACCTCTCTCCTTTTCTTCTCTCCTTCCACTCCCCTCCTAGATATCTCAGATCAATGGTGAGCTTTCAAGGCATGTCTTTGTCCCACTGTTTGTCTTCTCTATATTCCACATATAAGAGAAATCATCCAGTGTTTATCTTTCCCTTCTGACTTACTTCCCTTAGCATAATCTCTTCTAGCTCCATCCATGTTTCCACAAATGGCATGAATTTGTCTTTTTTGATCAATGATTAGTACTCTGTTGTGTATATATATCACACTTTTAGATCCATTTGTCTGTTTTGAGGGCATTTAGTTTGTTTCCATGTCTTGGCTATTGTGAACAGCGCTACAGTAAATGTTGGAGTGCAGTTTTCCTTTTGAATGAGTGTTTTTGTGGTCTTTAGGTAGATTCCTAGGGGTGGAATTGCTGGCTCATATGGCAGACCTACTTTTAGTGTTTTGAGGAACTTCCACATAGCTTTCCATAGGGGCTGGACCAGGCACAGAGCTATTAAATATCTAATTTATTCAACAATGCTAAGGATACAACAACATTACATCAGAGACTGCCTTCTAAGAATGAATAGTCTGAATAGAATATTGATGGATTAAAAAGTAGTTATAATAAAATGTTATGAGGGCCTCCCTGGTGGCGCAGCAGGTTGAGTGCAGCACTGTGAAGCTGTCTGTAGCCTCTGCAGTGCGGGTTTGATCCCAGCCAGCTGGGGAGCTACCCACATGGCACAGCAGACCTCTCCTGTCTCGCCCACTGCTCCCCTCAGCAGTGTATTTCAGTAGATCTGGCTGTTCTGTTCCCCGCTCTGTCTCTGGTGAATCCTCTCACCCTCCCACACTTCTGGCCTATACCCTGGTTCTTGTATGCACAAATAAATAAATCTTTAAAAAAATAAAATAAAATAAAATGTGATGAGTTGCTTTGGAAGCATGTAGTTAGTAGGAGAACCTAATTTAACAGAGCGAGAGACACCTAAATGGTGTGTAGTAAGGGAGAACTGGGATAGAGAGACATTTGAGTAGGAGGACAATGACCTTGCTAAGCAGAATAAAGTTTGTATTGGCCCAGGGGCGAGAAGGAAGACAGGTAGATTAGGTTAATTAGAGCTTTAGGAAGACTGAGATCTGTTTTACTCACTGCTGTATCGCAGCATTTAGAATAGTGTCTGGCATGTAGCAAGCACTCAGTACAAGTTTATTGAATGAATAAATGAAACAGAGGCAAGAGATGACCCTGAAGAAGTAGACAAGGGCTGGTTGTGTCGAACTTTTATAAACCTTCTTTTTTTATTATTATTATTTTTTTTATTTTTTTTTTAATAGAGGCATGTTTTATTTATTTATTTATTTGTTTGTTTGTACATGCACTGGGTACAGTCAGAAGCACGGGAGGGTGAGAGAATTCACCAGAGCCAGAGCGGGGAGCAGAGCAGGCAGAAGGACCGAAGTACACTGCTGAGGGGAGCAGCGGGCGGCAGGAGAGGTCTGCGCGCCATGCGGGACCCTCCTCCTGTGGCCGGGGAGCAGCCAGGGATCGAACTGGCGCTGCAGAGGCTGCGGGCAGCTTCGCAACCCAGCGCTCAACCGCTGCGCCACCGGGGAGGCCCCTTATAAACCTTCTTAAGGAGCTTGGACTGGATCCTCAAGATAATGGGAAGTCATTGAAGATTTTTAAGTGGGGGAGAAATATGATTAGAAATAGGATGGCTGTAGAATGGAGAATAGAAAGGTATGAAATGAATGAGTGAACCAATGAATGAAATTTAAAAAAACCTGCTTTGAATAGCTTTGGCTAGAAATCTGCAGGATGAGGAATACTGTTGAAGGGAGGGGAGACTTAATTAATGAAGCAGTCTCCCAACCCCACACTGCAGAGCTGGGTGTAAGGAAAGACAGCCACGCACCCCTGTGGTGAATTGCCACATTAACCATCCCCCATTACCCCTTGTCCTTCACTAGCCCCTAGGGGTGGAATCGCAGGGGGTGTGGTGTCTAGTCCATGTGGTGCTGCTGTGTACAACAATGAAGCAGGCTTCCCTGTTCACCTAGCAAGCTGCTAAAATTAAAATAATCAAGCATGTTCACTTGAGGATGGGTGGTTAATAATTTTGCAGCCCACCCCAGAGAGCCAGGAATTGCCCAAACAGTTCCAGTGTGAGAGCTGCAAGAAGTTCCTCCGCTCTGTTGTGGTCCCCTCCAAACTCGTGATGGACCTAGAGATGGTAGCCCTGCCTCCTGGCCACCTGCCCATTGCCTCAGAGAAGAGTACTGGCCAGCAGATCTGCTCTGTGACACTGTCATGAGGATGGGGCAGGGCTTCGGGGACAATTTCTCCTTTGATCAGTTCTGTTCTTTCCCTGGGTGCAAAGCAAAGGTTACACCACTCTCACCTTTTAACTAAATTCTGGGTTTTTGAGCCCAAATTCCTGAGTCATCTCTGGAGATTACTCTAAAACATTGCTGTTATATGTCTGGGTCACCCTTTCTAATTGTGCCCATCTTATCCGCAGTCTAGAAGCTTTCTTAAGGGTCTGGTTGGTTCTTGGCACATATGTATATGATAATCTCCTCCCCAATAACAATATTTCTCTCCAGACACACCAGTATTCCACCCTATGCATAGGGACCGAGCTCCTCCTGTATAAAATCACCTGTCCATTATGCTCACGGACCCTTCTCCACCTATGTGAGCTAATCTCCTAGAATCTTGAGTAAACACAGGTCTCCAGTGTATGACCCTGCCTCTCATCCACCTTTGTGAGATAATCCTCTATTGCCCCATTACCACCATGTGATAATCCTTCTCTTTGGTGTGAGTGTTGTTTTATTATAGGATAATCTCCTCCAATCAAGTCTCCCTGCATAAAAGCCACATTTCATGAATATACGATCATCCCTTCTCCCTTTCTCTAGTACATGATCATCACCCCATTCCCCCAAGTTCAACGGTTCCCCTCATTTCCGGTTTATTTATTATCTACACTTATTGGACACATACTGTGCCCCATCCCCCTTTCTCATGTTCTTCTTTCTGCTAGAAGTTGCCTTCTAAATTCTTAGGATAAATCTTTCTCCAAAACTAATATTCCTTCTTCTCATCTGAGCTCCCAAGGTATCTATGCTGGGCATGGAGGCCAAGGTGGCTGATAACAGAAGCATGTGCTTCCACAAACACAGAAAACATCTGGGGGACGCCTGGCCTGGCCAAGATGCTCACTGACTGGAAGTAATGGATTGGCAATGGCCTGGCCTTAACTTGGCTCTGACAGTGCTTGCTTCTAGACCAAGCAGGCCAGAAGGAAGCCAACACTAACTTTGGTGTATATTTGATGGGTGTGAACATCCCTATTTTTTTCCTTCATAAATCTGAACTCCCACACTACATTTCATCTGCGTTCCTAGAAGAGAAAGACACATTGCAGGCAGAGAAAGTCAACCACAGAGGTCCTGGTAATAGCAAACACAGCCTCACTACCAATTCTGCTCCAGAGTTTACAGGACAATATCATCATGCCTACAGCACTGGAAGACTCTATAGGGCCTTGTATATCCTGTAATCTAGTGGTTTTCATCCTTGCTTGTACATGGGAATCACCTGGCAAACTCTTAAAAAATACAAATACCCCCACTTCTGGAAAGTTTGCATTCCACTTCACTTTTGTTAAAGACCTTCATTAGTACCTGTCTTGGCTAATGAAAAGGAAACTGAAGAGGATTTTTCCCTATGACAACACAAGACAAAAAGCAAGATTAGCTAGCACTCGTCTTTGTTTTGCAGCGAGTGGCTCTAAGGCACATCTCTCACAGCGAGAATGGCACCACCAAGCTCCTTCCTCGGGAACTGCTGTATGCAGGCTGTGTGTTTATCATGTCATTCCTGCTCTCCTTAGCTGTTTTATTTTAGGTTTTATGTGTTGCTTAGTATGATTTGGCAGGTTATTTTTGGTGTCTTGGAATTCTCAAAATGTTTTCTATATAAATTAATGGTAAATGCTTCTTCACTTTATGCCATTTCCATTTAGAAAGGTTTCATAGAAGGACTCTACTTTTGGATAGTGGGGGAAACCTATACTGCTGTCTTTCAGGTTTCTTTCTCCCTGCCAGATGATGATTTCATTGATTCTGGAGTGCAGCCTGAGCTCTGGGGGTTTAAAGCTCTCCTGATGATTCTAACATTGTGCAGCCATGGTTGAGAAGCACTGCTCTAATCAGACCCCACCATCACACCTCCTCAACTCCCAGTCAGTCAAAATCCCCTACACCGGTAATTCTCCAACCTTAACACCACCAAATCATCCTGGTGGGCCTGTTAAAATAGCTCACTGGGCTCTACTCCCAAAGCTTTGGATTCCATAGGGCAGTGCAAAGATTTGCATTTTAACAGATTCCTAATTGTTGTCGATACTGCAGGTCTCAGAACCCCACTTTGAGAATGGTTTCCAATACCCTGCTCTTGAATCCTTGACCTTCTGTCCTCCCATGATCTTGTCTTCCACACTATCTCAGTGAGGGACTCTGATGTTCATTTTCCAAATCCTGTTATTAGTAATACCTGTACCCCTTTGTAAAATCCATTTTAAGAACCCCTCCTTCCAGTCACCAGTTCATTCCTTGCCCCAATTCTAACCCCAGTGGTACCACACTCCTCTGATCCTACCAGTGGTACCACACTTCTCTGCCCCTCACACAGTCATGTTCTAACCTGTTCTCCTATCCCAGTGTACATTCCATGGCCCACTATTATTTTCATAACCCTTTGTATACCCTTAACCAATTCCCTTACTGCTTTTCTTCCATTAGACACGCCTAACAAAACTCCAGCCCTATTTAAGTCCACCTCTTGCTTTCTCTTTGCTTGATTCTTGCTTCTCACTTAATTGAAAATATGGAGCAATCAGAAGACAACTTCTGCCTGCTCTCACTATCTCATGTACAATTCTGTACATTTCTGCCTGTACCATTATTCAGCGTTCTCTCCTGTTACTGTGGGACTGTCATGCTTCTAAAAGAAGAAGCCCTCCATTTATCCTCTGGATCCCAGTTCCTCTCACTTCCTTAAGCACATTGTCCCAGCAATTGTCTTCCCCATCTCATCATCAGATTCTCTATCTCTACCAGACCATTCGAGTTGACATATAAACATGAGCCAACACCACCTGTGAAAAAGACCTTCCATTGGCCCCAGTTCTCCCTACAATTGCTTCTCTATTTCTCTGTTCCCCTTTATGTCTCTGCTTGTCTCTCCTCTCCTTTCACTCACTCCTCGCACAGTCAATCTTCTCTAGTCATCCTTCCTCTTAAATGACATTTGTCAAGGTCTCTAGTGACTTCCCCTGTAGCCAGTCCTCAGTCCTCATTATATTCAACATGTCATTCCCTCCTTCTAGAATGTCTTCATTTGGCTTCTGGAACTCTCTCTTGGTTCTTCTTCTTCATGGCTTGCTCTTTTGCTAGTCCCTTCTCTCTCTGGCCTCTAAATTAATTGAAAATATGGAGCAATCAGAAGACAACTTCTGCCTGCTCTCACTATCTCATGTACAATCCTGTACATTTCTGCCTGTACCATTATTCAGCGTTCTCTCCTGTTACTGTGGGACTGTCATGCTTCTAAAAGAAGAAGCCCTCCATTTATCCTCTGGATCCCAGTTCCTTGGACTTCATCTACAGATTTCTTCCATTTGCTATTTACACTCCCATCCTAGTAATCTCATCTTGTTGCACATCATTCATGTCCATGGTGAGTCCCAGATTTCTAACTCTAGTCCAAACTTCTCCCCTGCAGTTTCAACCCATGTACCTCACTGCTTACTAGACATCTCCAGTTGGATGTCTAATAATTCAAATTTATAAGCAAAGACCTGAACTCCCTATTAGTCTAACCACACAGGCCCAAACAATTACCTCTTTATCTCTACCATATCTTTACCATAGTAAATGACTACTTCAGCCTTTCATATGGATCAGGCCCCAAACCTTGCTGTCATCACCTCAATTCCTTCTCTCACACCTATCATACAACCTGTCAGCAAAAACTCTTGACTCTACCATCAGAATATATCCAAACCCTGATCACTTCTCTCATGTCAACCCATTACCTCATCCAAACCATCTTCTCTCACCTAGACAATTATTGTAGCTGTTTGAGGACTCCCAATTATTTTTTAAAATTGTATCATTTTATGTTAAGGTAACATGGGTTGATTTAGAGGTACAGGTTCACACATCTTCAGATGTATATTACCACACCACACCCACCACCAAAGCACCCATAATCCTCAGCCATAGTCCTCTGAGCCTCCTTCCCTCTTTGCTTCTCACCTTCCATCCTCCTCCCCTGGCCTCAGTTCTCCAGTCAGATTTCTAGCAGTTCTTCCATCTCTACCACACTACCCTGATCCAAACCATCATCGCTCACCTAGACAACTCTAATAGTCTCTGAAGGCTCTACCCTTGCCCCAGGACCTTTTAAAACATAAATCAAATCCTGTGACTCCTCTGGCTTCCCACACATTCAGAGCAAAAGCCAAGAACCATATCAAGGTTTAAGAGACCCTACATTGTCTGGCCCCCCTGCCTCTGGCCTATCTCATGTCCTATGTCTTCTCTCTCTGCTTAGCCTTTCTATCCTTTAGTCAGCAAGTTAGGGCCTCAGCTCTTGCTGTTCCCTCAGGCTGGAGCGCTTTTTCCCCAGCCACCCCCTCACTTCAGGTCTCTGTCTAAATTCTGACTGGATCAGGAAGCTTTGCATGATATTCCCATTTATATCACCCCTACCCCATATAACACAACTCTGCTTGGCACTCTCTATCCTTTTATCTTGCTCTTTTTTCTTTATAGACCTACACTTGAAATATCATGTATTGATGTGTTGATTGTCTTGCCCACCAGAATGTAAACTCTGTGAGGGACTTTATTTTTGTTCACTGCCATTTCCTCAATGAGCATATGGTAGATGCTCAATAAATACTTATTGAATTAATTAATTAATTGAAATTTGTTTAGGCTTTCCTCCCCAGTGGCTGCAGCCCTATACAGGGAGGTGTCCCAGGCTGCCTTTCTTCATTCTCTAATAGCCTCCCAGCTACCACCTGGGCCCCCTCCCCTCCCCAGAGCCTGCCAGACCATTCTAATTGCTCCTGCTGCAGAAGGAGGGGGCTAGTCTCCAAAGAGGGAGGAGGGCAGGAGGAGCTCCATCTGGTGTCCAGGAGAATAAGAAAGCAAGTTTGGGTCCCCTGTTCTAGGTCCACCCTCTGGTCCATATTGCCTGGCTAGGGAGCCATGGGGCCAGGCCCCTTTCCAGCTAAACTTGCTTTTGGCTCCTTGTCAGAGTTTGGGCCTTGAGCCCCTATAGAGGCCCCAATTTCTCTTGGTTTGGCCAACTGAGCTAGGCCCAGCACTAGGCCTCCAAGCTGCAGAAGGCAGTGGGGGTAGGGGTGGCTGGGAGACAATGGAGAGCCCAGAGCCAGCTCTCCTTTTCTACCGCCTGAAGTGATACAATGATACAAAGGCAGAGTCTTGTGCTTGGGGGGAGGGGGGTGGGAGAGTCCTTTGTCCTGCTATTTTATACATTGCTGGGGGGGTGAGGGGTTGGAAGGTTGGGGGGTAAGCGGCTGTCAATATGGGGAGGAGCAGAGAGTGGTGCCGAGGCCCTGGAAAGTTTTTGAATTTCAATCAGATTGGCTTTGAAAGAGTTTGGCTTTTGTTGAAAGAGAGAGAAAGGTTAATGCTAAAGTTGCCGGGGAGGGGGTGGGTCCTTACGATAGAGTCCTGTGTGCAGGCCAGTCAGCTGTGGGACACCCAGGCAGGCAAAAAGGCTGGGGATGGGAGAGCAGAGAAGGAGCAAGGGTCCCACCTCCCTTTATGGGACCAGATTGAGGCAGCTGCCTTTGCTGTCAAGGATTGTTGGACTGGAGCAGGATATGGGGGAATTCGGGAAGTGTGGGGGCATCTTTCTTCCTTTTTCATACCTTATAGAGCCGTTGACTTTTAAGTCAGCACAGAATGAAGTTCTACCCTCTCCCCTCTCCCACCTGCCCTACCCAGTTGCAGTAGCAGCACACTTGTCTGGACTAACTTTGTGACAAGTGCAGGCTTAGGTTGGATGGCAGGAGTGGCAAGGGAGGCATGGGACCTCCCGGGGTTCAGGAATTAGCTGTTTTCCCTGCTCTTGGCCTTTGCAGATCCTCCTCTGCACCCTAACTCCTCCAAAAATAAAACACAGAAGTATGGAGCCATTGTAGTCTTTGGGACAGGAGAGAAAGAGAACAAACGAGAAAAGGAAAGCTGTGGTCATGAAAGAACCTGGGACTCTACAGTTCCAGATCAGGTGTGGGGACCTAGTGGTGCCCAGCTTGGTACCCCTGACATTGCAAAGATGCCAAGTCTTCCAGATTTCTTATCTCTCTCTCTCTCTCTCTCTCTCTCTCTCTCTCTCTCTCTCTCTCTCTCTCTCTCTCTCTGTCACACACACACATACACACACACACACACACACACACTTCATAAAACTTCTGGCTAAGGCTGAAGCATGATCCAGTGTTCCGGAAGTCCTTGCAAAAATAATCTACCACAATAGTCTGTTCTCCAATGTGTTTCTAGCTCTGTGGTCACAGACCAGTCGATGATACCAATCGGTGAGCTCAAGCCTGGAAATAGTTGAAAGGAAAGGGGTCTAAGGAAGAGGGAAAAAGAACTGGGGAATGAGATTAACCCTACTTTTATAGTTTTAAAAATCTGAGAAGAGAAAGCATGCATTGTACAAAAAGGAAAAATGATGTAAAACATATATTAATAAAATAAAAAGTATTTAAAAATCTGTACATAATGTTTGGCCTTGTTGACATAGAACAAATATTTACCATTGAATATTTGTTAAGTATCCCTGTGTTAAACATTGTGGCAGGCCCTCAGGACACAGAGACAATCAGTCTTGTCCCTGCCCTCAAAGAGTTCAGTCAAGAGCAGGAAAACAGCACACATGAATTACAACCCAACTCCAGTGTGCTCATCAGCACATTGAATCCTATGAAAAATATGTAAATTATTGTTTAAGATAACATTTGCATTTTTGTCTTTTATTTTTGTACACTTGATGTGTCTACAAAGGAAAGGTACTGCAGAGATAAAACTTGCTCCACCAGGCAAGCAGAGGCTTGAACTCTTTTTTTTTTTTTTTTTTTTTTTTTTTTTTTATAGAGGCATGCTTTATTTATTTGTTTGCTGGTTTGTTTTGTTTTGTTTTTGTTTATACATGCACTGGGTACAGTCAGAAGCGCGGGAGGGCGAGAGAATTCACCAGAGCCAGAGCGGGGAGCAGAGCAGGCAGAAGGACCGAAGGACACTGCTGAGGGGAGCAGCGGGCGGCAGGAGAGGTCTGCACGCCATGTGGGACCCTCCTCCGGTGGCCGGGGAGCAGCCGGGGATCGAACCGGCGCCGCAGAGGCCGCGCGCAGCTTCGCAACCCAGCGCTCAACCGCTGCGCCACCGGGGAGGCCCTGAGAGGCTTGAACTCTTAATCAAGGATTGTCAAGGATTGTTGGACTGGAGCAGGATATGGGGGAATTCCTGGGAAAAAAGAGTCCATTTTTGTGTGCACACAAATCAGTGCACTAGGAATGTTGATAAGTGCACTGCCCTTCATCTAATGTCACACTGAGTATGTTTGTCTGATTTTATTTCCCATCTGACTTTGTAGTCGCAGGACAAGCACAGAGCACGTTTTTTTATGATTCAAGCAGACTGGGTAAGGGAGGAGTCCTGGAGCCCTTGGTGGCTTTCTCAGGCCTTTATTGAGCTTTTACATGTAGTGTGGCAAACAGGTACACAGCAGGCAGGGGTGTCAGGGGCCAGGAGGCCAGTAGACCTCCTAGCCCCAGGCAAGTCTTCATTCTGGGCTTCTCTCCTGTTCTCTTCTCCTGCCTCTCTGCTTCTGCTTCTCTTGGTGACTATCTCAATACTGAGGCATGGCCCACGGACTTAAACAATACAGCTTACAACAATGTAATAACTTCAGTTGCGCCCATCAGGCAGGGCAATCCTAATGGTAGGAGGGCAGAAAAACTTGAAAACCATTTACCCTACAGACTTGCACCCCAAAATAATCCCAGACCTCTCCCCCTGAATCACCATCACCACCTCCATGAGGAGGTCTTTCAGGACTGGATGTGAGGTCAAGAGAGGGCACTGGGAAAGTTAACCAGAGGTGACTTCTAAGCCATTGTTCTCAAACAGTGATGTATCAACATCACCTGCAATTTAGAAATGCAAATCCTCATGTCCTAGCCCTACTGAAGCAGGCATTCTGTACTGTCTGGGTGTGAGCCCAGTAGTTTGGTTTTCACAGGCTCCCCAGGTGATTTGGTGCTCCCTAAAGTTCCATGCTCATCAACAATGCTGCTCTTCGTGAGATAGCCCTGAAGTACCCAAACATAACAAGCTGTGGATAGAAGCCAGGTCAGTGAGTCAATCAAGCCTAGTTGGATTAGCTCTTGAGCTTACCTGCCCAAGGGCATGGATATGAATGGCTGTCACACAGCAGATATAAGGACCACATTATGCTGGCTACCTGGGGCCCACATTCTGTGCTCTCCTGTGCTCACATTCTGAGATTAGGGCCTGGCAGAAGGAATAGAGTTTGGTAGAAGTGCAATGTCGTGGCCCTGCCTGGCTGGCCCCCTTGAGGTTCCCGTCAGGAAGCCAGGCTCCTGATAACACAGAACATGAAGCAGAATAACACATAACGCAGTTTGATTCTCTGGGGTTTCTGTATGGGCATGGATTATGAAGGGTTAGTTAGAATTGCAGAGGGAAAGAGGGAGAGAGCAAAGCCCCCTGCTTCCATGTTTAGTTTTGCAAACAATATCGATATTTCAAGGGCCAGGCTCCAAGACTCTGGCACCAGTGTGTCCTTGCTCTCTGTATCTCTCTTGGCATAGACTGATTCACGTACCAAAGTCACATGACCATTTGTATGTCTCTTAAGAAGTTGGCATCTATCCCTTCTTCAAATTTGCCTCTCATGTCTGCCCCCTCCCAGTTTCCCCTATCACCTTGAGTGAGAAAGTTTTGTGTCCATAGGGCCATTTCAGATTGCTGAATCAGGTGACTAGTTCTGCGCTATGGAAGTGAGACTAACTCCTTTGAGCGGGAGAAGTCAACATTAAGTAGACATCAAGTGCAAGCACTCTCCTCCCCATGTTGCATTATTCATCTTATCGTAATCACCCACAAACTATGTTATTTTCCCCATGTTAGCAAGAAAAAAACTGGAGTTTGGAGAGTTTGACGTTCATGCAGGATTGCACAGCTTTTAAGTAGCAGCAGGATTTGAACCCAGACCTGACTAACTGCAGAGCCACGCTTATTCCTCTGTGACACACCTTCTGGGGCGAGTTCCCAGGCAACACCCAGGAAGCCAGGCTCGGCCAAGTCCGTGGGCTGAGTTGGTCCTGGCTGCCTTCCCGCTTGATTAGGCTCAGGGTCAGCCTCGCCTAATTTCTGTCCTTCTCTCTGGCCAGCTGCCTTCTGCACCCTCTAGAATCTGCATCTGCCTCTGGGGAAGAGGGCAGAGCACAACCCCAACAGGGTGCTGAGAGCGTCCTTCCCATCCAGTGTTAACCCCTGCGGCGGCCCCACAGCAGGGAAGCCCTCTTGCCTAGCTCTGCACCGACTGCTGGCCTGCCTGAGTTTGCATTATTTATTTAATGTCTTGTACCGTAAATAATGGTAACTTTATGGTTATTAGGAACGGGTTAAGGTACATGCGGGTAGCACCAGGCTGCCTTCAAAAGGAACAGTCCTGGCATAAAATGTTGTGATAATTGCTTTACTGCTGAGTGTTGGTCTTTATTTTGTGTCTGATTTGTCCCTTAAGCCAGCGTAACATTCTCCCCACGGCAGGAGAATGCAGAGAGCAAATTGAAGGGCTGAGCATGAACAATGCGACATGGCGCACTGCTGGGTTTTTCTTTTTTCCTCTTTCTTCGTTTCTCCCTTGACCTCCCTCCAATCCTCTCCACTCCCCTCCCCCCATGCCCTGCCCGGTCTCCGCCCTCTGGTTGGTAGAATCGTTCTCCCCGCCCCCCCCCCTTGACACCTCAGGAAGGTATCCCATCTTACCCCTTACTTTGAAAATTAGGTTAAAAGAGCGTATCTATCCCTTTCCTCTTCTCTGGACAGCAGACAAGACAAAACAAAAGAACAAACACAAACAAGGAGACTTCCTTTGCCTGGACCCAGTACCCAAGCAGTGTAGCCACACCTCCGGGCCCAGGAGTGGTTGCTCCTTCGTTTCTTACAAGGAAGGTAGGTCTTGGCACCGGTTAGGACCCTCATCTACTCCTTGGGGCCCACCTTGACCACTCCAACCCAGCCTTGTAGAGGTCAGAGGGGCTGTATGGGCAGAATCTGGACGGGAAATGGTCTCCAGTGGCTATGGAGACCCTCTTCTTTTCTCTGCACTATCACACCAAGCAATGCCTACCCCTTCTCTGCTGACCTGCAGAGAAATGTTGTCAGCACAGGCCCTGGAAGAGCAGAGAGCAGGGTACTGTGGGGCCTCAGCTTTGCTTTCCCAGAGCAGGACTCCCATTTACCCTGAGGTCCATCTCTCAGCCTCTAGCAAAAACCCCATGGGCAGCGATGGTCCAGGTAAGTGAGTCCCTGCCCCTCTCCCTATCTCAGGCCCAAATCACCTGGAAAGGGCACTCTGCCTCGCTTTGGGCTTCTCTGACATCCAGGAGTTTGGCAACAGGAGAACACTGAAGTAGGAGTCAGGAGACCTGGGCTCTGGTCTTCGTTTTCCCACCAGCTTACCGCTTGGTAGTAAAGATCTGGGAGTGGAAGTTCCTTTGAGTCTTTCCATCTCAGCATCATCTGTAAGGCAAAGGCAAAAATACCTGCCTTGTGGGAAGATGATGCAGATCAAAGGAGATCATGAACGAAAGGTCAAAATGAGAAGCAAATGTAGCAGGTTCATGGTGGAGGCTCAGCTGTTCCCCACACTGTAAGCCAAAGCAAGTGACTCATTCTGGGTAAGGAAGGGAAGGAGGTGGGCCTGCGGGAGACATGGGAGATAGAGCTCCCCCGACCCTCAGAGCTCTCCTTGGAGAAGGAAATCACTGTGGCTCTTCTCCACCTCCACCGCCATCAGGGCAGACCATGGGGTTATTCTCTGACTTAGCGGGACACCATCTACCTAGCGGCTGGGCTCTCCTCTCATTCCCCCGTGCAAACCCCACCTCGGGCTCTCTTGCCTCCCCTCCCTTTCTTCCTCCTCTAGGGTTCGTCCCTCTTGGCCATGCTGGAGGGAACAACAGGTCCAAGCACGTTGACAGCCAGCGGCTTTAAGCTCAGGAGGCTGAGGGGATTTGTGTGTCTCTCCACTTAGCCCACCTCTCCAGAGCCTAGTAACTCATCAATAGCGGAAATTTGAACAAAGTGGAGAACCTGGGATGAAAGCAGAAATGCTGCGGTGATTGGGGTGGGGGGAAAGGGGGAAGGGGGATGGCTTTAATTAGGGCTTCTTGGCCTCTTTAGTCCCGGGGCTGGTTGGGGTAATCCAGTTAGAGTCCTTGCCTTTCATCTCAGCTGGCTGGCCTCTCTGGGGCCCTGTCAGAGCCTTTAGGGGGCAACAAGTAGCGGGCAGGCTCCGGCTGGGGGTTGGTACCGCACTCACTTCCAGCTGGACGCAGAGGGGGGTGCGGAATGAAGCCCAGCCAGCGCAGCAGTTGGTGGTGGGCAGTGAAGTGGCCGGTGTGGGCGGCTTGGGCGCTGGGCGGCTGTCTCCTGACACCAGAAACTCTCTTTATGAAAGGATCAAGTCGGGAGCATTGTTCTCTGGGCCAGGGAACCAAGGGCTCAGAATGCTCTTTTGTGTGGAGGTGCCCCCCCCCACACACACTCCCCCTTCTTTTTTCTCCCTTTGAGCCACTGCTGGCTGTGCCTCTGCCCCCATGCCCGGGGGCTGGGGGGGTGATGGAGTGAGTGGTAGAGATGGGCTCAGGACAGACAGTCCTGGGGGAGCCATCTGTGCTGGGGTAGGATCCACTGGAGCTGAAAAATTAAACAGCATTTTCAATTAACTTTTCCTCTCTTGTTTGGGGGTGGGCGTGAGGCGGGTGGTGGAGCAGGCTGGGTGAATTTAACCTTTGAAAAGCTGCTGTGGAGACGAGGAGGAGGGAATGACCTTTCTTCCTGAGGCAAGGGTGGGCAGGGGGTGGGGAGCAGTGGGATTGTTTCCTCAGACTAGTCAGGGGACCCTCTCCTCTGGTGAATATTCCCAGATGCTCTTGGTGTCTTTGGCCCCAGGTCCGCCCGTGTAGGTGTAGACCCTAAGGGGAGATGTGGTGAGCTGGCGGGGGTCAGCAGATGAAGACCCCCTGCCGAGCAGTAAGAATCTTTTTCACCCTTTTATTACCCCTTAATGGCTATCCCTGATTCGCCACACACCTTCCGATCTTTTCTTCGAGAAGTCCGGCTTTTCAGTTTCAATTCTTGGGATGATGCCTCAGATGATAGAAAAACACTTGTGAAAGGGATTGTGCTTCTGGTGGCGCTTAACCTAGATGTGCTCAAAAGCCTTTCCAACACTGCTCCATTGGCAATGCGGGGTATAACTAGCATACAGCATGGCCCGATGCCAGGGCCCAGGAGCCCAGGTTGCACCCCTCTCTGGTCTGCCATGCTTCACCCTGTGGCCTTCTCTCTCCTCCCTGGGGCCGGGTCCTCCTCAAGCTTCACTGGTCTCTTTCTCACTCCAGGCCACACAACAACTACAAAGTCTTTGCGTCCTCCTGGGACCCCAGTGGTAAAGACATCTCTCCCCATAATGACTATTAGAACTCAAAGAACAATGTAATTTTCAACAGATAGATGTGAGTCTTCTTATAGTGTGTGGGGGCAGATGAATAGGGTCAATTCTTTTTTATGATGAGGAAACCAAGACACAAGGTGATTCATTTAGAAAAATGGGCCATCCTTTAGATGACACAGCAGTCTCACCTACAGACCTTTCTTTACCCGAAGGTTCTAAAGCTCTCCATCTCTACCCATAACTTTACTCCAGAGTAGATTCTTTACCGAGATTAATCTTGCATTTTCCTTACCTATTTATAGGTAAGAAAATCAGGAAAGCCTCTCAAGTAAGCTAAGACAAAAAGGGAATAAATCCAATGGTTTCACTTGATTTTTTTTACCAGTTGTGGTTTTCATCAAAGCAACAGGGGAGGGTAATATTAGAAAATAGACTCTTTCAGAGCACAGTGGAACATGCTCTTCTTTCCAGCATGTTCCTTGTCCTGCATTTCATGTGCAATTAAAGACACTGCTCTCTCTAACCTCGGCTCAGGGCAGGCACTCTTCCCTGCTCTTCCTGTGTTCGGTCAAACTGCTTTTCCCTTGGTTCATCAAATGCACAAGCTTCCCTTTTCAACATCTTCATGTATACTTCACCCAACTCTTACCCATCCTTCCTGTCTCTCTGAGTTTTATTGCTCAAGGAATACTTTCCCATCCTCCCCATATAAATTTTGTATACTGGTTGTAACCTCCCCCAAGCCCTCTGTTATAACTGATAGAACATATTGTGCTTTGTTTGTTTTGTTTTGTTTTGTTTTTGTGGGACCCTCGCCGCAGCCAGGGAATGAACCTGCACTGTAGAGGCTGCAGGCAGCCTCGCAGCCCAGCGCTCAACCGTTGCGCCACAGGGGAAGCCCAAATGTATCGTGCTTTGTTATGATACATTAAGTTCAAGAGCACTGACTCTTCCCACTGTGAGAGCAGGTGCCCTGCCATATTGTTCACTAGGTAATCCCTGGTGCTTGTGAATGAATGAATGAATGAATGAATGAATGAGGAGGGAAAGTTAGCAACTCACAAAGAAAATGAACAAAATGTAAACCAAATTTTCCTAAAGGTAAAGGCAAAGAGTAGCAGTTGCTTTAACATCTAGATAATTTCTTTAGATCCTCAAATGGAAGCTGCTAGGCCTGAATGGTGCAGGGAACACTTTCAGGGCACAGGGTGGGAGAGGATGGGAATGATGACTGAGCTCTTTTAAGTGAGTCAGGGAAAAGGGGGCAACCAACTTCAGTTTTCCTTCTCTTCCAAAGATGCCATTTTTGAAGCCCGAGGAGGAGAAAGTCAAAATAAGAATACTCAGAACTGCAGCCAGTTCTGATGAAAATAAGAAAAAAGAAAAGTGTGTGCCTGCTAGAATAGCTTTGGGTGAGGTCAGCCTAGTTTCTGCAAAATACCAGGATTGGCTTCCAGAGGCAGCAGAGGATAGCTCCTGGGGCCGGTGGGCAAGAGAATGAACCAGAGGAAAGGGAAAGAATCCTGAACTAGTGAAGGGTTAAAGGGAATAAACATGTTTAGCAATATATTGAAGGTGAGGTGAAGGGAAAGGTGGGGGAAAGACCAGTGAGCATATAGACTGCTAATAAATGAAGAGAAGTGGGAGATTCATCTTACCTCCTACAGGGCAGAGATACTCAGCTCATTTTTTAGATCAGTCTTTAAGAAGAAAAATGACAAAAAGGAATTTGGATAATTAGGAAGTAAATGCAGACTGTGCAAAAATCGTTACTGATAGAAAGCAGGTAGGAGAATACTCAGAAAATGTAAAGGTTTCACAAATCAGCAAGCCAGGATAACATCCATCATGGGGTATTAAGGCTAGTGTTCTGGGAACATGCTAAGCGGGTAGCTGATTGAACCACTTATAATTATGTCTGGAAAATCATAGAAAGTAAAAGGGGCCATCAGGAGCCTGGGGAAGTGAAACGGATGTGACTCCTGTCTTCTAAAATATGATACAACAATCCTAAACATGTTCATCCAGTCAGTTTGGAGCTAGATACAATGCAAGGGAGGGGAAATCTGTCATCTTCGAGAAGAAAATAGATGTGAGAGCTCTGTGTGTGTGTGTGTGTGTGTGTGCGTTTGCGCGCGCATGTGTCTGTGTATGTGCCTAAGGGCCAAACCACACCAAACAGAGTAACACCAAGCGGTCAAATTGGAAACAGAGAAACAGATGTGTTGTAATGGGTGTGCCACAAGTGGCTGCTGTTAAAACAGGTTCAGGTTTTCGCCAGTGGTGTAGGTATGTAAATGAAACAGCACAGAAAGGATAACTCAATGACTGAGAATCCATTCAGGCAGCGGGACAAACTCCCAGTGAACAGACGCTTCTGAGCCTACTTAACAGGTCTCATTTGGGGCTGGGAGAAACAGTGAGTGACTGAGGAAGCTGATAAGTAGGTATGGCTGAGGAACCATACGGGAATCTGAGGGGGTGTGCGTGGGTGTGTGTGCATGTGTGTGTGTGTGTTTTGGAGGCTGGTGTGAACAAATGAATATGTTTTGGGGGGAAACTGCCACGGCTCTTCCAAGAGAGCCACAGGAAGGTCCTAGAAGCTGTCTTGCTTTAGGGGCTAAAGCCCAAAATTTGGGTGTGGAGCTCCTGGGCCTAGAAGGGAGGTGACACCCTGGAGTGATTTCTAAACGAGTGGCCCAGGCCCCTAAGGGGGGCTAGCTGAGGGGGAGTGGCCTCTCATGGTAACGATCCTAACTGACTCCACAGTCCCAGCGCCCTGCACGCTTTTACAAGGTTAAAGCAACAGCTTGAACCTGTATGGGGTGAGCATTTGTTTCCTTTCCAGATTGCCAGCTAATGAGGAAAGATTAAAGGAGCTAAATCTGTTTAGCTTGGCTAAGTGACCACTGAGGCGGCGGGAGTGGAGAGGCATGCTGGGCCTGCCTGGCCGAGCTGAGGGGTGTGATAACTGTCTGCAGATTTAAGAAAGGTGTCACTCCGGTGCAGGAAGACCAGACTGCCTCAGGTGGTACAAGGGTTAGGGCCTCAGCCTCCATCAATGGGAGGCAAACAGGGAGAGTTTCCCAACAGTGAGCTCCTGCTGACAGGGTAGTCCGCTGACCTGAGGAGGAGAGGGAAAGATTGGGAGCATCTGAGCTGAGCTAAGGAGGGATCAAGCCAAGGGGCCTTCTTGCCAGGCACTATCCAGAATACCAGCTTCCCTCTTTCCTTCTGCTGACAGTATCTTCAGCATTCCAGAGGGTCTTCTCTGGCCATTGCCCTCTCCACAGCCAATGCTTTGGGGGGAGGGAGTGTTTAGAAACCAAAAAGGTTACCCCACTTTTGGGGCCTGTGATGTTCTTTGTAGCTGATCAGAGCCAGCTTGATCTTTGATGATGTCTGCAGAGTTTTCCAAAGCTGTGAACTCAGAACTTGTGAGAAGAGCTCTTCTAGGAGCAGAAAAAAAAACTTCTCCAAGAAGGGGGGACAAGGGCAAGGCCCAGTATCTAGTATCCCAGGAGTCCCCAAGCCTGTACCCTTGGGAGAGCCGGGCCGCTTGTCTTCATGCTTTCTGTTGGCAATCTCATGGTTAAACACTTAAACAATCTTTCTTTCTCTTTTCTCTCTCTCCCTCTCTCTCTTTCTCCCTCTTCTTTTCAGAGTTGACAGGGGCCAAATAAAGGCCCTTTTAAAAAAAACACACAAAACAATTTTGTTCCTTCTGAAAGTGATGGAGCGAAAGTGAGTGCAGATTATAGGCCTGCGAGGCGAGGGCCTTCCTGATGGGGGGAGAGCGGTGACATGATGGGAACCTAATGGCAGTAATTGGCCCTGGCTTTGACAGGGCCCATATCACAGCTCAGGAAAAAGAGAGATGTTTAAAGTAAAAATTTACACAAAATTATATGTTTTCGGGGTGAAAAAGACTGTTTGGATTTCATTTTTTTCCTTCCTCTTCTTTTCCCAGGGCATGTTTCATGGGTTTCCCTCCGCTGTGTGCGTGTGCGTGCATGCGGCGCCAGTGCATGGCGATATACACACAGCCATGCTTCTGCCCTCCAGGTATACGTGCATTTACACCTGCACTGTCAGCACCTTCTGTGCTCTCCCTAACACAAATGGAAGCATTGGTTAGCTTTGGAAGTTTCTCTTTCAAAAGTAAAAAGAGTCTGAGACAAGGAAGACAAAGAGAACCATTCGAGTAATAGCTCAGGCCACCCCTCAGGATTTCACTATACCAGAGCTGGTGTGGATTCAGTATCTAGTCAGCTAGCATCTTGTGTGTATCCTTGTAGCATTTAGTCCTACATATAGTCAAGTGATAGAATGGGTGATTCTATTTGTTCAGTGTCTGACTGCCAGTGTCGGCTGTGAGCTCTTTGAGTGCAAGACTCTGTCTGTCGTGGTCAGTGCCATAATCCCGGCACCTGGCAGGGGACCTAACACAGAGGAGGTTTTAGTATTTGCTAAATGAGTGACCTAGAATAGCAGCATTATGTTGAAACAGTAGCAGTATTGGGAGGCCATACCTTTTTGAGCATAAAAAACTGGTAAATCAGGGGTTTTTTTCTGGGGTGCTAGAATATTCATATAATTGATTCCTCATTGCTTATTGGAAAGATGGACTGACAGACTTAGAAGTGGCAGTGAAACTAGAAATATTAGGTGTTCAGATTTAAAGTGATTAAAACCTTCTCCATTGTGAAATTTACTAAATCTCTACAGTCAAACTCTGATAAACTCTTTAATGCTAATGACTATTTCCAGTGTAGATGCGTCCCTTTGGGACCTAGAAGACATATTGTAGCTCCCGATTTACCTGGGGTTTAGGCATAATGTATGGGCTAAGTTGAGAACTAGTCAGCTGCCTGTCTACTTTAAGATTTATCTATCTATCTATCTATCTATCTATCTATCTATCTATCTATTTATTTATTTATTTATACAAGCACTGGGTACAGTCAGAAGCACGGGAGGGTGAGAAAATTCACCAGAGCCAGAGCAGGGAGCAGAGCAGGCAGAAGGACCGAAGTACACTGCTGAGGGGAGCAGCGGGCCGCAGGAGAGGTCTGCGCGCCATCTGGGACCCTCCTCTGGTGGCCGGGGAGCAGCCGGGGATTGAACCAGCGCTGCAGAGGCTTTGGGCAGCTTCGCAACCCAGCGCTCAACTGCTGCGCCACTGGGGAGGCTCTAAGATTTATTTTTTTAAGATACATCATTTGACTAATGTAATAACAAGATGCATGAATGAGGTGACATTGAAAGTTTTATTCATATGAGTGCGGTGTGAAGTGACAGAATTACAGAATCTCAGATTGAGGAGTGGGTTTAGAGTTGCGAAAATCCATCTTTTACTAGTTGTCAATACATGGGTAACATCCACAATAACCTCTACAATAATCTTTCGAGTTTCAGTTACTAAGATTGGCATCTTCAAGGAAGATGAAATTTAAAGTCAAGAAATGAAGGGGCCAAGAACTGGGCTGGCAAGAGCCACTCCTTGGCAGTGGGTCAGCCATGGGGAACAGAGTCAGAAAGGGAAGCCCGAGTGAGCACGGTGCCAAGGAATTGCTGTGGGAGTCAGTTCTGAAAGGAGAGTCCAGGTGGTTGGTATCCAGTGTGGGAGAACAGAAATCAGCCACAGGACTAGACAATATAACATATCCTTTTCATTTTACCTCACTGTTTGAAGATAATTTCAGTGTAAACAAATTAGGAGGTTCTAAGACCACCAGGAATCCAGAAGTCAGGTGGGCATTGCTGAGGTTGGAAGAAGGGCAGCAGAATCTAGAGTCAAATGGAAAAGATGCTCCTGTAACTGTGGCAGTCACTGAGATCAGGCAATGATGAAACAGTTCAATTCAGTGGACAATTCTTGAATAATATAGGTCATAGCCCTTGTGCTCAGTACTGAGTTAGGTACAGTAACAGGAGGTGAAGTCCTAAATGATTCATAGGGTTGCCATCCCCTAGGAGTCAGAATACAGGTTCTTAAAAAAAAAAATGAGGCATGTGGGATTTAAGAACATTTACTTGCTCCAACATTTATAGAATGCGTATTCTATACAAGGCATCATGTTTGGCCAACACAGTACAGAACTGCTATTTAATTTGAGTCATTTCTCTTTTATTTTCCCTTTATTAGCTGAATTGAGATTGTGAGTAAAGGGGAAAGTGCTGACATTCCATCCAAGAAAATTACAAAACATGAGAAGACTGTTGGCAACGTCAGGGTCTCCAAGTTCTGTAGGGTTGGGGGAACAGCTGCAGTTTACATAATTTTTCCTCCATTGGTGTCTAGCATTGAGATGGTAACCTTGTCCTCCTGTATTACTTCTGTGTGGAAATATTAAAACTGTAAATTACATGCATTTTCCTAAAATACAGTCCTTTCGCTGGGATCTGGAATAACAACTTAGTTAGTTACAAGTGCTTCTGGTATAGTTGATTTGCCAGTCAAGGCAGCACACTGATCTAAAGATGAGATGCTAAAACCTTCTTGTCTCACTCCCTTAGATGTGATCGTAGTCCTGACACCATACTCTCCTGAAAGGATAGCAAAGGAACTGTAGGTTGTGTTTGCTCCATCTAAATTTTTTGCTTAAAATTGTGGAATCTCAAAGACTTGGAGCTCATGCAACATTTTTTAACAGATAGCCTCATTTAAGTTAAATACTGGTGATACAGGGGTTTAAAAACAGCTCCTGCTTAAAGGGATTCATAGCCCACTGAGGAGGCAGACCAGCCAGAGACCATTTCAGTATGCTGTAGTTAGTGCTAAGGTCAATGACTGAGCAAGCTGCAGCACCACCTAGAAGCCAGCACCTAAGTCAGCTGGAGACCTCAGGAAAGGCCTCACAGAGTTGGCAAAGCTTGAAATGATTTTTTAGGGAGGAATAGATGTTTACTACGCACCAAAAGAGCAAAGTGAAGGGTGTTCCAAGCAGAAGGCATAGCATAATTGTTGGATGCATAAATTTTAAGTCAACTAATCTTGGCCCTTAGTTCCTGAATATGCTTAGTTTCTTTTTGTTGTTGGTTTTTGGTTTTGGTTATTTATGGTTATTACAAAATCTTGTTTTTCTCTCAAATGTTATTGATTTGCCAGTCATTTACATAACAAAAAACTTTTTTTTTTTAAACTTAGCAGTTTCTAAGTAGCTCCCTCTTCTCATTTTTTTTTAATGACAGTTATGTGCAAAGCCTGGGGATAAGGAGAAAGGGGAAGGGCTTAAAGAGCGACTACAAGAAAGGAAGATGGGACAGAAGTGGAGGGAAGGAACAAGAGAAAGGAAAGAAAATCAGTGTTTGTTGAGTGCCTATCTTGTGTCAGGTAGTTTTACATGATCTCATTTCATGTTATTGTTCTCACTTTATAAATAAAGAAAATGTGGTTTAAAGAGATGGCTGAATTCCCTCACCCTCACTTCACTTTTTAGTCCTTTCCCACCCTCCATTCCCACTCTTACTCTAGTTCACAACTTTCTTTGAAGGTCCCAACTTATACTACCAGCACTTGGGTCTTAGACACTGACTTTACTGTTGAAAGTGCTGCAAATAGGGCCTCCCTGGTGCAGTGGTTGAGTGCTGGGTTGTGAAGCTGCCCACAGCCTCTGCAGCACCGGTTCGATCCCTGGCCACGGGGCGAGGGTCCCACATGGCGCGCAGACCTCTCCTGCCACCCGCTGCTCCCCTCAGCAGTGTCTTCAGTCCGTCTGCCTGTTCTGCTCCCCACTCTGTCTCTGGTGAATTCTCTCACCCTCCCGTGCTTCTGACTGTACCCAGTGCTTGTATAAATAAATCTTTAAATATATATATATATATATATATATATATAAGAAAGTGCTGCAAACAATCCACTCCCTGCACCGCCTGCTCCTCCCCTCTTCCCATGCTGTCTCCCCATCTGCTTGCTCAAGCCAAAAATCTGGACTATCTTTGACTTCTCCCTTTTCCTCAGCCCCATATCTGCTGCATCACTCAGTCCCCACCATTCTACCCCCAAACCTTACTTCCTGCATTCCCTTCTGCCCAGCCCAGGGCACTGCCCTAAATCAGGTCTTCACCACTCATCATGGATCACTGCTGAAATAGTCTTACTTGACTTCTTCCTTTCATTCTTGCCACCTCTCACTCCAGTCTCTTTCCTGGCCACACAGGAATGTTTTTAAGATACATGACTCCTGGCATTAAGTCCACAATCCTTTACCTGGCAAGATTTGATCCCTCTCTGCCCTGACCCTTGCCTCACTTGGGATCTTGGCATCCCAACCAGCTCATGTGGAGACATGGCTGCTTCCTTCTCATCCTTCAGATCTCAGTGCAAAGGCCATTTCCTCAGAGAATTCTTCCAGGTCTAATCAAGACTTCCCTTATGTCTCTATTTCTTTTTTTTTTTTTTAAGATTTATTTATTTATTTATTTATACAAGCACTGGGTACAGTCAGAAGCGCGGGAGGGTGAGAGAATTCACCAGAGATAGAGTGGGGAACAGAACAGGCAGACCAATGAAATACACTGCTGAGGGGAGCAGTGGGCACGGCAGGAGAGGTCTGCACACCATGTGGGACCCATGCCGGCTGGCCGGGATCGAACCAGCGCTGCACAGGCTGCAGGCAGCTTCGCAGCCCAGCGCTCAACCGCTGCGCCACCAGGGGAGGCCCATGTCTCTATTTCTTATCATTGTCTCCAACTGTTTATGACAAATTGCAGTGATACGTTCATCTGTGTACTTTATTGTTCGATGGCTGTGCCCTCCAAGTGGCCTAAGTTCTGTGAGGGCAGCTCTCTTGTTCACCCCCAAATCATTCAGTAGGTTATATTTTTAAATAATATATACAATGTTTTTTGTTAAAAAGGAATATTAAATGAAACTGGTTCAGATTAAGAGGAGTTTGGATTTAAAGCCACTTCTTCCTTATACCAAAGCCCCTGTTCTTTCCCCCTGATTGCGCTGCCTTCCTGTGGCGAAGTCGAGACTGAGTCATCTGGCAGCCCGCAGGCTTCCTGGAGTTTGCTTCAGAGATGGACTGGAGAGCCTTCAAAAACTTAGTCTTCACTGGGCCTTTGAAGCTTGAAACCATGTCCTCATTGTTGAGTAAAGTGCCTGGCACAAGGCAGGTGCTCAATGAGTGATGAGTGAACAAATAAACCACAAGGAACTCACAGGTTGCTAATACGAGCAAACAGGCAGAGGTACCGTTTACTGAACTCCAAAGGGGAGCAGAGGAGCAGATTCACTGGTGGGGGGCGGAGAAGGAGGAAACAAAGAGTTGAGTTTGGGAATGACAGGCAAAGAAAAGTCATCCACAAACATCTTTCAGGAACAATGAGAAGTTCATTCATTCAGTCATTCATTTACCTTTATTTACTTATTTAGTCATTTATTTTAATGAGCCAAAAATTATCAGAAGCTTGGTATGTGTCAAGCACTATGCTGTGTGCTGAGGACATTACAGATAAAGTCAGATAAAGTCGAGTAAGGAAAATGGATAAAAAAAACAGATATTAAAGTGCAGCGTGGTTGGCGCAACTGTGAGCGTAAACATGCAGCGCTGTGAGGCTTTAGAAAACGGAGGCAGAAAGACTTCCTGGAGAAAGTAATACCTTGATCACATCTGGAGAACAGAGAAAGGAGGTGCTAGCCTGACCAAAGGGCAGAGAAAAGGTGTTCCACACAGAGGAAATATAATGTGCAAAAGCCCCACAGTGAAAGAAAGAAAAGCATCCAGAGAACGATAAATAGTTCAGTTGGTGGGAATCATAGTGTTGGGAGCAGGATGCTCCATGGAGATAGTAAGAAACGCAAGCTGTGGGGGGCCTCCCTGGTGGCGCAGCGGTTGAGCGCTGGGTTGCGAAGCTGCCCGCGGCCTCTACAGCGCCGGTTCGATCCCCGGCTGCTCCGGTTCGATCCCCGGCTGCTCCCCGGCCACCGGAGGGGGGTCCCGCATGGCGCGCAGACCTCTCCTGCCACCCGCTGCTCCCCTCAGCAGTGTACTTCGGTCCTTCTGCCTGCTCTGCTCCCCGCTCTGGCTCTGGTGAATTCTCTCACCCTCCCGCGCTTCTGACTGTACCCAGTGCTTGTATGTATGTATGTATCAATCAATCAATAAATAAATCTTTAAAAAAAAAAAAAAGAAACGCAAGCTGTGGGTCTCCCCAGCATTCCCTTTTCACCCCTCCAACTAGAGACCATTGATGGAGCCGAAAGCCACTCACAAAGCTTAGTAAGCCACTGCGGCTCACGGTAACATGTGTGAGGGGAAGCAAGGAGAGAAAGTGGGGTCAAAATCATAACCTAGGGCCTCCCGGTGGTGCAGCAGTTGAGTGCTGGGTTGCGTTGCGAAGCTGCCCTCTGCAGCACTGGTTCAATTCCCGGCTGCCGGCGAGGGTCCATTATGGCGTGCAGACCTCTCCTGCTGCCCACTGCTCCCCTCAGCAGTGTACTTTGTTAATCTGCTTGTTCTGCTCTCTGTTCTGGCTCAGGTCAATTCTCTCACCCTCCCACACTTCTGACTGTACCCAGTGCTTGTATAAATAAATAAATTTTTTTTTAAAAAATCATAACCTAGGACCAAGCTGGTAAAAAAGTCTTGTTTACATAATAAAAGTATGACTTCTAGGGGCAATTGGTGACCATTGAGAGTTTTTAATTGAAGGGTGGTAGTGACACGATAAGATACATATATAAGAAAGACAACTCATGACTAGTATGAAAAATAGATTAGGAGGCCATGACCAGAAGCTGCCATACTTTCTGTCAAGCAGCCATTCTTTAGATTCAAAAAAACAGAATAGCAAGACAATATTGGAGTCCTCTGCCTCTTGCCCATCTTAAACTAAAATTTTAAGTCAGTTCAAGCCTTCTCTAACCCTCTTCTCACAGACAGATTTAACAGTTCCATTCTCTGGGCTACAGTGTCACTTTGGACACAATTGCTTCGTAACTATCGTTTTTCTCTTCTGTCTCCCAAACTAGACTATAAATTCCTCAGAGGCTAAGATTGCACAAATTTCTTTGTATCCCCAAGATCAGATATGATTCCTGGTAAGCAATTAATATTCGGTAGATTGAAGTTTATTGGAATACCAGTAAACTGGGATGGTCTGGCAATGTGAAATTCGATAAATGGCAAAGCAAGATCATTCATTCAGCAAACATCTATTGAATACCGAGTACATGCCAGGTACTATGCTTGACCCTGGACATAAAGCAAGCAATCAGGGAGACACATTCTGCATCCTCATGGAGTTTACAGTCTACTAGGATGACAGATTTCAAGCACATAACAAAATGTAAGTGAAATGTTGGAGAAAACAGCATAAAGTACAATGGAGATCCAACTGGGTCCAGAGGGCCAAGGAAGATTCCATGAGAAGGGATATCTAAGCTGACCTGAAAGAATGTTGGAGTTTTCTAGGCAAAGTCAATGGTTAGTTGGATCTGGGGCTGGGGCTTAGGGTGGGAGAAGTGGCCTTCAGCAGATCTTAGTTCTGTTATGGCTTCCTTAGGTCAGCCTTGCTAACTTTCCTGATGAAGTCTTATCTCTGCTGGTGATGTAGATCGCTCTTGCAGGACTTCCCTCTGCTGCAGATTCGCAAAGCCCAGCATCCCACTAGACTGTGCTCCCTCAACAGACCCAGCCCTGTTTGCTCACCACTGTATTCCCAGTACCTAGCAAAGTGCCTGGCATAAAGCAGGCTCACAACTGATATTTACCGAACATGAATGAATTAACCACCGAAAGGATGAGGGGCTTGAGTGTTCCAGGCAGAGGGAATAAGCAATGTGCCTGAGAAAATCTGAGGGTTTGGTTTACTATCAGGTATGTCTGCAACAACAAGTTAAGATGGCTATAAACTTAGCCTTCATTAAGAAAAATCTCCTTACTCTGCCCTAGCTAGACTGAACCTAACTGTGGTTTTCTTTCCTGGTGAACATACTATAGAAAGGCCTTTGACAGATATTTGCCAAACTTTCCAAGTGGGAAGCTCTAACACGTAATGGAAAGATCTTGGGAGTTCAGACAGACCTGAGTTTAAATTCCAGCTCCACCACTTGGTAGCTGAATTGGACAAATCACTTCATGTCTCAGGACCTGTTTTTCTGTCTATAAAATAGACATAATAATACACAGAGTTCTAAAGGCTAAATGAGATAACACATAAAGTGTCTGACCTGGTATCTGGCACACAATAGGTACGCAGTAACTGTGAGCCCCTGCATCTATTAGAAGGAAAAGAACTCTGGGCTATTTGAGTAAAGGAAATTTTCTTGAAGTGGGTAAAAATTAAGCTAGTCACTTAAAGACCAGGAAATTCTATTTTACTGAAGAAGAGAGAGAGTCTCTGGTTGCAGGGGGTAGGTGGTAACAGCATAGCATTGTGCTGGCTGCTGTGTGGATGGAAAACCAAATAGAGCCCAGTCTGAGCTCTAGACCAAGAATTCCCACCATGGGATGCCACCATCTTCTATCCCTGATCCTTCCCAATAGGAATGCATAGCCCAGGAACCATCTGGACTCGTATATCCCTTTGGAAGCTAGGGAACCCAGAGCCTGGTTAAGCATTTGCTTACAACCTAAGCAACTTTTGAGAGCCTGAACTTTTTGAGTTTGGATAGAACATGCACTCTACTAGTGGAGGTTTGAAGAGGTAGGGGCATGTGCATGTGTTTACGCTGCAGCATGCGTCACAGCCCAAACAAAGCATGCTACCCACCCTGGCCTTGGAGTCTGGCGGTACTACTCAACAGCAGCCCATCCAGAGGGTAGCTTTGGGTACAAAAGGACTAGTAAAAGAGAAGGGAGGCGAGAGATGGGAAAGAACTCATGTTCAAAAATAAACATTGCCTCCTGCTAAATGGTCTAGAAAGCATCTGTAAGAGGGACTCTGGGCCGTGGGGTTTCCGAGGATGGTCATTGTGGGATGTTTTGTCTACAGAGTTAGGGTTGGGGGCTTCCACATCCTGCCCCATTGCCACATCTGGGGAAGTCATCTGTGCTGGGCTGATGGCTCCCCGAGCACTCCTGTTTTAATGGCTCGTGGTGCCGCAAGAAGTGGCCCTGTAATGGCCATTCCAGGCCGCCCTGGGGAGGGTCTGGGGCAGGCCCCAGGCAGCCTGTTTGCTTCTCTCCCTCCCCAGGCCATCCACCACCTCTCAGCCTTTCTCGGCTAGGTGAGCTGATCTGGAGACTGGGTGGGAGCTGGAGACTACTTATGGGGTAGCCATTGGACCAGGCGACTTTGGCATTCAGAGTGGAGAAGGACTCGGTCCCACTCTTCCAGATTGCCATCCCCTCAGTAAGGCACTAGCTGCCATACCCAGCTTGGTTTTCTGTCTTCTTTTGATGTGACTCTGTGTCATCTCTTTGCAAAAGAGGGAGGTTCGGGGTTATGAGGTCATTTCAAGACCAAGTGGTGCAGAACAAGCAGGCACAGCACATTTTGAAAGCACTGATTCTTCCTGTGAAGCATGGTGTTAGGAGAGACATGAGAGGGGCAATGCAAAGAGGGGACTCAGGGCCTCTGCCTCCACTGTCGCCTAAGGCCTGAGAGGACCCACTAGTAATTTTTGCCCTCGGGCTGCTACCCCATCCTAGAGACATGATGACCATCTGAGACACATAACTGCAAGTGCAGACAAACCTGCTCAGCCCAGGGAACTCTGGGCTGGGGCACTTTAGTGGTGGGTCCTCTTGCCTTGCTGACAACCCTAGACAATTCATCTGGAGGACCCAAGAGAAGGAGCACTGCATGTAGAGATGCCTGCAGGTTGCAAGGATTGAGTAACAGGCTATGACTTCAATAGGAGTGAGGGCCCCCCTCCTGTGCCCCGCAGCAGCCTGGCTCGAGTGCATGGGGAGAAGCTGGAGGGGGCAGAGGAGATGGGGGGCTCGCACTCCTCTCTCGGCAAGGGCTCGTAAAGCTGCAGGTGTGAGATGTTGTTATTTAGTCTAGAGCCTGGTATGTGACAGCCCGGGCCCTCTATCCTGCGACTGCCGCCACCGCCTCTGCTGGCCAGATAATTAGTCCATTACGACTCTCCCACCTCGGGTGGGTGGGGGCAGGGTGAGAGCCCACCCTCAGATTCCTTGTAATTCAACTTCCTGTGTTTTATGGAAGCAGGCTGTTGGGGGCAGAGAGTGAAAGGCCTTCCTTGGGCTCGGCCAACCCCTTGCTCAGCTCCCAGCCCCCACCTCCCTCCTTCCACCTCAACCCCGTTGCTGTGGTGACCAAATGTTATTTCCCAGCTTCTCATTCAAAGTAATTTGTAAAAGTTTTTTATATCTCTTACCTGCCCCCCAAAATGAATACACGTCGGGTATATCTCTTCCCAAGTCTTGCTCTGCCTGTCTCTCTTCCTCTGCATCTCCTCTGTCTCTCTCTATTTTTATTACACGCTTATCGCCTTTTTCCCTCCTGCTTTTGAAATTGATTTCCTTTCCTTTCTCCCCCTATTCAGGACCTAAACGCTGAATGTTCGATATTTCATTTGAGACCGCTAATCGCATTACTGCCCTTGACGTTTTACAGATATCATATTATGGGCGCAAATTTGGCAAATTATTAGCGCTGTAATGTATAGCTTGTCAGAGGTATTTAAGACGCTAAGAGCCCAAGGCTTATCGGGGTTAGCAGAGAGCTCTAGTTGAGCTTTTGAAATGCAGAGAGCCAGTTATAAAACACACTGTGACTCTCTCTTCAGCTGGTGAAAAAAAGGAAAAGAGAAAAAGAGAAAGAAAAAGAAAAAAATGTCACCCGTCTATCAGAGGCTTCCAGGGCTGATAACAAGCAAAATTCTTCTCTGTGGGTTTCACTGGAAATGTGAGAAGCTTTTAAAACATTTCTCAAGCTGTCTGGAAAAGAAAAAAAAAATCTTTATTGAAAGGATGTAGCAATCTTTTTTACCATGGCCTATTTATCTCTGGGGAAAAAGCTGTAACAAGAAGATCCCCTACTGGCCATCAACCGCGTCAGGGCCTGCCTGGCTTTGGTAGCAGGACTTTGGTGTGAGAGACTTGCTGAGACAGAGTGGGGCCTCCTTTGGCAAAACGGAAAAAGGCTGCTGGCTCCAGGGCATTCCTCTGGCAGAAGCAGCTACAGCAAACACCTAGCACAGGGCTCAGGGCTCCTCAGACACATCTCTCAAATCCTTTTCGAAGGAATGGATGACTGAACCAAACAACAAACAAAATAAACCAAGCCTGGAAACCGCTTCCCTACTTGCCCAGCCTACCTGTGCCCTGTACCATTGTATTGTAAGCAATGCCACCTCTGTGTCCATACAAATGTTCTTTCTCCCTCCCACAGCTGTCCTGTTCTGTGAGCCCACACCATCCTCTCTACCTTCTTGTCACTGCCATTTGCTGATGACATCACCCCCTATTTGGTGCAAATGTTGGCATTTGACTCAATGGCTCCTTGCTGGCTTCGTCCTGGGAATTTCAACACCCACGTGATCCTTCCAAATCCTGAATGCTCTGCTCCAATGCCTTCACTCCAATAGCAGAAGCTCATAGGAACATGACCTCATCCTCCATCCCACCATCTCCCAGATTTTCTTCACCCCAGAAGTCATAAACTCAGAAGTCCAAGTTTCTAACCAGGACCTTCTATCTTTACATCTGTTCTACTTCCTCATCCTTGCTGAATCTGTTTTCTGACCTTATTTAGACCTTCAATCCTAGGACCTTTCCTGATTTAACAAGCCCATCATTCCCCCTTCTAGCTTCACTTCCTTTCTTACTCAACCTTGACCCTTTGATCAATCTCCTTAAAGATTTCCTTACCTCTTTGCCTTCCTGCCCCACCTATCCACCTAGCTCAGATCCAAATCCCTATACACATTTGCTTTCTCCTCCTCTGCTTCTGGTCTGAGATGCTTGACTGAGAAAATCACACAACCATTCTGCCTGCCATCAATTTTATTTTTTTTTTAATTTTTTTTTTATATAGAGGCATGTTTTCTTTCTTTCTTTCTTTATTTGTTTGTTTTTGTTTATACATGCACTGGGTACAGTCAGAAGCGCGGGAGGGTGAGAGAATTCACCAGAGCCAGAGTGGAGAACAGAGCAGGCAGAAGGACCGAAGTACACTGCTGAGGGGAGCAGCGGGCGGCAGGAGAGGTCTGCGTGCCATGTGGGACCCTCCTCTGGTGGCCAGGGAGCAGCCGGGGATCGAACCGGCGTCGCAGAGGCCGCGGGCAGCTTCGCAACCCAGCGCTCAACCGCTGCGCCACCGGGGAGGCCCCTGCTATCAACTTTAACCAGACCCTGAAGGCTTCTTGCCTGTCCGTTGGCTTGTCCCAAACTCAATTCTTTTTTCCATTTCCCACAGTAGCTGTTTTTAAGTCTTCCTTCTCTCAAAAAATCTCCATCCTTGCTTGTTTACCTCTTTCTCCATAAATGACTCATTTTTGGCTTTACAGAGGAAAGAGAGGTCAAAGGCTCAACTCTTCTCCCCACCTAACCTGATCCTTGACCCTGGCAGTCATCTTCACCACCCTTCATCCTGACTCAGCCCAGTCCACCCACCTGTTCTCTAATGCCCATCACTCCTGCTTCTTGAAATCTTGATTCCCATCTCTTATATTTTAAATACCTTCAAACACTTTCAAATCTCCCCTTTTCACTTTTTTTAAGTGTTATCTTCCAAGCTCCCTCTACTTTCTCTTTACTGATAAACTTACTGAAATGCAGTCTTACTTTTGGCCTCCACGCCCCTATTTTCCCTTCACTCGCCTCTTGTGGACTATTGATAACCTCATCTCTCTCTTGCATCTTCAAGTTCTTTATCCTTATCTTTTCCAACTCATTTCTTTGGATCTTCTCTGTAGCTTCTCATTCTCATTCCCTAGCTTCTCCTTCTTTGTCTGCCCCTTCAACATGGTCATTGCCCAGAGTACCGTGCTTGGCTTTGGCTCTTCTTACTCTATACCTCTACCCTGAGCAAGCACATTCATGCCTGTATGCCTGTCATTTCACTTGCTATCTAAACACTGATGACTCCCAAGTCTACTAATTTCAGCCTCAGCCCCTCTCAAGAGCTTCATGCCCATATTCCAACTATGAACTACCAATGCACTATCTCCCCTCGAGTCCTTGCATAGCACCTCAGATTTGACATATTCAAAGTCACATCATTATTTTTTTTCAAGTCTGCAATGTAATGACCCCTAAGGAACATCTAAACAAGAACACAAGCAGAAACCTGGTTCACCTAGATTCTTCCCTCTTGATCTATCTGAAAAGAAATCTTGGGGCATGGGAAGGAGTAAGTCCTTTGCCCAGTGCCTCATATCAAAAATAATTCCACATTAATTAAAAAGTTAAATGCAAAAGATAGGACCATAGCTAGATCTGTATCAGAAGTAAATATATAACATGGTTTGAGAAGAACCTTCCTAATGTAAACACAATGGAAAAATTCACCACATTTTAAATTTTTATGCAATAAATAAAGCTTCACCACAAACAAAAATAAAAGGCAAATACAATAATGCCATCTGAGAAACAAAGATTTATAGTGAACAGCAGAACAATGTGTGACATCTTTAATATGTAAAGAGCACTTAAAAATCAATAAAACACTCATAACTCAATATAAAATGAACTACAGCATGAATAAGCAGTTCACAAAAGAAATATGAAAATCTTCAAATTAATATAGCTAATATAAATTAAATAAATGAAATAACAAAATATATATAAAAACTGGCAGCTTTTAATAGTACAAAATTTTAGGGTAGAGTTAGACAGGCTTTCTTATATACTACTTTAAAAGCATTTATTTGCATAAACTTTCTGGAAGCAGTTTTGCAATGTGTAGCACAAACCTTAAAATAGTCATGTCTTTTATTTGTAATTCCCATTTTGGAATCTGTTGAAAGAAAATAATTGGAAATGTGGTCAAAAATTCATGAATAACAATAAACATTTTATTATTATTTATAACAGGAAAAATCTGAAAATAACCTAAATATTCAACAATAAAGGAATACTTACATAAATTAGAACACAATCATATGATAAAATATTATATAGCCATCAAAAATCATGTGTTTGAAGGATATTTCAACAGAGATCCTAAATAATGATAGATAGATGCTATATACTATACATAGAAAAGTAAAAGATGAGGGGAGGTGAATGAAACAAAGTGATTAATCATCTATAGCTTTTCAGACCTATTTGCATCTTAACTTCAACTCCATTAACTTTATTATGTCATCCATTCTTAGATTCTTTGTTATAAAAATTATTTTCTTTGTATTTGAAAAGTAATAACAAAAAAAAGGAAAAAATATGCCAGTATGGTAATAATGGATGGTGGGATTATAGGTCACTTAGTTTCCTTCTTTAGACTTCTCTTGATTTTCTAAGTTATTTACAGTAAATATATATGTGTATATATATTACTTTTATATTCAAGAATATTATTATTTTTAAAGTATGGTCATACCAATCATTTTCAGTGCTTGTGCTTCTGCTTTCTATAGCCTCCTTCCACTTCAGTCCTTTTTTTTACAACACCTGCCAGTCTTTTTAAAACAGGTAAGACTATGTCATGCTTCTTGGATTCCTCCCATGCATCCTGGGATCCTCAAGGTAAATTCAAGATCCTCAGCAGGTTGCACTGAGTGCTTCATAATCCAGCACTAAAGTAGTCCTTCAGCCCCATTCCTCACATCCCTCGTGTCTTCCTAACATACCCTGCTTTTTGCAGGATTCTGTGGTTTTGCATCCTAGCCCCTCTTCTAATCTTTTGTACTCTTACTTCCCTTTTCCAGCTAGTAAGATTATTTCTTCAAAACTCTGCTCAAGGACTCGCCCTGTTCCAGGCACATTATCTCTGACATAGGCACAAAGCACTTGTCATAGCAGTTAACCCTATTAGATTATAAGAGCTCAGAGGCCAAAGGCTTTTCCTTATTTTTTTGTGTATTTTCTCAGTATCTGGCACAATGCCTGGCATGTAGTAGATGTTTAATGAATGTCAAATGAGTGATTAAACTGAGGATTTCTGACTCTTCCCTGCCTCTTTGATGACAGAGAACAGGAGAAAAAGAGCCCCTCTAGCCGTGCATTTCATTCAGGGTCAGATGAGCTCTTAAAGATGATCTGGTCCCACCCTCCATGTTTGAATCCCTCTATTAGGATCAATTATCATTATCCAAGCTCTGCTTGAATACCTCTCAAGAGGGGGAGCTCATTACTTTTCAAAGCAGTCCTTGTTTGGACATCTCTGTTAGAAAGTACTTGTCTTAAAATGAGCCCAAATCTTATAATGAACCTAAATTAGCTTTAACTTTCACCCACTGTTCTCTGTTTTCCTCATGGGGGACATAGAGCAATCAGCTCTGCCTTTCCAGCCCTTTATCAGCCTCCTTTATACAAACTGATGATGCCCCTTTCTTTCCAGGAAGGCTCTGAGTCTCCCTCCTTCCCTGTGGTACTGTTTGCTCCCCTCTGAAGTCAGTACAGATTATCTTGATCTCAGTTATTATTGTGCTGCTGCTGATTCATAATAGTGCTTTACATATGTAAAAGTCCATGGTTTACAATAGGCCTTCACATATATTGTGATTTGGGGCTCTCAAAGGATGCTGCCCAGACCTGCCCTCCCCGAGGTGGCTGAACCAGGGCGCTGCTTTATGAAGCTGCTGAATATCACATTAGCTGCTGACTCCTACTGAGCTTGTTATCAACTAAAACCCCTAACTCTTTTCACTGCTGAGTCATGTCTCTTTCATCCTGTCCTTATATTGTTGGGTTTTTAGATACAAATTCAAACCTTTACATTTATAGTTGTTATTATCTTCCAGTATTTATTGATTTCCTACTATATGCTACAAATAGACTCCTGAGGTATGCATATTGACATCTTTTCTCAATTATTTTATTCCTTGTTGAATTATAAGTGGGCATTATTATTTCTACCTTATAGGAAAACTGAAGTTAAGAAAGGTAAGCAATTTTTCCAAGGTGGAACAGCTTGTAAGAGGCAGAATTCTTTTCTGACTTAAAATCTTTCAGTGGGAAGAAGGACTAGGACAGTGTGGCCTGAGTGCCTGCTCTATGACGGACAGTGTAGGAACCTGGCATCAATGACCTAGGTCAGTCCTTCCACCCATCCTAAGGTGCCATCTGCCCTAGCAGTAGCCTGTAGCTGACCACTTAAGTCTCCTGCAAATGGGAAGAGCCCAGAGTCCAGAGGGCTACTGAGGCTTCCTGTAGAACAGCCCTGCTGACACACAGACCCCACATGGGAGGGAGAGGGGAACTCTATCCAGCATCCTGGGGGAATGGGAGTGGAGGCCTGCCCAGCTCAGTAGGAACTAAGTTATTATGGGGCAGTCTCCAGACCCACATCTATAGGGGTTAGAAACAAAGGACAGAGGAAGTAGATGACAATAAAGCAGAGGACTTTCAATATCACAACAGGGGTTTGCACCTTCTCTTCGGTGTTGGGGGGATTGCCTGGCTTTGAGCACCTAAAGTGCACTGGATTCATGGCTGTTGCTGAGAGTAAACCCACTGAAGGTTCTAGTTTGGTATATTCGTATGAATTTAAAGCTGCAATCTAAGTTGGTTCTAGCAAGCTGTGCAATAAACAAAAACATGTGCTAAGTGCTTGGTCTGGTCCAGATGAGGTACTAGGTACTGGGACTGCAAAGACTAAGACATCTGCCCTGAAGAGATTCAGAAGCTCCTGGCCAACGATGAGGTAGAGGTAAGTACAAGCATGTAAAGGGCTGCCAAGAGCAGGCTAGGAGTGGCATGTCAGAAAGGACTTCTTCAGTAGATAATACCTGACCAAGTTGTAAGGTGCCAACAGTAGAAAAAGTGGGTGGGCATTCCAGCCACAGGGGTCAGAATAAGCAAAAGCAGAGTGGTACAAGAAAGCATCCTTTGTTAGGGGGAACTAGGCTCAATTCAGCATTGCAGGGCTGTTGGGGGAGGGGCAGAGCATGGGATCTAAGGCTGAAAAGGGAAGTGGGTACCAGTTCATGGAGGATCTTGTAGCCTCTGCTAAAGAGCTTGAATTTGATTCTCTCGTCAATTCATATCACTATTGCACCTAAATCCCTAATACCACCTATCCTCTGTTGACTTCTACCAAAGCACTAGTCTTTGGTCTGATTTAGAGATGAGTCACCCTTCAGCACACTGTTTACTCCTTTGATTTGGGGATTATCAGCTATCAGAATGGGGTGATCATTCCTTCCTCATCATCATAATAACTAAACAATAAAACTTGGAAATGCATTTGGGAGAGAAGTGTGATCCTCCTGAAGTCTGTGATACACCAGGGCAGGCCTCTGGCATTAGAAAATAGTCGAATGGTCAAACGTGTAGTCTGACTAGGACAGATATTTAAAGGGTGGGGAGAATTAAGACCACAAAGAACATATCTGGAACAGAAACTTATAACATATTATTTAGCTCCTCAAGTGGACATGTTAGTCAAAAGGAGCAAAGATGGGCTATTGAGTTGTCCACAGCATGTGTGACTAGGAGGCAGTTACAGCATCTTGTTAGGAGGAGCAGAGCTTGCTGGCATCAGAAAGGGAATAGCTTCATTACAGTTCCTTCTGTCTGGGCAGGGGCTTCTGATACACTTTCTCTTCAGGAGGCCCTGCTTCTGAGAAATTTGTAAAACTCCTACTGCTTTTGCCTTACCCTATTTACCAACAGGGTTCTTTGGAAGGAGTCCAGAGTCCAGGACAGATGTGTTCAAAGTTTGAATTTAATTTGTGTATTAGTAGGTCCTCAGTGGGTCACTAAGGGAAGATGGCAGGAATATGGCTGTTTGGGGTACATCCCCAGCCTTTGGAGTTAGCATCCGTCTCCTGATACCCACATGATTCCTGGAGTACTCCCAGACAGCGCAGAGCAAGGCAGAATTGACTTACAGTCCTTCTGCCACAGCTCCTGGGGAACAACTAACACTGATGTCCCCTGACTAGTCTGGGAAGGACATATGGGGCCTGGTTAAGGCTTTTGGCTGGAGCACTCCCTCTGCAGAAGTGACGCTGTCCGGAACTGGCTGTATGCCATGGTTGTAGGCCATTCAAAGGAGACCTTCTAGAATATAGTAATATATTTGAAAATTCTGCTTCAGTCTGGGGAGGTAGAAGAAGGGGTGAAGAAGTATGACAGGGTCCTGATGCCTCTTCCTGCTTTATTACTAAATGAGGGCACTCCTAAAATCGAACACAGAAAAACTGAGAAGGAGGCCTGTGTTCCCCAGTCTCAGCACTGCAGTGGGCTGTTCCTGTGTTTGCTGGTGATGATGTAGTGAGTGACTGTAGATGGTGTTGGGCCCATCTGACTGTTGGGCCCAACTCCTGTTAGGCCCAACTGACTGAAAAGGTTAGGGGTCCCCTCCCTTAGCTTCTTCCTGAGCCCTATGGTGGGGGGGGGGAGCATGGGGGGGGTGTTATGAGAGCACCTGAGGGCACAGAGGCAGAAGACACTCTTTTCAAGAACCTCCACTCTCCAGAACATCTTCCCAGAACTAGGTGACTTCACTAGGACCCCCTCAAGTAGTGCTTTGGGGTAAGGCAATTGGGGGGCATTGCTTGAATTGGGTTACCTGAGTGTCTACACTGGGAGGTTGGAGAGTAAGTGGTACAGCTTCCAAGATCTCATCCACCAGCTCTGGCAATTATACCAGCCTCTGTGCTTGGAAGCTCCGGGTTGTCTAAAAGGGTGTGGGCCCTGTGTCTCCAGGCCCCGGGACTGTAGGCTGCAGCCTTTCTCAGCTCTCCTCCTCCTTGCTCGCCTCCTGAGCTGCGGGGATAGGGAAGGATGGGATCTCGCTGCTTCACTCTCATGAAATGGCGCATCAGTAAGTGCTACTTAAGAAAACACATGGTCTGCCCCTCCAAAAGGCCCCCCTCTGCTGCTGCCGCCACCAACACCTTTCTTTATTCCCCCAAACCTCACCAAGGGGAATTCGCAACAACTGTGGTGATAAATCCGCCTGCAGATAATTGGCAAGAAAACAACACTTGTGCAGTATATAACGTTTTATGGTTGTTTCATGTACTTTATTATAATACTAATGAGCAGTTATATATCAGGAGCTAACTGCACGCCGGATTAGCTTGTTAGCATGATATGAAATGGCAGAGCAAACAGTCCAGGCCCCTCGCTCCCTGCATGCCTCCCCCACCCTCCCTCCCTACCCCTCAGTCCCATTTGCACTCAGTAATTAGTATGCAAATTAGGCCCCGGGACCACACAAGTTCTAGTATATTACAAGGGCTTTATTATGCTCTTGTGAGTACATGATGGAAACGGCCCATGACAGTGTTTATCTCACTACCTCTGTCTTGTCTTCTCTCTCTCTCTCTCTCTCTCTCTCTCTCTCTCTCTGTACAGACATACTTACACACACACCATACACTTTCCTTTGCATGGTCTTCAACCAATCCCTTCCTGAATCAAACCACCAAACTTGACAGAGGTTTTACTAGGTCTTTCTGTCCTTACTTGACAATGTCCAGTAAAGGGAAGCCTTCTATTTCTGGAAGCTATGACTCCATTTCAATTGCCATAGTTGAAAGAAAAGTCTCCCTTTTTCTGTGATGGTTAAATGGGTGTGTATTATAGACCCATTTAAGACTTTGCTGAAATATGTAAACATATTCACATATACATAACATTTGATATTCAGTTTTAGAAATCCTGAAACCCAGGCATAGAGGGGACTCTGTAGACTTCTTACTTCATATGAGTCAAAATTTACCTTCATTTAATTCTCACCCTGGCATTAAGTTCTGCCCTTTGAATCTCTTCACAAACTATCTCTTCTCTTTCTTGTATGATAAACTGGCAATTACTTAAGAATTCCCAACACATTTCCTAAATGATTCTTTCCCTAATTTCCCCAACCAACCATCTTAAGTCATGGTTTCAGGACATCTTTCCATCCTGACCAAGCCTGCGCTAGTCATCCAAACAATATGAAGCCCAAATCAGAGCAGAATATCCCGCTGTGTCCAGAGTATGACCAGCCCTCCTTTGTTCTGCACACTGTGCCTCTGCTAATGTGGTCAAAGTCTTCAGAAGTCTTTTGGCAATTGAAAATTGATCCAGAATTCCCAGGTCTTCTTCCCATCATTCTTCTCAAGGTATAACTCCTCGACTTGCGCTTTCAGAATTTATACCTTTTCATGCTAGTTGCACAACACTTACTTTTTTTCTGTTGCTTTTCACTTGCAACCCAACTTATGGAGTGATTTCTGAATCCTTGCTGTACTTCTATTGGCTGTTCCCTGCCTTACCTCACTGTAAATGTATTAGTCGTATTCTTTACAGCCTCAAGTTGTTGATAAAAATGCTAAACAGGGTAAAATCCTGGAATGTCATATGTCATTAGAAACCTTTTTCCAACACTGGTCAATATTGTTTGGGTACAGTTATATAGCCTGCACTGGCTCTGTCTTTCTCTCTCCTTTATCTTCCCTCTCATCCTCTCTCTCATGTAAACGTTTTACAAACCTCTCTCTTTACTGAAAGCATCTCCCCTTGATTCTGTATTTCCCTGAAATTCCCCTATGCTTCCAATTCCCTTTTTAGCTACCTTTCTTGAAATATCAGTGTATACTTTCTCACATGCCATTCAGAAGTGAACTGGCTCGTCTGGCTTCTGCCCTCACCAGCCCCAATAAACTGCTCTCTACAACAGCAGTTGCCTTTTCCTCCTCTGCCAAACCCTGTAGACACTTTTCTATCTTTGTCTTATTTAATTTCACTTTGCATCTGGTCCCAAATGCTTTCTTCATTCAAAGCCCTATTCCCATGACATGCCATGAGCCACTATGTGGCTCTCCTAGATCCCTTCTAGGCTGAGCATTTCTTCTCTGTCTCCATGGGTTCCTCCTCTTCTTTCACCTGCCCCTAAATCCCTCAGTTTCTACCTATAGCTCTGTCTTCCCTCTTCTTTTTATTCATTCATTGGTTTGTTGCTTATTCAAAATAAGTACCACTAAGCAATTCCACATGTCATGCACCACATTAGGTGGTAAGATACAAGGATTCCTGTGGCAGAGTCCCTCCCTTCAGGGAGCTCAGGCTAATAGCATAATACAGGATGGTGAGTCTTGCAGGAAGAGAGGTATGAAGAAGATATAGGAGCCAAAGGGGATGGATGAAGCAACCTGGAGAGGGTAGAAATTACTTTATAGAAATGGTAACGCTAAAATCAGTCTTAAAGGGTGAGTAGGGGCTTAGTAAGTACTAAAAATTGTTCACTTCTAAATCCACTGACTGTGTCATTTTTCGTCAGCATCACTGCCAACACTATTCCACAATTTTCTGATTCCCACCTCACTCTTTGTTCCTCAGTTTGTTCTCCACGCTGATCATGCAGCGGAGTCTAAAATGCAGATTTGATTCTTCGTAAAATACCTCACTGACTCCTATATAGCCTTTAGGGTAAATTCCAAACTCTTCAACATTGTATGCACAATCTTTCTTATGCATCTGGCCTCTGTTTAACCTTTAAGCTAGTTCTCTCTAGAGGCTTTGGCTCGGCAGGTGGTCTTGCCCTCCATGACAGGGCCCTTCACAGTTGGCCAAGAGAAGCCCGGCCTGAGAAAGGCATTCTCCCACACGGGCTTCAGCTGGACTTTGAAGAATGCTCCCTTTACCCACCAAGCTCCAAGTCTACACCTGGTGGCCTCCCAGGGCTACCTCTGAGCCGCCCTCTTCTCCCACTGGCCACCTCTCTTTCCCAGGCTGCAGCAAAGCTCTACGGGATCAGCGGACAGAAGAGAGATCAGGGCAGTTGCTGCCCAGAGGAGAAGGATCCGAAAGGAAGAATCTGTAAGGCATGAGCACAGAATAATGAGCTTCATGAATACTTAGCATAAGGAAGAGGGGGAAAAAAATCTGTGTAGCAGGCAGTTTTTGTAAAGCGTTGAACTGTACCACACATCACCCCCTGACAGGCCCTGATGTTAGCTCCTGGAATGGATCACAAGAGACTCATTAGAAAAAACAAATATTATCGCACGCTGAAATGATTTATGGAGAAAAATGAAAAATTTTGTGTTGTTGCTTTCCCTCTCACTCACTCCCCCTCGCCTCTGCCTTCTTATGGGGAAGTTATTTATGGCTCCAGACCCTTAACAAGAGAACAGCAAAGCTCTGAGCTGATCACTCCTGCAAACTGCCTACATTTGATTTTTATTAGTGACTTAAAGCTTCCTTTTTTTTCTTTATTGTCCTGGGTGAACCAAAATGCATTTTAATGCCTGCTATTCAGGCCAGATAAGAAATGTGTATATGCCTCCCACACAAACCAGCCGCTGCAGCGTCTCTGCCCAGAACTGAGGGTGATGTGGAAGTGGAGAGAAAGACAGACCAAACTCTGAGAGGGCCAGCCAGGTGCCATGAGTCAGGACACTGATTATAGATATGGGGAGTGGGGGGGAGCCTCTAGGCACAACAAATCTGGTTTCTTTACTGAGCAGACAATGAACCAGGTAGGTTTCAGACAAGGAAAGAAGACAATAATTAGCATTTATTGTGCCGTTTGCTATATGCCAGGCATTTTTCTAGGTGTTTTCACTTTGATTATTTCATTTAATCTTCGTTACACCTGGGAGTTAGATGTCTATATGCCCATTTTATGAAAGAGGAAATTGAACCTCAGAAAAGTCAAGTAATTTATCCAGCACCACACAGCTATGAATCCACTGCGCTGAGCCTCAAATCCAGCTCCATCTCACCATGGCCTGCATGTTTTTCTCTGTACACGTTGTCTCCTAGATTGAATCGTGAAGTCACTAGAGTCATAACTTCTATGCGCTAATGGAAGGCTCCTCCGAGACCTATTTCACAGTCCTATCTTTGGCCCACAATAGAAGGCCCTCCCCTTCTCCATCCAAAACAAGTCACTACCAACCCTTGCTGGAAGGTGATGGTTTTCCAGGCAGCCCAGGGCACTGTGACACAATTTTAGATGACCCCAGTGCATCTCACACTGAACAGTGATCTGGGCATCTCCAGTGTGCCCAGATGCCTTTCCATCCTGGTCACCTCACTCTGGGACATTGCCACTGCTAGCCTCCCTCCTATGGCGCATTACCCCTGAATACAGGTGATCTTTCCAAATGAAAACTTGAGAAGTTCCTTTTGAAAAACATGTTCACTTTGAACTCCCCTGGTAGAGGCTGGTGCTTGCTTCACTGTGTGACAATCAGGATTGGCTACAGGGGAGTCTGGGCTTGGCCTGAATAACCTGCAGCTGTTTCTGCCTGGTCTCCACGATCTTTGACATCTCTCTCTGCACTCTGGTCCCCTAGGCCCTAGAGTGTATCTTGCTGCTTCTCATACAGATGATGGCAGCTCTGGGCCAACAACAGAGTGGGTACCAGTGTGGGTCCCCATGGACCCTTGAGACAACTTTACAGTATCCTCTCTTTTTCCAAGTTATTTCCGTTCTGACTCAGCAAACAGTGAGCACCTACTGTGGAACAGACAGTTAACAAAGATGCACAAGAAACCTCAGCTGGCCAGAGCTGACCAACTCTTTCATCTGTATCTGGGGTACCACTGGTCTAAGGGCATGGTCTGACTGAGGACACAGCGGTGGTGGGTTACCAACTGAGCCGCAGAAGACTGTTGTTTGGAAAGTGTCCTGCTATGTCTCTGGACTTTATATTGTATTGTGGGACTGGGAGGGTGCTGAGGATGGAGGAGTGGTCCCTGGGCAGCAGGGAACTAGTGCAGAGATGGCTTGGTGTGCAATCCTGGCTAATCCTAATCTCTGCTCTTCCCTCCAAAGCTGTCCCAGGGGAAGCTAGGGTCCCGGGAAGAGAGGATGGTGTTATTGACAACATGGGCTGGGAGCCCCAGATGAAAAGCCATGGGGGCTGCACTTCAGTCTGATCTGTAACTCACTCTGACATCTGAACAGAAGGAAGGGCTGCTGACCAAAGAGCTGCCCTTCCCCCACCTTTCCTGTAATCCTCAGGAGAAGGGGAGCCCAGTTTGGGGCATTACTAGTGCTGGTTCTCCTTCTTGCAAGTTGGACTAGGCCCATGGGGCCTGGAAAGGGCAGCAAGAGAGTGCTAGAAAAAGCAGGAGCACCCAGAGCAGGTCTGGAGTCTGGGGCCCTGAGCCTCCCCACCCTGCCCCAACCCCTCCAGGCCTGCTCCAGGCCAGCCGCACTGGGCTTCATTCCTGCAGGGTCCGTCTCTCAGCAGTGTTGCTAGGTGCGGTGAGTCCGGGTGCCTGCCACTGGCTGGCCAAGGCTCTGCCTGGAGACCACTGGGGAGGCTGGGAAGAAGGAGCTGCATTATTTGGTTGATCCCTCCCTCCCTCCCCCGGCCTCCGCACAGTGAGCTTTCCGGAGGGATGGTTATGAGCCAGCCCATCCCCAGGCCTTCCTCTTTGTGCGGAGACCTCCCCGTCAGACCCCCCACCTTTGCTGGCTACCCCCTCCCCCTTCCCTCCGGTTCAGCAGAGCCAGAGTTAAGCCCGGGGTTAATGCCCAGTGACACCTGCAGGTTGGCTAGTGTTGTTGACATGGGGGTGGGGGGAGGGGAGGGGTGATGGGGGAGATCGTTGGTGGCTTTATTATGGAGAACTCAGCAGGCCTGGGGCCTTCTATTGTCCAAGTGGCAAATAAATAAATAGGAGAAAGTAAGTCTTCCCCATGGCTTACCGACGGGAGGTTAACAGCTGGACATGACATGACAAATTGGGCATTTTTCTTTGGGGACTGATCCTTACAGCAGCTAGCAGGGAGAATGAGAGCGATAGGGAGGGGGAAGGGAGGGAGGGAAGGAGAGAGACAGAAAGAGAGAGAAAGAGAGAGAGAGAGAGAGATAACAGAAGAAGCTAGTCTTGTGCATGTCCGGGGGTAGGTGACTGGGGTGTGCAGGAACATGGCCTTACGGACATTTGAAGGAGAACATTTTATGCCACTGCCTCAAACATAAATCCCAGAGCCCCCAAAAGCTGGGTGTCTGGTTGTGGAGATGCCCCTGGGATCTATCTCCACGGGCCCTCTGCCCATCCTGCCAAAAGGTTTATATGACCTCAGATCCCACAGGAGACCCTTTAGGACTCTTCCTCCCATGTGGTGGGGCTGCGGGCACTTGGAAGTGGAGTGAGCAGCCTACCTCAAGCCCAAGACTGAAGAACGGGCTCTTATGAGTACATCTAGTTGGATAGAGGGGTCCCAGTTGGGCAATAGCACCCCAGTGGAAGCTGGGTCAGAGAGAGGACTCTCCTCTGGTTCCAGCTCATCTTCTTCCCTGAGTGCCCAGCAGGAGGTCAGGAGAACCAAGGAGATGCCCTCTCCCAAACAACCTTAGTTGTTCTCTGTAAATTGGAGTGGGGGTGGGGGAGCAGATGTGATAGTGGACAGAATGAAGGGTACCCCGGGACCCCCAAAACTGCCTGCCCTAAAGGGGTTCTTCATCCACTGCATAAACACAAACATACTCTTAGTGTGTAAAACCTTCAATAGAAAAGAACTTTAATACAATTAGTGTGCAATAGAGAGAAGAGAAAATAGAGTTAAAATAGTTTCCCTATGAGACATCCAAAGTTACCTATACCCTCCTAGGTAAATGCCCAGCCAAACAGGGTGGGCCCAAAGTGGGGCCACTGAGGCTGGAAAGCTTGCCGCAAGTCTAAGGCACCTTCTAGTGGGGAACCCAAGGAAAGGGGTAGAAGGAGCCAGGCAAGTCTGGGAGGAAAAGAGCAAAATGAATATACAAGTCAAGATAAAGGCTGCCGTTGTCAGCCTCCCCATGGGCCTCTCACTCACGTCTCTGTCTCTTTAAAGGGTCTCTTTCCATGTCCCCCAAGTCTGGTACAAGTCCCAGGCTGAGAAGCAAGCACAGCTTCTTCACCTACCTCTGCTCCTCATGCCTCCTCCAAGTCTTCTTCCAAGTCTTCTTCGCCTAGTCTCCTTTTCTTCCTTCCTCAGTCCTTTTTTGCTTCTCCTCACTGCTTACTCCCTTCCTTGGGTGGGGCAGGGAACCGGGAAGCTCCTCTTTCTAGGGATTTACACTCTTACGATAGAAAAAGATAGAAAAGTCTTGATATCTGCCAGGGCCCCAGAACCATCTAAGCAAGGACTGCTTGCTTTCTATCACCTTTTGCTGAGCGTAGAGGTTAACAGCTCATGGTCTTGAATCAGACAGACCTGGGAGCCTGTCCTCTTCCCTTTCTCCTTGGCCCTGTCACCTTGGTATATGATTAACCTCTCTAAGTCCCAGCTTCCTACTAGGTAAATGGGAATAGTGCTAGTACCATTCACATAGGCTGTTGTGAGGCCTATCTAGAATGCATGCATTGCTGAGCGGAGTGTGACACAGGAGAAATTCTTTGTATGTGCTGCTTAGTATTGCTCTGGGGCAGGACAACCTTTCCCTGTGTAAAACCTTTGCCCTGTGTTTTAAGGTTAACTAAGGTGGTGGGAGGGGTCTCCCTGGAGAGGCAGGGAATGCATATCCAACCCACGTACACAGAGTTCTTTCTCCACTATCTCCAAAGGCCCAGAGGTTATTCTAGAGCCTCCAAAAATCTGCCTGCAAGAATCTCCCCCTACCCCTCATCCTTCCAATATGCATGTTCCTAGCTGAGGGCTGGAAGGCAGTTCTTCGCTGGCAGTGAGTCTTTTCATTTACCCCACCACCATGCCTCTGGCTGTCCCTTTCCCCTCCCTCACCCCTTAACCTCAGAGCCCCCCGCATGTTTGCTGATGCCCAGTAGTTCCTGAAAGTGTTTTACATTGTCAAACTGTCTGTTGTGTGAATGCCCAGTATCTGTTTTGATCATTCTTCCTTGCTTTGTTGCATATCATTTACTCAGATGCCTCCATTCTGTTGAAAATGGCTATTTCATCCTTTCTTGTGGGTATGTAATATTCCATGCACTCTGCAAGGCTCTTAATATCAACCCCCCCTGTGCAGATAAGGACACTGATCTTCAGAAGAGGAAGTGACTTATCCAAGACCCAGAGGTGGTAAATTTCAAGAACTGAATCTGAACCCACAGCCTTTGCTCTTTCTTCCTCCCCATAATGCCCCGTGTGGGTTTCCTGGAGGAAGCCAGCAAGGAGTGCAAAGACAACAGCTGTGCAGGAGGCAGAGCTGGGAGAACTGGCCAGAGCATAGAGGTGTTAGAAGGGCAAGAGAGAGGCAAAGTGTAGGGGAGCCTAAAGAGGTGAGACCACTGAGCCTCCCTAAAACAGCATGCTGCAATTTCCCCATCAAAAAACTTTTTAAAGTTATCGTCCTTGCCCCTACTTCATTGCAAATCTCCCGGTACTAGGCGAGGGGCAATCTGAACCTGAGGGGTTGGGGGGCACAGATTTTCTTAAAGTCACTGCCAGAGCACAGAAACAGAACCAACGGGGTAGAAGGCTTATAGGGAGGAGGTTTCGGAGCTGCAGGGCCCTCACATGTGATAAGGACAGTGATCACACCATGAGGGCTTCTACCTTCATCAGCAGGTGGGCATTTCATGTGGGTGAGGGAGGAATTGGGGAGCACCCTCTCTGCCTTGGTTGTTTCGACCATTCAGCCTCCTCACAGCCAGTACCGCCGTACCGCCGGCTGAGTCCCGCCCTCCCCAAGTCCAGAGCCTGCACTCCGACCCAGCTCAGAGTTCCATGGTCCCACTTTACCTGCAGAGTCACCCCCACTGTGAGAGTGTAGGAGCAGGAGCCACACCGGAGCTTTCATCTTCCAGGAAGTCCCTTCCCCCAGCCCCTGCGACTCACTCCCCTATATAATATTCCACGTTAGAGCTCATAAATGCTGCTGCGGGTCCCCAGCCTGATTGAATTTGGAAGCCATTGTTTACAGACGTCTGGCTGTACAGGGGGATTTATTGAATTTTCCATGAAATGTTGCTCCCCTAATGCTGTAAAAGGCAAGCAGCCCACATCAGAGGAGCCCTGTGCTATAGGATCATGTTACCCCGAGATGGAGTGCTCACTTCAGAATCGTTGACGCCCCCAGCTCTGGCTACATGCAGGGGAGAGAAACCTTGGGGATCACTCCTGAGCCCTCACTGGTACCCAAAGCTGGAACTCCTCAGGCAGCCTCCACCCCTTCTTTCCTCTCAGCCCACTTCCAGGCGGTGGCAGAGCCCCGGGTCTCTATCTTGAACAACATCTCTCTCAAATCCACCCTCCTCTCCACCCCACCTGCTCTGCCGAGGCAGCCAGCGTATGGCTGCAGTAGCCGGTGGCATCCACAGTCCTTTCTCACCTGCGCTGCCCCCTGTGCCATGCCCCCTGATGCGGATGGCACAGAGTAGGTGTTCAACAAATGCTTGTTTTGGAAAGAAGAGAAGGTGTCAGAGCAGAAAGGGGAAGAAAAAAATAGGGTGTTTTCATAGGTTGGGGGGACCCTTCCTCCAGCCTCTACCACACCAATCCTGGGGATGAGCAAACCAGAGAAGGGCACCGTGGGCAGCCCTGTGAGACAGCTGGAGGGGGCATGAGTCCTTGTGCTGTCATACAAATGCGAATGGACCAAGTTCTCCCCATTTCACAAATCACATAAACCCTGAGCACTCCTTGAACTTCTGCCCCTTCACTGCCTCACTGCTCAAAGGTTTATTTACACATAACCACCTCCACCTCTCACCACCAGCTCCTTTCTGCCCTCATCCCTACCTCTTTATTGAATCTCTTCTCTTAAAGGTCATTAATCCGAATCCCCAAGTCTGTCTTGTTCCTCGCCCTTCTCAGCAGCTTTTCAGTGAACCCGCCCGCTGCCTCTTGGAAGTCTTCCTCTCTCCCCGGCCCCACACGCCCGTTCTCCTTGCAGATAGCTCCTTCCCTGGCTCTCCCCCGCTCCCACCCTAAAGAAAAGTAGGTGTTTTCCAGTGTTCTGTCTTTGACCCTTTTTTCTCAGTGTACACTTTAATCTGATGATCTCACCCGCCCCCGCAGCTGCAGCCATCAGCTTTATTTAGAGGACTCCTGAATATAAAGCTCCAAATCTGACCTCTTGCTGCTCTGATCCCATTTTTCCAACTGCCTGGTAAATATCTTCAGTGTTTTGTCCCACAGACATTGCAAAATTGAATCCATCCTCCAGCCCCCACCCCCATCATAACTCACCTCCAGTGGGCCTGATTTCTGTTGATGACATTATCATCCTTTCAATTACCCAGTCATGCAATCTTTTTTTTTTTTTTAATAGAGGCATGCTTTATTTATTTGTTTGCTGGTTTGTTTGTTTGTTTTGTTTATACATGCACTGGGTACAGTCAGAAGTGCGGGAGGGAGGGTGAGAGAATTCACCAGAGCCAGAGCGGGGAGCAGAGCAGGCAGAAGGCCCGAAGTACACTGCTGAGGGGAGCAGCGGGCAGCAGGAGAGGTCTGCGCGCCATGTGGGACCCTCCTCCGGTGGCCAGGGAGCAGCTGGGGATCGAACCGGCGCCGCAGAGGCCGCGCGCAGCTTCGCAACCCAGCGCTCAACCGCTGCGCCACCAGGGAGGCCCCAGTCATACAATCTTCACATTATCTTGGTTTAGATGCTCCAGACCCTTCTGCCTGCTGCACACTCAATGTCTCCACCTGAGACACACCTCAGACTTAGTGCAGCCCTGTCCCACCACAACACACACACATACACATGGCTTGTTTTTATTCCTTTCTTTCTCTCAGAGTGAATAACCTCATTCTTCTACCAGGTACCTGAACTAGAAACCTTGGTCACCTCGTCCTCTCCTATCTTCACATCTCCATGTCCCATCAGTCATTAAATCTTCTAGATTCTCCCATAGGGTGCCCCCTTATCTCCAGTCCCTGCTGCTGGCTTCTTTCAGGTTCTCAGCATGGCTCGCTTACATTATCTAACAACCCTCCCAACTGTTGTCTACCATCCAGTCTTTCTCTCTGCCATCCACCCTCCAGCAGCTGTTGGCATGGTCATGTAGAGCAACATGCTAATACCTGCCCCAAACCTGTTAACAGCCCCCCATCCCTCCCCAGATAATATCCAGGATCTCCCATGTATCCAAGCATTTGCACACACAACACCCTTTACCTGCTCACCTCCACCCAATCCCCCCACCCCCACCTCTTCATTCAGCCTCATTCAGTAAGCTCTTAGCCATCCTTTAAGACCCAATTCAGAGGTTCCCTCTTCTTAACATCTCCCCAGCTCTCCAGGTATAAATGAGCACTTCTTTCCACTTAGCAGCTACTTGTTCGTGCCTCTGTCAGAACAGATATGGTGTGGTCTTGGTTTGCATGACCATCTTCCCCAGTTAATTGGCATCTGCTTGTCCCAGCTCCTAGTACAATGCCTCCTCTCTAGGAAGCTCTCTGCAAATGGTTGCTAAATGCAGGTCAATTCAAGTAAAAGGGGCTCAGCCTTCCCAAAGAAACTTCATCTACAGTGGGATTTCTCTCATATCACCTTTTCTGTGGTTCTCTGAAGGGATGAATTCCCGGAATGAATTGGATCACATGACTCCTAGTCTGTTCCCCGTGTGCCCAGTGATCTGAGGTATCCACTGGCCATGGGCTCCTGAAGTCTGAGAGCTCCCTGTCCCCCAGGTTTGACCAGCCAGATCTGTTGTCCCTCCCAGTTCTGCCTCCCCAGTCTAGCAGCCCTTCCCCTTTCTCTCTCTGCCTCTTAGCTAAGGGCTCCTGGTCTCTCCTATTCCTCCCCTCTGGTGAGAATGAAGGGCCTCCGAGGGAAAACATTGATCCTCCAGAGAGCGCATGTGTTCACCACGTTAGGAAAACATGCCAAGCTGCAGGGGCCAGCCCGAAGGAGTGGTCTCCAGCCAGGGGTGGGAGATCCCCATGCTGTCTCTTAGTTCGCAGACAGATCCACCCTTGCCCTGAATGGGGGTGGGCAGTGGCTCTGGAGGGAAGTAGCAAGACGTTGTTTTCTCAGATTTAATTGGTTTATTTATCCTATGCCTGGGCTCCATCTGTCCAACCTCCAAAAAAGAGAAGCAGCAAGGGCTCCAAGCCACCATAGGAGCCCTGTCCTCAGCCTGCAACTCTGCAGGGACTGGAGTCAGCTGAGAAGTTTGGAGTTTGTTACCTTCAGGGTGAAAGTATGGGAGGGCCTCAGACACTAAAGCTCATTCAAGAAGAGGCCTGAGCCCTCCAGACTGCTGTCCCCCCATGTCCCCTTAGTAAAATCAGAAGGTCCGGGGGCTTGGAGAGGTGCCCAAAGCAGCATCAGGAAAGAAGCCCAAAGACACAGGTCTGACCGCTCCTACAGCAGCCCAGTGAAGCAGGTGTTGAGTGGCAATATTTGGGGTTAGGGCGACATCTCCTAAGGGTACTGTACTATGGCCCAGTACCAGGGTGCATTTGCTAGGGAGACTATTGAATGCCAGGCAGCGTTCACAGTGTCTGGGCAGAATTTAGTCTCCCAAATTCAGGGACAACAGAGCATAGCTCCTCCTGGGTGCAGAAGAAGAACCTGCTGGTTTGTCATCAATGATGACCGATGGGAAGAAGAAACAGGGGAATCAGGAGAGCCAGAGACTTAGGAGATGAAGAAAGGCCCCACCATAGAGGAAGAACCTCTTCAGAGAGCAAAATCCTGCTGTCAGCAACCCCTCTGGAGTGGCCCGAGGGTAAGCTGCAGGGGCGTTGTGGAAGTGGAGCACAGCTTGGCAAAGAGTGAAGATTCCATCTAACCCTTTCCGCCCTGTGTCAATGAGTGGCTTCAGTGGCAACGCAGTGGGGAGGTCAGGGTGTCCTTGGGTCTGCACTACTCCCCAGTGCTTCTCTGGTCAGGTCAGCCCCCCAGTTCATCTCATGCCCATGCTTATTCTCCAGGTGCTACATGCTTACTTAGTGGGAACCCTGAAAAGGTTCTGAAGCATCACTCAGGCTGTTGATGGAGACTTGGACATCCCTTAGCCCCCATCTCAGCTGAAGCTAAGGTCACTGCATTCCCCTCTGCCCCACCAGCACTGGCCTCCACCTCTGAGCTTCAGGAGGTAGCACCAAAGTTTACTGCCATCTTCAATTCTTGCCTTTATCACCCATGTCTAATCAGACTGCAAGTCCTATCTACTCTTCCCTTATCTTTTCCCTTCCCACAACTGCCCCAAGGAGGGAAATATGATCCCACTTGCCAGAGACAAGCACTGTGAACCACTTGGTACTATATTTATTTGTTCAATGCAGAAAAAGCACAGACCTTAGAATCAGGAATATCTGAACTTGAATCCTAACTCTACTACTCAAAAACTGTGACCTTGTGCCTCTGTTTCCTCATCTCTAATGGGAACTGTAGTAGTCTCTACTTCACAGGATAGTAGTGAGGGTTACATGAAATGTTGTAAGGAAGGTGCTTAAAACAATGCCTGACGTGTAGTGATACTCAAGAAATGTTAGCTGCCGATTTACAGAGAAATTGCAAAGATTATTTAAAGAGTTTCCGTATATCCCTCACCCATTGTCCCCTAAAGCCATCATCTTATATAGTACATGTGCCACAGCTAGGACATTTACGTTGGTAACTAAACTATTAAACCTCTATTAACTAAACTATAGACCTTATTGAACTTCCCCAGCATTCCCACTGATGTCCTTTCTCTGTTCCAGGATTCAGTCCAGGATCCTACCTTCCATTTGTATGATGGTTTTTCCACTTACTATTTCACAGGCACTTTCTAATTCCATGAAATATGTTTCCAAACTCCTTTTTCTAATGATGTCAATGAATTTCATTGTTTAGTGTATTTTAATAGATTTCACCATTTTTCCCTTGATGGGTACTTTGATAGTTTTTTTCTGTCTTTTGCTATTATTAATAACACACAAGTGAACTTTCTTGAAATACAAATTTTGGAGAATTTCAAATAATTCCCTTAGGTTTAATTTCCCAGAAGATATTATTGGGTCAAAAGGTACGAACTTATAAAAAGTTACAGATATTGGTAGATTTCCAGAAAGCTTATTCCAATTCACAGTCTCATCAACAGTGAATGATTACACCCATTTTCTTAAACCATTATCCACATTATTATCAATTTTTAAGTCTTTACTAATTTGATTAGGAAAAAAATAAAACCCAAACAACAAACATAAAAGAGACTTCCTGTATTACTGCAGCACCTTCCCCGCTGGTCCACTGATCCCCAACCGCCAGTTCTTCTTGCATTCACCACCAGGTTATGCACCCTAAGGTTACGTTTCACCACCTTCCTCCCCTGCCCAGAATCCTCAGTCTTGCTCCCCAGCTTAACTGCTGCATAGCGAGGGCTCCTCTGGCTGACCTTTCACAAACCCAGCCTACGTTTTATCTCCTGGCATGCACCTCCATTTTTCCTCTTTCTGGGGAATGGGTGGGAGCCACCCGCTCTCCAGGCCTGACCCAAAGTTGGAACTGGCTTGATGGGTGCCATGGGAGCCAGTGCCTCTCCACCGCTGGGAGATGCCATCAAGGACAGCAGCGGGCTACTGAAACAGGAAGTACCAGGCTGCTCGCTGCCTCTGAAAGTTCATGCAAGGCCCACCCGGGATACTCAGGCAGGCCCCCAACTTGTGCCTGCGGAATCACCACATCTTGGGGGCCTCCCTGGTGGCGCAGGCGGTTGAGCACCACACTGTGAAGCTGTTCGCAGCCTCTACAGTGTGGGTTCGATCCCAGCCGGCCGGCAAGAATCCCACATGGCCTGGCAGACCTCTCCTGTCGTGCCCGCTGCTCCCCTCAGCAGTGTGTTTCGTCAGTCTGCCTGTTCTGTTCCCCACTCTGTCTCTGGTGAATCCTCTCACCCTCCTACACATCTGGACTGTACCCCAGCTCTTGTATAAATAAAAAATAAATCTTTAAAAAAGAAAAAAAGAATTAACACATCTTGTAACAGGCTTCTTCCTTCAGACCACCCTCAGACATGTCCACCCCAGCATCTCTCAGGAATACAACAACTCACCTTCGACTTCCTGCCATACCTGCTCCTGCTCCTCCCCCTCTTCCTCTACATCTCTTCCCCTCAGACACCTTAGTAAAAAATGAGAGCAGTCCCCAACTCTTGTCTTCCTCACTGACCTAACATGCATCACTCGCCAGTCCATATTCTCTCATGCTCTCTAGGACAGGGACTGTCCCCCAGTCCTGGCCTCTGAGACATCTCCCTGCTCTTGTCTTGCATCTTCTACTCTGTTCAGCACACACTGCAGCCTGTTCCTTCCATGCATATTTGATCATATCCCTTCCTTAAAAACTTCCATTGTGGCTCCCCATTGCTCTCAGAACAAAATCTAAATTCCTAAATATGGTCTGGAAAGCCCTCTAGGATCTGGTGCCCACCACCTTTCCAGCTTGATTGCTGTCCACACTAGCCATTGACCTGCACACTCCAGCCACACTGAGTTGCTTGCAGTTTCCCAAGACAGCAGGTTCCAACTCTTGGGCTTTGCACAGCTGTCCCCCCACCTCTCTCTCCACCTGTACCTTCCTTCTCCCCCATGCCCCATTCCTGTCAACTCCCAGATTTATGCAGATCTTAACTTAGGCTCACTTCCTCTGGGGTATCTTTACTGCTGCACCCCAAGATAAGGAAGGATAGGTGCCACTTTGGTATATTTCCATATCATCCCATACTCACCCCTCTAATAAGGTTATCTAATAAGGCTTTCAATTACTATCATTGCCTGGTTACTCCTTTGTCTTTATCTACTTCCTGAGCTTTAGCACAGTGCCTGGCACATAAAACATGCTCCATAATTATCCAGCTAGTGGTAACCTGAACGAACAAATGACTCAGTGGTAACCTGAACGAACAAATGACTCTGTCTCTGCAGACTTGACTGCTCTCCTCTGGGAAACCTGCCCTGTTTTAATGCAACTTCATCAGACTGACTGGACCTATTTAGGATCTCTCCTTGCCTTGCATCTCTTCCTGGCTGCTGCTAATGTTCATTTTTCACCAGAGTTTCCCTCTGTACAAATGTGGCTGGATGGAAGGGGCTACCCAGGGTGCTCCCAGCATGGCCAAGCTAAATGTCCCTGCCCACTGAGAACCAACCCCAGGAGGTCAGAAATGGCAAAGACAAGCCCTCTGCTAATGGGGAACCATGGGGCCTCCATTCTGCATCTCTCTAGAGGCTGAGCTGAAGAAGCCTCTTTCTGCTTAGCTCTGTAATCTACCAGTTATTTTGAATCTTAAGTTTGAGAACTACTAGAATTCCTGTAGCCTTTCTCCCTAGGCCCCCATCCGTCTCAGGGCTTGATTGCCACAAGATCTTGAGAATGCTGACTCTTTTTACTCTCCATAGGACAACCCAGATTTTCCTTTGCTATTCATCTGACACTGTTCTGTTGTCTCCCAACAATCTCTTCTCTCTCTTTCCCTCCCTCCTCCCCCCATCCTCACTGTACTATTAGCTCTATCTAAACATGTCTTCGTTTTTCCATTCCCAAATCTTGAGACTTGTCATTCCCTCTTTCTCAGAAACCTTTATTTCCTTCTCTACTTGCTAAAAACCAATTTGTTCTTCAAGACCTATTTCAAATGTCTTTGTAAAGTTTTCTCGATCCCTTTTCCGACCTGACAGAATCTGCCCCTTCTTTGGGTGCCCATAGTTTCTGGCATTTTTCTTACAGCACTCATTCTGTCCACCCTGTGTCAACAATGTTCTTTCTAATCCTCTTATAGAAGTGTAAGCTTCTGGATAGAAACTGTTCAGGTTTGCGTTCTGCACAATGCTTTGTCATAGTATGTAATCCATGAATATTTATTGTATTGAATTGAAATACCTTAAAAACCAGAATCATCTATATTCGTTCACTCATTTACTAAACAAACCCTGATTAAGGGACATATATGATTCTATCTTCCATAAATTTGCCCAAATACTTTTTAACTCATGTATGTGTTCTACTAACCCCACCACTAAGATAAATGACTTTCTTAAGTTTACTGGCCACTGTGTAAGATAGCAATTGCCTTTGTTCATCCCAAATGTGCTAAGTTTCCAAGCAAAACCACTTTGCCTAGGGTTTCAGGATTTCATAAATAAGTGTCTGGTCCATACCACTTGTGATTTCTTGCACATCCACCAGCAGCCTTGAGAGTGAATGGTTCAGTTTTTCCTACTAAGGAGGCTTCACACCCCCCAGATCTGCTCAAGAACAGGACAGAAAAACAAAGCAGAGCACTGCAGGTAGGACTGGCCCCGCCAGATGCCTCCAGGAGAATGTTCTCCTTCTTTAATGTCTTAATCACAGTACTCTTAGTTTTTGGCCAACAGCCTTGGGGAACTGTCTAAATGAAGGATTTCCAGGTCCCTTGCCAGAATCGTGGCTGACCATGCAAGAGCTGAGCACTGGAGAGAGCATTTTGAAGTGTTTATCACAAAAGTCACTGCCTTGCGCGTGCCCACATTTAATTGAGTCTGTACCCTTTTGCCCTGAAGTCTTCCTGCCAACTGGATCCAGAAGGATCCTGGAAAATAGCATCTCATGGCCCGTCCCCAAACATATATATGCACATACTCCAAAGGCCATACCACTCCCTGACTGGATGCCTGGGGCTCTTTTCCAGGGATCCCTGCACCCTGTAAAAAAGCAATCTCTTCCCTTTCTACCTGTCTATCTCATGAGACACACAACATAAAATTTTGTCTAATTCTTGAGGCTCATGGTAGGGTTAGGGGGAGAGCAGACACATAATAGTACTATGAATAGTAATATCTGCTGCCTATCGAGCAAGTCCTACATGCCAGGGCTTAACGTACATTATTGTGAGGTTCAAGCTTAATGGGTAATTAACTCCATTTTGCAGATGAAAACACCAAGGCACAGAGAAGTTACTAACTTCCCCAGGATCACACAGTTAGTAAGTTGACAGCCTGAATTCAGTCCCAGGTAATTCTTACTCCAAACCTGTGTCCTTCACCGCCCTCTATGACGTGATCTCGGCACATAACAATAACACAGCTGGTAGTAGTCCTGGCAGCAGTGGTCAGTTACCCGACTGTTCTGCTTTCTCCCAGGTTACCTGTCTCCTGTCTCAAGCAATTCTTTTCAGAACATTGTTTAAACCTCATTTCCTGAGGAAAACATTCCCTAGCCCTTATTATTCATTCCCATAAAACCTGTCCTTGCCCCTAGAAGCTGTTTTTGGGCAATTAAATGTTTTTCTTTCCCGATGGAAAGCAAGTCCATGAGTGGGCAGGGCCTGTGACAGTTTTGTTCATTATTTTGCCCTAGTGCCTGGATATAGTAGTTGTTCATTAAACTTAACTTTCTCAGAATGTCTCCTCACAGAGTGTCACTGGCTTTCCATGCCTCTCCTCCTTCCCAGCCTGGGGGAGGACACCCCAGGCCAAACCTCCTCTGCCACCTCCACCTGCTTCTAGAACTTCCTTCAGTGGTGAGAGCTCCAGCATCCCCAAGCCTCACACCCCAGCCTTCCCATCTCTTGGCTGCCCTGGAGTTGTATTTGCACTTTCATGCTTTTCTGTGCAAGCGGGGCATCCCCTCAGCTCCAACAGGGCAGGATGCTGACAGGAGCAGCCAACGGCCAGGGTACCAGGTTTCCCTTTGCTAAGCTTTTTCTAGGAATGATTTAAGGCCCTGAACAGATAAGTGAAGAGCAAACCCGCAATGAAGTCAGCACTCTGCTTATTAAGTGGAAAAAGCTGTGCTCGGCTTATTGAAATGTTCATTAGACAGATATATAGAGATGAGAAGGAGGAAGGGAGGGCCGGGAGCACATGGGATCAGCCTGAGCTCAAGCAGTAAGGTAGGGGGCATCTCAGGGGAGGTCTGGAAAGCCCAGAAGGAAAAGGACTGCGGGCTGGAGCAGGTGGGGGGTGCGTCTGAGGAAGAGGGGCCACAGCTCTGACTCGTAGAAAGGAGAACAGAAGGAAGCGCCTTTGCCCCTGAAGCCGCTGTCTCCCGGGCAGTGGATGGAGAGACTCAGCTTTAGGGCATTTTGGCCCTCTTTACAGAGTGCCTGCTTCTCTGGATCAAATGTCGCTGTCTTTGCCTTGGACACAGAATTTATAAAGAACTCTGACCCTGTTCATTCGCCTACTGTGAAGGCAAGAGGGTGACTGTTGCTGGGCCAGCAAGGCACGGGGCAGGTTTTCTATTGATTTGGGAGACAGGTAAAGGAGAGTCCTGGAGCCCTCAGTGGCTTTTCCAGGCTTTTAATGTACTTTCTACGCCTCTTGTAGTGAGGCAACCAGGCGCAGGGCAAGCAGGGAGGCCTAGGGCCAGGGGGCTGGCAGGCCTAGCCCCCTGCAAATCTTTACTGTTTCTGGGCGCTCAGGCTTTCTCTCCTGGTCTCTCCGCTGTTCTCTACTCACCCCGCCGCACGGTCCTCTGCCGCACTTACATGCTTAGTCCCTCGGCTCAGGTGTGTCCATCTACACACGCCCACGCCACACTCCAGGTACCGCCATCAGACGCACATGTAAGACCACAGGTGTTAATCATGGATGCTAATGGTGGGAGGGCGGGGAAAAAAAACGATCACTTCCATTTACCCTACACCTGTGCTTTGCCAGCAAAAATGGGCCTATCCGTACAAAGAAGCATAGTGAAGCTGCCCCATAACTGCCCCTCTGAGGGAGTCTTCCCTCTGGCAGACCCCCCCACTCCCTTGCCTACACCTCTATCACTTGAGATAGAGGCGACTCCTGGCTCCTTCAGCATCCTCATGGCTCCCTCCTCAGTGACCATCCAGATGCTCCAGCAGAGCTACAAGCCCCAAGTAGGGTGGCCTTTAAAAGGCTGTAGCCACCTCATGACTGTATCACTCCTGAGACATGCAAGAACTTGTGGCAAGCAGGAAATAGGTCTGACCTTTGAGGTCCCCAACACCAGCTCACAGCCTGGTCCCCAAAAGGGCTTCTCATATATAAGGTTGAATTGGTGACTGAGTGAAAACCCCATGCATACACACTCCCTCAACCCCCTCAGATATTGGAAAGGGTGTGATGTGATGTGACCTGAGGAGCAGGCACTGTTTCCAATCAGAAAAAATAGCCTCTAGTTTTCCCAGCATCTTCAGATTCCCCCCACCCACCCACCTTCATGAGCACAGCGTCTGGAGAGCAGAGCTGGTGGTGACCGATTTGGTAAGAGAAAGGATACTGGCAGGAAACCAGTGAGAGGGTAGCTTTAGAGCCTCAGGCTATTTTCACACATGATCTCACTGAATCCCCCTTCACTGGTTCATCAAATAATGTGCACCCCTAGTTCCTGCCGGGCACTGCCCAGCACTTGCTGAGAGAGACCCGCCCTGTGTGGCCTAAGGCCTTGGGGGAGGCACACTTCAAAACATTAATCTTCCCATTCAGCAAACAAGCATGTCAAGTCAGACTCCTGGAAGGAGAAATGGATCAGACATGAATCCTGCCCTAGAGAAGTTTACAGACTAGGAAACATGTGTTCAAGGAAACAGACAAGGACTTAGGGACACCTTCCTGAAGATGTTGGAGCTGAGTCTTTAAAAAGAACTTATGATTACCAAGCATTCAGGAGGAAGGAATTTCTAGGCAGACGGAACATGGGTTTGGGAGGAAATTGAAATAGTTCTGCCATGGAAGGAAGTAGTGGGAAAGGGAATTTCCAGGCTATGTTAAGGCTCAGACGCTTTCTGAAGGCAACTGGGGGTCCATGAAGAGGAAAGATCCATCAGCTCAGGAGCAGTGGAAGGTGGTTGTCTACAGGGGCCAACCAAATACAAGGCCCATTTGGGGGCTGTCTCACTGGGCTCCGTGAGAGATGGCTCCCTCTGACTAGGGCAGAGGAACTGGGAATGGATCAGATAGCTCCGAGACCTTCTAGATAAAGGAAATGAACTAGGCAACTGTGCTTCCCACAGAGGTGTGGGGAGCGCATGCACATGGCCCCATGGCAGTGTGAGGAGGGAGCTCCTGCAGGGAGCTCCAGCTGCTCCCCCCTCCATGGCAGTCCCTGCCACTGATGTTGAGGCAGCTGTCACCTGCTCCCAGGCCTTGATGACTCCTTTCCCAGCTCCCTCCCTCTGCCTCACTGACTTTGGGAGGTGATTAGTAATAAAACTTTAACAAGCATCCATAGGTGCGTCTCCCTGTCACTTTTATGAGGCCATTTCCTGAGCAAAGATATAGGAGTGCCTTCAGCCTCTCCTAGCCATGCCGTTGCTGCCACCGTTCAGCCTCAGCCGGTCCCAGACAACCTCAGGGGCTAAGTGGGGACTCCAGACAACTTCAGAGGCTAATTGGGGTGCCTGGATATGACTGGAACATGAATAGATTTTGGAAGCCCAAAAAGGCAGTCATCTGCTCACTTTATGCCCCCCAGGGTTCTTGCTAAGGACTGGGAATTGTCACTGGAAAGCCTGGAGCCGTTGTCACTACCTGGTCTAATTTCTCCTACCTATCCCTCCTCTCCCCCCCTCAACATGGTCCTAGAGTTTCACTTTCTTGATTCATCCCATCAACATGTATTTATCCATTGCTACCACCCAAGGATGCCAGGGATCCAGTCAAGAATCATACTTGCTCCCTGCCCTTAGAGAGCTGGTGACTGGTTGGGACTGGGAATGACAGACACATACCAAATAGCCAAGACACATTGCAATCCACGTTCTCCGAGGCACAGATGAGGGGCTGTGGTAGGAAGGCAGGGAACGGAGCACCTCATGAGGTTGGAGTAGTGGGGGCCATTTCACCAAGAAGGGGCCGATGGGCATGAAACCTTGCTGGATGAGAAGGATTTTGTGAGCTGAGGCAGAGGGAGGCTGCCCCTTCTTCCCTGGCAAGGCCCTCGTGCGCAGGGGCCAGGGGCCTGGGCTCTTCCCGGCTGAATATACTCCAACTGGGCTGAGCTGAGGTTCAGGTGGCCCCCAGGCCGGTGGGGCCCCCTGTTGCAGGAAGTGACTGAAGTGGCACAGTGACTAGAGAAAGGGGCTACTCAGCCGAGGACCTGAGGGATGCGGCACTTTCCTCCCAGCTCTGATGATGCCTGTTCCCAGGCCATCCAGAGATGCGGGGGCCGGGGGAACAGAAAGCAGGGGCTGCTGCTTGGACACTCTTGGCTCCTCCCTGGCCTCTGGGTCTGTGGCCCCGTTGCTCCCTGGTTATGATGGTGCAGAGAAGCCTGAGGGTGGGTGAGATGTGGTTTCCAATCTTAGCTGAATCCTGAATTTGAATCACCTTGTAACACCCAGGCCGACTCTGCTCTCCTAATCGGCTTCTCTATCTGCAAAACAGAGCTAGAGCAGCTGCTTCAAAAGGCGGTTGTGCAGTGCAAATAAGATAACTCATAGGCACCCAGGACAGCTTTGCTGTGAAGTGGACTTGTTTGTTTTCCTACTCCACCCACACCTCTCCCTGCCTCTCTGATTGTCCCTCCTTTTTGCCTCAAGCCACTCAGTGTTCCCTAGAGCGGATGCCCCCGTCTGTATCTTCCCTTCCTAGCCCCTCCGAGTTGGAGCCCCACATTTCCAGGTGCCCACTAGATGCAGTTCAATTCAGTGTTTATTAGCTATCTGCCCTGCGAGAACTCTACTGACTCCTGTGGACAGAGCTGGCACCAGCCCTCTTATAATCCCCCAGTTTTTACCCAGTAGCCTTAGTTTCTTCTGTGGCATTGTGATTGAGGTCATCTGCTAAGAAGGGTGGGAGTAGGGGATGGACAGGGGACCAGAGAATGTTAACGGTTAAAAATAACTGTAAGAGACACAGTTCTCCAGTTTCCTCTCCCTTCCAACTTTGTGATTGCTGCCCTCATTCAGATCACTGTTTTCTCTTGCCTGGACTATTGTAGTAGCCTTCTTAACTAAGCGCTTTCAACTTCTCCTGGCCTTTGGAATCTCCTGGTGGGGTAAGGGCTTTTTTAAAAATCTGATGCCTGGATCGCTCCCCAGAGAGTCAGATTTCACTGATCTCTACGTGGCCTGGATATCAGCATTTTTAAGTTCCCGGTTAATTTTATTGTGAGGCCAAGATTGAGAACCACTATGCTGTCGTCCTTCCTCTGTTATCCCCACGAATCTGCTCTCCACCCCATCTGTGGTCAGGGCCATCTTATAAATCCCAAGTCTGGTTGTGTCCTTCCCTTGCTTCCCTGCTTCCCTTTCCTTGCTTCGATTTTAAGTTCCTGCCTCCCAGAACTGGGACTCTGTCTGCCTCTGCCCTGTGCCCCTGGCAGAGGGCCCTTCTTAGAGAGGCTTAGCCAGCATCCAATGAACGAGTGAATGAACTAAGGAATCAGTAACCAGCGAACTGACAGATAGCTGTTGGTCACGTGCCTAGGAATGTGTGAATGATAGCAGTTTACCAAGGAGCCCAGGGCAGTTAGGTAGAGATCTGGAGGCCTGGGAAGAAAACAGGGTTGGCGGGAGGGTGTATAGGAGGGAGAAGGCAGTGAGAGGTCAGAAAGGCAGAGTTTCCTGAGAGGTGAATTATCAGTGGGACCACCATGGGTCGGGCAAGCACCTCAGCTAGGGAGTAATGGAGTTAGGGAGGAAGGCCCAGGCAGAGGCAGAGAGAGATGGAAGCAGCTTAATCTGCCCCCAGGAAGTGCAGGCTGGGGACAAGCAGGCAGGAAGCAGCAGGCCATTCCTCAGCGGCTAATGCCCCCAGCCTAACGCAATTACCCCTTCCTTCTCCCTCGGTCCAGGCAAGGGGGAGGTTGCATGGAGGGCAAGCATGCCCCGCAGCTGGGGAGCGTGGGGGGCACAGCTCAAAATCCAATCAGGAGTTTCACTTCAGTATTAGCCTGAGCTACCCATTTTAGCTGGAGGGGCTGGCAAAGAGTCGGGGTTAGGACTGGAGCAGAGATGCTCCTGGGAGATCTGTGAAACCCCCATTCCCCACCCCTCCCTGGGCACCAATGGGACTTGACCTGGAGACCCCATCTCTGGGCCAGCAGCCTTACCTCCTCTCTGAAGCCACTTGGAGCTGGCCCCCATTGCTGCTTCTCACTCCCCACCTCACAGCCTCCCACCCTCCCTCTGGCTTCACATTGATATAAATGGAGGCTTCGGCTGCCTTTAAATAGTCCGATCTATCAGAGGGGCACACGCTGCCCATAAATCTGCTGGGGCTGATGGCTCCCTAAGTGGACTGATAGGAGCTATTTCCGGCAAGGTGTTCAGTTACTGGGCCCCTCCCATCCCTCCCCCCAGCTTGCCCTTCCCCAGGGGCAGGGACCCTTTTTGTCATCTGGTAATTGGCATTTTTTCACTTGCACTTGGTCCTACAGAGGGAGTGCAGCGCCCAGCCCAGCCCCTAACTGGATTAGCATTGGCTTTCAGAGAAAGTCCCTCTGGAGTCGACCTTCCCCTTCCCGTTCAAGAGATCAAGATCGAGCTGTTGGCTCAACAAGGAAGGGGGCTGAGATGGGAGGAGCTGCCCAGGGAAGTGGAGACTAAGTGTGGAGGGAGAGGGGATGGAGACCCATCCGGTCTCTGGCCACGCCAGCCTATTTCCAAGGCCCCAGCTCATGAGCCGTAGACTACCAGAGACAGGTCCTGGAGTTCATCCCGACTGTCAGGGTTCACTTCCCTTCCCCATCAAGACTGCTTTGACTTAACCTTGAGCTCCCTGGTCTAGAAATGACCTGGTATTGAATAGGGATATCTACACCACACAAGTGGTATAGATCAGAGACAGACGCTGGGGAAGCCCCAGGCGGGCTATATGGTAAGGGCCTGGGGCAGGAGCACATGCATTACCCTAATTTGGAGGGCAGCTGCTAATGGATGGATTTCCCTGAGGGAGGGAGGAAAGACCTCTGGAGCTCTGCTTGGCCTCCTGGCCCTGGGGCCCTACTTGAGGAGACATAGAGATGCCCTTGTAAGTCACCCCAGTGGCCTCTGGTCAAGAGGTCACTATGGCCACTCGGAACACATCACTAACATATCTCTATTTCCCATACCATCTTTCTCTCATTTTCGGAGGACAGACAGCTGAGCCAGCCTGGCTATATAGGCACAGACAGGCTCCTGCCAAGGACTCCTAGAATCTTCCTGCTAAGGTTCCTTTGTCTAAAGAGGAGGGAAAGTTAGAGATGGTGAAGAATAGGGAAGAGCTGGTGCAGAATTACCCTGGAATGTGTCCATAAGCCACTTGTCTGGTTTCTTTCCTGAAATCTTGGTTCTTGGGGATAGGATTGAATGGGGTGGGGGGTGGTCAACATTCCTTATCAAGGTGCAGGATGTGGGGTTTCCTGCTAGGGACTCTAGTTAAAGAACCAGGAAGAGTCCCAACAGAAAGCTTGGAAGAAGGTTATTTTGGGCACAAGAATTGTATGCTACAGTGACCCCATTTCTAACCAGCTGTCAGGGGCTCAGCCATAGCAAGGAGAAGGGAAGGACGTGTGGTAAGAGTTCCAACTGTGCAGGATCCGGGGGCAGGGACACAAGTTGGCTTTATAACCCCCAGCCAAAACCGTGGATCTAAGGGGAACCTTTTCTCCTGCTCCAGGGAAGGCCACGCACTTACAGCAGGGCCATCAAGCCCCGTGAATGGCATCAGTTATGCCCAACATCACGGCTGTCATGAAGGTTGTTGATAGCACTTCTCTGGTGACCTTTCAGAAGGTTGGAGAGAACCTATCCTTCCTAGATTGGGGAGAACCGGAGGCAATAACCTTTGTCAGATTCTGAGGTGGCTCTAAGACCCCAGGGGAAGTCACATAAAGTGTAAGCAGTTCTTCCCTTCCTTCCTTCCTCCTTCATTTACTCATTCTGCACCCTCTTGATGTTGCCCACTGTGTAACCTGTCTTGTGACTAAGAGGGAGAAAATTAGCCAGACTGAGTTCATGCCCCCAGGGAGTTCAAATCCAGTAGGAGAACAGACCTGCAAACACAGATGAATCCAATGCAGTGTCCAAGGCACTATGCAGGCCCAGACATCCCTGGCTAACCCATCCTGGATGACTCAACCTTGCCCTGCAGCTCCAGGCTCCACCTGGACTGCTGGACTTGTTTGACCCTCATACTCTTCAATTCAGCTTGTCCAAAATTAAACTTGTCGGCCTGTCCCCCATTTTGCTCCTCCTTCAGAGAGTGGCACCTCGGTAAGTGGGCACTGAGTCACCACAGCCAAAATCTAGGCTTCTCCTGAATCCCCTCTTCACTCTTAACCTCCACATCCAGCTAGTGATCCTTCAGAGTACCCCTTTGACACCATACCACTCCCCTGCTGAGACTCTTCCAGTGACCTCCTACTCAGGGTAAAAGCCTTTCTGCAGCCACAGGTCTGCCTCCTCCACCCTCTCTGCTCCACTCACACTGGCTGCCAAGAGAAATACCTCAAAGAAACCCACTAATCTAACCACTCTGCAGAATTTGGAAGGTGTGTCTGCCACTCCTGCCCTCCTAAGCTCTATCTGGACCTGACAATGCTGGTCAGAGACAAGTCAAAGCTAAGACCAGGAACTAAGAGTGATTAGCAAGGTGCCACCACCCACAGCTGCACAGGCAGTTGGGCCGGGTCTCAGTGGATGATGGGGAGAAAGCAGAAACTGGGAGTGAGGCTGGAGGGTAGTGGCAGGAAAGCAGCAGAGGCAGGCGAGGAGAGGTGAGGAGCAGCTGCCACCTGCAGAGACATACGGAAGGCCACCTGAGCTGAGTGCTGGCTCTCAGACATGTCGTGTGGCTCAGAATAACTCATCCACCCTCTGCATCCTTTCTTCCTCTCACTTATGGACAGGGATGGGAGATTAGGTAAAAAGATTTCTTTTTTTTTTTTAAATTTTATTTTTATATTCCCCAAACAATTGCAACCCCTTTATTTTGACCCCAATCCCTCCCCTAGGTAAAAAGATTTCTGAGGGTCAGTCCTTCTTGAATATTCTGGGAGGCTACAAAATTTGAGTCCAGACTGACTGGGCCTGGAGCTCAGCAGAGGAGCCCAGCTGTGGCCCTGTTGTTATTACCAGTTCTAGGCAGAAAAGTTTGGCTTCAGAACTTGGTCCATTTTAGGACTAGATGCATAAACTTCCTTCCTGCCCTCCAAACAGACCTTGAGGTTTTTGGAAAATTGATGAAGAACAAAGACTTCACTTGCTGGTGATTTGGGGTGTACGGAGGTGACTGGCAAAGGTGTTGTCCCCCCAAGGGAGACTTTGGAAAGGGGCTTTTGTCTGTTTTTAAACTAACCTCTCTCCCCACCCCACTCTCCCCAAAAATTATTATAAAGAATTATTGCCATTAGTACGTCTTTCCTACTGAAAGGAGAAAATCGCCTCATTCATAATTTATACCCTCAATTACTATTAATAAAGAAATATTTCAGCAGAAAATCGCCTGGGAAAATTACACGTAACATTGCATTAACATTCTATTTGAACATTTTCATCACATTTGTTATAGAGTTAATAAGAGGGATACGGTCCCCTGACTTCTTCATGAAATTATGGGCTGACGATGATAGTTTAATCTTTTAGACTTTATATAATATATTCACTTTACTAATTGAGCTATCCAAGGAGCAGTTAGAGATATTCTTAAACGTGGAGACAGAGGAATCAGGGCCATGACTTTGCTGCCAGAAGCATCGCCTGTCAGGGTGGGGCCGGGGCCAAGCGGGTGTCTGAGGCTAGCCCAAATCCCACCCAGGAGAGCCCAACGTCTTTGCACGACCCTCTGAGGCAGTGGCTGCCCCAAACCTGTGGGACGGTATGGGTGACAGCTAAGAGGGAGCAGGAAGGGAAAAGGGAGGCCAGGGAAGATGAGAGGAAAGGAGCCTAAAAGGGCGTTCCTTTCTAAACCATTCTTTCCACAGCCATGTTTGCAGATGCCTTCTGCCTTCACTGCCCCAGGCCCCTGGAGGAGCACAGCCCTAAGGTTTTGTGGTATAGACACCAGGAACTCCTGGAAGATCAGGCATCCTGGGATAATCCTGTGAAGACCCCTAGAGACAGGTGCTAGAGAAAGGGATGCCCCTGAAGGACATCCTAACACAAAGGAAGGATAGGGCTGTGTGTGTGTGTGGGGGGGGGGGGTGCTGGAATTACCAGCAGAAGGTAATTCCATGTTCACTGTCACATTTCAGGTTGTAACAGTAGTGATGCGTATTTTGGATATGGGGAAGGGAGCTAAGTTAAGACAGTCCTCTGTAACTGCTTAAATGAGTGTGCTCTTCCACCAACGGTATCAAGGAACTCCCAGCTAGAGGGATCCTTGATAGCAGATCCAACTAGAGGGGTCACCTCTCACTCTCAACTCAGCTCCAGTGTGGGCTCCATAGGGGGTTTCCTACGCAGCTCATCTAGTCTTCCCTTGTCGCTTTTTGTGTCAGAACTTGGATTTTTTTCATAACACTCATTTATCACTTCTTAAAGGGGCTGGTTTTCTCCTTATTGGGATGTAAGCTCTGTCTGTCGGTCCCATTCAAGGTTGACTGTCCTGCTCCAGACATATTTGCTAGAGGTCACATCTAGAATGATCAGATAATGTTTCATCATAGCAGAGTCTAAAACCAAAGTCTCCTTCCTAATTCACCTTATGCTTCTTGACACCTCTTTTTACCTTACCTGCTTGATACATCAGCCCATGGGAAGGTCTTCGACTCCTTCTCACACCCTCTTGGCTTATGTGAAAATGCAGCCACAGCACCTCCCATCTGTACTGCTGTTTCCTTTCTTGTCCTCCTGCAATCTGCTGCCCATGCGCAGCCAGTCATCCTTTCAGACGTAAATCAAATGCCGTTACTCCTCTGCTCCAAACTTCTCTAGGTCTTCCTATCACACATCGAATAATCCAGCATCCTCATCCTGGCCTGCAGGTTCCCACTCTGGCCCCTGGCTTGCTCTCCACCCTCACTCCCTGCCCCTCTCCCACTGCTTTCTCCACTCCAGCCGCACAGGCGGGCTGCCCCTCACGCACTAAGTTCCTTCCCACCTGGGCTTCTGAACTTGTTGTGTCTTCCTGACACACTCTTCCCACAGATCCCTGTGATTCTCTCTCTCTCTCTCTCTCTCTCTCTCTCTCTCTCTCTCTCTCTCTCTCTCTCTCTCTCTCTCTCTCTCGCTGTCTTCATTCAGGCATTTGCTCCAATGCCACCTCTTCAGAGAGCCTGTCCCTGATCACCTGCTGTCACTCTCAGCATCGCCTCATCCTGCTTCATTTTCTTTATTGCTCTTATCCCCTTCGTACCTCCTATTGCACGTTTATTTGTTGAGTCTAACTCCCCAGCAGAAGATAATTCCATGTTCACTGTCACATTTCTGTCACCTGGAAGAGTACCTGGCTTGCTCTAAGTGTGTGATGAATTTATCAAATGACTGATTTTGCCCCACTTTTCTCCGCACACACTCTACCTGGGTGATCCCACTTGCACCCGTGTAAATGCTACTGTTGGATGCCAGCGGTTTCCAAATCTTAACTTCACCCAAACCAATCTCCTGAGGAACTCACTTTCCAATTGCCTATCGGTCACCTCCCCATAAAGATATCTAAAGCACCATATGCCCAAAATTGAATATATCAGTTTTCTTCCTCCTTCAGCCCCGATTTCATTAAATGACACCACAATCTTAGATGTCCAGTCCAGAAGTCGGGAACCATTTTTGACTCCTCCTTTCTCACCAATACATCCATTCATTGTCCAAATTCTTTTCATCCTACTCTCAGATCTCAGTTCTCACACCTACCCACCTCTTCCCATCTCCAAGGCTCCTAGTCTCAGCCAGGGCACTGCCATCATCCTCCCTGAATTACTGCATCAGCCTCCAGCTGGTCTCCCTGCCCTCAGTCTCTCTTCCCTCTAATCCATCCTCTACAGGATGTTTTATGTTTTATCTAAAACATAAATCTTGGCGTCAGAGATAATGTCCAGGCTTCTAGCTTGAGGAATCAGATGATAATGACTCCTATCACATTAAATGGGAGAGGAGGCAGTCTGGGGACATGTGACATTTGACTGCCTTTGTGGCATTGTTTTTCACTTGGCTGTCTCCTCCCACTAGGTGGCAGAGATCATCTCATTCATCTTGTAACCTCCCTGTCCTCAGCACCCAGCACCGTGCCTAGCACAGAGCGGTGCTCGTGAATGTTCACTGCATGCGATGGTCGCCTTGAAATCCCTTAGGGAAGGGTCTCTTCTCTTCAATCTTTGCCTCTTTGGCACCACACCACTGCTACTATGCTATTTATCATATTGCTTACTGTATGTAACTCCTGTTTACCGGTCTGATTCCTCACTAAACAATGAACCCTTCTTTCACAGCTAGACCTACAAAGTGGGTACTCAGTAATGTTTGGTAACTAACAATAGACTGGACCTCTCCCTGCTACATTGCAACATCCTATTTATGGGTCTTTCTACACCCCCTGACCTGCCGGCCTCTGTAGAGCAAGGCCAGAGCCATTCTGCCAGACTGATCCCTGGCGTGGCCACTTCTCATTGGTGTCTGTGACTCACTGCCTCAAGGTCGGTTTTGATCTCTGCCATCTGCTACTGCCACGAAGGATTTGGGTCATTTTCACCCCTCTTTGTCTACAATACCATGTAACCAGTGCTGTCGAAGAGAAATGTTTTTCTGTAGAATTTTACTCTGTTACTCTGCTCAGGGAGCAATGCTCATGAGGAAGTATAATGGGGCGTTCACCAGGAAGAGTCCTCCAGGAATAAATCACATTGGATGAAATGGATGAGTACATGCAGAGTTGAAAAAGGAGTTCTCTAGCACCTCAGGGGGAAAAGCCCATAGAACACCATGACAGGAGACTGAAGAAGAAGACAGGCATGAGGGGAGGGAGCCTACAATATGATTATAATATGCTACAGTATGTATTATATAATCATTATGGTAGTAGTAATAGCTGTTACTAAGTGCATGCCTGAAATGTCCCAGGAGCATGCCAGGTGCTTATCTCATTTACTCTTTACTGTAACTCTCTGCGTTAGGTACTGAAGAGTTTGAACTTCATCTTGTTTATCTTGAGTGCAGCAGGGATCCATCGAAGGCTCTGGAGGAGGAGACCTGCACAGCCAGGTCTGGCAGGGCCTGAACCTGTGCTGCTGCACTCAGAAAAGGGAGATGTCAGGGTCAGGAAAACCATGGGACTGTTGCTGAGCTTCCAGACTGGGCTCCAGGGGCACCCCCTGTCAGGGAGAAGAGACCAGAACCCATGGAAGGAGGCTAACTATGGGCCCCATGGGAAGCAGACCTGAACCAGGATAGAGGCTGAACTAGGGTCAGGAGCAAGTTTAAAAGGAGATTGGAAGTTCACCTGGAAAGTTGGAGTTTCAGGAGTTCACATCCACCAACAGTTAGATGTGAGTCTAACTCCCAAGAGGCATAAAAGTAAAGATAAAACTTAAAATCAATAGACTATAGATGGCGATTGATGCCACTATATTCTATATGGGGATATATTCTGTATCCCCATTTAGGGGATACAAAGAATGAGCTTGCTAGTACCTTCCTCATCTAAGCTCTGCTTATCTTCCAGCAATACTCCTCACTGCTCCGTCAGAGATGCTACCCCTCTGGCCATCCTGGAATTCATGGAGGCCACCTCCCACCTTGGCCTGGGCCCTGCCCTCTTTTCCCTTTTTACTTGACTAACTCCTATTTACCCTTCAGATCGTATTTTATAAATCAAGCTTTATATTGTTTGCCGTTGAGAAAACTGATGATCTGTATAAAGGAGAACATGTTTATCCTGTTCTTTCCTCAGCCTATAAGCATACCACCTCACAGCCCTGCATGTGCCAGTTTAAGAAGCCTGGATAGCAGAGACAGAAGCCTCCCAAGCTTTCACCGTGATTCCTTAAAATGCATTTCCTTACAGAAGTGAGACTCAGACAGGTCACTGGCCCTAGTGCCTGGCTCGTTAGTACTTTGCAGGGGACACGGGAATAAAAGAGATCACCCAGGTCAGCCTTCCCCTGCACTGCCATTAGGGATTCTGCAACTTCATTCTTGCTTCATCTCATCAGCACTTTCATTAACTGCATCCTAGATGCTGTTGCCTAAAAGGAGCCTTCACTGCCCTCCAGGCCCGGGAGGTGCCTGCCTCCTCTGTGCTCGCTCAGTCCCTCTCCACCATCACTGTTGTATCATTGTTCTCACTGTATTTTATTGCTTACCTCTCCCACTGGTCCAAGAGAGTCTTGAGAAATATTTGTTTAATAAATTAAATAATTGCACCCCCACTGTGTGTCATGCTCCAGCGGCCACCAAGTTGACTAGCACAAGAGGCCAGACCCTCATCCCTGGATCTCGGCTACTTCACTTCAAGGAATTACCATAGAGCACTTTGTCATGGTAGCAAATGCTTTCCAAGTCTTTGCATACACATAATTTTCTTTGAGCTTCACAGCAGCTTTGAGGCAGAATATCATTCCCAGACCCTAGCTACCGGGAAGAATGGGGGGGAAGGGAGGCTGCCATCTTTGTTGTCACAAGGTCACCACTTGAAAGGACAGAGATGGAGGCCCAGGGGTTCCAGAAGTTCTTTCTCTGGGGCTCTTAGGGCAGAAGTTTGGCTACAAGGCCAAGTCTTACCCCATTTTTACTCCGTTGTGAGGCCACTGCTTCCCTGGCCTTGGACATAGAGGATCCCCCAACCTCACTGCTCCTCAGCCTGAGACTGAGGAGGTCTGAGCTGGGAGAGGCCACTGGCTGGGCTCTGACTCGAACTCCTGGCCCAGCCAAGACAGGATGGGCCCCAGTGTAAACCGGATTTGCCTTGTAAACAGCTGAGCAGCTGGGCTCCATCTTGGCGGGGGAGCCCCAGCAACAACCCAGCAGGACAGCCCCAGCCCAGCAGGGCATTGTCCAAAGAAAAAGGGGGAAAAAAGCTGAGTAAACAAAGAGGGCCAGCCAGGTTTTTTGTCTCTGGCTTGTTATTTCAGCCGGACAGTTGCTGTGCTGACCATGGGCTATGCTGAGCTGGGCCAGGCTAGCTTGGCCAAAGAGGGCCCGGTTAAAATCTCAGTCATCTTCTTTATCTCATCTCCTCTTTTCTCCCCTCACTCAACTCCCTTTGCCTTCTCTGCTCCAGGCTCACTTCTTGGAAAAGGGCCAAAGATGGGGACTGCACAAGTGGGAACAGGCTGAGGGGCGCAGGGCGAGGAATTGGGCATTTGCCAAGTTTCTGTGCATATGTAGAGGTGTATCCAAGGTGCTATGAGAACATAAAGCAGAGATCCAGTCAAGACAGCTTCAACAACATGATCTCAACATCATCCCACTCTGGCTCGCAAAATAAGGTCATTCTAACCTTGCAATGATCTTGGTTCCAAAGTTCCATTTGGAGCCGTTGGATGGTAACTCCTATCAGGTTTCACATCCCAGTCATCCTTGGTCACTGATTAAGTACAAACCCCTGCAGCCTTCACGCCACTATTTTCATTCCCACACTACTATGCACTCCATCCCATTACCTGCTGGCACTCCTCTTCCCAGCCGTGCCCCTCTGCCACCTGAAGCTACAAATAAACTCACTAACCACCTCTTGTTGTCCCTCTGTTTCCAAACTCAGCTGAAATTTAACTGTCTGCAAAGGCCTCTGTTTCATCTACTACTCTCTTCGGGAAAAGTCACTCATTCTCCCAAGATTCCAGCTTCATTCTCCCTTCCTGCACCACTTCCAGGCTGTCACTAGTCTACCCTCAAATAAAAGAAAAACCTCTTTTCCCTTCATGCTCTTCCATTTCGCTCAACCATTTATCACTTGTTATCATTTTCCTCTATTGGCTTCTTTGTTGTTCCTCAACACGTATACCCACATCAGCCTTCTCTACCCCATTTCCTTGCCTCATTTTAAGGGATCTCAGGGCCCGTGAAATGACAAGCCATCTAGCATCCTCAGTTCTTTTTTTTTTTTTAAAGATTTATTCATCTATGCATACAAGAACTGGGGTACAGGCCAGAGGTGTGGAAGGTGAGAAGATTCACCAGAGACAGAATGGGGAACAGAACAGGCAGATTGACTGAAATACACTGCTGAGGGGAGCAGCGGACGAGACAGGAGAGGTCTGCTGCGCCATGTGGGTAGCTCCCTGGCTGGGGATCGAAGTCGTGCTGCAGTGGCTGCTGATAGCTTCATAGGTTGTGTCTTAACCCCTTGTGCCACAGGGAGGCCCCACCCTCAGTTCTTGAGTATTTTCATCCCCACATTACTGTGCTCTCCATCAATGTCAGTGACCTTAGTGCTTTACCTTACTTGCCCCTCCCTGATCAGATGTCATTCATTCATTCAACACATATTTACTTAGCACCTATTGTATCCTCAGCAGTGGAGATGGAGTGGTAAACAAAACCCCGTCATTGAAAATCTTTTGCATTAGAAGTTGGAAACAGACCATGAAAAAGATTAGATATTTAAGGAAGGACAGTCAGTATCGGGAAGGAAATAAACTGCATATGAGTGTGTGGTAAGAAGGGCTACTTTATATAAGATATGTGTGGGGTGATAAGGGAAGGGCTCTCCAACATTACACTTGGAACTGAGAACTGACGGATAAAATGGAGCCAGTTATTCAAAGAAGGGTCCTAAAAAAGGAAAGATTTGGGAGTCATCAAGCACCTGAGAATGAGGCCAGCATAGCCAGAATGTAGTAAGTGGAGAGTGGTACAAGGAGAAATCAGGTCAGGAAAGTGCCAGAATATGTAGGGTCTCATGGCCCATTGTCAGAAGTCTGCATGTACTGTAAGTACCATGCGAAGATACTCAAAGATGTTTAAGTCATTAGGTAAAGCTGCACTGTCTCTGCAATTTCTCATTCCTGTATCCTATGCCTTCCTCTCTCTCTCATACCCATACTCCTATTGCATTTCCTGCCCGCCTCCTGCCACCACAGGGGCAAAGACAGCATCCACCAGGTTGCCAGGTTCACTGCTGTACCCCTGAAACATGGTTACCTTCCAATAAATGTTTGCATGACGGAATGAATAATTGGATGCATTAATATTTATTAATACCTCCCCTGTGAACTCACCAAGACCTCCAGGACCCAATTCTGACATCGTCCCAATTTATCGGTCACTCTTTCTTTATCCAGACTCAACCCCTGACTGATTTTCTCACCAATAGTCCTCAGGTCCTCTGCACCTTTCCTGTAACACCACACAGCAAAGCCCTACTGAGCATCATCTCTGTGAGCCACCCCTAGCCCCTAGACGAGGGCTGTTTACAAAAGTACAGGACTCTGCAGACCTGTCCTCCAAATCCTCTGGCTCACTGTTGACCTCTGCTACCCCTTGATCACTCTTACTTCCTACTTTCTCTAGAGAGGCAAGACATATGACATTCCTCAACTTTGAGCCTCTCCCTTCAGCGCCACTCAACCTTTTCTTCTCCCCTTCTTTCTTTCCCAGAGGATGCCTCCTCTCACTCTTGTTCCTCTGCCTGCATCCCACGATTTGATCTCTGCCTTTCCCTCCTCATCACCCTTATCCTTTAACACCAAACCATGTCAGACCCGAAGGTCAGCATAGCCAACATTTACTCAGACCTTCTTATGTATCTGTCTCTGTTCTAGACGCTTTATATTAACTCACTTCCTCATCACCATGACCATACTACTCTGCATGACCCTCCACTCTAAAATACACCCCATGCTATAATGCTCTCCATTTGACAAATGAAGAAACTGAAGCACAGAAAGGCTTAGTAACTTACCAAGGTCACAGCTAGCTGGTGTAGGGTAGAGTGAGGACTCAAATCTTGGCAGTCTGACCACAGTTCATGCTTTTTGCTCTGCTGTTTCTCTGCTGTGAGCAGCCTTTGCCTCTACTGCTTTGCCTGACTTCTACTCAGCCATCAACCTTGAGGGCTAGAATATCTCTCTGTAAGGAGCACATCCTTACCACCATCTGCAGTCTCTTTCTAAGCTTCCCAACCCTGCTGCTATCAGTGTCCATCTAGCATATAGAAGACAAATGCTTGATTAAAAAAAAAACACTTTAAATAGCATTTTTGAGATATAAATAGTATCATTTAATGTGGCTTTTTTTTTTTCAGTATAGTCATGGGTTTTTTTTTTTTTTTTTAAGATTTATTTATTTTTGCATAGAAGGACTGGGTGTAGGCCAGAGGTGCAGGGGCTTGAGAGGATTCACCAGAGACAGATTGGGGAACAGAACAGGCAGATTGACTTAAATACACTGCTGAGGGGAGCAGCGGGCGAGTCAGGAGAGGTCTGCTGTGCCATCTGGGTAGCTTCCTGGCCGGGGATTGAACTTGTGCTGCAATGGCTGCAGATAGCTTCATAGGTTGTTTCTTAACCCCCTGCGCCACCAGGGAGGCCCGTATATTTATGGGACTTTGAATTTCAGAACATTTTTATCTCTCCTGAAAGAAACCCAGTTATCAGTCAGTCCCCCAAGGCAACCACTAAACTGTCTCTATACATTGCCTGTTCACATCAATAGAATCCTACAATATGTGTTTTGTGTGACTTATTTTTTTCATTTAGCATGTTTTCAAGGTTTAGCCATGCTGTGTGTGTCAGTACTTTATTTCATTATATGGCTGTCCCACATTTATAATATTCCATATGGATATACCACATTTATAGTATTCCATTGTATGGATATACCACATTTATCCATTCATCAATTGAAGGGCATTTATTCCACTTTTTGGCAAGGATTAACAACATTGCTATAAACATTCACATAGTATTTTTGCATGAACATATGTGTCCTGTTATCTTGAATATATATGTAGGAGTAGAGTTGCTGGGTCATTTACATTTATTTTTAGCAACTGCCAAACTGTTTTCTAAAACAGCCATACCATTTTATATTCTCACCAACAAGTAATGAGCCTTCCATTTTCTCTGTATCCCCGCCAACACTTGTCTTTTTTATTATGGCTTTCCTAGTGGATATGAAGTGTTTGACAAATGTTTTTTAAACTAAATAGTAATCCATGGGTTCAAAGGAAGGTTGTCTTTGGAGTAGGTCTTAGAGGATGAGAATGAATTTACTCCATGAGCAAGAAGGACCTGAGATAGCTGACTGCTAGGTATGTTTTCTCTGCTGGCTCTGAACCACTAAATTTCACAAAGGACCCAGAACCATGCTAATCAAAAGATAATTTCACGAAGAAAAATGACTGAATCAGAATATCAGATGATTTTGATTGACTCAAATAATGGACAGAATCTTCCCAGATGAAATACAATGGAATAAGCATTGGAATTTAAGTACATGCAGAAGGAAGACAAAGCTAGAGGAGCTGGGGAAAGGGGTTTATAGAAAATTCAGAAGAATCCAGCAAGTGCTATGGCTGCCCCCAAGTATCTGGTATCATTTGGATCCCAGAACAATTGAGAGATGGATAATTCTGCTCCACTTAGCACTCATCAGACCAACCTGGCAGTCTCATCCAAGGCGGGGAGACAGGTGCCACAATGCTAACCACCACAGAACACAGAGGTTGATCCTTGGCCAAAAATGACAAGTTACTATTATTTAGCATCCATGACCTTCACAACTATCCTGGGAGTGGGGTAATAATAATAGCTAATATCTGTTGAGTGCTTACTATGTACCCAACATTCTTTGCTGTGTCTTGCATGTATAAAAGCACATAATCCTTCCAGCAACCCTAAGGTAGTTAAATTCAATGCACAGTTTAAATGAAAAAACAGGCACAAAGGGTTTAAGTAATTTAACCAAAGTCATACAATTAATGAGCAGTTGGGCCAAAATTCAAATCCAGGCTACTAAAGAGTCTGAGCAAGCAAAAGTGTGGCAGGTTTATGGGACTCAGCACTAGCTACTTCAGCAGGACATGCAAGGTTGGATCTTCATGTCCCCCTAGATTTGGGGCTCCCCAGCCTGACCTTAGACACTTGAGTTCTAGTGATGTGGAGCCTAAAAAAGGGAGTGCCCCATCACTGAGACAAGCAGCCTCCTATATGCCGACTGGTCTGTCGGAGAGTGAGGGCAAGAATGGGGACTGACTCCTCACTGGAAGCTGTCAACCAGGACTTGAGGCCAGTTAGTTCTGGACAATCGTCTGGGACAAGCAGCTATTTGTGGAATTTGTGTACTCCTTCTGCCTCTCCATGTGCCGTGACCTCTGCTGACCTCCTCTGCTTGGGTAGGTCTCCTGTGAAGTTCTGGCCTGTCCTTGGACCACATCCTGAAGAAGTTGTTCCAATGAGGAAGTTGTCCCTTCTTCTGTCTAATGTTGTGATAAAGAAACGGAATCTCAAAAAGTTGAGGTCTCTTACTCAAATTCCTATCATCATTAAATAATGAGGCTGAGATTTTGAACCTTGAGCTTCCAGCTCCAGATGCTGTGCTTTGTCCCCCTTATTCACACAGACTTCCTTTTACTGCCGTGACAATAGAGAACGAACACGACATTCTCAGTGGAACAGAACTAGAGTGCCTGTGGGTCATGGTATTTAAAGCGGGGTCCTGTTAGGAGCCATCAAATGAACTAGAGATGCTCAGCCTCGAGAAAAGAAGCCTCCAGGGGACATTAGTGTTGTTTTTAGATTCCCAAAAGGCTATTGTGTGAGATAGAGATCATGCTTTTTCTGTCTGAGCCCAAGAGGTTAAACACAGACCAGTGACTGGAACTTCCAGGGAAACAGATTTTAACTCAAGCTGTGTGTGAACTTTCTAAACAGCCCAAACTCTCCAGAGCAAAAAGGCTGCCTGGGGGTGTCTGGAGTCTCCTGGATTTGAGGTGTGGGAGCAGACCACCATTGGGAACGTTTGGAGATAGGCTGGACCACAAACCCCTTTGAGGCTTTAAACAGAACAGGCTGGGGCTCCTCATTCAAGTCTAGCCTCTCCTGGCCTTCTGAGTTTTACAGAATTTGAGCACATTTGCCACCTGGCCTGCTGTCTCTGGCCATGTGCCTTTCCTTCCCAAAGTGTCCTCCAGATTCTCCAGACATACAGCAGCCTGCCCAGGGCCCATGTCTAGCGGGACTCCAGCTTGCTGGTTGGCCCCCTCCTCCAGCTCTTGTTTCTCCTCCAATGTTGCGTAGCCCATCCTGGACCAGGAAGTGGAGCCAAGGCCAGGCTCAGAGCCAGGTCTGGGTTGGGGGAACTTCACGAGAGAAAGTCTTCTGTGTGCTCAAGAGCTAAGGTCAGGGCCAAGCCCTCGCTGAGAGGGATGGCCTGAAGGACTGCCTGTCTGTGGCCGCGGAAGGAAGGCTCATTTGATGACATCTTCATTAGGATTTTCCTCTCGTCATACAGACTCTACACCACACGCACACACATATATAACTATTGGAAAAACGATTTTAATACCCATGGCACATTGTCCTTGTGTGATATAAAATCCAATGACATGTGGCATTTGGAAAAGGTCACTTCTCCCATCAGGATTCATTAGCCTGTTTCAGCCTCTACGCCTGCAGGAAGGGTCCCAATGCCTGTCCCCTGCAGTGGGGCCAGCTGGACAGGTGGCGCCCAGAGGGACCCTCCCTGGAGAGCTAAAGGACTCCCCAGGGTGCCAGTCGGGAATCCTCGCTTTGGCAAATTCTTTCCCACACACGGCTGAGTAGGGAGGGGTGGCATCCAGAGAAAATGAAGCCTCTGGCTAGGCAGCCATGACTCCTAGGTCTGGAGGATGTGGGAAGAGAGAATCAGAACCAAAACCTCACTCTTTCCCTAAGAGAACCCTCCTTTGGACAGAGAGAAAGAGCTGAGGGACTCTGGAGCAAGAGCTGGGAGTGGAGAGTGGATGTGAGGAGGAGGCAGAAGGGAAGAAACAGCCCAGGGAGGCCACAGCAGCCCTCCTCTCGGGGACCTGAGTAGAACTTGCGGTCTACTAGGACTGTATTTGATCCTCTTTAGCAAAGATGGGGCCCAAACCTGGTCTTCTTACCCTGCGCTTGGGTTCTTTATGCTCTTGGACTTCGTCTCTAGGCATGAGGCTGAGCTGCCCACTGCTCGGTCCTTGGGAACCAGCAGTATCTTCAGTGCTGGCCTTGATGCTGACAAGGGATGAGCCAGCCAGTGCCAGCGACTGGGCCTCACCCACTCCCACATGTGATCTGTGCTGGTGCTGGCATCTGCGCCAAACACCCACCATTTACCCTGGGTCATGCACTTTTAATAGCTAAGTGGGAGCCGCCTGATCGGCTATTGTTCCTGGGGAATTACCAATAGGTCACAGGGGAATTCTAGTTTCAGGGCAGGAAAATAAGGACAGTCAAAGTTAAGAGAGATGACTTTGGAAACACTAGAACTAGGGACCCAGAGGGAGGGAGAGGGGGATGAGGGATGTGGAGAGGCAAGGCTGGTAAACCAGCACCCCTGCATAAGCACAGGGAGTCCTGGATCCTGAAGTGCAGCCTCAGTCCACTCACGTACACCTCCTTGTGCATCTATTCTTGCACGCCAGCAGTTCCAGAAAGGGATAGGAGGGGCCTCCAGCAAGGAGACTGAGAAGGAGAGACCCGTGAGGCAAGAAGAAAACAGGAGAGTGTGTTGCACTAAAAGCCAAGCGAAATAGGGTTCAAGCAGGAGGAAGTCGTCTACCAAAGTGGCTGCCAGTGGAGTAAGATGAGGATTGCTGAGACTTGACCTTCGCACCTGGCAAACTGAGCATCTTTGGCAATCCTAACAAGATCACTTTTAAGAGAAGATGGGAAAGAGGAAGCAAAACTGATGAATATTGACCTCTCTTTTGAGGAGTTTTGCTTTCAGGAGGAGATATTGTACATCTCTGTGAGGTTCTGAACTAGGTGCTGTGCACCCAGAATTAAGCAGCTCAACCCTTGTCCTTGGCAGCCTCACAAAGTATTTGGTGAGTGAATGAGATGAAGCCTCAGTTCTCCCACTGATGATTTTAGCTTCATTTTCCTAACTGTTCAAATAGAGGTATTAGAAATCCCTGCCCTCTCTGTTTATGGAACTCAGCATGTCCCAGATTTTCTCACCTGCCCCAACACCAAGTGTTTTGACCTCTTGTCACACCAGGTGGTCACACTGGGTTCTAATTTTTGATTTAGAAAATGTAATCATTAGGGGATTGTTGTGAGAATCAAAAGAATTAATCACATGAAAGTCTTCTGTGACCTGCCAAGTGCTGTATCAGTACAAGGCATTATTCAAACTGGCTTAGACTGGAGAGGCAGACTTAGCCACTCCTTTCTTTGTGCTTTCAGAATAACTTGAACACCCCTCCTCCCTGGCACTGGTCTCCCCTTATTTTTAATGTGTTTTGAGGTGTGTGCCTCTCACACCAAATTGTGTCTGACACAGGTCCTGGCACACAGAGTAACTTCTCCATAAAGATTTGCTGGATTTCTGAGTGAATGGACCAATGTGAGGGACACTGACAAGCAAACAGCAAATTACAAAGTAAGACAGAATGAGGTGAGAATTCCCACTGCTGGTCTCTCTTGAGGACTCACTTTACACAAAATGCAGTGCTAATTTCTTTACACACATTGTACCGCACATCCTTTTCTCAGCAACACGAGATAGATGGTGTCCTCCCTTCCTTCTAGATGAACTTCAGATTGGCTTAGTGACTTGCAAGGGTTTGATGGCCCTGGGGGTCCAGCTCACTCTGGCCCACCCTTGGGTTATCCCTTCTTTGGTCCACATGAGTCAGAGCCCAGACTATTGGCCATGAACCCACCACTTAAATCTTCTCACCTCCTTCATCCAGGTCAGGCCAAGCTAGTCTAACCCTCAGCAGCAGCTAGGGAAGGAGCTGCCCAGAGCATTCGTCCCTCTTTTACAGCCCTTGTCAAATTCCAAAGCAAGTCGTAAATTCATTAACCTCGAACGGATTAAGCTGTACAGCTTACTTAGCACCATAAACAAGATCATTGGGATGTTGATTTTCCCCTTTTATTGCTTCACTCGAGGAAAGCCTAGCTGGCTCTGGCTCTGGAAATAGGGATTGGCTCCCTGGGCTGGTGTAGGATGCTGGGCAGCCCTGGCTGGCTGTGCCTCAGTCCTCAACCTATACAGGCAGGGCTGGGGCTTGGGGTTTGGGTAAAATGTGGCTGGTTTTGGCATAAACAGAAGCAGCCACCTCTATTCCAGCCACAAGCCCCTCTCTCTGAAGCTGGCACCAGCATCCCAGGGAATGCAGAGGGACCCTCTAGATCGACCAGCTACCCTGGCAAAGATGGCATCAAGGTGGCAGCTCCCTTCTCCTGGCCCCAGCACCTGAGGCGTTCCTCTAGTTCAGCTCGTCCTTGGGATGGTGAAATTGTCTGTTTACTCCCTCTTGCTCCAAGAGATTAATGTCCCTCGAGACTAGGAATTGTTCCCCCTCCCGCTATTCGGGGTCCCCTGTCCCCACGTGCTCGCTGAGGCTTGGCTCCAGCAAAGATGCTGTCCTGGACCAACTGCCATCCACACACTGAAAAGAAACACATCTTAGTGGTTATTGCAGCCCCGTGCTCCCTCTCGCTGCTCCCTTTACGTTCTTGAATGATAGGCTGCAGGTGACACCCATCTGCCCTCCTCCCCTCCATTCTCTCCTTGAACCACCACAGCCTTACTATGTGCCTGTGTGCCCCCCTCGCCCTCACCTGCTCTTGCCAAGGTCAGCAACTGCTCAGACTATCAGATCCCATCAGCACATTTTAGTGGCTTATCTGTTCTCAGGGATCCTGGATGCTGGTGGCACAATAGTAAGCAAAATGGAACAAAACTGAGACCCAGAGAGCTTAAATACAGCAAAGTGGCCAGAAGCACATCCCGCCAGCCCACCTGTGTTCACACTGCTTACCAGCATGCTGATCCTGGGCAAGCTCCTTAACCTCCCTGTGTCTGGTTTTCGGAACTTTAAAATCCCAGCGTGGTGAAGACGCTTGTGAGGATAAAGTGCATTACAAAGGTTAGGCCTTTATGTCCATGTGTGGTGAGCATTCCACATTCACTTTTTTTTTTTTTTTTTTTTGTGGGACCCTCGCTGGCGGCCGGGGAGCGAACCAGCGCTGCAGAGGCTGCGGGCAACCTCGCAGCCCAGTGCTCAACCACTGAGCCACCAGGGGAGGCCCCATTCCACATTCACTTTAAGTGACACCGAAGTTCACACTAAGTGTGGCTTGACGTCCCACAGCTGGTGAGCGGTGGGGCTCAGCCCAGGCCCAGGTCTCCGTGGTTCTAGAGCTCTTGCCTCAGCACCATCATGCTACCTCCCTGTTTCTCCCAGCCCACCCCCACCGTCCCCACCACCCTGAGAAGTTTGGGCTTTGCGCAAGGTAGATATCTGGAAACATTTGCTGGATGTGTTCATTTAACCAGTGGCTCTGGGTCTTGGGAGGCACAGTGACCAGAAAATCATTTTTGAGTGGATAGAAATGAGGTGGAGAAAGGGAGTCATTTTGAGGAAAAGATAATTATTTCCAGTTTCAATGTGTTTCATTTCAGGTAACAGTAGAGCATCCACACGGAAGTGCCTTGGGGTGGTTGACAGTTCAGGAAGAGAGTTCAGGAGGACATCAAATTGGAGGCAGTCTTGGTTAGTGCCTAGAGAGGGAACGTTGAAGTCCATGAGCACTAAGAGCGCAGGAATAAGCCTGGAGTCAGAGGATCTGGGCAGAGGTCTCAAGATACTATGTCAGGTCAACTGCAGAGGAAGAGGGACAGAGAGGGCCGAGCAGGAGGCCTGAGAAAAACCACAGATACCATGATAAGGAGGGCACAGAGGACCAAGGGGCTACGCCTCCATGGGGCCCAGTGGCCAGCCGAGGGTGAGGCCATGGCAGTGACGTCATCCCTGGGGCCCCTTATTCCAGGTCAGGCCAAGGAAGCAGGTTAGAAAACAGGAGGAAATTAGGAAGGGCACATAGGAAGTTGCAAGGAAAAGAGAAGGGCTGACCCTGACCCTGTGGGAGAGAAGTTATGCCCAAGTCTGTAAGCAAGACCATAAGGGGGCCAAACGCAAGAACAGGAAGAGTAGACACGAAGGTGAGGTTTATGCTGAGGACTGTGGGCACTTGCGCTGAAGGATGGTCCACACTGGTTTGGGAGAAAAAGAAGTTCTTGTCAAATGGAAGGAACCACATATGTAGAGACAAATGTGTTTGAGCTAAAGAGGAGTGGTGAGCGCCTTTTACGTTGTCTTCTCTGTAACCTAGTGATTATGATAATAATGATGATGATAAAAACAGATCATCGAGTAGCTCAACTTGGGAGGTACAAATGTGAAGTCTTTTCCCCTTCCAGTCTTACCACTATACCTTGTCGAATACTCTTTCTTGGGTGGTTATTGATCTCTTAACAACCGGAGCAAATTCCCTCCCCTAACTCCCAAGTACTTCTGGTTGTTAAAATTTGTGCGGGTTGAAATTCCAATCTCAAATCTGGTTTTAGGTGTTCCTCTCTGGTTTTTTATTCCATCTTCTCTTTCCTTTCAGGGGAGCAGGTCTGCTTCTAGAACATTCCCTCCCCCTCTGAACTAGCCAGCTCCTCTGATGGGGAAGAGGAAAGGGAAAAGGGATGGTCTCTTTACCCCAGGCTGCTGTCTCCCTGGCAGTGGCGGGGGCACCAGGGTTCTCAGCACAGCTAGTTCTCTTGTAGGACGTGTACTCAAATCACTTAACCCGCCTGAGCCTTCGTTTGCTCCCTGCTCTATAAAATGAATCACACCGACTTCAACCTTACAGGATCAGTGTTAAGGATTAGACAAATGCTTGTAAAGCGCCTTGTACACGGCACTTGCTCCACAAATGGAACTCCCATTACTGGAGCGTGACTAGGACAGCTCCAGGGCAAGAATGTGCACTTGTGTCTCTGTCAGGATGTGTGTGTGTACCTGTGTGTACAAGAGAGAGTTATGTGGGGGGCACCCTTGTGAGTCAGCTATTGTGTGTGTCATTGCCTACAGCTGACCCGAGGGCTGTAAATCCTGCCTCTATGCCCTCTAGAGTGAACACTTTATAGCCCAAGGTCAGGTCCATGAATCATAAGTGGGGCTGACAGGAAGCAATCTGGCTTGACTGGGTGGGGAGGCAGGGGGCAGGCCGGGGTAGGGAGCTGGGCTGGAGGAGTTCCCAGGATTAGGACAGTTGGAGGGAAGCCCTGGGCGTGTCCTGCCAGCCCAGATCTCTGGGAGACGTGCTGTGAGATTTCCCTGGAGCCTCCCCCACCAGGGTCCCTTCTCAACTGAACTACACTGCCCCACTGGGCCTGCTAGCCACGGCCATGCCCTCCTAGAGAGGCTTCTCCTGTATCTCAGGCACTGAAACTGACGGTGGGTGAGCTGAGCTTCAGGCGTGGAGATGTCGGGTACGGAACAGAGCTCTCAGCCCGCTGCATGTGGTGCACTCCGCCCTTTGAGCCAGATGCTTTTATTTCTTCTTTTCCTTTCCAATCTGTCTTGGGGAAAGTGGCCCCAATAAGGCAGCCCTTTCACTCTGAAACCTTTTTATGACTCCAGCCATAATTAACTTGAGTAATAAAATTTTTCAAATCCAAATAGATATAATTAACATTTAATGCCCCTGGTTGGTGCTGGTGGCTGGGCCCATTAAGAGCGTAGTATTGATTGAGAAGGTGAGCCAGCTGGGCCTGCTGCTGGGCCAGGGGGCAGAGGTGGCTGGAGCCTACCGCTGCCTAGAGGCTGGGCCCAGCCCAGGTGCGAGGAGGGTGGCAGGTACCCAATCCCCACTCCCTGCCAGGGGGACCAGAGCATGAAAAAGACCAGGGCTGGGTAGACTCTACCACCCAACATCTTTCCCACCTGCCTATCTCCCTGACTGTCACTCACTCCTACACACACCCTCATGTCACCACTCCTGTGCCCGAGGCCTGCCTCTTCCCCCAGAATTCAGCAGACTTCTTAGGACCAGGTCATGTCTTCACCCTGAGGAGCCCCAGGCATTAGGCATGCCTCACCTTACTTTTTCTCCTTTCTAACCTACCCTGCTTGGCCGCATGTTTCACGTTGAACTCAAGCCCAACTGGTCAGATAAGAAGTCTTACCTGTCTCCCCCAACTTGACTTGCATCACCCTGCCTCCAGCCAAGCACCATGCCCCCCCAGGAAGCTGTAGAGCGGCACAAAGGAAGGCTGAGCAGCATCCAAATCCCAGCCCCTTCTCGTTCCCTGCTGTGTGACCTTGGACAAGTCACTAGCCTTCTCTGAACTTTGGTGTGCTTCTCTGTGAAGCAGAAATAACAAGAATACCCACCTCCTGAAGGTGAAGTAATGTTGATCTTAATTTCATTTGTGTTCCTTACAGTCCCAGTGATGGGAATTACTGTCTCCATTTATGTGTACAAAGCAACCTGAAGGAAAGCAAAAGCCTCATTCCTGTCTCTCCCAGCAGTTAAATTTAACATATTTATAAACAACATCTAGGCTAGGAACGATGAAGAATAAGATGATTCTAAGACCAGACCCCTGAGCTCAGGGGGCTCCTGGTCTAGAGGGGGTGCAGTGTGGGGGAAGGGGGTGCACACCATCAGCTGGTTTAAGTTAAGGCCACATGGAGAGGTGTGCAGACTGTGGGGCCTTGGTCAAGCTAAGAGGTAAAATGCTGAGGAGTAATGGGTGAGGGGTCTGGGCCCAAAGCACAGCCAGCTCTGAGGACAGAGGTACTGACAGAGCACACTGGGGCTGAAGTATGTGACTGTGACCAGGGAGGGGCTGGACTAGGCATCATCCTCACAGAATGTGTTTTCTGTGAAAGCCCTGAGCTGGGGAGTAGCTCCTCGTGCCAGAATTCACAGGTGTGGCTAATGGCACCCCTGCTCACACACTCAGCATGGTAAAGGCCAGCCTCCTGAGCAGTCGCCCACATGATAGGTCAGGTCGTGGGCTGAATTCCTTCCTCTCCGTCCGTCTTTGCTTCCACTGTGGCCCCTGCTCCCAGGCTTAGAGTCCTCCACTCTCCATGAGGCTCAGTATTCTCTGTCCTTCAAGGGCCTTCCTCTCAGTGGATCCTTAAGGGCTTTGCAGTCCCAGCCTTCCTCAGAGTTCTCCCAGCTTGTTGGTGGCCCCCCCTCCTTTCCCCTTCCTGGGCCCTTAGCACTTCCTGCTTTGGGCCAGGTCTTGCACTGACCTTAAACTCAAGTGAGTCTCCGCTTTCCCCACTGATCCTACTGAGTATTGGGGCCCCCGGTGGGCCCAGAGCCATACTCATCCCATCTTGCTCTTTGAGCCCAGCTGCTCCCACAGTGCTGCTCACTCAGGAGGTCAGCCGGAGGGGAGTGGACCCCCTGCTTCCAGAGCTGGTGACTAGGAAGGCTGGGTGGACATCAGTTCACCTCTGCACTCATTTGTTCACTTGGCAGCCCTCACCGGGTCAGGCTCTGTTGAGAAAATAGACAGTAAAGTATAATCACAGAATGACAGATAAGATGTGGAGGCCTCAGGAACGCGAGTGTAGCATGAAGGAACAGGGAGTACTGCTGCCTAGCAAAACTCACCCCAATGTGGCGCTCTCAAAGAAGGTTTCCCAGGCAGAGAGATCAGCATGCATAAGGCCCAAAGGAGAAAGAAATGGGCAGTTTGAGAAACTGACAGAAATCGGTGTGACCAAAACTGGTGTGCGTGGCAAGAAGTGGAAAGGGACAGTTGGCCAGCGAAGCGGTGATCTGCACAGAAACGCCCTTGTGGGACTCATTCAGGGCCCGGTGCCACTATGTGCTGCTGGTGGGGCTTCGGTATCTCGCTTGACTCCTGAATTTCAGCTCCCTCCAGTAAAATGAGGATTAATAATCCCAGCTGCCTCCATCTTGGGCAAGGGTCAACCTGGCCTGCGCTGGGCCCGTTCCTGGTGTATTGGGGTGCAGTGATAGACATGACCCAGTCCTCGTGCAGAGGATGATTCAAGTCACAGCCTCAAATCCCTGTCTGAGGATTCAGAGGTCACTGTGTGTTCTGGAAGTTCCCCCAGCTCTGAAATGCCAAGGTCGAGTTTTTCCTGACTCACTGCATCCTTGGCTCTTCAATGCCTGCGGAACAAGAGCCCAGGGAAGCCCCTGCTAATCTCTATCATCCAGACCCTGTTACCATCCTCTTTCTACTCCAGCCATACTCACCACCCTGCTGGGCAGTATCTCCCGCTGTGCCTTGGCTCTTGCCCTATTCTTCCTTCTCTTGCAAGCCTAGACTCCAGATTTCTGTCTTCCCTCCTCCAGGAAACCCTTCCTTCTCAGAGTAATGACTTTGCTCTCCTCCTTACCCCTTCTTACTTTAGCCTCATAGAGGTGCCTTCTGTGCTAGACTGTGAGCCTCTAAGCCTGGACCTCACTTCTCTCCACACCCCCAGTATCATTACTCTCCATCCTCCCAGCCCCCAAACTTTGAGGGTATTCCAGACCTAACTTTGGAGCTGCTCATGATACAAAGTTAGGGACCTTCCTTTCCAATGGGCAGAGTGAGAGGGCAGAGAGAAGAGTCTCCCTTGAGCAGACCCAGCCTGAGCCATGGTAGACTTTACCAGGATTCCTTCCCTCATCCACACTCCACAATTCCAAGAACGAGAACAAGGGAGCCTGGGGCTGGTGACTTTCAGCTAAGGGGGTGCTGGTTGTGACTGCGCATAGAAGCCCATTGCACAGCTGGTAACAGGCTGTGCCTGGTCAGACCTCCCAGCTGGCCCTCTGTCTCAGGCCCTCCTCACACATAATCTCCAGCCCAACCCCCCATGCAGCTGCCTTCCTCATGACACTGGCCTGTGTTGTCCTGATGACCAGTGGCCACTATGCCTGCAGGAGGGCCGGGCCTGCCTGGAAGGACTCTAGGCCTATGGACAGAGCCTCCCAAGGGTCCCAGGTTCTCCACCTGGTTCCCCAGTACTCCTACAGTTGCTCCCCAGTTCTCTGGGTAGGCAGGAAGGCACACCGAGACCTACTCTGTGCAAGCCTCTGTGCTTCAGGCTATACACCTTCGTTTCGTTCTTTTGTCGGCTGGGGAAAGTTCTGGGAAGACAATATTCTCCTCAGTCTCAGGGCATGAGGCAGTGAAGATTCAGAGTACAGTCCTTGCCCAAATCGTGTGTGCCTAGTAATGCTAAGTTGGTTTCAAAACCAGACCTATCTGACTCCCAAACTCATATCCCACCTTCCCAGGCTCTTTCCAAACTCTCTTCCCTACCTTCAACCTAGCTCTGGCCCTGAGATGGAGCCCCTGATGGAAGCACCAAGACAGAGTGCAGAGAGAGGAGAGGAGGGAATGCCAATGTGGGAGAAGAAAGAACACGTGCTTGCGGGGAGGATCAGGCAGAGCTGCTACGGAGTGCTCCTCTAGTGCCTTCCAAGCAATGGAAGCCCATTGGGCAGCCCCAGACCAGGTCCAGGCACAGAGCCTATCTTGTCTCTTCCCATGCAGACCAGAGGCCAGTCCACGGCCTCCCTCAGAGGCAACAGGGAGAGGCGAGGCGCCCCTTCCCAACACTCCCATGTCCACCCGCAGCAGGGAACAGGGAACCACCAAACCTACCAGTCTGCCCAGTGAGTCTTTGCTTCCTGATATGGGTTCCTTTGGGCAGATGTGGATTACTTTGGGCAGATGTTTTTAGTGCATTAAACAGAACACAGCACTGTACTATAGGAGCAAAGTTTCATTTTCAAGTTTATAGAAATTCTCTTTGGACATCTACTTTTCCATTTCCCTATCTAAAGAAAATTCCTCTTCCTAAGGTGCTAAGTATCCCAGACATTAACAGTAATAATAGCCAACACTTGACATAACAGGTTTATGCGTGCCAGTCAGTATCCCAATGATTTTGTGCATAACCCCAAGTGATTCATAATCCCAGCTTCCAGCTTCCTCCACTCTGTGCAAGGACCAGACTGCTGGGTACTGGATTGGTCCTTTAATTTTTTCCACTTTATAGATGAGAATATTGAGGCACAGAGAAGTGAAGCAACTTTTCCAAGCCATTCGAAGGAATCGTTGTATTTAAATAGTTGATGAGATTAATAAGACTAGAGAGAACCTTTGTAAGTGTGGAGGGGCTTTATAAATGCAGTGGCAGTTCTCCTAAGTTGAGGTGTCTGTCCTTGGGGTGTGGGTACCTTGGAAAGGCAGAGTGTTTGGTGCCTGCTGGGCCCTTGCAGTGCACGATGCTTGACAGTGTGACGGGCAGTTCTCCTCTTGCAGGACCCATGTCCCCTACTGCAGAGTTGGGGAGGGGATGACAGTGCGTGCCCTCCTGGGCAAGGTCAAACTGCTCCTATTTAAAATTGCAACCCTACATAAAATATCACAAAATGTCACACTTGGAAAAGGTAAACGCTTATAGCCCAGCTCCTATAACCCATCATGCCTGCAAGCCAGTGTTTCTATTGTGCCCCTGAGGACCAGTGAACAGAGCCGGGAGAGAGGGAGGCCCTTCAGAGAAAACCTGATTTGAAAAGAAAATCCCTGGAGATTTCTCTGCCTCCTCCCTCTCTCCCCTCCATCTTCACCCCCATATACACATTCATAAACACAAAAAACACATACCTTCACCCCCTCTCCCCCCCCACACACATACTTACACCTATAATCAGGGCTGGGCTAAAGCACACACTTCCTCCCTGCCTTCCCCCATATCCCAGGAACCGAAGCCCTTGAGACAGAAAGAACTGGGGGCAAGGCAAGGGCCAAACTCCCCTTTCCCCAAAAGCCAAGTTGCTTTTTCCCTCTACCTGAGGCAAATGTCTGCGCTACAGGGCTGAGGCCTGGGGCACCTTGATGGATGCCTGTGTCCATGAGCCTACTGACTTGCTGTCCTGGATCACGCTGGTTTCAAGAAGACAGTATGACAGAGGATCAGAAAGGTTACCAGACCAGGGGGACCTGCTGGGACAGGACTGAAGCAATAGATGGCCCAAGTGTTGGCCATCTTACAGGGGCACAAGAATTAGGTTGCAGGGGTATCAAGATTTAGCTCTGAGGGTGGGCGCTTGTGTTATTCTAGAGAATTAGGATTGGATTTTGCTTTAGACTTAAATCTAGGAATTGTGTTAGGAGGTCAGCTGGATTGGCTCAGAAGACTGAGGTTAGGTCTTGCTTCAGAAATTTCTTAGAAACCTCTTGCTTCATCTGGTCTAGCTGAACCCCACTCCACAGAGGATCCCTAACAGTTACCCACGGCCTCTGATCTGGGCGTTTTACCGAGGCAAGAGGAGTGGACGTGAGGATGGACTTTGGAAGGGGACAGGGCCAGTGCCCAGTGGCAAGCTGTCTGGACTAGGCCCTTGCTACTGGAAGATCATCAGCAGCATCAGTTTCATCTGGGAACTCTGCTCCTGAGCTACCAAATCAGAATCTACATTTTAACAGAAACCCCCAAGCATTCTGTTTACACTTAAAGTTTGAGAAGCATAAAGGAAACTTTACTGGTGTGAAGTCCTGGAATGGGGGTAGGGAAGGCCTAGGGGCACCCTATACCTGAACCTGCTCCAGGACCCCCTGCCTGACACCCCCTCCCAGTGCTGGAGCCACAGCGACACCTACTGGCCACAGGCACCTAGGCCACTCCCTCCAGGGCCCTATGTTCCACCCTGCCTGGCTTCTACCTGAAAGCCGGCATTGCTAAGTTCGGGGGATCTGTCTTCCCCACCTAGATAGAGCAGGATGGAAGGGCCAGAGCTCTGGCGGGGTGGAGCAGGGCCGTGCGCAGGCCAGGGTTCTGGGGCCTCAATGTGAAGAAAGCAGGACAAGCAAGCAGGTGTCCTCTAAGGCACACAGAGCTCAGGCCCCACCCACCCTAGCCCTGGCATTCTCTCCACACTCAGGAGCACAAAGTAGGTGTTTTTCTGCTCTCTTCACTGTAGTCCTCAGCCAGAATGGACAGGGTGCAGCTTCCATCCCAACCAGCATCCACTGATGCCCCACGAGAAGGTGAGATTTGAACCTATGTCTACATGACTCTTCCTGGAAGCAGACTTTTAGGAACTACAGCTGAAAAACATCTCAGGGATGGGGAGCAGCTGGAATGTTCCTGGTCCAGGTTGGTAGTTGCTGGAGACTCTCCCATGACAGAATTCTAAGGCCAAAGTGCAGAGAAGTAGGAGGGTGGGAAAGGAAACCAGTCCACTCCCTAGGCAGGGCTCAGCTGACTGGCTTCTGAGAACCTGGCTGGTCCAGAGGAACCCCTGGGCTCTAGGCTGCTGAACCAAGGGCAACAGAGAGCAGAGAGGGGCATCTTTCTAGGGAGCAGTAATCCTCTTTCCCACCAGTCCCAGATTCTGGTTATTGCTAGGCCCCCTCTAGTCTGCTTTCAGCAATGAGAAGGGGTTTGCTTGAAAACTAAATGATTGTGATTGCGCACCAGTGTCTGCCATTAGTGGCGATTAGCTAAAACATCAGCGTCTAAACAGTCAATTGGTTCTAATAATTAATACTATGGCCCAGCTGTGATTGAGAGGAGAGTGAGCAAGAGAGGGCGAGAGGGAGAGAGGAAAGGATTAGCCTAAGAGCCCTGGCTCTACAGTTACCATTCCTTGACCCATACCAGGTGCCATGGCAGGATGTATGTTACTTCTAATTCTGGGTGCTCACAAGACATTTTAATAAACACATCACTGAGTCATCACAGCCACCTATTCATCTGTTTTACAGATAAGAAAAATAAGGCACAGAAAGCAAAGCTCATAGATATTTGGTGAATGAATGGATGAATACACACATTTCCCCTGATATCCAAAAGTAGGCCATTCCTGTTTGGTATGATTTGTAGGTTACTTTGGTGGTATGGGAACACTCAAAGACTTTTCCATATAAATTAATGGTAGTGGTATGCCCAGGCCCCAGAAATAACATAGCAAACCATGCCAAATGGAAGTGGTCTACTTTTAGACAGGAGTGAGAACCTATAACTGAATGATGTACCCAAAAATAAAACTCAAACTCAGCTTAGCATGACTCCAAAAACTTTTGAGGTGCTGGAGGCAAAAGGGGAATTGGAGGGGAGACAAAGAAGAGAGAGAAAATATACCATCTCTTCTCTCTTGCACCATCTCCTTATATACACACTCCCTCCTACACACACATTCCTGTCACATCCCCCTTCTGTCTCATCACAAATACACCTCTCTAAATTCTCTCTCTCCCTCTCTCTCTCATACACACACACACACACACACACACACATACACACTCTCTGTCACAGATTGTGTCACACTCACACTTTCTGTCATTCTCACACACACACCTCTCTCTCACCAGGTACCCCTCTCTCCCACCACACCTCACACCCCCACGCTCACGCCACACACAGTGCCTGTCAGGTACCCCTTTCTCTCAGTCCCCATCGACACATCCCCTCTCTCCTGCACACACATCCGATTTCACATATCTCTTGAGTGGCCGCCTTTCTCCCCCCTCCTCTCACATATAAGCCTCTCCCTATCACGCTCACTTATACACACTTGCCTCTCTGTCCATCAGCCACACTTTTCATTTCTCACACTCTTAGTTTTCTTCATCATACTTACTCATAATTCTTTCTTTCACATACACACCTCTTTCCAGGCCCTTGTCTTCTTCAATGCCATATTTCCAGTTCTTACAATCTCGCTTGGCTCATAGTAAGCATTTCAGAGAGCTCCTGGAGACTGAGATAAACACCCCCACATCTCCCTACATCCCTCTCACACACACGATACACACATCCTGCACACATGAGTGCACTTTGGACCTTACCTTACAACCAACCTTACCTCCTACACACCCCCAGAAGGCAGGCTCCAGAGGCCTCCAGCTGGGCTCTCTGACCTGGTTTGCTAATTCTTGAAGTGTCCCCAGATCTGGGAGGGCTGCAGAGACTGACGTCCCTGCCAGGCAGGGGGCGGGGGGGCCTCTAGCTCAAACTCCTTAGTGACCCTAGAGCGGGCTCAGCCTCTCCCCACCCCCTCCTCAGGTCAGGCAAACGGCAGAGCGGCCAGCACGCAGGAGGGCTGTGTGTGCATTGCTATTAATCACCCCTCCTGGTCCGCTAACGAGGCTAATGCGGTAAGTGACAATAGCCCATCTTGGTTCCTGATTTAGGGGCTCAGGACGGAAGCTGGGCTCCTGGGAGTGAAGACGTGAATTCTCCACGACACTAAACCTTCAAATAAATCTCCTCCAGTCAGAGAAGCCCAGGGCACTAAATCCCACGCGCCGGTAATTGAAACCCTTAGAGCTTTCCTGGGTAGGGAAATTGCTGAGAGAGAGAGAGAGAGAGAGGGAGAGAGAGAGAGAGCAGCCCAGGGGTTTGGAATGAGTGGTAGACCAGCCTAAGGCCCTCAGAGAGCTTTGTGATGGGGCACACTGGGGACCCACACTGTGGCACTTACTTACCATCTGTCCTGGTGGGTGTGTCTATTTGTTGACATTTCCAGGCTTGAGATTTTGCTGTCTGATTGTGATCATGGTCACTGCCCCCCTCTTCCTACCAGCTACTTGGTATTTTTCTAGAACATAAGCTATGGAACTTGTCTTTTGAGAGCTTCTACTTTTGAAAGCCTTGGGGCCTCTGCCTCCCCTCTGACCATAGGTCAGCCTTCATTTTAGTCTAAGAAATTTTCAGTGTTACCTCAGCTGCCTTCCTTCCCCTATCCCCACCTCTTCCTCACACACATACTCTACCACCCACCGCCATCTTTCACTCTCTTTCCACACATTCTCCTGCAGTTCCTTCAAGTCCTCCCAGAACTTGGTGACTGAATCATTCAACGGCCATCACCACCCTCTCTGTGCCAGACCCTAAGCCGGACCCTGAGTGTCTCTGGATGCACCAGATAACCCCCTCCCCTCAAGGAGCTCAGAGTCTGCCAAGCGAGACAAGTGGATAAACAAATAATTGCAGTAGTATATGATGGGAGCAGTGATGTAGGCATACACATATAAGAAACATAGCATGAACAGGAGAGTAATTCATTATCAGTGAAGACTCCAAGGAGAAGTACTGCTGAGAGTGGTCTTGAAGAATAAGTAGGAGTCAGCAGTTGCCCGTGGGGAGATGGATGTCGTGGGCATTATTGGCAGTGAGAATAATATGTGAAGAGCTGATCTTGTCCAGCCACAGCACACAGCATTGCTGGAGGGGATGTGAGGCTGGAGAGGGGCTGTATGATAAGAAGTTCAGAATTTATGCTGTGGGCTTTGGGAGCTGAGGAAGGGTCTTAAGTGGCTGAGTGATAGGATCTGATTTGTGTTTTAGGACCATCCTTCTGGCCATGGAGATAGAAATGGATTAGAGGGGAGAGAGATGCATTAGGAGACTTAATAGTAAAGACTGGGAATGATGATGTCTGAACCAGGGCCATGGAGAAAAGAAGATGCATCTGAAGTTACACAGAAGTGAAAACAGCTAAGATGATGATTTATTGGCAATAGAGGGCTGAGTAAAGAGTCAAAGTTCAGATCGCCCACCGAGCGAAGTCTGGGTAGGGATGCCCGTCACTGACATAGAAAGGGCAGGAGGAGAGCAGGTCAAAGAAGGTAGGTCCTATTTCATGCACATTGAGTTTGAGGAGCCTGTGGGACACCCACATAGAGAATGTGGTACACAGAGAGACACAGGGGTCAGGATCGGAGGCATGAGGTAAACACAGGAAACCTGGGTAGAGGTTGAGAGAGTAGAAAGACATGGGTGGGTGATGACAGGATCCAAGCTCGATCAGGGAGCAGGGTGGAGTGGGGAGGAGCATGACTCTGGTCTCATACTGCCTAGGTTGAAAGTGCAGTACCCCCACTTACTGGGGAACCATGGGCAAGCTCCAGCACATCCTCATTTATAAAATGGGGATAAATGGTACAGTGTTTGGCACAGAGAAAGCATTTGATCAGTGTTCACACTTCCCTTCCTCCTCATCTGTCCTAGTTAGCCATCACATCTCAGCATGTGTCTCTTCTTCCAGGAAGCCTTTCTGGGTTGCTCTGAGCACGACAAATCTTCATAATAGAGGCTCCTTTTGCCCTGTTCATCTCTTCTTGGCACAACTACAGCTTGACAACTGTTTGCATAACCATAGGACAGCTTCTGTTCACTCACTTTGTAACCTCCTTAAGGAGGTAAGTTTCTTGTATCCTTAGACCTTGGTGTAGTACGGAAGACCCTCAATAAGTGTTTATTGAATTAGCAGATTAATGAATATAGCTGGAGTGCCCACTCTATTTGGCAAACTGTGGCCAGGCCATCAAGGATCTGCTTGAGAGCAGTTTGACGGTAGAACGGTCAGGATGAAGGTCAGGCCACAAAGAGTTAAAAGTGGTTAGGGGACAGAGGAGTATGGACAGCAAGCAAGAGTCTGATGCATCTGGGAGGAGAAGGACAGGACACTAGCTACAAGGTGCTGTGTGGAAGAAAGGGATGAGCTGTTGATGGGATGGGGAAAGCTCGTGCACATACGTGCTGATGGAGGAAAGGGGAGGACATGGGAGAGGGGCCCGCAAAGGCCTTCTCAGGGAATGCAGGCAGGAATGGGATTCTAAGTCCAGGAAAAGGAATTACAATGAGGGAGGATGAATACCTCTTCCACAGAAACTGGAAGAGAAAGAAAGGAAGCAAGTGTGGGTCTGGAAGTTGAGGGAATCCATGCCTAAGGACGTCCAATTTCTGACCGACATGGGAAGGCCACCCAGTAAGACAGAGGAGGGCAGGGGTGGGGATGGGGGAGTCATGACAGTAAAATATTATTGAATTGTCTCTGTGGGAAGGGGAGACAGAGCTGACCAAGGGCATGAAAAAGGATTGCTTAGTAGCACTGAGATTGGAAACTGTGAATTTTTATTGGCACATATCTGCGTGGTTTTGTGATTTTCCCCAGCTGTGTTTAGCCGCCTGTGTGTCTGAGACAAAAAGCAGAATAGTTGATTGTGGAGAAGGCAAAGGAAGCAAGGAGGCTGAAGTGAAGCATCTAGGCTCAAGTCCCTGTGGCCCGGGGAGGCGAAAGGACAGAGAGGAGCAAGTGTGCTGGTGCAAGGCCACGGCAAGTCCTAGGGAGAGCTCGCTCCCTCTCGGCGTCCTCGTGAATGTGGGGGTGAGGTTCAGGAGGGCACTAGACCTCAGAGCCCAGAGCGTGGAAACACCGTGGTCTGGAAGTGGTGGTGGTACTAAGGAAGGCACCAACCCACATCTTGGCCTGAGTTACCTGGAGCCTGCACTAGAGAGGACGACAGGAAGTAGAGCCCCAGGGGATATGCCAGGTTTGGGGGAAAGTGAAGAGAGGGAGTAAAGGGAGTTTCTAGGGGCCGAGGATGGAGAGCTTATTGGCATGGGGCTTAGCGCCAGAGGGCATGATGGACAGCCAGTGAGGAGACACCAGTCCAGCCCCCGCCCCCCCAGCCCCTTCCTTCCCCAGCATCTAGCCCACCTCCCAAAACTCGACATCTCCACCACTCGGGCATCCTCTGCTCCCCTCCCCACCTGCCACAGGCATGGTCCCCGTCCCATCCATATGTCCCTCCCTTCTCTTCCCACACCTCCTCCCTGCCCTCCCCTCTCAGACCCTCCCCCTGCCCTGCCCCACCCCAGCCGGCCTGAGTGAGCAGGAACCCCTGCACCTTCATTTCTCAGGTCACTGCTTGGCTAATGGGCTATTAATTTGCTCAATCGTCCCCTGTGAGGCAAACTCAATTTCTGCCAGCCAGTCGTCCCTCCCTGTCGACAGCGTGATTGATTGGAGGAACAGCTGTCACCGCCCGGCTGCCTGCTCCCTGCCTCCTTCCCTGCGAGTCCACACCACCCCTCCTCCTCGGGCCGCCGCCCCGCGCCCACAGAGGCAGCGCACCCCTGCCACCTGCCCAAGGATCTGTCGCCAGCAATGAAAAATGACAGAAATATTTAAGGACAAATAAGGTTTCCCAACGCAATTGAAAATGATTACAGGCAGCTACAGATGGGGCCAATCTGATGCGTAGCAGCAAATCAAATCGAATTTCCTTATCGGCGTATTATTTTAGGCGTTATCTGGCACGTTGATGCAGTTATCAATTCAATTTCAGCCGCTGGTCCGCTGTTTACTGTCTCGCCTTTGCTGGGAAAAGGTAAACATGCTCAGCCCAGCAAATTAATTTCTGGCTGAAGCCAGAGGCTGCAAAGGACTGCTATGCGCTCTGCAGGACCCACGCCCCCACCTTGGCCCTGGGCTCCAGTGGGCCAGGCTGGCTGGGCCTGGGGCAGGCCGGAGCTTGCCCAGAGAGCAGAAGCCCCACTAACTGCCTGCCCCAGCCTGGCCCCAGCCCCAAGCGGGATTCAGGACTCCTAGGAGGATGAGGTGACCGCTGTTGGCTCTGCGGCTGCTGCCAGGGAGAGGTGAAGGTCTCCCATTAATTCCCAGCTAAAAATGACAAATTCATCTTGGACGACAATTAAATGAAGTCAGTAATTGATGCTAATTGATCTCCAGATGCGAGGGCTCCCCTCAGCCTTAGCAGCACGTGGCTGCCTCACTAGCTCTTCCAGCCCTTTTCTGCCTCTACTCCTCTCTCTGCATCCTTGGTCCTCGCTCATCCCTGAGCGCCCTGGGTGTCTTGACCCCACTGGTCTGGGGGAGGCACCTGGCCCAGGGCTGGGCTAGCGGGCTGTGCCTGAGGCCAAGCAGCTGGCCCACTGCCCGTGCAACCCCACAGGCACTTGTAAGCAGTGCCCCAATTTCCACCCATCAGCCTCGCAGGTAACGCTGCCCTCCTCAGCGGCTCAGGATTTATTGCCCACAGCTGCGGAGGTTCCCACTTCATTTTTATAAGCCCATAGTCAGAAACAGCAGGGGGTAAAGCACACTTGGATTTACTTTAAACAGTGCAGTCCCAGCATTTTGGCTCCATGGCTAGGAAGACACTGGGGGAGAGTGAAGTGTGTGGGCATGCCGAGGAGGGCGTGCAGGTATCCAGTCTACACTGAACGGATGCAGAGGTGCTCGGGTGCATTCATCTCCGTGTGAAAAGATACCCACACTGTGTGAGCACCTGGGGTGCTGATGCCCACACACACATGTGTGAGTCAGATACATGTGCATACCCATATGTGGATATTTTCCTAAATTGGGCCCTTCTCTGCAGTTTGTAAAGCTTACTCCCAGGGAACTCTGGGAGGTCTCACCTGCCCCACCCACCCCCGGCCTGGCCCAGCACGGGGCACTGTCTGGAAGCTATTAGCTAAGGGAGGAGGGGGATGGAGCTATGGCTCCAGAAGAGAAGAGGGCTGCTGTCGTGTTCAGGACAGCCAAGGTCAGCCATGTGAAAAAGTTGTCATCCCTGAAGCCTCTTAACAGGTCATCAGGTGCTCTTGGCTGGAGCAGAGACTCTTGGGGTCACAGGTTCATATTCCATGCTGAAAACTCAGTGAGCATGATTGTGTGCTGGCCCAGAGCCCTGAGCTCCAGCTCCAGGACAAGTCTGAGCCCCAACCTGTCTACAGGCTGACCCCCACCTGGCTGTCTTGCAGATGTTTGCCACTGGCCACCCAGGAGCCGTGTCTGGCTCAATCCAGGCCCCCTCTGCTCTTGAGGCAGTAAGTAACATCCATCACTATAGGGAAGGTAAGGATTGCAGTACTGGCTGTCCCTTGAGAGAAGGAGAATTGGCAGAATTCCCTGGGAGGACCTCAGTGTCTCAGGCCGTGATGGGAGCAGGAATGGGCCCCTGTACCTGAATGGGATCTTTAGTGTGTCATCTTGGTGACCCCTCACCAGCCCCACATGGCAGGTGCTGGGTGATGATTCCTGAGGCTCAGGGCAGGAAGCACTTGCCCAGTCACCCCATGGCTGAGGGGAAGAGCTGGGGTTTGGCCTCAGTGACCTGACTGGGGCCTGAGTTTGTTTGGTGGTCCTGTCTGGCCTGCCTTATCCTCCCAAAGGCCCTTCTTTTACTGAGTCCAGGCTCTGCGTCCTCTCCAGAGGCTCTGGGGGCAGTGAGAAGCTTCTGGGTGTTACAGGCCACTGAACTTGGTCACAGAGCAGTAGACCTTGGACTCGATGGCACCTTGAGACTGCTGGCCCCTGCTCTTCCAAGCACAGCATCCTGTTGGGCTTGCATACTCTGCTGACGGGGAGCTGCTCCCTTTCAAGGCTGTCTCCTCCAACCAGGGCAACAGACAGGCACTTGTTTCACAAGGATCTAGAGTTGGTAGGAGGCCATGTGGAGTGAACAGTGGTATCAGTCTGAGCTGCAACTAGCAACATGGAGCGAGCCAGGAAGATGGCAAGGGCATGTGAGCATGGATGTGCCACCGCATGTTCTATCTGAATGAGATGTCCCTATAAGGAAGCTGGTGCTGTGTGAAGTGGTCCGCACAAGTCTTGTGGAAAGAAGAGGCGCAAGTAAGGGAAAGCGTGTGTGGTAGGATAAATGACCAGGCCAGACTAGGCTCGGGGTGTGGGAAAAGAATCAGAGAAAAAAAACCATAGTAGCTCCCAACTGCTGTCTGCATATTTGGGGGTTTTAGTGGGGTCAGTGGTCATTCATTTATTTAGGGAATATTTATTAATTCCTTCTATTACTAGCCTCCTTCTTTGAGTTCTACCTTCTGCTAGGGGCCATAACAGTGAAGAAAATAACTCTTGCTCTGAAGAAATGTACATCCTAAAGAGGGCGATGGACCTGTAATAGGTAATTTTGACACTGTGTTACTGGAGGCAGCACAAGAAGCTGTGGGAACACAGAGGAAGTATCTAGCGCAGTTTAGGGGAATCAGGGACAGCTCCCTAAAGAAGAAATTCTGGGTGCTGAAAAGTCAATAAGAGTTGTCAGCTTCTACAAATGGCTTTGACATAGGCTCTTTGGTTGGCCTAATTGGTTCCAAGAAACTCTGGAACTGCTAAAAATATCACCTCTTCCCCTTGAGCACCACCACTGACCTGGGATGTGGGCAGGAGGGTGCACAGCTGTTTCCAGGGCATCCCTGGGCACTGGCAGATAAGTATGGGCCATAGCTAAACACACGTTTCTCCTCTGCCTGCCCACCCCCACCTCCTCAACCAGGGATGCCTATTAATCCTGACAAATGATGACTTACGAACATGTAATGCAAACTGATTCATCATACATTCAAATCCGCCGCCCCGCCCCAGCGGGAGGCCCCAGCCAGACAAGTGTATTACACGGATAATGTATTTGACGTATTAATAAAACCAGCCGCATTGCTCTGGCGCGAGGACTGGGGAATGCCAATATACGATGACAGATCACATATTGATGAAATCCAGATGTTTGGAATCATAGTCTTGGGGCCTTGTTCATATTGACTGAAGGTAAAAAAATGCCGTCTGTCAGCCTGTTAACTCTTCCTGTGCCACGCTCAGCAGAGACGCCTGCCATGGTTTTCTGGAGGAAGGGGATGAGTAAGGGGGGAAAGGGATGACAAATTAGGTGGTTTGGCTGGATGATGGGTGGATGAAGTGGGGGTAGGTGGTGGGACCATGGATACGATGAGTGGATGGGACGCTTTTCATGCCTTATGTCTTGATCTCTCAGCAGCATATGACCCTGCCCATGACACCCTTCTCTCCTTGAAACTCTGCTCTCCTCAGCTTCAGTGACATCACCCTCATTTTCACCCTCTACTTGCCTGTCCCTTGGTAGTCTTCAATGACTCAAGTTTCCTCCACCTGTTGGAGTTACTCAGGGTTCTCCTCTTGTCTCTTACTGTCTGTTCTCCCCTTAGGTGATCTCACCTACTCTTAGCTTCACTCATTCATTCATTCGTTCAGTGAATATTTGTTGAATATTTCCCATATGGCAGACATTGTTCTAGGCACAGTGATGAACTTGATTTCTTATCTGTATGTTACTGACTCCGGGTCTATAAGTCTAGCTCTGGCTCACACACTGTGCCAACTCAGCATTTTCATATGGATGTCTTAACAACTCCTCAAACTAAGTATGTCCAAAACGGAACTCATTTTCTTTCTTACCCAGACTGATACTCCTCCTCCTATTGTACAAGTTAGTACACAGTCTACCCCCTACCAGTTGCAGAAGCCAGAAACCCTGAAGCCATCCTTGACTCCTTTCTGGCTTTCAGCCCTCATGCTAAGTCCATCTGCTGCTGTTCATCTCCACCATCCTCGCACTAGAGCAAGGTGCCATCCTCTCTACCCTGTGCTAATGAAGTACCCTTCTGAACTGCCTTCTTGCATTTGCTCTTGCCTCTTTAGACCATTCTCTAGTTTGCAGTTAGGGTGATCTTTTTTAAATGTAAGTCTGCTATGTCACTTCTCTGTGCATAAACTCTTCAATGACTTTTCACTGTGTTAAAAAAAATAATAATAACCAAAATCGTTAACATAGTTTAAAAAGTCCTCTGGAATCTGGCCTCTCTATCACCAAAGTTCAGCACCCAGCCCCTCCTCTCGGCTTCAGTCACACTGGTTTTGTCTCCCTGTGCCTTAAAACATGCTGTGGTCTATCTAGAACACTCCTCTGTAATCATTATCTGATTAGTTCCCACTCACCCTTCAAGCCTTTGCTTAAATGTCACTTCCTTCACCTCCCAGACCGGATAATACATACCACTGGTCACCTGTGTCTAACAGCACTAAAGATCCCTAGGCTCAGTTAGGACAGTTAGGTCCTAAGCTCCCTGTGGGTAGAGCTTGTCTGTCTTGTTCATTATCACAGGACATCCACACTGTGCAGATCCACGTGGATATCCAATTGGCATTTATTGAATATTTTTTAATAATTACCTAGGTGGGTAGACAGGTAAGTAAATAGGTAGGTAGGTTGCTTGAATATTGTGTAGTAATTAAGAGCACAAGCTTTTGAGTCAAACAGACCTGCATTTAAATCACCGCTCTGAATCTTCTAGCTCTGTCACTTCATTGTTCTGAACTTCATTTTCCTCATCAGCATGATAGAGATAATAATACCTACCTCACAGGAGCCTCCCTGGTGGCACAAGGTGTTAAGTCTCAGCACTATGAAGCTACCAGCAGCCACTGCAGCATGAGTTCAATCCCCGGCCAGGGAGCTGACCCATATGGCGCAGCAGACTTCTGTCTCACCTGCTGCTCCCCTCAGCAGTGTACTTCAGTCAGTCTGCCTGTTCTGTTCCCCACTCTGTCTCTGGTGAATCCTCTCACCCCTCTCACACATCCCCCAACCACACTTCTGGCCTATACCTCAGCTCTTGTAGGCATAAATAAATAAATCTTTTTAAAAAAATCTACTTCACAGGACTGTTATAAGGATTAAATGAGATTAAATATGTGCAGCATTAAATAAAAGCCTACATATAACAACACTTAATAAATAGCCATCAATGGGCAGATAATGAATTAATAGATGGACGGACAGATGGATATATTGACATACAAACCAGTAAATAAATATATAGGTAAGGGTAGACAGGAAGAAGGAACTCCATAAAGGTCAAAAGAGTGAGGACAGGGTACCTACTAAGTGGTATTCAATCTTGCTCTCAGTAAAGAAGAAGACTGGATCCAGGGCAAGACCAAGCTTGTGTCAGGATGGGGTAAATACAGGCACATATAAACTAGGCTAGTGTCCTGCTAGACATAATAATGACTCATCATTACTTGCACACAGCCCTGAGGTTCCTCATGAAAGTCATGGGAGTTAGATATTATTATTGCTCTTTCACACAAAGAGAAAATGAAGCTCAGAAGTATTAAGTGACTGGCCCAAGGTCTCTCAGCTAGTAAGATTAAACTCCATTGAATGTTGTTTGAAGGCTCTTCTGTGTCTTGGTCACTGGAAATGGAGCCCCTTCTGTTGGGGCTACAGGGAGAGGAAGAAAGGGACATACACACACGTACACACAAACATACATATATACACATTTACATATCCTTAAAACTCCCAGCCTCCATTGCCATTTGTCACCCTCATGTTAACCCTTCCATTCTTCAGTCAGACATCTCAGTCAAGCCCTTGCTTTTGTGGTATGTGGAGAAAGATAACAGAAGGGAGATTTGCTGCTTCAGCAAGCAGAAGCAAGATGGAACCCACAGGCAACAGACCTGGGACAAGCTGGAGAGACAATCACGCAGTGAGGTGCTGCAGAAGGGGGTCAGTGTTCTAAGAGGGGAGGGCTTTCCCTTTGTATGAGACCCTCATCCCACAGTGACCAGGCTTCACTATGGAAGAGGGCAGAGAAGGGGCGGTCCTTGAGTTGTCTGCTCCAATGGTCAGCAGTTCCCAACAGTGGGGGGCAGCAGAGGGCTGATCTGGGACCTCAGGTAGCAGAGGCCAAAGTTTGAGAGCTGAACTGGCCAGAATCTGGCCAAGGCAAAGACAAGACTACCTTGATTTGACCTCTCCTCCGCAACAGCCCTGTGGCCCACAACGAGTCATTTCCTGTTGGAGCCTCCGTTTTGTGGTGGGGAGGGTAGTATCCTCCGAAGGTCACGCAACTAGGGAGCCTCCAAGTAGGCCTGCCTCCCAAAGACCCTGACTCTGACCCTGCACAGTCACCTTCTGGCACTTTGAGCTTGAAGTGCCCTGGATACAGCTGAGAAGAGGGTCAGGGGCCCTTCCCCTCCCTGCTCTCCTGCTTCAAGGGACACCTGCAGCAGGAAGGTGGAGAAGTGGAGGTGGCAGGCGCTGAGGCACTGGGTGGCTGGAGGGAGGTGCGGTAATGAATGTGGACGGGAGGCAGAATGAGCGATCCATCTTTGCATGGGAGGGGAGGGGGCTGCGGGCGTTCCCCCCACACACTCACACACTCAATCAGGCGCTGTCAGACCTCCGGCCGCCTGGCATTTTGGTGAAGAATCTCTCAGCTAAAAATTGTTGTCAGTCCCATTTCCTCGTTATCAGTGCAAGGGCTGAGGCAGCGCCCGGGGATTAGCAGGAGCGGCAAGCGCCCGCACCCGCCATCCACTGCCGATAACACCGGGCCTCCCGCCTCACCTCCCCCATTCATCATCTTTAACACTGACAGGCGGTCCCAGTCCCTGTCCCCATCCCTTCGTGCTTCCTGCGTCTCCCCACTATGTTGCTCAGCCTGGCTCCTGACCTCCCTGGAGAGCTGGGCCTCCTGAAGAGGGACAGGATTCAACCTAGATCCACCTGACCTAGACCCACCTGTGGCAAAGGGCTTGGCCAGCATTGGGGTGGGCCTCAGGGGCGGGAGTGAGGACTCTCAAGGAGAAGATGCATCTGACAGCCTGCCCTTGCTAGGCTCGGTCTGCCTACTGTAATACTGTTAGTGGCGTTGGCGTTGGTGAAGGAATTCCTGCACCAGCGGGGCAGCTGGACTAAGAATTTCCAGAGGCCTCTCCAGCCTGAGATGGACTCACAAATTCTGGGAACTGTGGGAAAGAAGAGCCAAAGGCTGCCTCCTCCCAGGCCAAAGAAGAGTAGGGGGTTGAGGACTTCATTCCCACCCCCCATAAGACCACCCCCCTTTTCTTGGTCATCCCCAGCGGTTTTATGGCCCATTTTATGACCACTGTAATGGCCCAGGTCAAAAGCTTCAGGGAGCTGTATTCTGGGAATTATGCAAACGAGGAGCAGGCCCAGGGCCAGAGTATGGATTTTGTCATTAAACCTGGGCAGGCCATGTCGTTAGTGCAGTAAAATCCACGTCATGACCACAGGTCTCAATATAAAATTATAGAGAACACAGCGGGGGAGGGGAAGCAGGCCCTGGCCACACTGACACCTGCCACTCTAACCCCTGAGAAAATAGGGGTGGCATGGAGGACACAGGCTGCGGGGTCCCTCGTCAATGCTATTCCCAAAGCTGAGAGCAGGAAGAGGGCCCATTGTCCCAATAGGAAAACCGAGGCTGTATTCAGAAAAGCAGAAGCTCCCAGTGACAGGAAAGCAAATGAGCTGGAACAGCTCTCTGGGAATGCTGATACCTGGGCCCCAGACATGGAGGAGGGAATTGAGGATCTAGGAAGTCCTAAGTGACCATGGTGTCCTGAGTCCTGAGTCCATGGTGACCTAGACTGTAAGGAGCTGAAACCCTGGTCTTTCCACCTCAGCTCAGGCCCCATGCCCCAGATCCTCTTCTTTCTCCGGTCTCTTCTCTTACCCTTACCTCCCCCACTTATGCCCTGGCCCTGCCTCAGCAATGTTTCAACAACCTTGCCAACTCTCCCTTATACATCCTCTGCCTCTTGTCAAGCATTGCCTTCCCTTGGGTCCTACCAGCCCTCCTGCAGCCCCTTCCTGGCCCTGCCACCACCCAGGGCCCCAGCACACCTCCCACAGCCCCTACCAGGGCCACACTGCCTGGAATCACCAACTTTCTTTTTTGACTTTCCCACTAGTTTGTGATCTTTTTGACACCAAAGAATGTGTTTTAATTCTCTCTGAATTCCAGTTTCTACTAGAATAAATACTGATATAGAATGATCACTTAATAAATGTTCACCAGATGGATAAATAAATGAAGCAATGAGATCAAGAGCCAAGTACAGGGGTCCTTAGCCAGTTCCGAGCCTCAGTGTCCCCATTTATAAAATAAAAATCATAGCCTGGAGAATTTTTAGGGTCTCAATCACCTCTGAGATTCTTGGACTGAGAGAAGTTAAAAGCAGAGCTTAGCGCAGCATCCTTATCTCCCAACCCACAGGCCACAGCCACATCTGCTCTTTTACACAGAGCTGCCTTCCAGCTGGCCCTGAGCATCTGAGGCACAGCCGCTAAGACACATGGTCATTAAGGTCCCTTCCCCTCCTCAGAAACGCAGCGCCACAGCACATATTAAAAAAAAAAAAAAACTAGCAACAACAAATGTTGGTGAGGTTATGGAGAAAAAGGAACTCTCCTGCACTGCTGGTGGGAGTGCAAACTAGTCCAACCACTATGGAGAGCTGTGTGGAGATTTCTCGACCTACTAAAGATAGAGCTTCCATATGATCCAGCAATTCCACTCCTAGGTATTTACCCAAATGACACAGAAACATTAATTCAAAAGGGCACCTGCACCCCTATGTTTATAAAAGCACTATTTACAATAGCTAAGCTTTGAAAACAACCCAAATGCCCAAAAATAGATGACTGGATCAAGAAGATGTGGTACATATACACAATGGAATATTACTCAGCAATCAAAAAAGATAAACACATGCAGTTTGCAGCAACATGGATGGCAGATGCTCAGTGAAATAAGTCAGAAAGAAAAAGAAAAACACCGGATGGTCTCACTCATAGCAGGAATTTAGAAAACCTAAATAAGGGACCGGGAAAAAGACTAATTATAATTAATACAAAGTAAAAATCAAAATCAACAAGCAACTATAAACCAGAGACACACTACGGGGTGGTGGTGGGGGCAGGGAGAGGAAGGATTAGGGTCAAAATAAGGGGGGGGGGTGCAACTGTATGGGGAATATAACCAAAATGAAAATGCATACATTGTGCAAAAATGAAAAATGATGTAAGAATTATATAAAATAAAATAGTAAAAAAATAATAGTAAAAGTTTAAAGAAATAAAAAAAATTAAAAAAATAAAATGGAAATCTTCTAAATCAAAAAAAAAAAAAAAAAAGAAACGTAGCCACACAGACTAGGCCCACAGCCCCACCCCAGCACACACAAAGCCTCCACACCTGATCCCAGCTCTGTAAAGTTCCTCTGGCTTCTAGAACTTTCTGCTCTTCATTCCTACTTTGCCTCCTTTCTTTCCTCTTTTCCACTTCCTTGCTGCATGATTGCGCAGTCAGTCTGCTTTCACTTCTTTACAGCTGTAAAGGTAAATAAGAAATGGTCCCTGCCCACAAGGAACTCATGACTCATTCACTCATTCATTCATTCATTCATTTACTCCCATGCTTTCCCTGGAACACTTCTAAGATGTCACTTAAATTTCACTTCCTTAAAAATTATCCTGTCAAAAAATGGGCAGAAGAGCTAAAAAGAAACTTCTCTTAAGAGGAAATGCAAATGGCCAACAGGCATATGAAAAAATGTTCAACATCACTTGTAATCAGGGAAATGCAAATCAAAACTACCATGAGATACCATCTTACACCAGTGAGAATGGCACATATTAAAAAAACTAGTAACAACAAATGTTGGCGAGGATGTGGAGAAAAAGGAACTCTCCTGCACTGTTGGTGGGAGTGCAAACTGGTCCAACCACTATGGAGAGCTGTGTGGAGATTTCTGGACCTACTAAACATAGAGCTTCCGTATGATCCAGCAATTCCTCTCCTAGGTATTTACCCAAAGGACACAGAAACATCAATTCCAAAGAGCACCTGCACCCCTATGTTTACAGCAGCACTGTTTACAATGGCTAAGCTTTGGAAACAACCCAAATGCCCAAAAATAGATGACTGCATCAAGAAGATGTGGTACATATATACCATGGAATATTACTCAGCATTCAAAAAAGATAAACACATGCAATTTGCAGCAACATGGATGGCGCTGGAAGGGATCATGCTCAGCGAAATAAGCCAGAAAGAAAAAGAAAAATACCGGATGGTCTCACTCATAGCAGGAATCTAGAAAACTTAAATAAGGGACCAGGAAAATGAATAAGTATAAGAAAGTGAAAATCAAAATCAACAAAAAACTATCAACCAGAGACACTCTATGGGAGGTGGGGTGCGGGGAGGGGAGGGATTGGGGTCAAAATAAGGGGGTTGCAATTGTATGGGGAATATAAAAATAAAATTTATTTTTAAAAATGTAAAAAAAAAATTCACTTCTTTAGTTAAGCCTACTCTTTTTCCAACTCCTCAAAAACACACTGAAAATGATTCTCTCCCTTGTCTGAGCTCTCAGATAACTCCATCTAGGCATCTAAGAGACACGATCATCCTCAGTCTCATGTCAAAGGGAGGTGAGTTCTTGTGCTCCCAAACTGGGAGCACCCTCAGGCACAGGGTTGATAGAGATTGAGCAAAATGAAAATACAGGACATTCATATAAAGTTGAATTTTAGAAAAATATGGATGACTTTTAGCATATGTCTCATATTTGGGATATATGAATATACAACGAGTGTGTATATATATGTGTGTGTATATACTTATTTATCTGAAGTTCAAATTTAACTGAGCATCTTCTATTTAATCTGACAACCCTATTCAAGCAACTACCTTGGTCATCAATGGCATCATTTATCTCTCTGAAAGCTAATTTTGACCCTCTCCAGGCACCAGTAGGAAGAAGAATCTGGGAGAAAGATCTGGGCGTAAGCTAAAATAGGCAGGTATGTTTCTAGATGAATAGAGTTTCTAAACCCCACGCCGGTAACCAGAGGCCAAGAGAGCACTGGGCACAGGACAGGGCTTAGACATCCAAAGAGGGGTACACCAGGCAACCTTCAGACTCCTCCCTAACATGGTGTGTTCTGTAACCATCGGTGACAGAGCAGGGACAGAGCTCAGACTCCTAGCCAATCCCCAAGCCAGCACAGCTGCACTGTACCTACATGTGTTCACATACTGGGAATATACAGCTTGAAGGGTATTTTGGAGGAAAAGAACCCAAAATCTGTGAGACCCACAAGAAGCCAATGAGGTTACCCAAGTGAGAGGTAGTGAGGCCAGAAGGAGGAGAGTATAGATTTCAGGCATTTTGAAGAAGGAGGACAGGACTTGGGAGAGGTGGTGAGGCAAGGAGAGGGGCCACAGGTGAAGTGAAGCTTACTGACCTGGGGACTGAGAATAGGGCGCTGCTGAAGGAGGAGCGGGTTTGGAAAGGGCAAAGAAGTCGAAGAACTCAATTCTGGATGGTTGAGTCTCTGATTCTTGTGTAGTGTCCAGACACTGGTGTCCACTAGCTTCCTGATTTAGGAGGCTGGCAGACATGGGCGGGGTCAAGGGTAGGTCACAGATTCTAGGGTCAACAGGACAGAGGTGGGAGTTAGCACCATAAGCAGGAGCAAGATGGTCCAGCATGCAGATGAGGAGAGGCTGTGAAGAGAGTGGAGAGAACGCCATCCTACAAGCCCCCTGCGTCCTTTTCAGTCTTTCCCATCAACTGGCCTCCCAGACAGGACTAGATCATCTCCTGTGTACCCACTGCTCTGCACTGGGCCTGGTGCACAGTCCACAGACAATGTCTGTTAAGTGACTACAGGAATCAACCCCCCTCCCTGGTTTCTTCCTTCTCCAGTTGGGAAGTGTGTAAGCAGTGTGGAAAGGAGAGTCAGGGGACGCTGGCTGTTCTGGGTGATGGTATGATTAAACCAAGACCTTCTCCACTAACTGTGTGAAATGAAGTGATCAAGGTTTGATTGCACAGAGCATTGATTGTGTCCCGATAGATTTCTCAGAGGGGCAGCCGGCTGCGGAGTTACCGTCACAGACACTGTCTCTGGAGCTGCTAAGAAGAGTGACACTCAGGGGCGCTGAGACCCTCAGACTCACCCCTCCTGCAGGTCAAGAAGGCAACAGCAGACTGGGATCAGAGGACTGAGCTGCTGACTTTCCCTCCACAGACTAGTCCAGCTTATATGTGTGTCTCTTCTTCTTCCCTCACCAGGTAAGAAAAAGGCAGCAGCCTTGTTTGACAGCCAGGCCCCTATTTGCCCCATCTGCCAGGTCCTGCTGAGGCCCAGTGAGTTGCAGGAACATATGGAGCAAGAACTGGAACAGCTGGCCCAGCTGCCCACCAGGTAAGCCATCTACAGGAGAGCCTGCCTGGCGAAGGACTCCACACAGAGTTCTAGCCTGCAGGTCCCCAAATGCCACCTGGCGCACACCGCAGCCTCTAGGTAGAGACAAGGCCCTGCTGCTATTCTCCCCCATTCTGCTTGTAGTCCGCAGATCTCCCGCTGAGTAGTGCTGCCTTTCTTCTTGCTCTATTTTCGGAGATAGGAGCAGCGTAACCCCTCTTCAGGCCTCAGCCTCAAAAGGGCACAAGAAGAGCTGGAGCAGGAATGAGCCACTGCCATGGGCCCTGCACAACCATGCTGAGCCTCTGGAAAGGGGAGCAGAAGCAGGACCTGGGCCTGGCAGTTCCCCCAGAAGGACAGCCTGGTGCTGTCCTCCAGGGAAGTAAGCAGTACCTTCTCTGAATCTCAAGGTCTGAAAGGTATGAGAGTATGCTTAGAGGTGTCCCCCACTGCTCCACTCCACCTCCTTTGTCCCCACCTGCAGGGCTGAGCAACACCTCCTCCAAGGCCTTGTGGACAAGCCAGGTTACCAAAGGGAGCAGAGGAGGAGTGTAACAAATTACCCTAAATCTTAGCAGTTCCATTTAATTATTCTCATGGACTCAGTGGCTGGAAGCTGGGACTCTCTAGAGACTCCTTCATTCCCATATCTGGTGGCTGATGCTGGATATCTGCTGGGACCCCAGCTGGGGCTGTGACCAAAGCACCTGCATATGGCTCCCCCGTGCAGCCTGGGCTTCCTCCTAGCATGGCAGTTTTGGAGTATTTGGACTTCTTACATGGCAACTTAGACTTCTAAAGCAAATGTTCCAGCCAATGGAATCTGGGTGAGCCTCAGAAATCACCTTATGTCACTTCCGTTGTACTCTGTTAGTCAGAGCAGTGCTAGCCCACACAGGGCTAGAGGACATCCAGAGGTAGAGGATATGTACCCACCTTTTGACAGAAGTCGCAAGCTCATATTACAGAGGAGCATATGTGGGGGATATAGGCTGCAGCCATCTTTGGAAAATGCCAGCTGCCACAGGGGAACAACCTGGGCCACTGCTCTCAGTCCCTACCTTGTTCAAGTCATAAGATTTGACTGATGCTCTTCCTTCTACCCTCTCACTTAAGCCCCCCTACAGGGCACAGGGCATGCAGAGATCAGTCAGAAATGGTCCTGGCCCTCAGAAGCTCACAGTATGGGAGTAAGGAGAAGCAGGCAATAGAAACCCTGAGGGTGCTCACTTCCACAGCAGATATGCTAAAATTAGAAACCCTGAGGGACAAGGCTTCTTGATGAGAACTGCTGTGGGAGCACAAGGGGCCATCAAACCCAGCGTGGAGCAGAGAAGGCTCCCGAGGCAGTTGAGGCCTGAGCTGAAGCTTGAAGGAAGAACTATTAGTTACCTATTGTTGTGGTACAAATTACCCCAAAACCTAGCAGCTTAAAACAATAACATTCACTGTCTCACTGTTTCCAGGGGCCATGGAATCAGGCAACCTTATCTGAGGAGTGGTGTACCTTTTTGTCTTCTGGTAGAGTCTCTCATAAGGCTGCAGTAGAGATGTCAGCCAAGGCTGTGGTCATCTGGAGGTTGGGTTGGGTTACAAGACCGGGGCCCCAAGATGGCTCACTCACATGGCTCTTGGCAGGGAGTCTTAGTTCCTCCACAATGGGTCTCACAGTAGGGCTGCTTGAGCTTCTCTATGACAAGGCAGCTGACTTCCCACAGAGGAAGTGATCCAAGAGAGGAAGCCCCATGCCTTTTATGATCTGGTCTCAGAAGTCAGACACTACTGACTCCAACACATTCTATTTATTACAAGCAAGATACCAAGTCCATCCCACTCAACAAAGGACAGTTAAACTTTGTAAGCTCTACCTCTTGAAAGGAAGAGTATTAAAAGATTTGTGGGAATACTTAGAACTACCACAAAAGACTATACTAATGATAGTAAAAATGATCCTTGTTGAGCACTCAACAGCATTAATTTATCTGTACCACAACCCTCTGAGATAGGTAATCATTATTAACTCCATTTTGACTGATGCTGAGGCATCAGATGAGGAAACTGAGGCACAGAGGAGTCACATGACTTTTCCAAGCTTCACCACCTGTAAAGTGTAAAAATTCAAATTCAAGCAACAGTGCCCATGTCTTAACAGTGCCCACCACCCCCCTCCCAGCCCCAGAACTCTTATAGTTTGGGGTGAATGGGCATAGAAAGAAACATCCTTCTGCAGTTAAGTTCTATGCCTTGGCTGTGGGGACAGTCCCTCCCAATGGCAGGCTCCCCCTCAACGGGAAAGGAGAAGAGAGGCCAAGATGTTGGGACCTGCAGACTCTTGTAAAAGCTGTGCCCCCTAAGCATCTGGAGAATGGGCGCCCTAGCTCTTTTTCTGCCTTCTCCTTGGGCCCACACTGCAGTCTAGTCCCCAGGACCCCACCTCTGAACTCCCCGGGAGATCCACTGCTGGCAAAAGCCGCCTCGTTCCAGCCCACCCACGACCCTCCTCGCCCACACCCTCTCAGAGCGACCCCTGCTTCCGCACCCCCACCCGCACGGCCAGTCCCCAGCCAGCGCCCCTCCCCGTGCGCCCTCGCGGCGAGGTCCGGGTCGCGCGCTCCGCGCCCCTCACGCCCGGGCGCAGCCCCGCGCCCCGTCACCCCGGGCACGCCCCGCCTCAACCCGGTGTCTGACAGCGGACAGCGGGATCTGCACAGCAAGTGAAATTCTCGTCGGATCGATAAAGCCGAAGCGCTGGCGGCGACGGGTCGATGGTTTTATCTGTCTCGGCCCCGCCGCGCCCGGCGCGCTGACAGTCCGCCCGGCCGGCAAAGGCGTTCAAGGGCAGCGCGCCTGCGGCCGCCCCTCCCGGCCGCCCTCCCCGGCCGCCGCGCCCACCGGACTGCAGGCTGGACCTGCCCGCCGCCGCCCTCCTCGTGATTTATCTGGATTTTTAATTGGAAAAAATTTGCGAATTAATTGATTTCAGGAACTTGCCAATTAACATTGTAATTGGGTGCGTGATAAATTCCCAAGGAGCGTGTCAGCTCCCTCCGGGTTGACGGCGCCCGCGTGCCCGGGTGGCGCGGGGAGGGCCCCAGCCCTGGCTGCCCGTGCCCCGCCCCTGCCGCTCTCAGGGAGGCGGGAGGCCGGCCGCGGAGGCTGGAAAGAGGTGGCACCTGGGCCCCTGAGCGTCTTGATCAGCCATTTCGCAGACGGGGAAACTGAGTCCTGCAGGAGGGTAAAGTTATGTATGCATCACTCAGAGAGTTCTGGGCAGACCCCAAAGGAGGCGGGGCAGCCCCCATCCATGGAAAATGACCGGAGGCTGCCTTCCTCCTCACCAACACACTTTTGGGCACGCTCCTTGCTCCTGTCCCGTCTTGCCTCTCCTCTCAGACTATCTTCCCTTCCCTGGCCCTGTCTTCGCCTGCCTTGCTCTCCCTGCCCCTCTTTTAGCCTAGCCAGCTCCTAAGTTATCCAAACTACCGTTGCTGGTGGTCAAAGACACAGGCACAAACATACACACACAGTTTAAAGGCATGTGCACATACCCGGTTCCAATGCACAATTTAAACCACACCGAGGTGCGTGCCGGCACTGAAAGACCACTGCCCAGGATGCTCATCCCCGCAGGCACTTACAGGAAAGAGTCAGAACACCCACTGGCAAAGCACTTACACTTGTCAAAGCACTTTTACTTCCCAGATCAGCAGCTATGCCCACACGCCTTCCCTCAACCCCTCCTTTCTTTCCCCTTCTCTATCCTGAACAAGGCTCCAAGAGACCCTGGGATGTGGCTAGATAGAACAAAGAGGGCAAAGTTAGAGTGAGGACAGATTGGGGAGGGCCTTTGGTGCCAAGGGGTTGTCCTGATGTCATCGGGAACTAGAAAATTGGTGAGCTGAGCTGTAGGAGAATCCCCTGGAGGCCAGCGTGGACCATGAATTGGGGATAGAAACAGGAGGGCAGGTGAGGCAGTTGAACAGGGTCTAGGGAATAGATGATGAGGCTGACCTAGGACAATGGCCATGGCAGTGGAAATGGAAAAGGAACGATGAGTGATCAAGGGATCAAGAGGGAGAAGCTGATTACTCTTAGCTGATTTAATAGTGGGGTACTTGTTAGGAAGAGCATTCTGACTTGGATGACTGGAGGGGTGATGATGGCAGAGAAGCAAGTATCTGAAGGAAAGAGGAGACAAGAGACAGGGCTGTGGGCATGCTAAGTAAGCCTCAAATGGCACTGGGAGCCTGGACGTGTACAGGCCAGAGGGAGGCTGGGTGACTGGAGGAGAGGCAGGGTGTGGAGATGGCAGTGTCCCCATCCCTATTTAAGCCTTATTTAAGGCCGGCCTCGGTGTTTGGTTGGGTAATGAACTAGATAAACAATTCCCCAAATAGATTAAAACGAAGTGTAACTTACAAAGGCGGCTGGTGATGATGGTTTATTCCCGGGCAGCACACCATTTCTTTATTTCCAAGGATAATTCAGTGTAAATCACCTTAATTAAAAGTGTCAGCCCAGCCCATGAATATTGTACTTAGGAACGCGTTTCCTGGGTCCCAGTTATAATTTAAAACCCATGGATCACTAGGCAGCGAGTGACTGAGAAGGGAGGAAATCGTTGGGGGCGGGCTGTGCAAACAGGGAGGGACAGGAGGCAGAGTGGATGGGCAGGCAGGGGCCTGCTGCCTGCAGCTCCAGGGTTTAGATATCCTCTCCAAGGGGGGCCGTCCCCAGTCTCCTCAGTCTCTGAGGGTCCAGGTATACTTGGATGTGATCAGGTTGTTGGAGGAAAGGTAAGGCAAGTCAAGTGGTGCTTGCTCAGAAAACGGGGAGGAGTCTGGAGTAAATACAGTCCAACTTTGGGGGAAAGGAAGAGGACTGCTAGGGAAAGATCCAGAGGATTGGCAAAGGGAGAGTCTGGACATTCTGGTTCCAAATGAGACCATTTCTTTTTGCCAGTGAGTGGCTAAAGTCAGAGTCAGTAGGACCCTTCCCAAAGTGGAGAAAGAAAAAGAACTCACAACTCTGTCCTCCTTCCTAATCCCCAGGTATCTTTAGGGAGGCAGCATAGAGATTGAAAAGCAACACTTTGGACGTGATCAGACATGAACTCACTCAAATCCCAGACCCTGCATGGACTATGTGAGCGTAGAGGTGTTGCTTAACCTCTGTTGGTCAACTTCGCAAAGTATTTGTGAAGATTAGTGAGATTATACCTATAAAGCACCTGGCACATGCCTGTTGCATGCACAATAATTGTTCATTCTTTCTTTTTCTCTTCCAACCTGATCCCACTCAGATAATATTCAGATCTCAGAGCCCGACATCGATCAGGAATTCAAGGGCCATTTATGAGCAAATGTGATTGAAGGGAGCCTGCACTGGCTGTCCTTGCAGTCTGTGCTGCCCCCAATGTGACTGGACAGGCAGACAGCTGTTTCCACCCTCAGACTTTAGCCTCACCCTGCTGCCGAGCCAGGCGGCTCCTGTGCTGTGGCGTGCATGTCTGTTTGTGTGGGTGTGTGGCCCTATTCATCTGCATTTGTGGGTGCATGTGTGCCTGGATGTGTGTCAGTGCAAGTGGCTGTTGTATCTGTGTGTGTTTATGTGAGTGTGGGTGCCTGAGCAGCTTTTCCTCCAAGTCTGGGTAACTGCTGTGTCTTTATGGCTATGTCTTAGGTAGAATTCTGTGCCTACGCATGCCTGAGCTCCTGGTGTGAGCCCATATATGCGCACGATTGTTGATTGAATGATAGAGAGTTAATGGATATGTGTGTATCTGCCTTTGTACTAGGGTTTCTCAACCTCAGCAGTACTGACTTTCTGGGACAGATCATTCTTTGTTGTGAGGGGTTGTCCAGGCACTGCAGGATAGTTAATATCCTCTACCTACTAGATGCCAGTAGCAAACCCCCTGCTCCCAGGTGAGAGCTACTACTTTATCTGAATCTGCGTATGGCTTTAGTCACATATTGGGTGTGACATTGTCTAACTCTGTGGGTGCCTGTGCACATGCATGGGTGTTCCCTGTGCATTCATCAGTGAGTTCGTATGCACCCTGTTCTGCCTTGGGTGTGTGTCTGTGGCTTTTGTCCTTCATGACATCTCTGTGGGTGTGCTCCACCTGTACTCCTTGTACGTGTGTTTGTGCGGGGACCCTAGATGAATGGGCTGTGTGTGCCCCTGTGCATTTATCAGCCAGCACCTCTGCGTGCATGTATTTGTGTGAGTGTGTGAATGCATGTGTGAGCACAGATGTGAGTATAGTGGGGGCGACAAGGAGGGAGGGACAGGAACAGGGATATTAATGTTTCTGAAGTGGATCTGATTTGATACGTCTTGTTCCATTGTCAGCATCTGTTTAGCGGGGATTTGTAATACTTTGTGGCTCTGGATCACTCATGCTTAGCGTGGGATGTGGCCTTGCATACCAATTTTGTTATTAAACACAGTCCTCGCCTCCCCCACAGCCCATCCATCACCTCCCGCCCCCGCCCCCGCCTTCTCTGAGCCGCCCACCATATTTCAGGGCCCAGCTCCCGCCCGCCTGCCGCGCCCGATGCCGGAGGGCCTGGGGCTGACAAATTGAATCAGGGGGAGATCATTTCTGGCCTAACGCAGTTTACAGCATGTTGGAGGGTGAATTGACAAGAGCCATGTCAGCTCTATCACCCCAATCCCACAGGAGCTAAGAACAGACTGGGGACAGGGAGTGGAGGTGGGGATACCCCAAGCAGGCAGAATCCTTGGGGAGGATATGGGGAGTCAGGTGAAGTCCCTGTCCTCAGCCCCATGGTGGAGCCTACCACAGAGTCTGTATCCCACTCCTGGAAACCAGCTCTGGCCCTAGGCCTGTGGTGGAGGCTGAGCTAGGCAAGGGACAGCAGGGGTTCACTAAGCTGGATGGAGCTGAGCTGAACTTGGCTTGGCTGTGCCAGCTATGCCTTCTTCTTCTTGCTATTCTACCCTTCCATGCCCTGGGCAGCAAGTGGAGTAGTCACCCTGTTCTCTTCTTTCTTGGCAGCAAAAATTCCCTTCTGAAGGATGCCATGGCTCCAGGTACCCCCAAGGTAGGTAGCCAATTATGTGTTTTCCTACTGCCCTCCTACCCTAGGCCCGCTGAGAACTGATTCCTCTCGAGGGAAAGGCGCTCTTCCTGACTCCCCAGCTGTCTCCAGGCCTAGGCCTAGGGCTGCCCTGTACCTTGACAGAGGGTGTGTGTGTGTGTACACTGAGTGTGAGCCAGGGTACACTCATCTGACTCCCTCTTCCTCCAGTCAGGAGAGGGTGTGACCTGGGGCCAAGGGAGACCCAAACACTAAAACTGCGAAGACTCAAAAGAGGAAGGTGAGCTATAACAGATGGGGGAAAATAGAAATACGGGTCAAGACAGACAGGTTAGGCCTTTAAAGCCAGACCGTGAAGTGAGTGAGTGTGTGTGTGTGTGTGTGTGTGTGTGTGATCCTGAGGGTAACAGGGAGCCAGAGAGGATGCTGGACTCATTTGAGAAGAAAGTCTGCCTGTCTGAACAGACAGTGTGGAAGAGAGGCTTGGCAGCATCAGATGGAGAAAGGAAAAGTGAAAGACAAGTGACTAACTCAAAAGAGGGACCAGAGACGCCTCAGCACATTGGTGTCATTTGTACCAAGAACTCCCATAGGTGGCCACAGAGGCAGGTGGTCCTGCTTCCCCAAAGGTGATAATTTGTGGGGTGGGGGGACATGGGAAAGAGAATAAACCCTTGGGCCTCCCCGGTGGCGCAGCGGTTGAGCGCTGGGTTGCAAAGCTGCCCGCGGCCTCTGAGGCGCCGGTTTGATCCCCGGCTGCTCCCCGGCCATCGGAGGAGGGTCCCACATGGCGCGCAGACCTCTCCTGCCGCCCGCTGCTCCCCTCAGCAGTGTACTTCGGTCCTTCTGCCTGCTCTGCTCCCCGCTCTGGCTCTGGTGAATTCTTTCACCCTCCCGCGCTTCTGACTGTACCCAGTGCATGTATAAACAAAACAAACAAACAAACAAACAAAATAAATAAAAAAAAAAAAAAAAAAAAAAAGAGAATAAACCCTTACTCGTTGAATGACCCCTTTCCTACCCCTTGGTGTAAGATGCCATCCTTTCTTATAAATTCTCACAATGGCTCATAAAGGCAGGGATCCCTAAACCTTTCTACAGGGAGTGAGGAGTAAGCCTTGAAGCTTTGGGAATGGATTAAATCAGTCAGGAGAGTATATGAACAGAGTAAAGCAAACTTGAAAAAGAGAATCTAGAGGACCCCTGTATTGGGGGCTCAAAATAAAGTATAGAAGCCAGGGAAGAGGCAGAGTAGGAATACCCCCAGTTACAAGAGGGATAGGAGAGTATAGTATCCCAGACTCCTAAGGGAAAAATGTCCCCACATGTAGGGGATGGCTATCAGTCAAATAGAGAAAGCCTAGAGAAGACGACCATTATATTTGGAAGTCTTACAGTCACTGGGGACCGCTGAGAGAGCACTTTTGGGAAAAGGAGCCAGAGTGGCGAGCATCACCCCTATGGGCCTGACTCAGTCCCCTAGAAGCCTTTAAAAAGGGTAGGAGTGGACTCTAACTTCATTCCGGAAATGCCTCAACTGCAGCAAGCTGGACTGAGGACAGAGAAGGTAGCCCAGCCTTGGACTGGTGCAGGCCCTAGGCATGGAAGCAAAACCCTTCTAGGCCTAAAGAAAAAAGGTGGGGAGTACCAGGCAACTGTGGACTCAGACGTGAGGCCACATTCGCTGAGCTTGATCCGGCCTCCTACATTTATTGTTGTGGTTAAAGAACGTATGTCGTGGACAAGCTGCCAGGTTGGCCACCACAACCACTGACACCTGAGC